>NC_133329.1:337830579-338430579 GCF_042186555.1 Aquarana catesbeiana
CAGCTATGCACACAATACAATAGGCCGCAGTGCCGCACACAGTGCTGTGCACACTATAAAACGTGAAATGTTAGCATCGCGTCTCTTCAAAATTGATGCCTCGTGTCGAGTCCGGAGGCGTTTGAAGCCTTTCAATGTCTCCCATTTAAGCATTTGGTAATGCTTCTCAAATGCTCTGGCAGGCAGTTGCGGTGCGCTTTCGGGGCGTTAAGATTAGTTCATTTATGTTAATGGAATGGGCATTTGTGGAACGGTATTAAGGTGCCTGAACGCTTCATAGCTGCCCATAGGGCATTTGGGGAGCATTTTTAACTTGTCATTCGCGCTTGTAAAATACCAGTTGAACGCCCATACTAACGCTATAGGAACGTTATTTGTTAAGCGTTAGAACAAGCCCTTAAAGTGTCTGTAAAAACGGGATTAAAAATGACGAGATTTGTTTTCAATGTTCTGATAATCTTAGTCTAATTCTATTGATCTGTCTACGTGCCTGTCATCAAAGTGCCTGCGCACATCGTAGGATCCTTTTTTTTTTTTTTTTTTTTTTTTTTTACGGGAGATACCATTTCTCAGGCACAATTTAATGCTATGCTAACAGCGGAGAGACACTATTTGTCATATTGTGCCTCGCTTTTGCGCTGCGGGTTTACAGCGAGGCACAATCTGACATCTATGGCCTGTCTCTGCTCTTTGCCTAGCTTTCAATTGTGGCCATGAAATGGTATCTCCTATCGAAAAAAAACCCTCCTACGATGTGCGCATGCGCTTTGGTGATGTCATTCCAGCTGATCGGCAAATCGACTGGAGTGGCCTTCCTTTCTGCGCATGCGTGTGGGCACTTTTCGACGAAGGGCACAATGCTATAGAACACCTGTGGCATCAGCACATAATAATGTGCTCCATCTCGGGAGCCAGTAGAAGAGGCTGGCTACATTCCCTCATACAATGGGACTGTGGACTGAACATGGCCACCTTCATAATTGGAGTAGGTTTCAAATCAAATTTTTTTTAACCACTTGCTGACTACATTCTAACTGAATGACGGCTACAGCGCGGGCAGCTAGTTCTGGGAGGCTGTCACGACGGCCCCCTGTGATCGAGCCCGCTGCGGGGAGTGGGCAGCGCGCTCTGTGGACAGTGTCCGGAGGACACTGCTGATCACAGATTGAGGTAAAGAGCCAATCAGCGGCTCTTTACCACGTGAACAGCTGTTTCCAATCACAGCTGATCATGGATGTAAATAGAACCCAGTTATCAGCACTCCTTTCCTTGTGCTGACAGTGTGAGGAGAGGAGAGGAGAAGAGAGCCGATAACTGGCTTCTCTAAAAGGGGCATCTACACTGAACATCAGTGCTGTTCCTACAGTGCGCACCAGTGCTGCCAATCAGTGCAGTGCAAAATTACCAGTTTGCTAAATTTTTATAACAAACTATGAAGTGTGGGTGGTGTCTTGTTTTTTTTTTTTTTTTTTTGCCAAGTTAAAAAAAAAGAGTGGTGATTTAAATACCACCAAAAGAGATCTCTGTGTGTGTGTGGGGGGGAAGCAAAAAAAAAAAAAAAAAAAAAAAAAAAAAAAAGCTTGGGTACAGGGTTGCCTGACCATGCAATTTGTCATTCAAGTGCGGCAGAGCTGAAAATTGGCCTGGGCAGGAACAGGGGTAAAAGTGGTTAAATGTGCTGCCAGATGATACTATAAGGCTTTTCATGTACACTGAACGATTTAACTTGATAGCTAGAAACCGATGTCTAAAAATGTCAGTTTAGCTGCGTTTGCATCTAGAAGCGTTTTTTGGAACGCAAAAAAAAAAAAAGCTTCTAAACTCAACTGCCTAGAAGCCACTATAAACAACCCTGTGTACATGTACTGATAAGATAACAGAGGAGAGTTCAGGGGCAGTTGAAAAAAATGCCCAACTGCTCCTAAACATCTGTTTACCAGCAGCAGTGTATATGAGGCCTTAGTGCCGGTGTCTTGGCGGATAATTTCCTCCCCTGTACTGCGCAGGCGCAGCGCCTGCACAGTACGAGCTCCTGACAGCCGCCGAAGCTCAAGATCAACAATCAGCTGTACACGGCGCCTGCTCTCTGGGTCCAGGTTCCTTCCCTACCATCCAAGTCGACCTAGAGGGGGAATCTAAAAGAGCCAAGCGAAGCGAGGCCGTGCCCGAAGCGTGGCGAGCGAATCGAGCCTGCGAGGGGCCCTCTTTCAGCCGCCGTGTACAGCTGATTTTCAGCTATTCCGCTTCTGCTGTTTCCGCTGGATCCTAGGGGGGAACTTATCAGCCGAGCGGAACTTTCTCGGCAGAACACCGGTTCACACAGGGGCGACTTGTCAGGCGACCTAGCTGCCTGACAAGTTGCCTCCCGTTCTGTACAATGGAACCGTTCTAATAGGAGTGACGCAAGTCGCTCCGACTTAGAAAAAGGTTCCTGTACTACTTTGGGGGCGACTTGCATAGACTTCTATACAGAAGTCGTTTTGCAAGTCGCCGTGGCAGTCGTGTGCAGGTTGCCTCGGTGAGGCGACCTGCAAGTCATGCCGCCCCTGTGTGAACCTGGGCTAAGGCTTCATGTACACGGCTGTTGCTAAATGGATGTTGGGCATTCCCCAAACTGCCCCTGAACTCTCCTGTTATCTTATCATTACATGTACACAGGGTCGTTTATAGTCGTCTCTAGGCAGTTGAGTTTAGAGGCCTTTTTTGGAAAGCAAAAAAATTAATTCAGACGCTGAGTTTTGAGGCATTTCAAGCGCTAAACGCAATAACTTGCGTTTTAAGCCACGTTTTCATTTACAGGTATTTTTATAATTTTTGGCTATTTTGAGAGGAAAAAAAAAAAAACGCTTCTAAATGCTAAACGCGGCATGTAAATGTGGCAAAATGGACATTTTAAACGTTGGTTACTATCTGTCAAGTTAAATCGTTCAGGAGAGGTTGTAAGAATGTCCCGTGTACATTCAGCCTTAGAAGGTAAAAAAGTGACAATAGATGATGGCGTTTATTATTATACTTATTATTCATTTTTTATTTTTTTCCTATTGATCTGTTGGGTTTAGTAACATTTTAATGATGTTGTAAAATTGAATGCAGCTCTGTATGCACTATGTGTCTGGGGTTCAGCTGTGAGATTTTGTGTGTAAAACTTCTAGCTATAAATACGTTTTTGATTGAACTAGTTACACAGTATTAATACAAGTATTGTTGCCTATCCACCTGCTGTCCTCTGACATTGCGTCCCACTCTCTGGAAATACGATTTGTTCTTTTTATCTGCCTCATGACCTGAGACCCTGAAGTCTCCAGTACTGACACACCACTATATGAAAAAACACTGAACGCGCTGCCTTGGAAATCATCAGACTGTCTGCCAAACGAGCCATTCAGAGAGCTCTAAAAGTGCCACAATGGCAAACATTTTGCTTTAACACTTCACCCACCCTCTTGCAGGTCTTTGTGTTGCAGTGAACTGTGTAGGCCATGAATGCCTTCAATGCATGTGGTTGTCATGGAGGTGCTCAGTGTTCCAGCATAACACAGAAGCCCCACAAAGACTTTCCCTGTCATGTTGGTGGTGGACAAAGCTGTAATCATGAATGTGGACATGTGGAATTTGTGAATGTTTGTATTCCCTCCTCGTGCCGTATTCGCTGAGACTTGAAAGGACATCTGTGCTGTTAATTATATAATTTTTTTTTTTTTTTTTTTTTTTTTTAGATTTGATTTCTTTACTTGAAGAAGCATGCTGGCTGTGAGCATATCATTTGGGATTTGCTTGGCTTCTCTTTGCTAAGAGTCTTTTGGTAAAGAAAGAGGCATTGTATGCCATAGCTGAGGTATTCCTTAGCAACGCCTCACATTCTTGCTGCAAAACACAAGCTGTAGAATTTAGTAGGTGGTGTAAATCGGCGTTTAGAGAAGCCACTGCAATGTGTAATGGAGATCAGTGCAGTTTCTAAAAGTTTTTGCTAAATTCTAGACTAGAACAAAAGATACATTTCTTAAAGTGGACTTCCAGCCTCAAAGGTGTCGTCCCCCCCCCCCCCAAGTACTGTAACTGCTGACTTTTAATAAGGACACTTACCTGTCCAGGGAGCCTGCAATGTCAGCCCCCCCGAGGCCAAATCATCCACCGACTCGGGTGCAGGCGTCACCATTACAACTAAGGGAAACCGGCAGTGGAGCCTTCAGGCTTCACAGCCGGTTTCCTACTGAGCATGAGCAACGCTTTCTGACTGGCCACCTCGTCTTCTGGGACACACAGGTCCCAGAAGGCAGCGGGGGAGAAGGAGGGCTTGCCGCAGAGTAAGAAATTGCATGTTTTGCCGCGGCCCGGCCGGTTCAGAAGTACACCTTTTGTACTTCTTTAAAAGGTAGGGGGGAAAAAATAAATATTTTATATATACATCCAAAGACAAGGGGTGGTCTTTAATTTCTAAGCCCACCTTGTAAAGTTGGGTGGGACGCCGCTTTAAGTGTATTCCTCCTATGTTAAAGGAAACCCGTAATCGCAGAAATATGGGAACTGTCATTGCTAGCCTCAGGTCACTGATTTTGGAAGCTGAACCCTGATCAAAGCATATCTAACACTACTTCAGAAATGTATCTATTTGCCTTCTTTCTTCCAGCTTTACGTTTCTGGCAGTAACAAACCAATGGCAAACTCCAAGTTTTAATAGGTTGTGCTGTGGTTACAAGTGTACACAGGGCTGGACTGGGATAAAAATTTGGCCCTGGACTTCATCCAGACCGGCCCACTTTATTTGTGCAAACAAGCACAAAAACAGTATATAAACTTTACGCAATTGTGCAAAAAAACATAAGTAGCATAACATAAGGAGTCCTCACTAACCTCTTTTACTATTTCACTTATTCTCCTCTGTATTTTTCTCATCTTTCTCACATCACTGTGTGAAGTTGAGGGCCAACCAAGAAAGCCATTACTTTGACAGGCTGTCACTGAAACCAGCCCACTGAGCCATCGGCCCACCGGGAAACTCCCTGTAGTCCCGATGGCCAGTACAGGCCTGAGTGTACAGTGGCAGCACTAGTCACTCTGTCATAGGCTTGGTTCACACTAACCAGACTCCAAAGTTGTGTGACTTTTAGTGCAACTTTGAAAGTATGACTTTGATACGACCTTGATGTGACATTTTACACTATGGCATTGAAGTCAAATCAAAGTTGGACCAAAGTAGTGCAGAAACCTTTTCTAAAGTTGCACAGACTTGTGTAGTATCAGTTAAGACAACTCCTAAAGAAACCTTGAATTTCACATGTCGTCCAGCTTAGGTCCTGACTTGAGACCCCATGTCACATCAGTGTGAACCGAGCCTAAGGCCCCATTCACACCTGAGCGTAGCGGTTTTGAGCGCTTTTCAGACGTTTTGTCGCACGTATTTGTGCGTTTACATGCAGCGTTTTTTGGTGTTTTTGAGCTTTGACTTTTTTTTATTAGCCAATAGGAAAAATTATCATCTGTTTCATTAGTTGCTATGTTGTCATCTGCTTCCTGGGTGAATATGCTCCAAAAACGCCCAAATCTGCCCGATTCGAGCGACAAAAATGAGCTTCAGGTGACTTAGAGTGGAGATGTGAACCAACTCCATAGAGAATGATGGATTTTTTTCCCCTCAAGCATTTTGTAGCTTGAGGCTTCAAGCTACAAAACGCTCAGGTGTGAAATGGGGCCTTATGCTGGCTTCCTGACCTGCCTATATGCAGATTCTTGGCAGTGTAAGGCCTTCGTCTGTTGTGTGAATGAGGCCTTAACTGCTTGCTGACCACCAGCTGTCAATTGATGGCCAGGCGGCGCAGCTCTCCTGGCGGGCCTCGCTTTCCCGGCCCACCAGGGGGCGCCGTGTCACTGGGCACAGCAAGACCGTGGATCTGTGTGTGTGTGTGTGCACACAGATCCATGGTCCTGTCAGAGGAGAGGAGACTGATGGTATGTTCCCAGTACAGAGGAACACCGATTGGTCTCCTCCCCCTAGTGAGTCCCCTCCCCCTACAGTTAGAAACACTCCCTAGCAACACAGTTAACCCCTCGATCACCACCTAGTGTTAACCCCTTCCCTGCCAGTCACATTTATACAGTAATCAGTGCATTTTTATAGCATGGATCGCTGTATAAATGTGAATGGTCCCAAAAATGTGTCAAGTGTCCGATGTGTCCACCGCAATATCACAGTCACGATAAAAATCGCAGATCGCCACCATTACTAGTAAAAAATAAATGTTATAAATCTATCCCCTATTTTGTAGATGCTATAACTTTTGCGCAAACCAATCAATATACGCTTATTGCGTTTTTTTTTTTTTTTTTTTTACCAAAAATATGTAGAAGAATACATATTGGCCTAAATTGAGGAAAAAAATTGTTTTAAAGAAAAAAAATGAATATTTATTATCGTAAAAAATATATATATATATTTTTTTTTTTTCAAACTTGTCCCTCTTTTGTTTATAGCGCAAAAAATAAAAACCGCAGAGGTGATCAAATACCACCAAAAGAAAGCTCTATTTGTGGGGAAAAAATTATAACAATTTCATCTGGGTACAGTGTTGTATGACCGTGCAATTGTCATTCAAAGTGCCACACCGCTGAAAGTTGAAAAATGGCTTGGGCAGGAAGGGGGTGAAAATGCCCAGTATTGAGGTGGTTAAACTGAGAAATTTTTCATTAAAAGCAGCTAGAAATGTCCGATGACTTGTTTTAAAGCGCTCTTACTGCTAGGTTATGTAAACCGTATAATGTCCACAGTCTTGGCACAGGTGCACTTTAATGAAAGAGACCCAACCATGACCGCATGGTCTCTTCTGGGCCGAGATGGGAACCATCATTTAGTGGGTGGTAGAGATCCCAGGATCCAGGCAGCGTGAATGGCCAAAGTGACAGATTCTCTAACGGTAATCGGTCAGAATGCAAATATGGAACTGCTATTGCAAACTTTCAGTTATCCGCTTTGGGTCTGTTCTAGTTGTTTCACTACTTGGCAAGTCATTGACCAGAAACAAGCATGCAGCCAATGAAGACCATGAACTTCCTATATGTCCATATGCATACATTGGGTTCCTGAAGGATGGATGAGGATGACAGGCCTAGAGTCTGCACCAGTGGCAGTTCTTGTATTTCTGTCTTGACCGGTTCCTTTTGTCATGTTCTCTCTGCTTTATTCTTTTGCTTGTGATTAATGTTTTTATTTCTGGCACGATTCTACTGCTTGACAAGTTTTATAGAAATTGGTGAAGAAATTGGCAGCCACCAGCACCATAGATTAATGTATAGAAGTAGGTGTTTAGTGTATGACCATGTGTGTTCAGTCATATGTTTCAATTAATGCTTATTTTCATATTTTATGGTAGTTCCTTAAGATTAGACTGTCAATTTAAAATAATACAAATGGTATATTCTGTCTGAGTCTTGTTACTCTGGATTTACATACTGCCGGATTTGAGTCTTTTCTCCCTCCTGCCCATGTCAGGCTAATCATTTTGTCGCTCTGCATGTGTTAACATGAACCTGTGAGGTTAGGTATATGAAAGCTGCCCTTTATTTAAAAACAAAAAAAAAACAAAAAAAAAAAAAAGTTTTGGCGCCAAAAACAGTGCCTGTAAAGTGCCTCTCATGCCTCCTCAGTGTGAAAGCCCAAGTGCTTTTACATTGGGACGGTCTGCTTGCAGGACGGTGAAAAGTCCTGCATGCAGCATCTTTTGGGTTGGTGCGGGAGCGGTGTACACACGGCTCCCAAAACGCCCTGCCCTTTGAAATAGGCAGCACTGCCCAAGTGCCCTGTTAGCGGCTGAAAAGTGCCGCTATAACAGCTGTAAAAGCGGCGCTAGTAGTAGTGGCGCTTTACCGCTAATACCGGCACCGCCCAAGTCAGTGTTCCTCAACCAGGGTGCCACGACACCCTAGCGTGCAATCTGGGCTCCCCCCAGGGTGCCATGGGCATGAAACCCAGCTTACCCTGGATCATTGTGATGAGTTGCCATGGTCACCACCACAAAAGCAACCAATGATGCTCTAGGGCCAGGGCGCACAATGTCATTTATTGCTATGATGTGGGCTGGCTTGCCCACACCATGGCAACGCATGTTGTTTCAGAACAGATGGCATGCCTCCAGCAGAAGACAGAAGGCCACCTCCTTCAGACCTTCACAACTTCCCACCCTCTGCCCTGCTGCTAGTGCCAAGAGGTAGGCCTCTGATGTGAGGCGGGGGCTTTGTGATTTGGGGGACCTCAAATATGATGGAGGGCTTCTGATGTGAAGGGGGAGCTCCTGATTTCGAGAGGGGCTTCTGAATTGCAATTGATTTTCATTGAGGTGGTTGTGTGCATTGCCCCAGGCTAGGGTTTCCCATTGATAGTGTGTGGGTTTTTTTTTTTTTTAATTTTACATTTTGGACTGGGGTCCCCCCAGATTTTGCATACTTTTTAAAGAGCTGATTTATATATACATACTTTAAAGAGTCAGATGTATACACATAAAATGTACATATTAAACTTACATAAATAAAACGCATGAGGCAAAGTCCCAAAAAGTATATCTTAGTCCGAGGAGATCAAAAGCTGCCCACTTGCAGAAGGGGGATCCCTCAGTTGGCAAGGAAAGGGTGCAGTGATAGGATAAGATTGTATTCGTTGTATCACCACCAATGTGAACCTCCACCAAGGGTCTAGGCTGCTCACCTTATTGAGTGGACCTTCTGCGTTAACAGCGAGGTCACTCATGCATTCCCTTCCACAGGGTAGATTATGGAGATAGGGGTCCACAGGCAGTATCCCAAATTCAGTCTCATCGGTTGATATATATCAGGTTGAAAACAAAAATAACAGGACATAGTGCTCTCCATACGAAAGAGGTATAAAATGTATAAAATAAGAAAAATATTACTCACAAAGCAAGCACTGTTTCCCAGTGCAGGAGTATACAGCATAAAATGAACCAGATGGGTGGCTGTACTGACATCACAGAGCCCCTCGCATGTGTATCGTCCGTGTGGACTTCCTCAGCAAATCTGATTGTGTGTCAGCTCTTATATCTAATCCTGGTTCCACATACAATTCATGATGACTACTACTTAGTAGTTAAGTCCATTCACCTGTGTATTATTGGAGAGTGGGCGGGGTTTCCAGTATCATGAATTGTATGTGGAACCAGGATTAGATACGTGTGCGAGGGGCTCTGTGATGTCAGTACAGCCACCCATCTGGTTCATTTTATGCTGTATACTCCTGCACTGGGAAACAGTGCTTGCTTTGTGAGTAATATTTTTCTTATTTAATAAATTTTATACCTTTTCGTATGGAGAGCACTATGTCCTGTTATTTTTGTTTTTAACATGATATATATCAACCAATGAGACTGAATTTGGGATACTGCCTGTGGATCCCCATCTCCATAATCTACCTTGTGGAAGGGAATGCATGAGTGACCTCGCTGTTAACGCAGAAGGTCCACTCAATAAGGTGAGCAGCCTAGACCCTGGGTGGAGGTTCACATTGGTGGTGATACAACGAATACAATCTTATCCTATCACTGCACCCTTTCCTTGCCAACTGAGGGATCCCCCTTCTGCAAGTGGGCAGCTTTTGATCTCCTCGGACTAAGATATACTTTTTGGGACTTTGCCTCATGCGGTTTAATATGTACATTTTATGTGTATACATCTGACCTGTATTGAGCGCTGCACTGCTCTATTTTGTGTATGTCTTTTTAGGTTTTGTATATTGACCTACAGTGTCCAGCTGCTGAGTTTTAGTAATTAGGTTTTGCGCTGTCTGTTTCTTCTGTTTAAGTATACTTTAAAGAGTGCCACAACTGAAAAGGTTAAATGCTGCTTTAGGTAATTAGCCAGGATCAGGACAACAGCGTGGTGCCCGCACAATGGTGACTCCCATTTTTGTTATCGCAGGAAATGAGATCTAACTCAAAGCAGCAAACTATCTGAGCAGCGTTTACACTGCAGGCAAACAGTTCTCCCTTGTAGCAAAAATGTCATACCTGTGGAATGTGCTCCTCCTTCTCTGTCTACATTCCTCAGTTCAGGTTCACAATATTGTACACACCCTTTAGTTCGTACAACAGGTGATGGCCTCCTTTGGTCAGTTGCTCTCTCCTGGCTTGTTTGCTGTTGTATGATCTTCTTGTGCTCACCTAGTGAAGTAGTGTGGTGTGTGTGTGTGTGTGTGTGTGTGTGTTTGTTTTTTTTTTTTTTTAATAAGCTTTCAATGTCCTAGTTGGATTTATACAGCCGATCTGATACGGTTTGCAATCCTTTTTACCTGTAAAATGTAAGCTATGGTTTTATACATGAAACCATTCAACCGCTTGGTCTGTGAGAGTAGCTAGTAATATTTCATTTTCAGATGTACATCTGGATCTTCTAAAAATAATTGCAATAAAGTTATTATGAGGAGTATTGTGTTTAATTGTGCAGCAGCCTCGTTTGATTCTGTTTCAGCAATTTATGGAGCCCTTGCTATCAGAGCATTGCACCAGTGATCAGCAGGTCGCAGGTGCAGTGCAGGACTCCTGCACACTATCGGTGTAGTCTTCTGCAGCAAAAGGATTTTAGTTCTGCTTGTGTTTTTCTGCTGAACTCTAGGCAGATATAAGGTGCAAGAATTTGAGGTTCTCTACTCCTTTTTTTTTTTTAAATGTCAAGTGTATTTTTTTGTAAATGCAGGCAGTGTTATTACCTGTATTTTTGACTTGGTTACAGTGCATCCGGAAAGTATTCAAACAAAGCACTTCACTTTTGCCACATTTTATGTTGCAACCTAATTCCAAAATGTATTAAATTCATTATTTTCCTCTGAATTCTACAAACAATACCTCATAATGACAATGTGAAAGGGGTTTGTTTTTTCTTTGCAAATTTATTAAAAAGAAAAAAATCCCATGTACGTAAGTATTCACAGCCTTTGCCATTACATTCAAAATTGAGCTCAGGTGCATCCTGTTTCCACTGATCATCCTTGAGATGTTTCTGCAACTTGATTGGGATCTTCCTGTGGTAAATTCAGTTGATTGGATATTATCTGGAAAGGCACACACCTATCAATATAAGGTCTCAGTTACAGTGCATGTCAGAGCACAAACATTTCTTCAGCATTGAAGGTCCCAATGAGCACAGTGTGGCCTCATCACTTGTAAATGGAAGAAGTTTGGAACCTCCAGCACTCTTCCTAGAGCGGGCCCACCTGCCATTCTGAGTGATCTGGGGAGAAGGGCCTACTGTGTTGGTTTTTTTTTTTTTTTTTTTTTTGCAAAGGTCAAAAGGTCACCAATGTAAAAAAACAAACGCCCAATTCTGCCTGAATTGAGCTACAAAAAAAAGCTTGAACTTTTTTGAGCTTCATGCGTTTGACTTCAGGCAACATGGAGTGGAGATGTGAACCGTCTCCATGGAGAATTATTGATATTATAATTTTTTTTTTTTTTCTAGCGTTTTGGAGCTTCAGGCTTTAAGCTACAAAACGCTGAGGTGTGAATGGAGCCTTAGGCAGGTGACCAAGGACCCGATGGTCACTTTGAGAGCTCCAGCATTTTTCTGTGAAGAAAGAACCTTCCAGAAGAACAACCATCTCTGCAGCACTCCATCAATCCGGCCTGTATGGTAGAGTGACCAGACGGAAGCCACTCCTCAAAGGCACATGGCAGCCCACCTGAAGTTTGCCAAAAGGCACCTGAAGGACTCTGACCATGAGAAACAAAATTCTCTGATCTGCTGGAACAAAAATTGAACTCTGACCTGAATGGCAAGCGTCATGTCTGGAGGAATCCAGGCACGTCTTCTCACTAGGCCAATACCATCCCTACAGTGAAGCATGGTGGTGGCAGCATCATGCTGTGGGGATCATCGACTGGAACTGGGAGGACTAGTCAGGATGAAAAGATGAATGCAGCAATGTACAGAGAGACCTCCTTGATGAAAACCTGCTCCAG
This sequence comes from Aquarana catesbeiana, assembly GCF_042186555.1. Taxonomy (NCBI): domain Eukaryota; kingdom Metazoa; phylum Chordata; class Amphibia; order Anura; family Ranidae; genus Aquarana; species Aquarana catesbeiana. Next base: position 337,842,534 of record NC_133329.1, read on the forward strand.
AGCACTCTGGACCTCCGACAGGGTTGAAGGTTCATCTTCCAACAGGACAACGACCCTAAGCACACAGCCAAGATAACAAAGGAGTGGCTATGGGACAACTCTGTGAATTTCCTTGAGTGGCCCAGCCAAAGCCCAGACTTGAACCCGATTAAACATCTCTGGATAGATCTGAAAATGGCTGTGCACCAACGCTCCCCATCCAACCTGATGGAGCTTTAGAGGTCCTGCAAAGAGGAATGGGAGAAACTGCCCAAAAAATAGGTGTGCCAAGCTTGTAGCATCATACTCAAAAATACTTGAGGCTGGAATTGGTGCCAAAGGTGCTTCAACAAAGTATTAAGCAAAGGCTGTGAATACTTATGTACATGGATTTTTTTGTTTTTGTTTCGAGATCTTTGTATTTTTAAAATTTAAAAAACAAACTACTTTCACGTTGACATTATGGGGTATTGTATTGTAGAATTTTGAGGAAAATAATGAATTTTAAGGCTGCATTCACACCTGAGCATTTTTCCGCTCGTAAAATGCCAGAAACAAACTCCTGAAAAACGCCCAACAAGCAAAATCCCAATTATTTCAATGGCACCTGTTCACATCTGAGCGTTTTGTCACCTGAAGCAAAACACCTGAAAAACGCCTTAAGCTCAAAAAAGAACATGAGTTTTTTTTGGGGCAGATTACAGGCGGTTTTCTGCTTTTCACATTGGTTACCTGTACAAAATTGCGTGACTTTACAACGCTCAGGTGTGAATGCAGCTTAAAACCTTTTGGAATAAGGCTGTAACCTAATAATAAAGTGTGGAAAAAGTGAAGCGCTGGGAATACTTTCCGGATGCACTGTATCAGCCTCCTGCAGTGCCTGTACAGCAGAGCTCAGGCTAGGAAAGGAAAAAGCAGGACAAGAAGCCAATTGGCTCATGTGCTGTCAAGGAGCCAGCAGATAGGAAAAGAAAGCAGTGACCTACAGATGAGCTCATCACTGTACTGCCTCTCCTTTTTCTGTCAAAGCACAGGTTGGTAGTGGGTCCAAGACAGGCTGGGCTCAAAGGGAGTGATTTGAATGTTGCTGGCTGTTTTACCCAGAAGACTGAGGACATCTAGTGGCAGAGGGGAAGTACTGCAGGTAACGCATCTGGATTAAGAATTTTTAAAAATAAACATTTTCCTCAGTAGGATCCTCCTTTTGCTGCCCTCTCAAAATATCTCTAAATATAACATCAGATCCTAAACAGACTGTGCATTCCGTGTTTAAAATTGGAGAGGCCTCGATGGGTCAAGTGAAAGTACCTCTTCAACTTTTCTGAAGGACCCTTCAAGGTATACATATAAATTGAGCCCACATGTAGAACAGTAGTGTAGGCAAAGGTGTCACCACACACAGCAGAAGCAGCCTTTCTATGGAGTTGGCCAGTAGGTAATGTGAGACCTCAATCTGTAAATTGGGTGGGTTTCTATGGGTCTTTGAGGTGAATATGTAATTAAATTCTGGGGTCTAGAATTGAACAAGAAAACTCAGGTATAGGAATTTTGGGACAGGATGTTTTGATCTGCAGTAAAATAAATCTTAATGGTAGATTGGGGACAGTCCCCGAATTACATACAACTCATATTTACAGACTGAGGGAGACAACAGGAAGTGAGAGGAAATCTTCCCCTAGGAAGGGAAATTCTCTCCTGTAAGAGTTTATCATGGGGAAAAGGTACCGCCACTGAAGCTTTATCGCCAATCCTTGTTTCCACGACAACCCAAAATGTTCAAAATCCAATTGTCACAGGGACAGAGTTTTTTTTTTTTTTTTTTTAGGTGAAATCTTCTAAACAGGGGAACAGACAGCAAAGAAAATGTTACAGGGGTGTTGACCTTTTCCCTATGCTATCCAAAAAAACGTAAAAACTTTTTTTTATGCTGGAGTTCCACTTTAAATGTACTATTTCCAACTTGTATACAAATTCAACTTACACTTTAAGTTCACCTTTTACAGAAAAATCTTTAAGGAACTTGCACAGGGCCCACTCCTCACAGACCCCCCCCCCCCCCACAGTCCCGCTGACCTGCAGTGATCTCCCATTCTGAGCCCTGCTATAGCCATCTCACAGCTCCGGGGCTTAAAAATCCCACCTGGGGCGGGAGATCGCCATGCTCCAGGTCAGCGGGACCGGGGGGGGGGGGGGGGGGTATAAGGACTGTATATGTTCACCTTACAGATTTTTCTGTAAAGGTGAACTTGCCCTTTAAGAACAAACCTATAGACCCTATCTTGTTTAACTCGGGGACTGCCTTTACTGTATTGAGTCATAGTTTTAAGCCAGATCCTGGTGACTCGACCATTCTTAACATAACTGTGGTAAAGAGGCTTTAAATCCATGTTTCTTCACCCACCATTTAGGGGAACAGGATCCCAAAAGCATCTGCTTTTGAAAGAAGTATGTGAATATAGTTTTAAGTGGACAGTAATGTGCACAACTTATTACATGGAATGCAGACACATTAAATGTTTTGGGTTGTTTGGTCTTCACAGGCATTATCTACTTGTGTGTAGTAGTACTTATTCGGAAAATATACAGCATGTGATGAGTTATAAAATCCAGTTATGTGGTGTTTTGACGTCTGAGTTCCTACTGGTATAGGCACACTTCCAGGACTTCATTTCTCAAGAACCCTTTCTCTACACAGAGGGAAATTTTTTGATCAATCTCAATTTTATTGTATTAACCAAAATATGATAAACCGTACATCAATATTAGGAAAAAAATATTGTGGGATGATATTCTCTCGGAGAAAAATGTACACGTATGCAAATAAGAATGTACTGTACATCGGTAAACAACTATTAAGGCCTAATTTATCAGTTATAAAAATAACGTTTAGGGTGATAATTGGGTGTCTTAGGATATATTAAACATGAATAACGATAACCTGCAGGGATTCATTTAACATTTAGGGAAAATGTTGTAGGGAGCACTAAGTTGAAGAGCATATTTGATACTTCATTTTATGAGAGCGATAAAAAGTCAGTCAGAAAAGAAAGGCAGGTAGGACAGGAGTACAGAGAATAATAAAGGATACAAAGAAATTATTTTGGTAGATTCCATCATGACCCAGAAGAGGTATTCATGGGATCACCCGAGGCCCAGATGATATATTCTGACGAGTAGCGGAACACAGACCAAGAAGTCCAGGTCAGCAAGAACTGTTCGTCTCTATTAGTTTCCTCCGCCCAACATCCGCTCAAGGTCTCTGTATCAACTGCCATCGACTCAAGGGAAGGCACATTGGTCATCTTCCAGTGGCGAGGTATAACTGTTCTTTGCTGCGGATAAGAAATATCGAAGGACGTCTTCTCTTCTTGCTATATATATGTGGAATTCTGTAGTTCAACAAGCAGGAGTGACTACAGCGGTTGGGACTATGGAGCAGCAAAGGTACTGTTGTCAGCTCAAACAGTAGACTAGGAGTTCACTGTATTTCTGGATGATCAGGTAGTTTTTGGAAATGTTGTATTGGGTGTAAAGGGAATGTGCAAGCACTGCAGAGATGACAGGCTAGATGCAGAGAGGTGACCAAGCTTTGTTGCTTAAAACAGAACTTTACCCATAACTTGATTGGGGGGGGGGGGGATACAATTATTTTTTTTCTTCAGCAAGGAACATGCATTTACATTAATAATGTCCCCAAAATAACTGTGCTGCAAATTGCTTCCAGCATTGAGCGCATGATGTCACTGGCTGCTGCTCACTAGCATATCTCCTAAACTAGGGGTGCTGAACCCATGTCCCTGTGGTGCCCTCTGATTTAACCTGCGACCTCCTGCTCTGGGATGGAGGGTTGACAAGCCCAGATCTTGGGTTCCCGACCCTCTGTCCCAGAGCATTAGTGTGAAGAATAGAGGAAGCATACAGTTGCAGTAGAGAGCAGAGCCGATGCTTCCGGTATAGCGCCGACTCCTGTTATCGGTGGAGTGGTACCAAATGCACTCCCCTTGGTATAGCATCAGCCAGTGATACTGGGGACAGCAGCAGCCACCAGCCATATCCATCTGGGGGACAGCAGCCTTATCCACAGGAATCCTGAGGAAGTAAAGACTGCTGTTTGAGGCCGATTGTTTTTAATTAAAAAAATAAAAAAATCGGCATATCTGTTCTCTACACTGGTACACTAGTTACACTGGGCTGCTTTCAAACTGATCTGCTGGTGCAGTGCACCTGCGGATTACCTGCAGTCATATATTTCTGTTATTTCCTGTGGGTTTGGGGTGCTTTAAAGGAGAAATGCACAGTACACAGAGGGCGCATCTCTGCCCCTCCTCCAGAGAGTTATTAATATCAGCTTATGGGCATGTTTTCTTCACCTGCTGATTAAAGGCCTGACGGTTAAAGCAGGGCGCAGTGGACCAATGAATGATTGAACATGTAGCCCTGATTAGTGCAGTCAGCTGTCTGTAAGTGAAGTGGTGTGTGCAGTCCCTTAACAGAGCTCAAGCATTTCTCAGGAAGTCAGGAAAAAAACTAATATATTGTAAGCGTCAGATTTTGCTGAAGGAAATTTTAGTACTGTGAGTTTTGTCCTGTACTATATTAATGTGTTGGTGATGAAGAGGTCAGGGTTTTTCTCTAGGGCTGGGTTTACATATATGCGGTGCGGGACACCGCATGTGATTTGGATAGGAATTGCACAGATTCCTATTCAAATCTCATGCGATTCTTTGCAGTACGATTTTTAACCCATTCATGGTATGGGCTCAATTTGCACTGCACAAAAAAGTACAGTCATCTTCCTTTTTAAATTTTTTTTTTTTTTTTTTTGCCACAGCAAGATTTGGAAAGCATGTATGTGGACACCCATGTGATCCGATTCTTGCAATCACTGCCTTTTAGGGTGTTATTGACTTAACATGGACACCGGCGGCAGATCACATGAACTTCGTACGATTTTCAGTGTGGTGCGGTGAAACGCTCACGATTTGCTGCATTTCCTGCTCTGCATGTATGTGAACCAAGCCTAAGGGTTGAGCATGGCTTCACTGCCTTAACGGGTTAAAGGAGAACCAAAGTCCAACCATCAAAAAAATGCTAAAAGTTAGTTAAGGGTTGTTTTTTTTTTTTTTAGCGGCGCTTATAGGTCTTGTCTGTCAAACTCCTGTACCTGTATACTAGCTTGAGAATTTGCTCAATGGCTGAAAAAAAGGAGGGCATATAGTCTGGGGGAAAAAGCAGCAGTGGTGGTGATGAGCACAGATTGTGCCATGATGGAGAAAGGCAGACCAAGGTCTATTGGCTAAAATCTGCTCATGCTGGCAAGTGTGCTGGGGACCTTCAGCAACTCCATTCCATTTTGTTTGTTTTTTTTGTTTTGTTTTTGTTTTATTCTTTCATGACTTAAATTGTTTGACTGTTTTTAAAAAAAAAAAAAAAAAAAAATTGTGCCTACATCAACTGATCTCTTAAAGCATTATTATAACATAATGTACTTGCAGAATTACTTGTAAAAACATCATATAACATAAAATCCACCCAAGAAGAGTCTCAGATACACAACATGCTCAGCTGAACCCGTTCAGCAACAGTCATTGCCTCAAGCGTGCCTCCTAGCTTATTTGTTTTGAGAGCGAAGCCTCTTCATTGTATCTCTACACTGATGCATGCTGCCGATTAAATAAAAATGTATTTTATTTTCTTGAGTTTTAACAAATTATTCTAATAAAGGAGACAAAAAAATAAAGTAATCCTTCACAGAAGTCAGAGATCACAAATCTCAATAGTATACAGAACGACATCTTCAAGAAGTTTATTTCTTTTTCATACATCACGGGACACAGAGCCACAGTATTTACTGATGGGTTATATAGGCACCGCTAGGTGATGGACACTGGCACACCCTAGACAGGAAGTTTAGCCCCCTATATACTCCCATTACTGGGAGTACCTCAGTTTTTTCGCTAGTGTCTTAGGTGTTGGTCACGAGTAAAGATGTGCTGTGCTGAGCTCCGCTGGAATATTCCTTACTGGGGCAAGCCATGCAACCGGATCCATTCAAAGTGCCTTTACCAGAGAGTTGGACCCCAAGATCCAGTATTTGGTTTTTTAGCCATATTCCTGGCAGGGTGCTTTATAGGCCCAGGGCTGTGGATCCCCCGTAATAAAAAAAGGGGGCCTCAGTCCCTGAAGGTTTTCTAAATGGAGCCCACCATGAGAGGTGAAGATTGGGTTTGTTACCTTATCCGGCTGCAGGGTTGTGGTAAGGGAGATTCCCAAGGAATCTTTCTAATTCTTGTGGGTTTTTCTCCTTTTAAGTAAAATGTTGCTTAAAAGGAGCATTAGCGCAATGTCAGAGTGGTTTAACGCCCAAAACGCGGGCTATACAAGGCTATAGAGTCTTTCTTCTTTCTTCTTTCTTCTTTCTTCTTTCTTCTTTCTTCTTTCTTCTTTCTTCTTTCTTCTTTCTTCTTTCTTCTTTCTTCTTTCTTCTTTCTTCTTTCTTCTTTCTTCTTTCTTCTTCTTTCCTCTTCTTCTTCTTTCTTCTTTCTTCTTCTTTCTTCTTTCTTCTTCTTTCCTCTTCTTCTTCTTTCCTCTTCTTCTTCTTTCCTCTTCTTCTTCTTTCTTCTTTCTTCTTCTTTCCTCTTCTTCTTCTTTCTTCTTTCTTCTTCTTTCCTCTTCTTCTTTCTTCTTTCTTCTTCTTTCCTCTTCTTCTTTCTTCTTCTTTCTTCTTTCTTCTTCTTTCTTCTTTCTTCTTCTTTCTTCTTTCTTCTTCTTTCTTCTTTCTTCTTCTTTCTTCTTTCTTCTTCTTTCTTCTTTCTTCTTCTTTCTTCTTTCTTCTTCTTTCTTCTTTCTTCTTCTTCTTTCTTCTTTCTTCTTCTTCTTTCCTCTTCTTCTTCTTCTTTCCTCTTCTTCTTCTTCTTTCCTCTTCTTCTTCTTCTTTCCTCTTCTTCTTCTTCTTTCCTCTTCTTCTTCTTCTTTCCTCTTCTTCTTCTTTCCTCTTCTTCTTCTTTCCTCTTCTTCTTCTTTCCTCTTTACACAGGCATTCCCAGGCAACATTTACTTGGCATTAGACTGAGCCTTGATAGCAGCGGCAGTTGCTGGACCATTTTGCTCTGCAGTGGGTGCATTTCTGTTAACACCTCTGCATTTGTGGTAGGCACTATGGGCAGAAGGAGAGGTATAAATAACCTGAAATAGGGGCTCAAAGGGATCTCCCTCAGGCTCTGCGGACCCCCCCCCCCCTCTGCAGCACCATCTCTCCCTGAAGGACCTCGGGAGGCTGGTCAGAGTGAGCTGTCGGGGTCAGGGGCTGCAACTGCTTCTGGCATTTCAGCCCCTGTATATATTACTCAGGAGGTTTTTTCCCTCAACCATAAGTGGATTAGAGGAAAGATTAATGGCCTTAATCGCATCTTTACAAAGTGGAAGAAAATGCATTAGGTCCCCTTCTACCACCAGGACCCTCAAACAGAGGAACTCTGGGAAAGGGGAGACAAATCCCCCTCAGAGGACCAGGATGAGACTGATGACTCCTCTTCTGAGGAATCAAGTGGGGAAGGACCCTCTTCAGCTTCACAGGCTGAGAAATTGCTGATGCAATCACTTACTGAAATGGTCCACTCCATATTTAAGTTACCCGTAACGGAGTCAGTTGAAAAGCCCACGTCTAGTTTGGGTTCACTGAAGACTCCTCAAGCTGCGCATGCTTTTCTGTTCATTTCTTGCTGGAAAAGCTTATTTATTCTGAGTGGGATCACCCAGATAAACTTTTTTTTTTTTCCCTCCTAAAGTTTTCAACACTTTATCCTATAGAGGAAAAATTCACAAAGATGTGGCGTATTGGAAATTGGAATTCCTGTTTAAATATTTTTTTCCTTAGCAGGTTCAGTAGCTCAACCTGCAGTGGCGGCAATTGGGGTATGTCAATCCTTGAGAGACCACTTGAAGCAGGTGCTCAAGGTTTTCCCTGAACAGCAAGCCCGGGAGTTAGCCAACCTTCCAGCGGCTTTGTGTTTTGCAGTTGACGCAGTCAGAGATTCTATCCTTCAGACCTCTCGCCTTACACTTGGGTTGGTGCATATGTGTAGAATCTTTTGGTTGAAAAATTGGTCGGCTGAAACGCCATGCAAAAAGCTCCTGACTGGTTTTCCCTTCCGTGGTATGAGGCTGTTTGGGGATGGTTTGGACAATTTATATCCAAAAAATCTCAAGTGGGAAAAGTACCCTTTTGCCAGTTAAGAAAGAGTAAACGTCCCTCGTTTAAACGGGCTCTTTCTCCAGTGTCAGGGGCATCAGCTCCCAGGCAGTTGCGACAGCCTCCACTGTCAGGTTCAACTCGGTCAGCCCTAGGGACAAAAGAAGTTCTGGGGGAGGAAATCTACAAGACGGAAAGCTAAAGCCTCTTTATGAACGGGCACCCCCTGCTACAGTTCTCAAGGGTCTGGCAGGAGGATTTTCAGGACAGATGGGTGGTCTCCAGAATAACTCTAGGTTACAAACTAGAGTTCAGAGAATTCCCGTTTTCTCAGATCAAATGTTCCCAAAGACACAGATAAAAAGTCTTTCAAGCGTTGGAGCGACTTTTGTCGCAAAAAGTCATTGTGGTGGTTCCCATGCAAGAGCAGGGATTGGGGTGTTATGCAAACCTTTTCACGGTACCAAAGCCAAATGGAGATGTCAGACCCATCCTAGATATCAAGGATCTAAACCAACCGGTTCCTAAAAATTCTATCATCGCATGGAATCAATCCGATCAGTAGTCCTCCTACAAGGAGGAGAACGTCTGGCATCAATAGACCTCAAGGATGCATACCTGCATGTACCTATTTTCCCCGCTCATCAGAAATATCTGCGTTTCGAAGTGGAAAAAACGTCATTTTCCGTTTGTAGCTCTGCCTTTCGGTCTAGCTACTGCACCTTCACAAAGGTCCTGGCTCCTCCTCTGGCCAGATTAAGGGCCCAGGGTATAATGGCTATAGCCTACCTAGACGACCTGCTCTTAATAGACCGGTCGGTAGCCCGCTTAGACCAAGGCTTGGTCACCACAGTCAACTACCTGGAATACCTAGGTTGAGTCCTCCAACCTAGAGAAGTCTTCTTCTTTAAAACCAGTAAGCAGACTAGAGTACTTGGGTCTGGTCATAGATACAACCCAAAAGAGGGTGTTTTTACCCCAGGCAAAAATCGGTGCCATAAAGGAGCTGGTTCAGGTAGTCAGGGCAAAGAAGAGTCCTTCTATTCGCTTTTATATGAGGTTGTTGGGAAAGATGGTGGCTTCCTTTCGAAGTGGTTCCCTATGCTCAGTTTCATTCGAGACTGCTGCAAAACCGTATCCTGTCTGCCTGGAACAAGAAAATCCAGGCACTAGATTTTCCGATGCGCTTGTCACCAATAGTGCGTCAGAGCCTCAGTTGCCAGTTGGTGAAACAACCGCTTTAAGTCCAGACTTCTAAGATATGCAGTATCTCTACAGTGTCTTGCCTATGTTAGCAAGCATGTTTCCACTTCAAAACTAACCAAAATGAGTGGCCTCAAATTCATGGGCCCCAAGTAAATCTTCCAACGCATCATTTCTGCATGAATGTTGCTAAATGAAGGCGTAAAGGTGGAGTGGAAGAAAAGAGCTGGGTAGAAGGTTATAGAGGATTGGAAACAGAATTCACATGGGAAGTGGTGCCGCTCCATGCACGCTCACTCTCACTGGGTGTACAGGAGAAGACTCAATGTTAGGAAGTCGGAGACCGGATCATTCAGGGTGGGTCATCTTGAAGATGCCACAGCTCTTAGCTCTTGTTAAATTGTGTCAGAGTGTCATGAAGGTGTGGTGAGTTTCTCTGGAAGTTTAATATCATTTAAGCTATGTTTCAACCCAAAAGAAAACCTTTTATTATATTGCAGCTTACCAATTCTTAGATGTGGTAATCTTTACTTTATGCTTTTTCACCTGGTGATCTGGCCAGTAAGGCTGTTTTGCAGGATAGCCTGTTCTGTTGAAAATGTGAATGTAAAATATATAGCACTGACAATTTACAGTGCTTTTTACATATAAGTACCTCAAATAAAATGTAGCGTAGGGTTGCGACAGGTATGCTTACAATGGTCCGCTTTTATTTATTTAAACCTTTATCCCAAAAGTGTGGGGGGGGAGGGAGACTGCTGTAAACTGCTTATAAAGTGTTAGCAGGAGTCCGGAATCTCCTGGGTTGAAAAAGGGAAATCTGAGTTTCATGTTGGGGAGTACTGACGTTTTGTCATTTTACAGTATGAAGCAGATTAGAGGGATGTATATCCATATTGCTGTTCCATAAACAAGGAATTGGGGTAGATGGTGGCCATCCATAGCTTTCCACTTCAGTCTATATCAATTATAAGCATGTAGAGTAGGCCAAGAAGTCAAAGCCCCCCCAAGTAAGTAGCTTGATAATATTTGTGCAAGTTTGGAAAAGCACTTTGTTAGATACTGTTGTTTGCATGCCCAAATGAAATTCAGTAGGTCTGTTTTTTTTAAGTTTCTTAGATGAGGAGTGGGAATCTGTAGGTGTAGTATGGCCATTTTATTTCATATGAGTATGTATAGGACGCGATAGCGGAGGGGAGCTTCCATGCCCCCGATTACCTCAGATGTGATGAAACGTGCAGTGAGGAGCTACAGCTTGTGATGTCCTCATGTACTCCATAACCGGGAAGTGGTCTTCCTATTCCCAGGATTATTTGTCTTTACAAGCACTTATCTTCCATGACTTTTCAAGTAGTCTGTACTTGGTTTTTAAGTCAAATTTCCACCCCTTCCTGCTTTTCCTTCATGCTGGTTATTTTCGTTTGCCAATGAGGGACTTGTGTAGATGCGGTGGTAATCTGGAGGATGTCCATCCCCTGTAATGGAGTCCGTTTTTAATATACCAATGCCTTTTTGACTTTAATTTAATAAAATAAAAAAGTCCACCAACTTTTGGTAAGAGTCTGCATACATAGGTGGTGGAGCACTTGGAGGATTGATGGCTTATACCTAGAATCTTCACTCCATTCACTTTTCACTTTTCTTTTTTGGACATTTTATATCACTGCTTTTTCCTTTTTGGGACTACTTTTTATAATGTATTTTTATTTGCGATGTATTCACATTGTATATTGCTGTTTTAAGAGTATTTTAGCGCAGCATTCCTTTTTTTTTTTTTTTTTTTTTTTTTTTTTTTATTTCATTTGTACACCATTTATATTGTCTTGCCAGCTGTTTGTATGCTTTTCAGTGCATGGTGTTTTTTGTTTTTATTCACTTTAATGGATGTTATTTGGCCAGAGGGAGATGTGGTAGTGTCTTTTCTGTAGTAGTGGTGATCTGATCCCTGGAACGAGAGGCAAGACCCCCCTTTTTTTTTTTTTTTCTCTGTATGTTTTGTGCTCTCTGTATGTTTTGTGCTTTAGTGGGGGAAATTAATTATTTGATCCTTCGCAGATTTTGTAAGTTTTCCCACTTACAAATGAAGGGTCTAAAATTTTATCATAGATGTATTTTAAATAAGAGACAGAATATCAACCAAAAATCCAGAAAAAAAAACACCTGATACAAATGTTCTAAATGAAGTTGCAGTAAAATATCGCCAACCAAAAATAATTCTGGCTCCCACAGACTGGCTACAGTATGTGCTCATGTGGTACACAGATTAGTCCTGTCAATTTAGGAAGGTGCCCCTAATGACAACTCGTGTATAAAAGACACCTGTCCATAGAATCTTTCTTCCCTTCAAACCTCCCCATCATTGCCAAAATGAAAAAGCTGTCGAAGGATGTCGGGGACAAGATTGTAGACCTGCACAAGGCTGAAATGGGCTACAAAAACCATCAGCAAGACGTTTGGTGAGGAGACAACTGTTTGAGTGATTATTTGCAAATGGAAGAAATACAAAATAACCATCATTCGCCCTCAATCTGGAGCTCCATGCAAGATTTTGCCTCATGAGCAAGGATGAACATGAAAAATTTGAGGGCTCAGCCCAGAACTACACAGGAGGAGCTTGTGAATGATCTAAATACAGGTTGGTACCACAGTCACCAAACAAACCATTTGTAACACAATACACCACATGTTCCCCCTCAGGAAGGCACATGTACAGGCCCGTCTGCAGTTTGCCAATAAACATCTAAATGATTCAGAGAAGGATTGGGAGAAAGTGCTGTGGTCAGATAAGACCAGAATTGAGCTCGTTGGCATTAACTCGACTCGCAGTGTTTGGAGGAAGAAAGATGCTGACTATGACCCTAAGAACACCATTCCTACAGCCCAGCACAGAGGTGGAAACCTTATGCTTTGGAGCTGTTTCTCTGCTAAAGGTACAGGCTGACTTTACTGCATTGAGGGGCCAGTGGACGGGGCCATGTATTGTAAAATCTTGGATGAGAACCTTCTTCCCTCTGCCAGAACACTGAAGGGTCTTCCAGCATGACAATGACCCAAAACATACCTCCAAGGCAACAAATGAGTGGCTCAAGAAGAAGCGCAATAAGGTCATGGAGTGGCCTAGCCAGTCTCCAGACCTTAATCCTATAGAAAATTTTATGGAGGGAGCTGAAACTTAGAGTTGCCAAGCGACAGCCAATAAACCTTTTAAGGATTTAGAGAAGATCTGTAACGAGTGGACCAAAATTCCTCCTGAGATGTGTGCAAACCTGGTAACCGACTACAAAAAAACATCTTGTACTAAGTCATATTTGCTTGGGGATTAAATTTTTTTTTTTTTTTTTTTTACTGAACTGCAACTCTGTTTTATACCATTTTTTTTTTTTTCTTGTATCATATTCATATGTGGTGTGCTTGTTTGTTTTTTTTTTTTTTGTTGTTTTTTTTTATTTTAGGTTGATGGACAGAGTATCATTTAAAATACACCTATGATAAACATTGTAGACCCTTAATTTCTTTGTAAGTGGGCAAACTTACAAAGTTTGCAGGGGATCAAATAATTTTCCCCACTCCTAGGAGTGATTTTATTTTTTTATTTATTTATTTATTTTTTTATCCTACGTATGCATAAAAAAACTTTTTTATGGCAGAAAAATAGTGTGCTCCTACCTTCTGTGATGGCAAAGTGTACTTTTGGCTTTGAATTACGAAGCGTGTGTCAGCTGTGCCAACTTAATTTTTGATGGCTGACCAAGAACATGGACTTCCCTTCATCCTCTGATCTCCATAATCCCTCCTTGTGTAAAGGCAGAGCTCAGGATGTTATCAGCATACAGGATTTCTGACAGATGCAACGGGTATGTTTTGCACATGTAAAACCTTTTAACCACTTCAATACAGGGCACTTACACCCACTTCCTGCCCAGACTAATTTTCAGCTTTCAGCGCTCTCACACTTTGACAATCACTCAGTCATGCAACACTGTACCCATATGAAATTGTTGAGGCCATGGTGTATCATAGCCTCATATATCCTCCTCCTCCTCCTCGTCCGAGGCATGATGGCAGTAAGTCAGCAGCAGGCTGAGGGCCGCAATCAGGTAAGACCTGTGCACAGGGGTAGAGGTTTCGACCCACCCAAATCTCTATGAAGCCTCCGGACTCCAGACCCTAATCCGGAAATTCCCGAACCCTGGAGAAAAAAAAAAATTGTTTTCTCCATCCGAAAAAACAATTCTGGAGCCCCTCACATATGTGAGACCCCTGTGTATTACAGTAGCAGGGCAACAGATCAATCCAAGCGGTAGGCAAAAGCATAGTCCATAAAACAGGCCAGGGTCAGTTCACGTGGAAGCAGTCCAAACGGTAGGCAGAGGCATAGTCAAAAAACAGGCCAGGGTCAGTTCACGTGGAAGGCAGTGGCATGGTTATTTGGGGAAGCATGGAAAATGGTCAGCACAGATGATGAAAATGGGGAAATGGGTAAAAATATGGGCTAATATTTTAGGGATGTATGATAAAGTTGGAATCATTCACCAGTGCAAAGGCCAGGTTGAGAGGGACACTGGGGACAATGGTAGCTGGTATCTTTTCAAAATCCTCTTTTGCTGCACACGCGACTTTTTTTGCACTCGGGGGGCTGGAGCTGGCAATCTCTTCCTTCATATATGCGGAACGCATACAGATATCCCGTGACTCTCTCACAGAGCTTGTAAAATTTTACTGTGTCTGGCCCTTTTGCTAGGAATGTATTGCTGTATTCCTAGCCAGCCTGAAAAGGGTACCAGGGACTCATCGATGCATATATTCTGATTGGGGACATGGAGTTGTGCAAATCATTGGGAAAAGAAATTTTATCAGTGGGCGAATTTTATATAACTTGTAATTTGTATGATTGTGGGGAGGGCACTGGGTGTTGTCGCTGAAATGAAGAAAGCACATTATCTCGTATCGGGACCTGGACATTATGGCAGAATAAATGGGCATGCTGGTTGGAGTTGGTGGACCAATAGGCATGTCCTTCATTTTTTTTTTTTTTTGTAATCCCCATAAACAATTTGAACTCCTCCACCAAATTCAGATCTCTCCACTCAAATGGACGGGCATATGTTGATTGGGGGTTGTTGGCAATATACTGCTGGGCATATAAATTTGTTTGGTCCACAATGACTTGCAGCAAAGTGTCAGGCAAAAACAGATAAAAACAATCATTTGCTGTGAAATTTTGGGTGCTTGGCCTGCACACCTGGCTGTGCTGTAAAAGGGGGAATAATTGGTGATCCCGAGTCGGAAGGCAGCCATGTTGGGTTGGCAAGACGATCTGGCATGTATGTAGAGGCCCTGGCTCTTGAAGGATGTGACACTTATGGGTGATGGTCACAGACAGGTGACAGGCCACGGTCACTGGGTGCACCGCTGATGGTCACTGACGGGTGTTTAGGGCATGTTCACTGATGGGTGTTTAGGGCATGTTCACTGATGGGTGTTTAGGGCATGTTCACTGATGGGTGTTTAGGGCATGTTCACTGATGGGTGTTCAGGGCATGTTCACTGATGGGTGTTCAGGGCATGTTCACTGATGGGTGTTCAGGGCATGTTCACTGATGGGTGTTCAGGGCATGTTCACTGATGGGTGATGGATGACAGGCTACGGTCGCTGATGGGTGACGGATGACAGGCTACGGTCACTGATGGGTGATGGCTGACGGTCACTGATGGCAGTCTCTTATGTGACAGGTGCACTTTATGGGGTGACTGTTGGAACAGATGACAATGGGGGGGGGGGAGGGCGATGGGACAAGTGTCGTGCTTGGTGCAGACTACACACACACTCACACACTCACACACACACACACACACACACACACACACACACACACACACACACACACACACACACACACACCGGTAACTCATTGCTCCTGGCTCTTCTCTTCTTCTGGAAAAGGTATGTGAGGAGAGAAGAGCTGGTAACAGCTAGTTACCGCTCCGTGTTTACATCTAGTGATCGGCTGGGAAAGGATCACAGCTGATCATGTGGTAAACGGCCGCCGGCCAATGGCTGTTTACCAGCGTCGGTGACTAGCAGTGTTCCCGGGGACATGCCGCCACAGACTTGCGCGCGTGCGCCGTGCACAGTGGGGTGGAACCATCTGTGATCGGCCGTGACTTCACGTGGTAAACAGCCATGCCCAATGGCTGTTCACCCCCCTTGGTGGCGAACGGCGTCTCCGTGACACGCTACCACCGAAGGTACAGGGCTGCACGCACATGATCACGCGCATGCTCTGTTTAAATGGACGTCGTATGACGCCCCAGTCCAGAACGAGAGCCGCGCTGTCATATGGCAGGCGGCAAGCGGTTAACAAACATACTCTCAATGGTATGTTTACAGTATCAGACCACAAAAAAAAAAACTACATTTAGGGCCTGTTCACACCTGATGCCGTTGGGTTGTGCTGACAGCTGCTTCCAGTGCAGCCCCAACTCCTAAACAAGGCAAAATCCCCCCTTTTTTATTTATTTACATCTACGCTGTATTACTTGGCATGCACCAGTGGCTGTGCGTTCAGTGCTGGTCACTGGCGAGCATGGACCCTTAGAGAAATTTTGCGCTCGGTGTGATTACTTTATACCTAGAGATGCACCTATATCAGATTACTGATAACCTTTCTGGTGGTAGGAAATATCTACAGTTGTCTGAAAAATTCCTATCATCATCATCATCGATGTCTGTCTGGCAGGTAACTGCAAAAACCTAGAGGATTTCCGCATTTCATATTAAGTCCTAGTAAAAACAAACCTTCATTTGTGCAGGCTCTGATTTGTGTGAGAAGAGTGCGTTCATGTTTTCGCAGGGTTGTGTCTTTTACAATATCTGTACATCTTTGTTATGACATGTTTGAGATTGCGGCTGTGTTGAAACAAACTCTTATTCATTCGTGCTTTTCATACTTCAGTATGACTAGATGCCAGCGGAATTGTCTGGCACGTGTACAGACAGCATCTTTGCTTACAGATTCATAGAACAAATCTGAGTAAAGTAACTTCTAATTGTTAAAGGTAGCTAAACCCAAGAACAAAAAATGTATTTTGCAATTTACCAGTCTTTAGATGTGGTGGCTGCATTGCTTTTCTGTCCTTTCATTTTTTTAAAATCTGTTGATCCTGCCCATTACACACTTCCTGTCCTAGGGTGACCTTCTCACAATATTGACTCTGAGCATGCAGCACAGGAAGTTGTCCGCTGACAAGATTTCTAGTAGGATCAGCAAGCATTTTTATTTAGGACTTAAGGAACAGATCTAATAAAACACATGTCTAGGAGACCGGGTAAAGCAGTTGTACTTGCCTGATCATTTGCTCCCGCAGGCTCCTCTGCACTGCTAAACTGGTCTCGGCAGCCTCTTCTGGTGTTAGGATACCTCCCACATCAAGACCTTCAAATTTTCCTGTCACTGCGGTCAAAAATGAACATCGATTTGACCCCACTGACGATTAGAAAATGGAATGAATGTACAGGCGTTCTCTAATGAAAATTTCTTCGTGTATAGCCAGCATTTGGTTAGGAAGGTGAAGTTACTTCATTTGGTAGTTGTTTAGATTGCTCAATACCTTAGTTGTATTTTAACAGCGCAAAAGGGACCAAATTATATTTGGCCAAGAACACTTGGCTAAGTATACAGTATTTAAAGATAATACATTTTTGCACTTCAACAAATATTCAGTGACCACCATGCCAGCACTTTTTTTTGTTTAAAAATGGGAACAAAATCTAAAACACAAATTGTAACAATAATGACCATTTTTAACCAGTTCAGCTCTTTGGGTGTATGTAGTACAGTGAAAATAAATATATACACACACTGGAAAGTATTCAGACCCCCTTAAATTTTTCACTCTTTGTTATATTGTAGCCATTTGCTAAAATCATGTAAGTTCATTTTTTTGCTCATTAATGTACACACAGCACCCCATATTGACAGAAAAACACAGAATTGATGATGTTTTTGCAGATTTATTTAAAAAGAAAACTGAAATATCACATGGTCCTAAGTAATCAGATCCTTTGCTCAGTATTTAGTAGAAGCACCCTTTTGATCTAATACAGCCATGAGTCTTTTTGGGAAAGATGCCACAGGTTTTTCACACCTGGATTTGGGGATCCTCTGCCATTCCTCCTTGCAGATCCTCTCCAGTTCTGTCAGGTTGAATGGTAAACGTTGGAGGACAGCCATTTTTAGGTCTCTCCAGAGATGCTCAATTGGGTTTAAGTCAGGGCTCTGGCTGGGCCATTCAAGAACAGTCACAGAGTTGTCGTGAAGCCACTCCCTCGTTATTTTAGCTGTGTGCTTAGGGTCATTGTCTTGTTGGAAGGTAAACCTTCGGCCCAGTTTGAGGTCCTGAGCACTCTGGAGAAGGTTTTCGTCCAGGATATCGCTGTACTTGGCCGCATTCATCTTTCCCTCTATTGCAACCAATCGTCCTGTCCCTGCAGCTGAAAAACACCCCCACAGCATGATGCTGCCACCACCATGCTTCACTGTTGGGACTGTATTGGACAGGTGATGAGCAGTGCCTGGTTTTCTCCACACATACCGCTTAGAATTAAGGCCAAAGGTCTCATCAGACCAGAGAATCTTATTTCTCACCATCTTGGAGTCCTTTAGGTGTTTTTTTTTTTTTTTTTTTAGCAAACTCCATGCGGGATTTCATGTGTCTTGCACTGAGGAGAGGCTTCCATCGGGCCACTCTGCCATAAATCCCCGACTGGTGGAGGGCTGCAGTGATGGTTGGCTTTCTATAACTTTCTCCCATCTCCCGACTGCATCTCTGGAGCTCAGCCACAGTAATCTTTGGGTTGTTCTTTACTTCTCTTACCAAGGCTCTTCTCCCCAGATAGCTCAGTTTGGAACTTCTCCCCCGGCCAGCTTTAGGAAGGGTTCTGGTCATCCCAAACGTCTTCCATTTGAGGATTATGGAGGCCACTGTGCTCTTAGGAACCTTAAGTGCAGCAGAAAATTTTTTTTTGTAGCCTTGGCCAGATCTGTGCCTTGCCACAATTCTGTCTCTGAGCTCGTCAGGCAGTTCCTTTGACCTCATAATTCTCATTTGCTCTGACATGCACTGTGAGCTGTAAGGTCTTATATAGACAGGTGTGTGGCTTTCCTAATCAAGTCCAATCAGTATAATCAAACACAGCTGGACTCAAATGAAGATGTAGAACCATCTCAAGGATGGTCAGAAGAAATGGACAGCACCTGAGTTAAATATGAGTGTCACAGCAAAGGGTCTGAATACTTAGGACCATGTGAGATTTCAATTTTTTCTTTTTTAATAAATCTGCAAAAATGTCAATTCTGTTTTTTTTTTTTTTTGGTTTTTTTTTTGTTTTTTTTTTTTGTCAATATGGGGTGCTGTGTGTACATTAATGAGGAAAAAAATGAACTTAAATGATTTTAGCAAATGGCTGCAATATAACAAAGTGAAAAAAGAGATAATTTGTTTTGTCACTTCTGGTTTTTAAGCTGTCGTTCCCTGGTTGATATGGCCAGGAAAGCAGCTAACCAGGCATGATCTGTGTTCGGTTAGCTGCTTTGGAGGGCAGTAGATAAATTGTCTCCACAAAGATTACCATCACCTGCCCAATATGAACATATGGGGTTTTATTAACACTTTGTGATGGCGATAATGTTAAATAAAGTAAAAAAAAATTAAATTTAACTTTTATAATATATTAAAAAAAAGTGTCACTTACAGTTTGCAAATGCAGCTGCACACACAGGTATCGCCGCAAATATCGTGAAGGCACTAATGCTAGCATGAGCTATGAGAGAGATGCACAATTTCAAGACTTGACATGTTTGGTATCTATTTACTCAACATACCCTCCAATTATTTTACCAAAAATTTGGTGTGTACTAAAATTCATTTTAATATTTTTCTTGAAAATGTGTTTTGATAAACCATTGCTCAAAAATTGTGCAACATAAAAAATTGCAACTACCATCACATTTCTACAGGGACTCCTCTTCTATAAAAAATTGTAAAAAATGTAACGTTCATTAACAGGGCATTAAGTCATTTTGTAGCCAAAAATTGCAGATTTTTGTTTGTGTCCAAAAAAAAATAAAAAAATAAAATAAAATAAAAAAAATTGCTGTAGTGCCAAAGTAGTTGGGTTTCGATATAATATGCTACAAAGTATGCATAGGGATAGATAATAATCTGACCCTGATGCCTTGTTCACACCTGAGTTTTTGATGTTTGAAGCTGCATTATGTTAAACATTAAAAATCACATTGTTTCAAATAGTTTTGTTCACACAAGGTTCTTTTCAGAATTTGAGAATTTTTGACCCCATAGACTTGTTACGCATGTTTCTGAGGTCTTCCTATAATAACTCTCACCTAACTACACTATGCTCATGTGTTAACCACTTCAGCCCCGGAAGAATTTACCCCCTTCCTGACCAGAGTACTTTTTGCGATTCCGCACTGCGTCGCTTTAACTGACAATTGCGTGGTCGTGTGATGTTGTACCCAAATAAAATTGACGTCCTTTTTTTTTTCCCACAAATAGAGCTTTCTTTTGGTGGTATTTGATCACCTCTGCGGTTTTTATTTTTTGCGCTATAAACAAAAAATAACGACAATTTTGAAAAAAATTTTTGCTATAATAAATATCCCCAAAAATTAAAAAAAAAAATTTTTCCCTCAGTTTAGGCCGATTCGTATTCTTCTACATATTTTTGGTAAAATCTTATAAGCGTTTATTGATTGGTTTGCGCAAAAGTTATAGCGTCTACAAAATAGGGGATGGTTTTATGGCATTTTATTGATACATTTTATTTTTTATTTTTTTACTAGTAATGGCGGCGATCAGCGTGTGTGTGTGTGTGTGTTTGTTTTTTTTGTTTTTTTTTTTTTTATATCGTGACTGCAACATTATGGCGGACACATCGGACAATTTTGACACATTTTTGGGACCATTGGCATTAATACAGTGATCAATGCTAAAAAATTGCATTGATTACTGTAAAAATGCCACTGGCAGTGAAGGGGTTAACCATTAGGTGGCACTGTAGGGGTTAAGTGTGTCCTAGGGAGTTTTTCTAACTGTGGGGGGGAGGGGCTGTGTGTTACACTACACTGTTTACCGCTCCCGATCACAGGGTGACAGTGTCACTAGGCAGAACAGGGAGATGCTTGTTTACATTAGCACCTCTCCGTTCTCCCTCACAGTGAGACGATCGCGGGTATCCCCGCAGACATCGGATCCGCGGGACTCGCGGTCACAGAGCTCCTGGCAGGCGCGCGCGCCTGCGTGCCGCCTCTTAAAGGGCAACGTACAGGTATGTTAATCTGCCTGTAAGTGCCCTTCTGCCGCAGTATATCTGCGTGAGGCGGTCGGGAAGCGGTTAATGTAGCCTGAAGCAGAAACTACAGGCAGGGTGGATTTGATTGAAATCATTAGTAAAATAGCTTGATTTAAATCAACTCCATTATAAATCAGAATTTTTAAAGAGCAACTGTCATCTCCATTCCGCAGTGGCTCCTCCTGACCCGCTGTTGATTTATCGACAGTCCCATTCACTTTAATGGGATGGCTGGTGATGTGGCGGTGACGCAACAAGGTGAGGGGCATGGTGGCAGCAGGTGAGTGGATGCCCGCTAACGGGCGCTACAATGATGGATCTAAAATGATAGGTGCTCTTTAAATGGTAAGGACTTATTCTTGCTGGCAGTTAGAATCTTTAATATTTGCAAACAAAATGAATGTTTCCTAGAATAAGCTGTCAGGTTAGTAAAACAGCGATATCAGAACCGATTTAATCATACGGTTGGCAGTGTACATACAGTGGAATATAAAAAGTCTACACACCCCTGTTAAAATGTCAGGTTTCTTTGATGTAAAAAAAAAGACAAATAGTTTCAGAACTTTTTCCACCCTTAACATGACCTATAAACTGTACAACTAAATTGAAAAACAAACTGAAATCTTTTAGGGAGGGTAAGTAAAAATAAAAAAATACAGATTTGAAGAAAGGCTTTCCGGCGCTCAGATCTTGTGATGTCAGGAATGGAATTGTATAATGATGGTTCTGATAGAACATTAATGTTAGAACAAAAAAAAGGGGGCGGGAGAGAGAGGAGGCAGCCATCCTCAGAGGGTGTCTATAGCCTCTGTGAGCATAGCACTGAAAAGGGAAGGGGGGTGTGGAGGCGCCAACCTCAGGGGATCCCCTGAGGTGAAGGACCGCCAGTGAAGCCTGCACACCAGCACATCCCAGGACAACACAGCCCCTGATGGACATCGCCACCCCATCTGAACTGACTTACCAGTAAGTGTATGTATTACGCCTTCACCATATAACAGTGTCAGCAGAGTTGGCGCCTCCACACTCCCCTTCTCTTTTCAAAAATAAAAAAATAAAATGCGGTTGCACACCCTCTTTTATAACTGGGGTTGTAGCTGTGTTCATAATTAAGCAATCGCATTCAAACGCATGTTAAATAGGAGTCGGTACACACATGCCATCATTTAGAGTGTGTGTCTGATCCCAAATAAAGTTCAGCTGTTCTGATAGGTCTTTCCTGACTTTTTCTTAGTCGCATCCCACAGCAAAAGCCATGGTTGGCAGAGAGCTTCCAAAGCATTAGAGGGATCTCATTGTTAAAAGGTATCTAGCTATATTATGGAACACAGTGAAGACAGTCTTTATCAAGTGGAGAAAATATGGCACAACAGTGACATTACCAAGAACTGGACATCCCTCCAAAATTAATGAAAAGACGAGAAGAAAACTGGTCAGGGAGGCTGCCAAGAGGCCTACAGCAACATTAAAGGAGCTGCAGGAATATCTGGCAAGTATTGGCTGTGTGGTACATGTGACAACAATCTCCCGTATTCTTCATATGTCTGGGCTATGGGGTAGAGTGGCAAGATGGAAGCCTTTTCTTACAAAGTAAAACATCCAAGCCTGGCAAAATTTTGCAAAAACACATCTGAAGTCTCACAAAAGCATGTGGGAAAATGTTATGGTCTGATGAAACCAAGGTTGAACTTTTTTGGCTATAATTCCAAAAGATATGTTTTGGCGCAAGAACAACACTGCACATCACCAAAAGAACACCATACCCACAGTGAAGCATGGTGGTGGCAGCATCATGCTTTGGGGCTGTTTTTCTTCAGCTGGAACGCCTTAGTCAAGGTAGAGGAAATCCTGACCAGTTCCAAATACCAGTGAATATTGGCACAAAACCTTCAGGATTCTGCTAGAAAGCTGAACATGAAGGGGAACTTCATCTTTCAGCATTAGAACGACCCAAAACATACATCCAAATTTAACAAAGGAATGTCTTCACCAGAAGAAGATTAAAGTTATGGAATGGCCCAGCCAGAGCCAAGACCTGAATCTGATTAGAAAATCTGTGGGATGACCTGAAGAGGGCTGTGCACAGGAGATGCCCTCGCAATCTGACAGATTTTGGAGTGTTTTTGCAAAGATTGGGCAAATATTGGCCAGTCAAGATGTGCCATGCTGATACCCAAAAAGACTGAGTGCTGTAATAAAATCAATAGGTGCTTCAACAAAATATTTTAAGGGTGTGCACACTTGTGCAACCATATTTTCGTTTTTTATTTTTAACCCCCCCCCCCCCCATCTAAAAGATTTTAGTTTGTTGTTCAACTGAGTTGTACAGTTTATAGGTCACATTAAACATTAAAGGTGGAAAAAAGTTCTGAAATGATTATCTTTGTCTCATATTTTTTTACATCACAGAAACCCTGACATTTTTAACAGGGGTGTGTCCACTGTAGATTTGCAAAACAATTGGATGAAAGGAATATTCCTGAACTTATGTTTTAGCTCCTGGTTACTGTGAAATTGTGTGAGTACATCAATGCAGTGCATGCTATCTCAGCTTGCAGAGCTTGGATTCATTGAAGGAGTTACCACAAATGTAGATATTGCAGAATATACAGCCTTGTGCTACATAACTAAGCTCCATTTCATGCTGAATAAACTAAATTATTAATGTATCTTAAATGGAAAACTATCTTTTAGAGATTTTTTTTTTTTTCTCCAAAAGCATTTTTTTAAATCTTTGCTTTATTTCCACAGTGTCTATAGGTGTGATCATGCAGTTGGGACATGATAGAAAAACAAAACCAGCACCTCCCATAGAGGCTGAAGAAACCGATAATAAAAATAGAGCCCCCAATCAGACCAGCTCCTATTTTTTTATACAGTAATTCTGGACAACTGCAGATTTCTGCACATTGGGCGCACAGAACTTTCCTACCATAAATAAGGCCGTGTCTATTCAAATCCCTAAAGTGGATGTAAACCCTCACATACCCAGTGAAGTGAACAGCCTCATATGATACACAGAGATGAAACAAATCTCTCTACATAAGATTTGTATATCTGCTGTCTTCACCAATTAAATACTGTTTAGAAAGTGCTCTTCATGTTCAGGAGATTTTCTCTTCCTGTTTAACATGGAGTGTGAAGTCTGGGCATACAGCCAAGACAGCTGATTGGAGGAAAGGCACACACCCTCTCTCCTCATAAGTAGAGACTTTCAGAGGTGTTCTGTGACAAGGCAAGCTGTCTGCTAATCTATATATAGTTCCCTCCCTGACACAAAACTCCAGCTGCTTTTATCATATTTGATGGAGAACTTGTCAGGCTTGATCAGGTTGATAAGAGGAGCAGAGCAGGAGAAAGCTACGGGACATAGTGCTTTAAAGAGAGATCACAAAACGCTGCAGCTATGTGCCCAGCTCAAATTTCATGACTCGGGTTTACATCCACTTTAAGGACTGTGTGTGTGTATGTGACGTCACTAACATGTTCTGATCAATGCATTTTGGAAGTCTTCAGCTCCCATTGTCAAAATAATGCTGATTTTCTGGGTTCTGTAAGATCCAGAGTTATTGTGTTTTTTTACAAGTCAGAACGGTTCATTTTGGGGTTTACATCCATATAGATCACCCTAGGGAACGCTCTGCATTAATTATGTGCCTGGACCAAGTGTCAGCATCCGTGCCCCCAAAACTAGAGGATATTGGTAGGAAAGGAGGAATAAAAACCCTGAACCAGAATTGGACTGATTATTAAGATAATTAAAGTAGCTGTAAAGGTCATCTTTGTGTGTGCGTATGTATATGTATGTGTGTGTGTGTGTGTGTGTGTGTATGTATATGTGTGTGTATGTGTGTGTGTATATATATATATATATATATATATATATATATATATATATATATATATATATATATATATATATATATATATATATTGTGTGTGTATATATAATATTGTGCACAGACTGGCCCTAAACCTCCTCTTCTGGAGTCCCCCATTGCTGAGCTGTGTGCATCCATAACCGCATGCAGTGTGGCTGGGTCCCGCCCCCCCCCCCCCCCCCGCCCTTCTTCTCACAGGCTTTCACTGAAGCCAGTGACCTCCCACTGCTGCTGGGTCTCCTGTGAGGAGTGAGGGGAGGAGAGCTGCTGCAGAGAGGCAGTGCTTGATCGAGATCGGCCTCCAGTAAGTGTTTGAGGGGCTGGGAGGAGCAGTGTTTGAAATTTAGTGTGGGGTGTTTCCCCCCCCCCCCCCCCCCCCCCTTTTAATGCAGAGAATGCATTGGGCTAAAAAAAAAAAATAAATAAATAAATCTTTCCCTTATGACCACTTTAATAGTTTCCTGTCCGGTGGGCAGCGATTCCAATTTTTACTCTTGCGGAGCTAAAGATCATCCACTGGTATCTGACATTTCTGGATGTATTGAGTGCTGTGTTCCTCGCTCAGCACTGTGGTTCCACCCACTTGGCACAACTGTTCTGCAATATTAACTGCATTTTTCAAATTTTTTTTTTTTTTTTTTTTTCCTTACTTGGGTACATTTGGTGTTCTGTATTTATCACTTCATGTTTAATGTGTTGTACAGACAGAATTGTTGGCTGATGTAATTGGCAGATATTGTCTGGCATGTTCATTGTGCTGTTATTTCATCAAATAATTGTTCTATCAACAAGCAGTTTGTGGCCGGTGAATGTGAACCCTCTGCCTGTGGGTACCTTATGCTGCTGTTGTAAGCAGAGATATATGAACACCTTGATTTGAGGGTCTGTTTACACTAGGTGTGATAGGACTGCATTGGGAGGCTATTCCAGCGCAGTCTCACCACAAGACAAGACAAAATGCATAGTCTCCTACCTGGCCAGTTCATACCTCCTGCATTTCGGTGGTGTATTGGTGTATGCTGAAAAGGACTGCATTCAGTACCCCCCCCCCCCCCCCCCTTTTTTTTTTTTTTTCCTCTCCAATGCAGTGTGACACAATCCACCGCAATGTGACCAATGAAACTTAATGTCACTGTGTGTGACATTTTAGTAAAGTTTAGTTTACTGCGATCATCTACCGCACCCCATGCAGCCACTGGTATGACCCAGCCCTTATTGTAGCCATCATCACATTGGTCATATGTGCCTTTCTGCTCAATGTTTTTTCTTAATTTTTCTTTAGCTGCAATAACTACAGCTAAGCTATACCATGACCTGGAGAAATGAGAACCTTGACAAAGCAGCAGGTGCGCTGTTCTGAAGATCGACACGCCAGGACCTAATGTCGAGATGATCAAACCGATAGGGGTGGCTGACACGTTTCAGGGGAGTACCCCTTTCCTCAGAGCCTAAGTGAGCAAATCATTTGCTCGCCTAGGCTCTGAGGAAAAGGGGACTCCCCCCGAAACGCGTCAGCCATTCCTATTGGTTTGATCATCTCGACATTAGGTCCTGGCGTGTCGATCTTCAGAACAGCGCACCTGCTGCTTTGTCAAAGCCTTTTATGAATGCTCGCTTGTGAGTATACATCTTGCTGTTTTTATGCTTTAATACAGGGCTCGACAAACCCTGGGCGCCAGGTCGCATTTTCGACTAGAATTAAGGACCTGGCGCCTGGGGCGGCACACATGGGGTATCCTGTCTCCGTGCGGACCCCGACCCCCCCCCCCCCCGTGCGATCGCGTCCGGCCGCGGCGGCCGGTAATTGAAGCCACGGCTTTGCGGCCTTCTGCAGTACTTCTGGAATCTGGTGCCATCTTGTGGTGGCTGTTGGTATGACAACACAACCAGCAATGCTAATGGAGCTTCCCCTGCCTATTTTCACTGCCCGCCCATCTCCTTCCCAAAGTGTGGGGATAGCCTTTTTTTTTTTTTTTTTTTTTTTTTTTTTTTTTCATAATGGCTTTTAATTTTTATTTTTTTTTTTTTAAGTGAAAACTGTTTATTTTTTTCTTAATTAAAATAAATTTATTTGTTACCTCCCTGCTTGGCCCCTTTCACACGGGCTGTCTGATCAGGTTCGCCTGTCAGTTTTTCAGGCGGACCTGATCTGACCCTTAGAGCCCTTTCACACCGAGCCACGGGGGGCATCGGCGGTAAAGCGGCGCTATTTTTAGTGCTGCTTTACCGTCATTTTAGCGCCGCTATTCGGCCGCTAGCGGGGCGGTCTTTCTGTGTAAATTTAAGATTAGTTATTTTTTTTATATTGAAAATAAAGCTTTGTCGGTCGTTTAAAAAAAACCTGGCTCCTAACTTTTTTAGCTGGCTCCTAGATTCCAAGCAAATTTGTCAAGCCCTGCTTTAATAAAGCTTTACTAGTGGTAATGCACTAGGTCGGTGCGCCCGCCTTCTTTTCTTTTTCCCTTTAGTCCATGAACACCCATTGTTCTGAGGAGGTAGACGGCAGGCATTACTTCATAAAGTTGGTCACACCACATACTAAGTCACTGGACTCCTGAGCGCAGGAGTGATTTCTACTGAGATGGGAACCTTCAGGCCCGGTTCACACTGATGCGAGTTCATGACGCATGCGATGCATCAAAAACACTTTAAATTCGCATGTCATCCCTAAAGTCATTGTTTTCAATGACGGTCGTTCACATAAATGCGTTGCGATTCCTCTATGAATGCGATGCGATTAAAAAAAGGGTCTTGTGCAAGTTTACTGCGTTGCGAATTTAGTCTCCATAGACATCAATGTAAATCGTTCTTGAATCGCATTGATGGTTCGCATATGTGCGAATTCCACCACACTTTTTTTTACATTCTGATTCCATTGGCTAGAATATCAATCGCAGCTATGTCCAACTCCTGAAATTCATGGTAAATTTGCACCTCACAAAGCGCATCAGTGTGAACCGGGCCTCACAGTGACAACACTGTTTCATGTATCTTTTCATTGCTGTATGAAAAAAACAGCCAGACTGGGGGACCCTCCTTATGCTCTCATCTACTGTAAGCTGCCTGATCACCTCCTCTTGCAGCTTGTAGTTCTTTTAAACATGTAATGCATAAAATACTACTACTGTATGTGCTGACTGGCTCATTCTGCACCCCTTCCACTCTGTTTGATATGTGCAGAGCAGGACTTGTATGTTACTTAACATATTTGAGGCAGTAATATTAACAGTATTAGTAAATACAGTTGATGGCTTTTAAATATGTAGCTAGACAAAAGTCTGTGTTAAAGTTCTTGCTTTTAAAGGTGAACCCTACTTGCCCATTGAATGCAGAGTAATGGTTTTACTGCATAGTAGCCAGGGTGAATTTGCTTTAAATCTACTAGTAAAAAGGCTTGATTTCAATCAACGCTCCTTTTTTTTTTTTTTTTTTTTTAAAAGAGCATCTGTCTTCTCTGGCCCGCAGTGGCTCCTCCTCTGACCTGCTGTTGACTCACCGACGGCCCTATTCACTTTAATAGGACATCTGGTGATGTGACAGTGATACAACAAGGTGAGGGATATGGCAGCAGCAGGTGAGTGGATGCCCACTAACAGGCACTGCCATGATGGGTCTGAAATGACAGGTGCTCTTTAAATCTAAGGAATTATTCTTGCTGGTAGCTAGAATTGTTAAATATTTGCAAACAAAATTTCCTATTTAGAATAAGCTGTCAGGTTAGTAAAACAGCAATATCAGAACCGATTCAATCATACAGTTTGTAGTGTACATAAATTTGCAAAACAATGGGATAAAGAAATATTCCTGAACTGTTTTTTATCTCATGGTTACTGTGACATTGTGTGAATGCATCAATGCAGAGCTTGGATTCATTGAATGAATTTCCAAAAAGTAAATATTGCAGACTATACAGCCTCCTGCTACATAACTAAGCTCCATTTCATGCTGAAAAAGCTAAATTACTATCTTAGATACATTTTTAGCTAATTGCATACACCAATAAAACGGTACCGCATGCAGTCCTTTTCAGCATACACCAATACAATAGCAGTCCCCTTTTGTTCCTGGTGCTTACCTTCCAGTTACTCCCCTGCTGCATCGTTTCTTCACCCAAAGCAGACTGTTCTTCCTGAGCAGACCTTAGGAAGTCCCAGAGTGTTGTCACTAGAACTTGAGTGAATAGAAATGAAGTACCAGCCACATAGGAGCGTGCTGTGTAGCAAACCTGTTCCTTTGCCAAGAGAAAATAGTTTGATATGGAGAGAGAGAGAGAGACCACCCTCTGGAGCTAGAACGGATTCAACTCTACTGGGCAGATGTAGGAGTCTGACCATTCTTCCAGAAGCGCATTTGTGAGGTCAGGCACTGATATGGACTTAAAAGGCCTGACTCGCAGTCTGCGCTCTAATTCATCCCAAAGGTGTTCGATCGGTTTGAGGTCAAGACTCTGTGCAGGCCAGTCAAGTCCCCCCACCCCAAACTTGCTCATCCATGTCTTTATGGACCTTGCTTTGTGCACTGGTCCAAATAATTTGGTGAAGGGGGATTATGGTGTGGGGTTGTTCTTCAGAGGTGGGGCTTGGCCTCTTGGTTCCAGTGAAGGGAACTCTTAAGGCATCAGCATACCACCTTGTGGCTCTTCCCTGCAGTATCTCTGCATAGGCCTCCTGCCTTGGTCCTCCAGACTATCAAATCCAGTCCCCATGCTTGTGCACTAAATGTGGAACCTTCCTCAGCTCTGATGGTTTCTCCCGCAGCTCCCTGCTGCTACATCCTTACTGGCTCGGCCCTTCACTGTCCCGCACGAACAGAACGGAACAACATGCTCATAACGGCTCCCTTGCATAAACTGACCCCCTCGGCAGGGTGGAGGTCACTAACCTCTAATCCTGGCTCCAATATGAGCCCAGAGCACCCCTGGCTCATTAGTGTGCCTGTTCTGTAAAGTCTGGCCTAAACTGCCCCAAAATAGTGGCACAGGCTCGCCTCTCAAATAAACAAGTGTGTGTGTGTGTGTGTGTGTGTGTGTGTGTGTATAGATCTATCTATCTCAGTTAAAGTGGTTGTAAACCCTGTTACACCGCTTTTTACCTACAGGTAAGCCTATAACGAGTCTTACCTGTAGGTACCTTGAATATCTTATAAACTTGCACAGTTTAGGAGAGATTTAGTATATGCGCTGCTGCCATCGGCGCATGCGCACTGAAGAAATGGGCCACTGGTGCCGTTTCTTCAGAACTTGTGCCGTGACCAATCACAGCGCTGGCGCCGCAAACCCGGAAGTAACTCCGGTGGAAAAAATCAGTGCCAGCGCAGATTCAGGACATCGTTCTGAGGTAAGTATTTCATAATGAGCTAGCATGCGCTGTATACTGGCTTGTTTGTGCCTTTTTTTTTTTCCCTGAAGGTTTACAACCTCTTTAAACATCAGTTTACAGTAAACCAGAACAAAGCTATAATCTGCATTTATTCTTCCTTCATACATTTTCTGTTTCTTGTTAAGGTATACTCCACATTTTCCAATGAAGACTATGACAGACGTAATGACGAGGTGGACCCAGTGGCAGCATCTGCAGAGTATGAACTGGAGAAGAGGGTGGAGAAAATGGATGTTTTCCCTGTGGAAATCGAAAAAGGTAACTGCTACATACACATCTTGTTCTGCCTTTGAACACAAACACCAAGCAAGCAGTATGGCCCATACCCTTGGTGCCTAAATTAGTCTGGAGGGTGGAACTGCTGATCCTCTGCTTCAGTGTAGAGGTTTGTTGTACCAATGACCGTTCATCAATGACCAACAGCTACTTTCCAAACCCGTTTTCTATCTGATCCGAAGGTTGGTTGCATAATTCGCAGATATGTTAGCCAGCAAAGATGTATGTGTGATGGTTGCCAACTACTTTGATAGAGTTTATGCCATAATTTACAACAGCCATGTATGTGCATACCTGAAATTAAATAATTGATAGTAGATCTGAGTGTGGTTGCTTTGGGACCCTAGAGGCTATTCCTCCTGTCTTGATAGTTCTTTGCAGTGCACACATGCAGATTTGGCTTGGTCTTTAAAGCACACTCCTTATGAAAATGCATGGCTCATTTAAAATGCAGAGTTGCATATAATAAAATAAGGAGGAAAATGTCCTCGCTTTACACCTTACCTTATGTATATTTTGGTATATGTCCTTATTGGACATATTTCCCTTCACTTGCTGTATCTGCCCCAATCACTGGGACTAGAGGAAAGGGCAATCCTTCCTGACGGGAACAAAGATGGCTACAAAAACCTAACAAAGGTCCCAACCTGTCCATTTTAAAAAGCCAGTTTGTGTAATCTATTCAGTTTGCCCTAGATCATCATCATGAGTTGCCATGGTGTGGGCAGGCTAGTCTCCAGCATCATAACCAATTATGCTGTAGAGCCAGGACCCACCGTGTCATTTGTTGCTATGGTAATGGTTGATTGGCAACCTGTGAGTGATCCAGGGCAGGTGCCATGCAGGGTCCCCCACAGCATCCAGGAGAAAACTGAAGTCCACATCCTCCACCTCTTCCCTCTCTGCCATGCTGTGGGTGCCTAAAGGTAGGGCTCTGCTGTGATTTTGGGGCTCTGTGTTTTCAGCAAGGCGGTTGTATGCATTGCCCCAGGCTCAGTTTTCCCACTAATAAGTAACATTTCCCACTACTAATAAGTAACATTTACGCTTTTTACATTTTAGGAGATTTTGAATACTTATAAAAGGGTGCATCAACTGAAAATAGGTTGCGCAAAGCTGTAGAGTATATGAAACAAACAATGATTTTCTAGCAGTGGACCGTTTTTTCTCATGTCTTATATTTTTCTGTATTTTTATGTTCAGGGGACTGTGGCCTTGGCATCAGTATCATTGGAATGGGGGTTGGTGCAGATCAGGGCTTGGAGAAATTGGGAATTTTTGTAAAAACAATTACAGAAGGAGGAGCAGCTCAGAGGGATGGACGGTAAGTAACATTTACATTATTTTTTTTTTTTTTTCTCCCCTCCATTTGTTCATCAAAATCAGAAACCATATTGTAAAGGGCTACACAAACTGGCGCTATATAAATCTTGTATAATAATGTCTTTAGAACCAGCTGACAGTCCTGGCTGACCAATATCAACTTGGATCATCTGACAGGTGTAAAAACTCTGAATAGTTAAATAGATAAAGTGATGCGCTTGTAATATCTATAGGATATCCTACTAGTCAATGTGCTGACAGGTCACATTCTACTTGTGGATACTTTGTTACAAACTATACAAAAACTTAAACAGTGTTTAGCATAATATAAATATAAATACAATGTGTAGAAAAGTCTGCTTTGAAAGTCTAATTGGAGACCTCCCGGGATACAAATCCAAAAGTTAGTTCACCATTTGTTTTGAAAAGGTGATTCCTTTGCAGTTTAGAAGAAAAATGATGATGATACCTCTCATCTGTGTTTAAACAAGGCTTACTGAGTCTGGGTTAATCAGCAGAGGATAGGCTTGGATCATCTAATCTCCGCTTCTCCTGTTCACATGCTCTTATATGATATAAAAGATATAGATCGCATTTACTGATATATGGTCAGTAGAAATCACTCGCCTCCGTGTTCCTCCGTTCTGCTCCTATTCAGGATCACTGCAGGCTGCACACTGACAAGAGCTGACAGGCTCCTTCTCCCTCATGCGTATCGTCACTAGACACGTGACTTTTTCAAAGGTCCTTTCAAAAGGACCATGTGTCTAGTGACGATACGCATGAGGGAGAAGGAGCCTGTCAGCTCTTGTCAGTGTGCAGCCTGCAGTGATCCTGAATAGGAGCAGAACGGAGGAACACGGAGGCTGATTAACCCAGACTCAGTAAGCCTTGTTTAAACACAGATGAGAGGTATCATCATCATTTTTCTTCTAAACTGCAAAGGAATCACCTTTTCAAAACAAATGATGAACTAACTTTTGTATTTGTATTCCGGGAGGTCTCCAATTAGACTTTTAAAGCAGACTTTTCTACACATTGTATTTATATTTATTTATATTATGTCAAACACTGTTTAAGTTTTTGTATAGTTTGTAACAAAGTATCCACAAGTAGAATGTGACCTGTCAGCACATTGAATAGTAGGATATCCTATAGATATTACGAGCGCATCACTTTATCTATTTAACTATTTATAAGTGGGGTGTCACTGAATGATTGCAGCTGCAGTATCTGGATATTTGAACTTTTCTTTTTATATCAGTTTTTTATATATCAGTTTATTTTTCACACTACTTTGCACACTATTTTACAGTTTTATATATTTACTTTAGCGCTTGAGTACCTTAATACTTTTATGTAAAAACTCTGACCTGTCTTATTCCTATTAATGTTTGCTGGTTCTTGGGTTGATTGACAGTTGGAATCTTATTTTTTCTTTTTTTTTTTTTTTTTCCCCCTTTAAATTGTGCCTTGGTTCTTTAGCTGTAGTATGCTAAAGAGGTTAAGGCTACATTCACACCTAAGCATCACGTTTTTATTTTTAATTTTTTTTGTGTTTTTTTTTTTTTTTTTTTTAGCATTTTTGCAGCTTTTGTCAGGTGTTTATTTCAGTTATTTTTAAACCAAAAGATGTGTAGAGCTGCTGTTTGAGCAGAAAATGCCCACCAAAACCCTTGAAAAATGCTCAAAGAGCTCATGTTGTGCTTTTTTCAATTGAAGTCTATAAGGGCAAAAACGTTCAATTCTGCCTGAAAAGTAGCTCATGTACTTTTTTTTTTTTTTGAGCGTCAGGCGTTTTGCGATGCTGAGATGTGAACAAGGGCTGTTGAAAACAATAAGTTTTTGCTTGTTGAGCATTTTGTAGCCTCTACTCAAAAAATGCTCAAGTGTGTAGCTTTACCCATAACAGCTTAATAAAAATGCTCTTAAGGAACAAGCATTTCACATTTAATAATTATGCTACCAAAATTAGTGTGCGCTTCAAATTGCCTCCAGCATTGCTCCTGTTTCTTTTTGCTGGAGGCTGCTATTTTGCTGAAGCCCAGAGCCCCTAAACGGCAGTAAATCTTTGGGCTGTCAGCAGATCGGCCTCTAAAAATTCGGCACAGTGCCTAAAAATAGAGAGCAACTGAGCATGTGCAGAGCAGAGGGAGACTGTGTATTCCTGGATTTTAAACAGTATAGGCCAGGGGTGTCCAAACTTTTTATAAAGAGGGCCAGATTTGATTGCGGGAACATGCGTGAGGGCCGACCATTTTTCCTGACATTCTTTGAACCATTAAAATTGGGTCTAAGTGTGTTTGTCCGAGCACTAATACACTGCCCAACGAGATTTCTCTTGCCTTTGTGGCTGTGTGTGGTGAAGAGATGAGCTTGGGCATGTTATTTGGATATACCATATTTATTGGCGTATAGCACATTCACTTTAAGAGGGAAGTTTCAGAAA
Organism: Aquarana catesbeiana; assembly: GCF_042186555.1. Lineage (NCBI taxonomy): Eukaryota > Metazoa > Chordata > Amphibia > Anura > Ranidae > Aquarana > Aquarana catesbeiana. The sequence continues at coordinate 337,876,588 of NC_133329.1, forward strand.
AAAAATCTTACACTTTAAATAAATAACTGTAAAGCAAAATAAGGGTCAGTGCCCATCAATGCAGCCTAATCAGTGCCCATCTACAGCCTCACAAGTGCCATGAATGCAGCCCCACCGTTGCCATGAATACAGCCTGATTCATGCCCATCTGCAGCCTTGGAGAAGACAGGGAGGGGGCAGGACGAGTGCTAACAGATTACATACAGGAGAAACTCCTGTTTTCTTGGCGGCCTCTTTAATACAAAGTCCTGCCTCCTATGATGGGCAGAACAGTCGTCCAATAGCGGCGCAGGAGACGGGACTTCCTTTTACGGAAGCCGCCGTGTAAACAGGATATTCTCCTGTATGTACGGCACTCGTCCCGCCCCCGCCCTGTAACTTCCAAGGCAGCCAGCATATATATCTTTTGTGGCCCCCGGCGCTCTGGGATTCATTGGGGGCCACATAAGATATACTTGTCCAAATTACCAGGCAGGCCGTTCGAAACCAGAACGCGGGCCACAATTGGCCCACGGGACGGACTTTTGACATGCCTGGTATAGGCACTTATTTTTAACGTTTTATAGAACTATAGCTGGAAAAGGGGCCTGAAGTGATCTAGCAGGACTTAATTTTCTCACTAAAGTCCCACTTTAAATTTGATGCATTTCATAGGTAGGCCATGTACAAAATTTGAAAAACCAAAACCCTGCACCCAAGAAGCCTCCTTCTTCTGTAAAGTCAGAATAATAAATAACCTTTCATCTCCTCTGTGTTATCAAGATCTAAAGTACTGTGTCCTCCTCCTCCTTCTTTTTTTTTTTTTTTTTTTTTTTTAATGCATTCAAATCTTAAATACCTTCTCTCACACCACTGATGTGAGGTCGCGTAACCCTCCTCTGCTCCCTTTCCCCGATCTAAGGAATGCGTAAGGAGGGGCTGAGAGAACCCTCTAATGTCAGCCGGCCAGTAGAGGAAGGTCAGGTGACCTCACATTGGTTCTGTGACATCAGGTATTTAAGAGTAGAATTGTAAAAAAAAAATGCACACAGTACTTTGGATCTTGATAAAACAGAGGGGATGGCAATTATTTATATACAGTTGTGCTCCTAAGTTTACATACCCTGGCAGAATTTGATTTCTTGGCCATTTTTCAGAGAATATGAATAACACAAAAAACATTTTTCACTCATGGTTAGTGTTTGGCTGAAGCCATTTATTATCAATCAACTGTTTATTCTTTTGAAATCATAATGAAAACAGAAACTACCCAAATGACCCTAATCAAAAGTTTACATACCCTGGTAATTTCGGCCTGATTACATGACACAAAGTGGTTTGAATGGCTATTAAAGGTATTAAAAGGTAACCATCCTCACCTGTGATCTGTTTGCTTGTAATTAGTGTGTGTGTGTATAAAAGGTCAATACGTTTCTGGACTCCTGACAGACCCTTGCATCTTTCATCCAGTGCTGCACTGATCTTTCTGGATTTGAGTAATGGGGAAAGCAAAAATTGTCAAATAATCTGCGGGAAAAGGTAGTTGAACTGTATAAAACAGGAAAGGGATATAAAAAGATATCCAAGGAATTGATAATGCCAATCAGCAGTGTTCAAACTCTAATCAAGAAGTGGAAAATGAGGGGTTCTGTTGAAACCAAACCATGGTCAGGTAGACCAACTAAAATTTCAGCCACAACTGCCAGAAAAATTGTTTGGGATGCAAAGAAAAACCCACAAATAACTTCAGGTGACATACAGGACTCTCTGAAAACATGTGGTGTGGCTGTTTCAACATGCACTATTAAGGAGGCACTTGAAGAAAGATGGGCTGTGTGGTCGTGTCGCCAGAATAAAGGCATTACTACGCAAATGCCACACGGTGTCCCGCTTACAATATGCTGAACAACACAGAGACAAGCCTCAAACCTTCTGGCACAGTGTCATTTAGAGTGATGAGACCAAAATTGAGCTTTTTGGCCACAACCATAAACGCTACATTTAAAGAGGAGTCAACAAGGCCTATGATGAAATGTACGGAGGTGGATCGCTGATGTTTTGGGGATGTGTGAGCTACAAAGGTACAGTAAATTTGGTCAAAATTGTTGGCAAGATGAATGCAGTATGTTATCAAATACTGGAGGAACATTTGCATTCATCGGCTAGGAAGCTGCGCATGGGATGTACTTGGACATTCCAACATGACAATGATCCAAAACACAAGGCCAAGTCAACCTGTCATTGGCTACAGCAGAATAAAGTGAAGGTTCTGGAGTGTCCATCTCAGTCTCCTGACCTCAATATCATTGAGCCACTCTGGGGAGATCTCAAACGTGCAGTTCATGCAAGACAGCCCAAGAATTTACAGGAACTGGAGGCTTTTTGCCAAAAGGAATAGGCAGCTTTACCATCTGAGAAGATAAAGGGCATTATCCACAAATGCCACAAAAGACTGGTTGTCATTGATGTTAAAGGCAATAGATGGTATTAAGAACTGGGGTATGTAAACTTTTGATCAGGGTCATTTGGGTAGTTTCTGTTGCCATTATGATTTTAAAAGAGTAAACAGTTGATAATAAATGGCTTCAGCCAAACACTAATCATGAGTGAAAAGTTTTTGTGTCATCATTCATATTCTCTGAAAAATGGCCAAGAAATTAAATTCTGCCAGGGTATGTAAACTTATGAGCACAACTGTGTGTTCTGTTCAAGCCACAGGGAAGAGCAGAAAAAGGAGTGGCGGGAAGGAGATCGCTCTTGCACACAGGCTTCAGAACTGGGAGGGAGGGGAAGAGGGAGAGACTCAGAGCAGACAGCGGGATTACTGAGTCACGTAAACTGACCTCGGTATCATGGATCACAAGCACTGGGCTGTTAAATATGCTTTAAAGGACCAGGATCTTTTTTTTATTTTTTGGGTTACAAACGCTTTAGGGCTCTTTCTCACGGGGCAGATCAGTGATGATCCGCCCCGTGAATATCCGCTTGCTCAGCGGGGATCGCTCCATCCCCGCTGAGCAGGAAGATGACAGGTGCATCGCTGCACACTGCAGCGGCTGACCTGTCAGAGCGCCGCTCTTCCCTATGGGGGGATCGGATGATGACGGACTGTAGTGTCCGTCGTCATCAAATCCGAAAACGAATGGAAAAGTAGGTTTTTCCTCCGTTACACTTTTCGGATCGGAGCGGGTCGGATGTCAGCGGACATGTCACCGCTGACATCCGACGCTCCATAGAGATTCATGTATGTCCGTTTTTCATCCGAAAACGGAAGGATGAAAAACGGACATACGGATCGTTAGTGTGAAAGAGGCCTTAAGTGAAGTTCTAAAAGTGCTAAATGCTCAAATCCATTGTTGCCTACTAAAAGTAAAGTAAGTATCACAAATTGGAAGAACTTTCCAATCTGCGAAGGTGCTGTGATTATAACCATACACTCAAATTTGAAATAAATTAAATATACACCCAAGTGTATACCAAGTGCCAATAAAGTGATCCAAAATGAATTAAGAAGCCAAAAGTCCAAAACATTTATGATCTGCCTTTGGATTCAAGTAATCTTCTTCCACCCAGTGATTTCTCACATTACCACTTGCGCAAAAGTGTGTTCACCACTGCTTTTAGATATTGCACTCACCTCTCCTAAAATGTCCTACATAAATTGCTTATGTAGGCTGTGGGGGCCGCACACCTTTCTTCAAACAAGCCAGACAGCAAATTTCTTTCTATCGCTCCAAGTGTTTAAAAGAAGAAGAGGTTACTCGCATAGCGTAATACTTCCATTTACATATTTTGAATTGATCAACGATGCATCATAGTTAACCCATACACACCTTCTTTGGTTCCTTAGACACTCACATTTTTAGCAGCACCTCCACAGATTGGAAAATTCTTATTTGTTTTATATAAGATGTCAGGTGCCAGATGTCAGTAACTTGATTGCCTAGACCAGGCATGTCCAAAGTCCGGCCCGTGGGCCAACCGCGTGCCCACGTTTCGGTTTTGAACGGCCCACCTGGTTATTTGAACATGTATATCTTTTGTGGCCCCCAACGATCTCCCAGCGCCCAGACAGACAGACAGACAGACAGACAGACAGACAGACAGACAGACAGACAGACAGACAGACAGACAGACAGACAGACAGACAGACAGAGACAGACACTGGCTGCCTTGGAGGGGAGGGAGTGGCACGAGATACACACAGGAGTATTTCCTGTTTACACGGCAGCCTCTGTAATAAGTCCTGTCTCCTGTGCTGTCATTGGACGACTGTTCTGTCCATCAAAGGAGGCGGGACTTTCTATTAAAAAGACCGCCGAGCAATGGCGTCCCTAAGAGGGGGCCCTGACCAGCGCCCCCCCCCCCCCCCCCCATTTTTTTTTTTTTTTTTTTTTTTTACAAAAGGGTAATGTCGTTTTGTTTGCATTCGTAGCGGATGTGCCGCATCTTATTAGGGGCGCCGCTGGAGTAACAGTCTCTATTGAGAGGGAGAGCATCCTCAGCCAGCTCCTGCGGGTGATTCCTCCCCCCTCCCTCTGCTCGCTGACACTGCATAATGCGAGCGCTCACACAACCACGGCCGCCTGATCTGCTCCTTCCCCTGCATCCTCATTGGCAGGGAAGAGCGAGTTACATGAAGGACTCCACCAGGATCCTCAGTTACTGAAAAAACAGATTGATTTCTCCCGTCCTTAGGACAGGAGAACCAGCCTATAAATTTCAAGAGATGCCAGACCAGCGCTGTCAATAGCAGGGGCAGGACAGCAAGAGGAGGCTGGGGAACTCCACCGTGGCAGAACACCAGGGCCTGGTGGCAAGACAACCTTTGCAACCCTGATAGTTCTCCCACTGCTTTGGACCCTTATATTTTCTTGGTATGCTGGTGACATATATCTCTTGTTTTTTGCCACCCTGGGGGGCCCCAATACAGTAGGAAGGGAGCTCACTGCAGAACATGTGAAAGGGCCCGTTGTGGGATCGTAGTAAAGGGCCCCAGGATATATATATAAAATTGCATTTTATAGTTGCCCCCCTACTTTTGTCCCTGTCCCCCCATGTGCCCCCCCCAAATATGAAAGCTGGAGACGCCACTGCCGCTGAGAAAACAGGAGTTTTTCCTGTATGTAATCTTTTGGCGCTCGTCCCTCCCCCCCTCCCTGTCCCCTCCGAGGCTGCAGATGGATGGGCATCAATCAGGCTGCACTCATGGCAATGGTGAGTCTGCATTTATGGCAATGGGGGTGCTGCATTCATGGCAATGGTGAATGCTGCATTCCTGGCAATGGTGGGTGCTGCCTTCCTGGCACTTGTAAGGCTGCAGATGGGCACTGACCCTTGTTTTGCTTCACAGTTCTTTTATTTAAAATTTTATTTTTTTTCCTGAAACTTCCCTCTTAAATTGAAGGTGCGTGTTATATGCCGATAAATACGGTATATACAAATAACACGCCCAAGCTCATCTGTTCACCACACACAGCCACAAAGGCAAGAGAATTCTTGTTGGGCAGTGTATTAGTGCTCGAACGAACACACTTAGACTGAATTTTAATGGTTGAAAGAATGTCAGGCAAAATGGTCGGCCCTCACTCATGTTCACTTCATCAAATCTGGCCCTCTTTTGAAAAAAAGTTTGGACACCCCTGGCCTAGACAGAAATAGAACTGTAGCTTGTAACCCAATAATGTTTTAGTTTTGCAGGCAGTGCATCACATGCCAACTTCATATCTCTTTGGGATTTTTAGTGGCGAGATATCCACATAAAAATTCCAGTTCTGCCCAACTGTTGTAACATTACAAAGCTAAGTGATGGCATTGATCCACTCTGAAGGACTGTCTATAGCAGGGATTAGCGGACCTCCAGCTGTTGCAAAACTACAAGTCCCATCGTGCCTCTGGGTATCATGCTTGTGGCTGTCAGTCTTGCTATGCCTCATGGGACTTGTAGTTTTGCAACAGCTGGAGGTCCGCCAATTGCATATCCCTGGTCTATAGTATAGAATAGAATAAACCATTATAGAGCTACACCTGATTTTCTTCTTTTTCTTTTTTTCCTGCCAGGTCTTTATATTCTGGTCTTTGTTTTGGGACATTCCCACTCAAACCACAGAAATAAAAACTTGGAGATTTTTGTTCCTTACCCTTTTTGTCAAAAACTTAATACCCTGGAATTTCACCTCCTATGAAAAGCCCTTGTAAAAGAGAGGTGAAATGGGGAGAGGGGATGTTGGAGATTCTAGTTTTCTGCATTCGCAGCTAGGTTGTAAAGCCAGATGGAGCTATTGCAGCGAGAGCTACCTGAGCATAAAAAAGTCTAGAGATTTTCAATGAGAACGGTAAAGTCATAAATCATATTCACAATACTGTACAGTACAAATATCACTTTTTTTTTTTTTTTTTTGTATTGTGTATTTGATTTATGAACTATGTTTGGCACAAATGCATTTCAGGATATTGTTGTGAGGTACTGCCTATTTTGTGATTCTTTGCCCTATTGCAGAATTTTGCAATTTTTTTTTATTTTTATACGAAAATATTAAAGGTAACCTCGTGGGAGAAAGGTAGATGCTGCTGTTGCTAAGGATCACCAACACTTTACAATATAACCACACAAACTTTGTACAATCAACTTTTTTAGATTTTACTCTTAACAAAAGATCTATAGTAGATTTTAAAGCTGAACTCTGATTTATCTTTTGCTACGCTTTACATAGTTTGAACTATGCCCCTTGCTAACGTGAGGCCGCTGGATGTTCTGTATGAACTGTGTTGCTGAGGCTACCTACAGCATACGGTCTCTGCTTGAACTGTGTTCCACATTTGAGCAGAGACCTTCCTGTCTCATACCCGGAACACAGTCTCTAAAGCGATGTATTCTAGCAATGAATACAAAGCTTCCTGAGTCAAAGGTTTTGACATCCTCGGCCTGCCTCCTTGACTCTGGACAATCTGAGGAAACTTTGAAAAGTGTAGCAAAACCTGGAGTTCAGCTTTAAAGTGATATTAAAGGTGTGTGTTTTTTATAATTGTATTTTTTTTTTCTATACTTGCCTGTCCTGTGCAGTGGTTTTGCACAGAGCAGCCTCGATCCTCCTCTTGGGTCCCACACTGGCGCTCTTGTCCTTTCCCTCCTGCCAAGTGCCCCCACAGCAAGCAGCTTGCTATGGGGCCACCCGAGCTGGCTTGCTCCTGAGCTGCTACATTTGTGTGTCTATTTACACAAAGAGCCATGGCTCAGCCACACCAACACTCTATGGAGGGAAGGGGGGGCTGCTGCCTACAGAATGCGTGTGTTCTTTTATTTTTATTTTTTTCCTTTATCATATGCTTAGTTTAAATGTACAAGTCATGGGGAGCCCGAGTTTTTCTTTATACAATTTTCTGCAATGTGATGCACGGTGTGTGACATAGATGTGTGTAATGTTTACCCAGACATGTTTTGCTATGAAATCTTACCACCAGTGTGCTCAGTAATGTGCATACTAAAATGTGTCATTGCATTTCTTCAGGGTGTGATGAGTATTTCACCAATGCCAAGAATTTGAAATCAATGCATATGTTACTGGGTTATTGTTGTAACCTAAAATATTTTTATTTACGTGTGTGTGTGTGTGTTTGTAGCAGCATTTATGCAGATGGGTGTCATTTCTGTAGTTAAAGTGGTTGTTGAGCCACTCTAACCTGTATACCCCATCAGCACTGCCTCCTATTGTAGTGTGTGATTTATAAAAATAAATGCTGCAAATACCTAATTTCACTGACGAGATTGCGATCACATGACTGGCCAGCTTTCTCCTTTCTCCTCTGAGAGATGCAGCGGGCAGGGCTGAGATTCCTCTGCTGATGTCAGTCCGGAGGGGAGGAGGCGAGAGCTAACTGGTCATGTGATTGCAATCTCGGCTCTTAAATGATATTTACAGTATTTTTATATTTATAAATCATTCAGAGGGGAACACTGCAATAGGAGGCAGTGCTGATGGTGTATACAGGTTAATGTTATGAGAGCAGCAGGAGGGGGTTGGGGCGGCTCCCACACAGACCGAGGAGAAGGGGGGAGGAGGACACAGGAGCAGAGGAGAGCAGATAGCAGGCTGCTGAAAAAGGCATACTGATACTGACCACGGTGTCTGGTCTCAGCAGCCATGATACACCGTGGTCAGTTTACAGAGGGGTGGGGAAAAATTGTCAGGATCAGCCAGGTTTTTTAGGTGTTACAGGGGGCCAAATAACAAAGGACAAGCTCTGTGTCCTATAACATGCATTAAAGGAGCAGGATCCAGTGTGTTTTTTTTTGTTTTGTTTTGTTTTGTTTTTTTTTTTGGGGGGGGGGGGGGGGGGGGGCGGGTTAGACGCTTTGCACTGGTGGCCTATCTCATTTCTTGCTACCCAAACAAGCCAGGAAAGTACAAATACCCCCCAAATTACCCCTTTTTGGAAAGTAGACGTTCCAAGGTATTTAGTAAGATGCATGGTAAGGTTTTTGATGTTGTCATTTTTTTCCCACAATTCTTTGCAAAATGAAGATTTTTTTTAATTTTTTTATTTTTTTTCCCCACAAAATTGTCATTGTAATAGGTTATTTCTCTCACATGGCATGTATATACCACAAATAACACCCCAAAATACATTCTGCTGCTACTCCTGAGTATTACGATACCAAATGTGTGGGACTTTTTCACAGCCTAGCCACATAGAGAGGCCCAACGTGCAGGGAGCACCATCAGGTGTTGTAGGAGCAAAAGTTACACATCTAACTTGTTGACTACCTATTACACTTTGAAGGCCCTGGAGCACCAGGACAATGACAGGTGGCACTGATGACAGGTGGCACTAATATGTGGCAGTGGGGACAGATGGCACTGACAGGTACTGTGTTCACTTTTTTTTTTTCCTTTTTTTTTTTTCCCCCCTGAGACTCACGCTGCAGCGGTTCGCTCTCCCTCCTCACACGCTGTCTCCGTTTGAGGAGGGAGAGCGGCGATGAGAGATGATCTCATATGTTTACATATGAGATCATCTCTCATTGGCACCGCCGATCGCGCTGTAAACGGCCACTGTGATTGACCGTTTACGGCGATCTGTGACTGGCCGTGTCCAAGGGTCCAAGGTTTAAAAGCTTTTTTTTTTTTTTTTTTTTTTTCCCCCCTGAGACTCACGCTGCAGCGGTTCGCTCTCCCTCCTCACACGCTGTCTCCGTTTGAGGAGGGAGAGCGGCGATGAGAGATGATCTCATATGTTTACATATGAGATCATCTCTCATTGGCACCGCCGATCGCGCTGTAAACGGCCACTGTGATTGACCGTTTACGGCGATCTGTGACTGGCCGTGTCCAAGGGTCCAAGGTTTAAAAGCTTTTTTTTTTTTTTTTTTTTTTTTTTTTTTTTTTTTTTTTTTTTTTTTTGCTAGAAAAATTTACTTGGAACCCCCAAACATTATATATTTTTATTTCAAACACCCTAGAGAATAAAATGGCAGTCGTTGCAATACTTTGTCACACCGTATTTGCGCAGCGGTCTTACAAGCACATTTTTTTGGGAAAAAAATGCACTTTTTAAATTTAAAAAGTCAACAGTAAAGTTAGCTCAATTGTTTTCTTTTTAGAATATGTAAGATAACGTTACGCCAAGTAAATTGATACCCAACATATTATGCTTCACAATTGCGCCCGCTCGTGGAATGGCAAACTTTTACCCTTAATCTCCATAAGCGACGTTTAAAAATTTCTACAGGTTACCAGTTTTGAGTTAGAGGTCTCATGCTAGAATTATTGCTCTCGCTCTACCGATCGCAGTGATACCTCACATGTGGGGTTTGAACACCTTTTTTATATTTCAGCCCTACTCACATATGCGTTCTGCGCGTGAGCTCGGTGAGACAGGGCGCTTTCAATTTTTTTTTTTTTTTTTTTTTTTTTCTTTGTAAACATCCCTCGTAAAAGCATGACAGGACCTCCTTAAATATGACATCTGGAGTCAAAAATACCTCAGTTGTCATATTTACACTAAAATGCAATAAAAAAGTAATTTTGAAGAAAGTCTCCTCCTCCTTTTTAAGAGCTTTGGGCGAATGTGATGTTTCACGTCGCTTGCGCCAGTCAATGCTATGGAGCCGAGTGGGGGCGACCTTCCCCTCACTTGGCTCCAGGCTATTCACACAAGGACTCGATCGTCTCCGCCGCTACTGGTAAGCGGCGGAGACCCCCGGAGGGAGGGGGGCTCCTCTCCCGCCCCCGATAAGTTATCTCGCAGCAAATCTGCCACAGAGACCACTTTTATCAGAAAGCGGAGCGCCCGCTGAAGAAGAGGATACTAGGGTTATGGCAGCAACGATATTCCTCTTCAAAGAGCCGACGTATAACGACAGCCGGCGGTCCGTAAGTGGTTAACAGTTGTAAAGGCAAAAGTGTGTGTATGTGTTTTTTTTTTTTTTTTTTTTTTTTTTTTTTATCGTAATGCATTCTTTGCATTAAGATAAAAAAACCTTTTTGTGTGTAGCTGCCTCCCCAGCACCCCTAATTCCCCACCTTAGCCACATCTCTCTCCAGTGATGTCCACGAATGTCTAAGCCATCCGGGACACTCCTCCTGATTGACTGAGACACAGCAGCGGCACCATTGGCTCTCACAGCTGTTAATCAAAGTCAGTCAGCCAATCGAGGTAGAGAGGGGCGGGGCTGGATCTGGGCTCCGTGTCTGAATAGATACACGGAGCTGTGACTCTGCTCCAGTGCCCCCATAGGAAGCTGCTGGCTATGGAGGCATTTGATAGGAGAGAGGGGCCAGGCGCAGCAAAGAGGGACCTCAGCCGAGGACGATACAGGTTGCTCTGTGCAAAACCAACTGCACAGGGGAGGCAAGTATAACGTGTGTGTTTGTTTTTTTTCTTTAACAAGCTTTTACAATCACTTTAACCAGCTAAACACTGGTGGTTAAGGACGCCAGTGGGTCGCTGACTAGGATAAAAAAAAAAGCTGAAAACCAGTGTTTAGCAGCAGTTAATGGCGTTTTTTTTCTTTCTACTGGCAAATTGCTTCCAAGAACCCCCAAAAAAGCTTTTTCTACTCACTAAAGCTGGAAAAGCGCTTCTGCTGTCCACACAGGCTGGAGAATGCCCATCCTGCTCTGAGAATACACTAACTCTCTAGATGTTCCTTATTCTGTATTGAAGAAGACCACATCACTGAGCACATGGTAAAATGGCTTCTGGGGCTGTAACAGTTTGTATATTTGTTTTACATATTTTGACTGTTACTTTTTTTTTTTTTAAATTCGATGAGATTTTAAAATTGCTCATATAGTTTAAATTCAAATGCAAGCTGGTGCATAATGTTCAGTCAATATCTTTTGAATTACTGTAAAATTGTCCAACATGATAGATAAATATAAAAAAAAATTCTGCTTTTGTCAATATTTATTTTCATTGCCTAATCGTGAAACCTGTGTTAATGATTGAAATGACAAAGCTGCTGTAGGTTTTTGAGCTGGCGGTGACCTTTTTTTTTGTTCTGATGCATTCCTAAACATGAACGGGTCTTTACAGTTTTCATAGCACTTTTTAATTTTGTCTTTTTTTTTATCTCTGCAAGGATTCAAGTCAATGACCAAATTGTGGAGGTAGACGGTACAAGTTTAGTTGGAGTGACACAACTCTTTGCAGCCACGGTACTGAAGAACACCAAAGGTACAGTCAGGTGGGTGAAGGTATTTTTAAAATATTTTTTAGCTTAACCTGAAAAGGATTGTAAACATGTCCTAGTTGCACTCACTCTAGAAACAGGTAAAAACTTCTTGCACTGCAAGACTTATTTACAACTTACATGCTGCAAATTTTCACAACTTTATGTATGACCGCTTTAATAGACCAGTTGAAAATAGAGCTCCCATATGAAAAGTCCAAGTTATTATTTTAAATGAGGTTCTGCTAAAATAAAAATCAGTTAAAGTGATAAGAGAATTCTAGTTGTAATCTGATTTCCCTCCAGACTCTTTGCTGTTTTAGAGCTAATTTACAGCATTTTATTTTATTTGGCATGTCCAGTGTTCTTTACATTTTTTTTTTTTTTTTTTTAATAAACTAAAAAAGCAAACAAATAGTCTTGACCTACGCTGTATTGAAACTTTGATCTATTTTAGGGGGAAGTTGACTTGGCAGAGCAAAACTTCTGTTTTGTGGCATGTTACCCTGTATAGTTTTGCTTCCTGGTCTTTGGCTTTCTAGATGTAAAATTTCCTTAATAGTCCTCAGACAGATGAAATGTGCCTGGTGAATGGTCAGTTGTAAGCTTGCCAAGGTAGAATAAAGGCTGGACTAAGCAGGCAGTCCTAGCTTGCAAATGATTTGTATTTTTCTCTCAGCTCGAATTGCATGCAATTATTTAGGACAGCGGTTATCAATCTCATTCCACTCGGGCCTCACATGCCAAGCCTTGTGGAACCCCCAAGCCTTATTTTATACCACGTCTAAAACTAAATTCTCGCTGAAAGTAACGCTACAATAAACTTACTCATACACACTTTTGTTTTATGGCAGTAATACAAAAGATTATATTTTTAAATGAAAAAGCAGATTAAATCTGAACTTGAGGCAGGTATAAAGCACACCAATTAAAGTATTTAAAGCTTATGAGATTTTAGTATTTGTGATCAAATGTGTTAAACCCAAAGGAAAACCTTTTATTTCAGCTTTTCATCTGGTGACCTGTTTTTCTCAAGCTCTCCAGCAGTATGTATCAGTTTACATGGATGAAGCAAACCACTTAAGGGTCCTTTCACACGGGATAGATCCGTGATGATCCGCCCTGTGAACATCCACTTGCTCAGTGGGGATTGCTTCGTTGATCCCCCTGAGCCGGCGGATGACAGGGCGGTCCCTGCACACTGTGCAGGGACCGCCCTGTCAGATCTCCGCTCTCCCCTCTCCCCTATGGGGGGGATCGGATGAACACGGACCATCTGTCCGTGTTCATCCGATCCGCTCTGCAGACAGATAGAAAAATAGAATTTTCCTCCGTCTGCAGAATCGGACCATAGCGGGGACGGATGATATTGGGTGTCAGCGGATATTCATCCGTTGACACCCGCTATCCCATAGGGATGCATGTATGTCCGTATTTCATCTGAAAACGGATGGATGAAATACGAACATACTGTCCGCACGTGTGAAAGGGGCCAAACGCTGGCAGATGAGATTTTTAAAATGATCATCCAAACTCCAGCTCACACTTTATAAACAGTTACAGCTTTTTGAAAAAGATGTAACTGCTTATAAAGTGTGAGCTGGAGTTTGGCTTTAGTTTTAGTGCGGGAGCCTTACATTGCAGTGAATGCTCTGCAGGCCCCTAAGAAAAAAAATTGATGCACATTTTTTTAACTGCAAAAAAGTACTGTGTGGTGTTTTTTTTTTTTTTTAAGTGACCTGATCCTTTTATCTATTTAGCTTTTATCTCTGCTGCACTTGGGCCCCATTCACATTATTTGTAGTTGTGTAGTGTAGCATTCCAGTTTGCAATTTTTTGTTTGATTCTCACGCGGAAATGTGTTGCGCATAGGGCAGCTCAGCCACTTCAGTGGGCTGCCCCATGTGCGATTGTCGCCCCAAAGAAGCTTAGAGACCAGTTTGTTACCCTGAGCCATGAGCATTTTTTACACGTTTTGCTATGATTCTTGCATGACATTCGCAGCAAAATTGCACCATGTTTTGGGTGCCATTCAGGATGACGTACGTGTTTTGCTTCATTTTGCAATAGTGGGCAGCAGAATTAGTGATTTTGCCCATGACTCCAACTTGCCCATATGTGAACATGGCCTTAGCATTTAATCTTCTTGGTTGCTTGTATTTCAAAGATTACTAGCTACTCTTCATTCTTTTGTCAAGACCTTTTGTACAGGGTGTCTCTCGTGCCGGTTCCTGTTACTCAATGGGATCTGAATTTTGGTTGTCTGGATCCTTCAAAGTCTGCCTTTTCAACCTATTAGAGAGATTCCCCCTTTCCACTCTTTCACAATGTTGTTTTTTTTTTTTTTTGTTTGTTTGTTTTTGTTTTTTCTTTTGAGGCCATCACCTCCAAAAGACTGGTGTCTGAGCTTATCCTGTAAAGAACCATTTTTGATTGTACACAAGGATCATGTAGTATTAAGACCTAGAGCCGCCTTCCTTCCTAAGGTAGTTTTTGGCCTTTCACCTCAACTGGGACATTGTTCTTCCTTCTATCTGGCTCTGGTACATCTGACAGGAATTCCCCTTCATTGCATGGTTGTGTTTTGTGCTGTTTGTTTTTCCTACTTGGCCACTAATTCCATTTAAAGACTGACACACTTTTGGTCATTCCTGATGGTCCCTGTAATAGGGAAACCAGACTCTTCCACTATTTCTTGTTGCTGTGACAGATCATTGTTCTAAGGCAGGCCATACACAGTGCAACCACGAGTTGCAGGAAAGAAATTTGCTCAATTCCCCCCTTCAAAATGGTGATTATCAATAGCCGATACTAATAATCGCAAGTAAAATCCGGCAATCTGGTTGTGCCCAATAATATCTCATTACAATCTATACATGTACAGGTGGTTCCCAGGTTACAGACAGCCGACTTACAAACGACTCCTACTAACGGCGGGAGAAAATGGGAAGTGAGAGGAAATCTACCCATAGGAAGGAAAAATTCACTCCTGTAAGAGTTATTATGGGGAAAAGGTGTCTATTGAAGCTATATCACCAATTCTTGTTTTCACAACAACCCAAAATTTTCAAAATCCAATTGTCATAGGTACAGAAGGTGAGGTGAAACCTTCTGAACATGGACACAGACAGCAAAACAAATGTTACAGGGGTGTTAACCCTTCCCTATGCTATCCAAAAAACTTAAAAATGATTTGTTTTTCACTTTAAAAATTTACCTGTTCTGACTTGCAAACAAATTCAACTTAGTGGTTGTAAAGTCTCGTTTAAAAAAACAAACCTGTTATACTTGCCTCCTCTGTGCAGTTGGTTTTACACAGAGCAGTCCGGATCCTCCTCCTTCTCGGGTCCCTCTTTGCTGTTTTTGGCCCCTCCCTCCTATTGAGTGCCCACATAGCCAGCAGCTTTCTATGGGGGGCACTGGAGCCGAGTCACAGCTCTGTGTCCATTCAGACACGGAGCCCCGACCCCATACCCTTTCTCCCCTTATTGGCTGACTTTGTTTGACAGCCACGGGAGCCAATGGTGCTGCTGCTTTGTCTCAGCCATGCAGGAGGAGAGTCCCGGATGGCGTGGACATCGCTGGAGAGAGATGGGGCTACGGTAAGTAGGGGGTTGCTGGGAATGCTGCTACACACAAGGTTTTTTTTTTTTTTTTTTAATGCATCAGAGATAAACCTTCTGCCTTTACAACTCCTTTAAGCACTTCCATCCCAGCTAGTCATATGACGTTTGCAGGAGGGATCTCCCATCCTGGGCGGGCGCCGTATGACGTCCTGGGCTTCCCGGCTGCCTGGGGGCGCATGCCCCCGCCGCGTCACTTGGGAGCCGATGCGCGTGCCCGGCGGACATCCGCGCTTGCCTGTTAACGGAGCAGGACCGTGGATCTGTGTGTGTAAACACACAGATCCACATCCTGTCAGGTGAGAGGAGCGATCATGTGTACAGAGGAACACCGATCGGTCTCCTCCCCTTGTAAGTCCCCACCCCCTACAGTTAGAATTACTCCCTAGGTAACAAAACTCCATGATCGCCCCCTTGTGTTGACCCCTTCCCTGCCAGTGACATTTATACAGTAATCAATGCATTTGTATAGCACTGATCGCTGTATAAATGTGAACGGTCCCAAAATAGTGTGAAAAGTGTCCGATATGTCCGCCGCGATGTTGCAGTCACAATAAAAATCGCAAATCGTCGCCATTACTAGTAAAAAAAAAAATAAAAATGCCATAAAACAATCCCCTATTTTGTAGACGCTTAACTTTTGCGCAAACCAATCAATATACGCTTATTGCGTGTTTGTGTTTTTTTTTTTTTTTTTTTTTTTTAATCAAAAATATGTAAAAGAATACATATCGGGCTAAACCGAGGAAAACATTTGTTCTTAAAATAAAAATTTGCCGCTCTTCTTTTGTTTATAGCGCAAAAAATAAAAACCGCAGAGGCAATCAAATACCACCAAAAGAAAGCTCTATTTGTGGGAAAAAAATTTAAAAAATTCCATATGGGTACAGTGTTGCATGACTGTGCAATTGTCATTCAAATTGCAACAGCACTGAAAATTGGCTTGGGCAGGAGGGGGGTGCAAATGCGCTGTATTGAAATGGTTTACAACAAACCTACAGACCCCATCTTGTTTGTAACCCGGGGACTCCCTCTACATACAATGTGCATATGTATATGTGTGCTACCACCACTGTTAATGCAAATTAGGTAGTCCATGAAATCCAAATACTATTCTAAAATATATTTATAAAGGATAAATCCACATGCACTAATGTGATCTTTCAGTGTAAACCACCACCATTCAATCTCCACGCATACCTTAAATGTGAACCTTATAAAGGCCACAATGCGCTTTCCCCTTTTGAATCAATCCAGGTCATTCCAAAAAAGCCATCTCCTTATTCCTGATAACCCCAGGCCTCTCTCTAATACCAGGTAGGTCCAGCAAGCTCTCCACTGACAGTTATTCAAATGGAATAGAAAATCGCACATTGTTTTTAACCACATTGTTTTTAAACCTGTTTTTTTCTTTCTTTAAATTCATTAAGGCACACGGGTCCCATCTCTGTTTTTTGTGTTGTACTTGTTTTTTACTACTCTTCTACAAAACTGAAGCATTGTGGGAATGGGAGAGGTTATACCTGGCCAGCCAATGGCTTTTTTTGTTATGGCATTAGCCAGTTCTTCAGAAGGTGACAACAATTGTATCAGAATAACTGCCGATTCCATGTCTCATAATGCATGTCAAAATAAACAAATTTTACAATAAGTACAGAAATCCTGTTTTTAGCAAAAAATGGCAGTTTTGATACTCTTCTTTAGCACACAAAATGCCATAAACCCATCTGCGCTATCTGACAGGGTACATCTCAATGCCGGCTGGACAGGTTGGCAGCTAAGTTTTCGCATATGTATTTGAACTATGTATTTAGCTGTTTACTACAGCTGTAGTAGTGTTCAAAAGTTTACCAGAGGCCCCCTGCCCTTTTCAATGAATCCACAAAATATATAGACGTTAGATGCAGACTTGACTGTTTTTCCACTGATCTGAGCTGCGTGGAGCTGAGCAGTGTTTGCAGACTTTTAGTAGTCTGGGGATGCCACTGTTTAGTTACATTCTTTGGCCAGAAGCCAGCACTCCTGTTTAGTTCCACTTTACCCATTCTGTCCACACCAGCTTCTGTTCACATATTGCCCCTTCTGTCTGCTTTGTTCACTTAGTCTGCTCTGTCCAAAACACTTGTGCCCACTTTGTTCAACCTCTGTTCTATTGTGGCTGTAATATTTATTAATAACCTAGAGGTGATGTAGGAGTTCTCTCTTGCCTCATTTAAAGAGACAGTATACACTTCACAGTTTAAAGTGGAGTTCCAGGCCTTTTCAGTTTATTAAAAGTCAGCAGCTACAAAAAGTATAGCTGCTGACTTTAAATAAACACACACTCACCTGTCCCATGGTCCTTGCTCCTCGCTCCTCTCTCCCTCCTCTCCGCACCGCCGCCAGAGAAACTGTGGGCACCCGGCCCTGACAGCTTGCGGCTTCACGGCTGGGTGCGCACCGTGCTCTTTGAGTGGACAGGCAATCTTCTGGGACCTGTGATGTGTCAAGATTTCCGAGAGGAGGGACCACCTAGGCGACCTGAAGTCAGAAGTGGTACAGGAAGTCCCTCTCAATACTAGGCACCCACTACACCCCCCCCCCCCCCAAAAAAAAATGACATTCCAAATGTGACATGTAAGGGGACGAGGAGTGCTCAAAGCGGAAGTTCCACTTTTGGATGGAACTCCACTTTTAATAAGGTTTTTTGAAAATGGTAATGATAAAATGGCCAACATCCCTTCCATATAGTAAAATTGTGCTTCCTTCGTACTGGTGATGACTAATTGGGGAATCTGTCATTTTGGAAATTTATTGGGTATCGGGAAGCCATTTTTTCCTTTTTACTATATGTAGTCGGAATGAGGCAGGCAGACAATTTCTGATTTAGGTTCACTTTAGGCTTAATGTACACGGAACGTTTTACAACCTCTCCTGAATGATTTAACTTGACAGATAGTAACCCACGTTTAAAACGTCCATTTCCCTCATTTACATTCCGCGTTTAGCCACATTTGTGTTTAGAAGCATTTGAGGGAACCCCCCCCAAATAGCCAAAAATTGAAAAAAAAAGTCTAAACGAAACGCGGCTGAACGCGAGTTACCGCGTTTAGCTGCGTTTGGCGCTTGAAATGCCTCTAAACTCAGCATCTGAACTCTTTATTTTCGCTTTTCAAAAAAGACCCCTTAACTCAAACTGCCTATAAACTACTATAAACGACCCTGTGTACATGTACTGATAAGAATACACGGAGGAGAGTTCAGGAGCAGTTGAAAAAAATGCACAGCTGCTCCTAAACGTCCGTTTAGCAGCAGCAGTGTACATGAGGCCTTAATGAAATAATCCGCAGGAAGGGTGAGATCCAGTACAGATCGTGGAGATCCTCAGGGGTGTAGAAGCTACCTGCCTGGGAACCAGATTATCTTCATCAACATCAATACCTTAAGATAATAAGACAGTAAGAGAATCTTGTTTGTCCAGCACTTTTTCAGCTTTCCTTACAGTGATTGTAAAGTCTTTTTAAAAAACCAACATGTTTTACTTACTCTGTGCAGTTGGTTTTGCAGAGAGCAGCCTGGATCCTCCTCTTTCCAGGTCCCTCTTCGCTGCTCCTGGCCCCTCCCTCCTGTCGAGTGCCCCCCACAGCAAGCAGCTTCCTATGGGGGCACCCAAGCCCCGTGTGTCCATTCGGACACAGAGCCCCACCCCTCTTTCCTGCTTGACTGACTTTGACAGCCGCGGGAGCCAATGGCACCGCTGCTGTCTCGGCCAGTCAGGAGGAGAATCCCGGACGGCTAAGATACTCGTGGACATCGCTGTAGAGAGATGTGCCTCAGGTAAATAATTAGGGGGTGCTGGGGAGGCTTCTACACACAAGGTTTTTTTATCTTAATGCATAGAATGCATTTAGATAAAAAACTTTTGCCTTTACAACTCCTTTAACCATACAGTTTCTCCTAGTCAGGAAAAATATTGTTGGTTGGAGAAAGTGAACTTGTCAGCATTTGCAATGCCTTACTTTTCTAAGAGAACCTCTTTTGGCTTGAATCTGTATCATTCATACTCAGATTATTAGTTGGGCAGACTTGCCAATGAAAGATTCAATTCGCTGCATTCTAGCGCTGGGCTGTACACAGGGCCTTGACTCTCCCGCCTTTCCTAAGTGCACCCATCATTTAGCTGTAAAGTATTCAAGCCTCTGCTAGCTGATAAGTTTTGGCATTTGATGGTTTGTTGGGTTTGTCATTAGGATGGGGCTGAGCTTGGCACCTTTGAGAGAGGTTGGTGCCCCTGCCTAGTGCTAGTGCCTGTGCCTAGTTTCCACGATCCTCCCCAGAAACAAAGGAATTGAGTTGTAAGTAGGCAAGAATTAATGACTAATTGTGATATACTAGTAATGTCAGTTTATAAGTGTCAATGCACAAGTATTAAATTGGCCTAATATGTTAAAACTTTTTTGTAATATTTGTTCTCGGTGAAGCTTACATACTATGAATCTGTAGCAAGATAACATATCTTGCTTTTAATTTTGTTTTTACTTTCCCCACCTTAGATTTCATATTGGGAGAGAGAAGCCGGGAACACAGAGTGAAGTTGCACGTCTTATTAGTGAAACCTTGGAGCAGGAGCGATGTCAGCAGCAGATGTACGAGCAGCACTACTCTGAGGGCAGTACTGGGCAGGTAATATGAAGGACTTGCATATGCCTTTTAAAGTACACAATTGTCAATCACTTGTACGAATTCAGTACTGAGAAAGCATGGAGGCCACCATAGCTGACCAGTAAAAATGTTGCTTGGCGGTCATGACATTGTCACAGAACTGGGATGCAGGTATGTAATTCTCTCCACTCCTGCACTGCAGTACTATTAAACCATGAAATGTACAAAAACAGACATTAAAATAGAGTACACTGCTGATGTGCAAAATAAATACCATGAAAAATAAATATAAAGCCAAATATCACCTCATTAAGCCCAGCACTGAGAATATTACAGTGAATATACAATCTATGTAAGTCTAACGGTGAAAAAATGCTACTGTGTTTCCCTGAAAATAAGACAAGGTCTTTTGTTAATTTTGGCAACAAAAGACACAGTAGAATTTATTTTCAGATTGGGTATAATGTAATGTGCATTTGCCAATTCCTGAGCCCCCTGTCTTCTCTTCCCTTCTCCCCCTCTCCCTCCCTACCTGTCGGCTCAGGAGTCATTGGCATTTAGCATTATGAATTTAGGAATCCCCAGTGTGAACTGAGTTAAAGTGGTTGTAAAATCCTATAATCCACTCTATTACAGTATATGATATACAATGTGTTTCTGTAATATTATTGTGCCGAATACCTTTGCTACAGCGCTTGTGTGACCCACCGGAGCTCTTTTGCCCGCTCTGAGCACTGCAGAAGAGGGGCCCGGAAGAAGAGGAGAGCAGCAGCGGGAGGTCAGGTGAGCGGTGCTGTAACGAAGGTATTTGGCATACTGTAATAGAGTGGATTATAGGATTTTACAACCACTAGAGCTTATATTGCAGCCATCCTGGAAAATCACAGTAGGTCTTATTTTCGGGAAAACACAGTACACATAAAACATAGGTTCTCTAAAACATCATGCAAAGTATCTCACTGTACAATTATATTGAACCCAAATAAACAGTTGAAATGTTATAAAAATGTCTACTGCCCATATAAATACAAAGTGTCCATTTATGTTGCTAAAGTGAATAGTTAACACTCAGTGCTTATCTTTTTATAGTGAGATCCGTTTGTGCTGCTCCTCCACCTGTGCATATTACTGCACTCGCTCGATCTTCGAGCCTATCTTTTCCAAGAAAGGCAAATGAGCGCATTGATGTAAACCACCGACTATCCGGGGACACCTCTTTCTAGATCATCACTCTTAAAGTGGAAGTAAACCAATCGATTTTAAGTTTCCAAAAGTCACAATTGCAGCACGTGCTGGGAGTGTATTGGTTGTGCTCTTAAACTGTCAAACCATCCAATGCCTGGTGTCAAACATGATCACATGGGCAGTGTAACGACACCCCGAGTATGAAAGGGGTTAAAGCCGTTTAGGACATTCCATTTCTGAACACAAGGGCAGCTACCGAACACTCCAATCAGCCGAACAAGAAACCCATACGAATAATCCCCCCCCCCCCCCCCCCCCAAGTACGAGATGAGGCTCTGTACGGAGGGTCAAACAGGAATCAGACTCTTTATTAGAACCAAAATTACAAGTTTTTATATACAGTTAAAGAGGAGGTTCCCCCCTCCTGCTCATATTACTCTAACAATATAACTGTAACCAGAAACCTAATTAACATGAGCTAGTTTACTAAATCATTTACCCAGACTAGGCGACTCAGAGAATTGACCTATAGGACAGACTTGTGGTCACCGAGCTTCATACATTAGTATAAACACAGGACACCTTCTCACAATAGCAGGAGCTAATTACAATTAACAATATACACAGTGATCCCCCCCCCCCTCAGCCTAGTAGGCAGCAAACTATAGTTGGAGTAGACTGTCCGGCTCCTACCCAGTTCTAGAGGCCAATGTGATCAGCTCTCTCAACTAACATGTTGAGTTCAGAATCAAACAAACCAAGAATAGTCTTTACATATATTGTGGATAAATATTGCTGTCCCATTTTAAGTAATGCAGTCATATTCTCAGGGTTCATTCTTTTCTTGGTCACCCTGCACCCAAAAGTGACTCCCGCCACAGGCAGCATCATGGCAGTTGAAGATTAAACAGAGGCCAAGTTGGCAGCTTTCTTGTATGAAAACGATAGGAGGGATTACTTCTGCTTTAACCACTTAAGGACCGAGCCTCTTTTTGAGATGTGGTGTTTAGAAGTTAAAAACAGTTTTTTTTTTTTTGCTAGAAAATTACTTAGAACCCCCAAACACCCTAGAGAATAAAATGGCGGTCGTTTAAATACTTTGTCACACTGTATTTGCACAGCGGTCTTGCAAGCGCACTTTTTTTGGGAAAAAATACACTTTTTTGAATGAAAAAATAAGACAACAGTAAAGTTAGCCCAATTTTTTTATATTGTGAAAGATAATGTTACACCGTGTAAATTGATACCCAACATGTCACGCTTCAAAATTGCGCCTGCTCGTGGAATGGCGACAAACTTTTACACTTAAAAATCTCCATAGGTGACGTTTAACAAATTCTACAGGTTGCATGTTCTAAGTTACAGAGGAGGTCTGGGGCTAGAATTATTGCTCTCGCTTTACCAATCGCATGCCTCACGTGTGGTTTGAACACCGTTTTCATATGCAGGCTACTCGCGTATGCTTTCGCTTCTGCATGCGAGCTCGGTGGGACTGGGCGCGTTTAACCGCTTGCCGACCTCTGCATGTAGATATACATTGACGCAGTGGCACGGACAGGTAAATGGGCGTACAGGTACGTCCCTTTAAATTTGCCGCCGTGCCATCGCGTGCGCTCCGTGAACGTGATCGCGGGTCCTGCGGACTCTGTGTCCGCAGGGATACCCGCAATCATCTCACGGAGAGGAAGAATGGGGAAATGCTGATGTAAACGAGCATTTCCCCGT
This sequence comes from Aquarana catesbeiana, assembly GCF_042186555.1. Lineage (NCBI taxonomy): Eukaryota > Metazoa > Chordata > Amphibia > Anura > Ranidae > Aquarana > Aquarana catesbeiana. The sequence continues at coordinate 337,899,415 of NC_133329.1, forward strand.
TCTGCCTAGTGACAGGACACTGATCACCGCTCCCTGTAATCGGGAGCCATGATCAGTGTCATATCACACATAGCCATCCCCCCCCCCCCCCCCCCACAGTTAGAATCACTCCCTAGGACACACTTAACCCCTACAGCACCACCTAGTGTTAACCCCTTCACTGCCAGTCACATTTATGTGGAATATGTATCGGCCTAAACAGAGGAAAAAAAAGTTTTTTTAATATATATTTTTTGGGGATATTTATTATAGCAAAACGTAAAAAATGTGTGTTTTTGTTTATAGTGCAAAAGATAAAAACCGCAGAGGTGATCGAATACCACCAAAAGAAAGCTCTATTTGTGGGGGAAAAAAGGACGTCAATTTTGTTTGGGAGCCAGGTCGCATGACCGCGCAATTGTCAGTTAAAGCGATACAGTGCCGAATCGCAAAAAGTGCTCTGGTCTTTGGCCAGCCAAATGGTCCAGGCTTAAGTGGCTAAAATTTTTTTTTTCTTATTTATTTTATCTGTTTGTTTTTACACTGTTTAAAAAAAAAAAATGTCACTTTTATTCCTAGGACCTAGGACAGGACCTCTTAAATATGAGATCTGGGGTCAAAAAGACCTCAGCTCTCATATTTACACTAAAATGCAATAAAAAAAATTGTATTTTTTTAATTTATTTATTTTTTATTTGACAAAAGGCCCTTTAAGAGCTATGGGCAGAAGTGACGTTTTGACGTCGCTTCTGCCCTGCAATGTTATGGAGACGGGTGTGGGCCATCTTCCCCTCACTCGTCTCCATGCCCAGCAAGGGTGAAGATCCGATCTCCTCCGCCGCTGCTGATGGCTCCAGTAAGCAGCGGAGGGCACCGGAGCGCGCCAGGGGGCTTCTCCCGCCGCCGATAAAAGTAATCTCGCTGCGAATCTGCTGCAGAGACCACTATTATCGGAAACTGGACCGCCAGCCGAAACGAGAATACCGGGGTTATGGCAGCTATCTGCTGCTATAACGATATTCCTCTTCAAAGTAAGGACGTTTATCGGTGTACGGCGGTCTGGAAGTGGTTGAGCTCTTAGTAGCTAGATCAGATGGAACTATCGGGAGATAAGAACCCCACATAGTGTAGTATATCCCCTAGTATTCTATTAAAATAACAAGATCTCACAAAAGAGACTCTGTATGGAATACAAAAGGTAAGGAAATGCTGTTGATCACAAACTGCTAACCCACGCTTCTCAGCTCCACTGAAATAGATGGCCGATGGCCCAGTGCCATGCACAGACTGCTGCTTTCCAAACGCCTCGAGGCGGAACTACCCTGCTTTTGGAGAGCAGCAGTTTATCTGGAACTGAGCTGTCGGCGTTGGTCTCTCTCAACAGGTGTCCTCTGGCCATTGCGGTGGATGCATTGATGACTCCCTGGGATCAGTTTCCTCTGATCTGTGCCCTCCCTTGACCTAAACTCCTTCCTCACCTGTTACACGGGATAAAGGTGCAGGGCATTACAGTGATCCTGACCACACTGGCCTAGCCAAGAACCTAACATGTTGTGGTATGTAGACGACATAGACCTCTTGACAACCGAGCTATGAGCTATTCCAGATTGTTCAGAGGGTCTGATATTCCATCCTGCTTTACAGTCACTGATCTTGATAGTGTGGATTCTGAAGCCCAAGTCCTGAGAGACAAGCTTTGTGATTCCTACCCTTCTCAGGGCTAGAGAGTTGGCCTCCAGGATGGTGTGCCATTGTACTTGGAAGGCTTATTTAAAGTGAATGTAAAGGCTTATTTTTTTAATTATTTAAAATAACAAACATGTCATACTTGCCTCCACTGTGCAGCTCGTTTTGCACAGAGTAGCCCCAATCATCCTCTTCCGGGGTCCCCTGGCAGCGCTGGTAGCTCCTCCCCCACACCAGATCTCCGCCTAGGAGAAGCACTCTCCCAGGGGGTTACCTTGCGGACGCACTCCCGAGTCCAGCATTCGACGTCCATAGACATGAATGCCGGAGTCGGCCCCGGCGCCATTGGATTTGATTGACAGCAGCAGGGGCCAATGGCTGCACTGCTATCAATCTATCCAATCAAGAGCCGGGACCCCGTGCAGAGAGGGACATTGCGTCTCCGCCGAGGGAAATACGGGGCTCAGGTAAGTAAAACGGGTGTGCTGGGGGGGCCGGTCACTGGCAGGTGTTTTTTCACCATAATGTATAGGATGCATTAAGGTGAAAAAACACGAGGCTTTACAACCCCTTTAAGGTGTTAGAAACACCCAGAAATGAATTTTATTGTTCAACCCTTTGGGAGCCATTGTTCCCAAACAGTTATGACCATTATTTTTCTCTCTGGAGAACAGTATTAAAATCTCCTCTCCTGCTGGGTAGTTTGAGTGCAAAAATACCCTTAACTCGCAAGCCATTGGTTTGTCCATTATGGTATTCGACAAAGTGTTGGCCAATCTGTGACTCGTCATCCTTTTCCGTGGATACTGTACAAATGTTCACCGATATGGACTTTGAGGGGGCATTTCGTCTTGCCTATGTAATATTTGTGGCAAGGGCATTCCAGCATGTTCAGGACTCGTTAAGTGTTGCAGTTTAATAAACTGATTTATCTTGGATGTCTTCTGTATGTCTGCATCATTGAAGGTGTCTGTTCTATCCACCAATTTGCAAATATGGCACTTCCCGCAGGGTAACATACCCTTGAGTTCCGGAAGGTCAGTTAGCCAATTACGTGGCGTTGTTCCTGTGAAGTCCGATCTTACCAGTTCATCACTGAGATTCTTAGCCCCTTTGGCTACCAGATGGGGTCTCGGACCTACAATTTTCGCTAGTTGCGGTGAACGGGTTAGCAAATGCCAGTGTTTCATGAGAATGTTGCGAGCCTCCTCCCACTGGGAACCATAGTGAGTGATGATTCTCATAGGATCCGGCTAGCCACCTTGGGCCTGGTTCTCAACTGATTTAATTTTTAGCAGATCTGATCTCGGTCCCATAGAGGCCTGTTTTCTAGATCTTCTTAATGTCCTGTGCGGATAGCTTCTCTCCCTAAATCTAGCATATAGTTCTGCAGCTTTGATCTTGTAGTCTGTATCATGTGTTCAGTTCCGGTGTATCCGGAGGAATTGTCCCGTGGGGATCCCCATAATCAATGGCTTGGGATGGTGGCTGTTCGCCTCCAGGAGGGTGTTGGCAGTGGTCTCTTTTCTATATGTTTTTGGTTATAAGATTACCTAGTTCAATGCTAATGTGGAGATATAGGAAGGAAATTTTGGTGGGGATCATAATTAAAAGTTAACCGTATATTTCTACTATTTACGTTTAGCTCCCCAATAAACTTCTCCAAGGTTTCAGGGCTTCTTTTCTAGGAATTCTATGTCTATACTGACTAGTATTGCTTCAGGTGGAACTGAGAGGTTGTCAATCTTCAGCAACACATCATGCCTGGTATCTTGTACAAAGGATGGTAGCTTAGTGACCATTTCTTTGAGGCATGTGTCTAGATATTACCTATCCTTTCCAAGGGGCCCTTGATAGCCAAGATAATTGTTCTACCGGGTGGGTTCCGTAAGGACGTGTGGTCTTTTGGAATTATTTAGATAGGTGTGTTGAATTACTTTACCTTTTTAGGTATTCTAGTTCTTTCTTGGTTATGAGGTTCACTTCATAAGCCAGGCTTAGTTTAAAATTTCAGTTCTTCCACAATCAAGGGAGATGGGTTCGTAGGTAATTTCTCATACGTTAATCTATCGCTTAATTGTTTTTTTTTTTTTCTCTTTTTCATAGTATTCTTTAGAGGGAAAAACTACATTCCCCCTTACTTTTTTTGATGACTAAGCTTGGTGCTTCCTTTAGTTCACAAAGAGCTAGTCCTTCTTCCCAACTTAAATTATTGTCTTTTTAGGGTTGTCCAGTCTTGGGAGGCTATGGTCGATGGGATTCTCCTGTTCATCATCTTCTCCACACCATAGGGAGGTCAGAGTGTCATGGATTACTTGATCCTGAGTGGTGGTCACATTTATCTCAGGGTCTTCAGTGTCAGATCTTTGATGCACTTGTCTAAGATATACCTTCCTTAGGAATAGATATGTCTTTGTATACTTCAAAATCCATTCATTAAATTTGTAGGGGAAAAGGACAGGCCTTTCTTCAGTAGTTTGGTGTGCCTTTCAAGGAGAGTAAAGTCAGACAGATTAATGATGGTATTATTTAATTCTATTAACATCATCGTGGGGGGCAGCAAAGAGCATGTTTATTTCCCCTGTTGACTGCGTGTCAATGTCCTGGGTGTATCTCTCCTGAGGTCGTCTCCTTTTTTATTTATCTTTTGGTTTGCTGTCCTTTTCCTTAGTTCTTAAAGCGGAGTTCCACACAAAAATAGAACTTACGCTTTTCAGAACCCTCCCCCCCTCCAGTGTCACATTTGGCACCTTTCAGGGGCGAGGGGGGTGCAGATACCTGTCTAAGACAGGTATTTGCACCCACTTCCTGGCATAGACTCCCACGAGAGTCTACGCCTCTTCCCGTCCCTCCGCGCTGTCTCCTGGGAAACACACAGGTCCCAGGATTTAGCGAGGACCAGTTACGACGCGCAGCGCGACTCGCGCATGCGCAGTAGGGAACTGAAGCCGCAACACTTCACTTCCTGATTCCCTCACCAAGGATGGCGGCGGCAGCTGCTGAGAGTCGAGCAAGTGATCGGCGTACGCTGCCGACATCGCTGGACCCTGGGACAGGTAAGTGTCCGTTTATTAAAAGTCAGCAGCTGCAGTATTTGTAGCTGCTGGCTTTTAATTTTTTTTTTTTTTTTTTTTTTTTTAGGTGGACTCCTACTTTAAGTATTCGTCACCTCAGGTTGCTATGGCTCATCGCCTAAAAAAAAAAAAACACTGACCGGTCCTCCTCGTCGTCACTTTCTGAAGGGGTAGCAATACGATTTCTTGCTGCAGATCGCGATCCCTTTTTGGGCCTTCTAGAACTGCTGCGTCCTCTTTTGTTTGATAATTCAAAAATTTCTCCTTTCTCCCAGTCATCCAGGTCTCTTTGGATTTTTGGAATTTGGATTGTTTGGTTGCCCTTAAAGGTTTTTTTTTTTTTTTTCTTTTTTTTTTTTTTTTTTTTTTTTTTTTTTAGGAGCTCATTATGCTTTTCACTCTTTTCACTTCAACTCTGGTTTGCTGCTAAATGGTTCTAATTGTTGCAGGCATTCTTCGATTTGGCAAAATGTAAATGTGAAGATTACTGCGCTAGCTCTGATTAAAAAAAATGAAAAGCTACTACATAAACAATGTGACAAAAATGTAAAGCGTAAATAATGTAGTGCTAAAAAGTGAACACATATATCAATATATAAGTGAATCGTGCAAAACTCAATTATACAGAAATGACACAAATGAAAATGTGAAAAGGTCCAATACTTGTGAAAGTTCTGAGAAGGGCTGTGTGCGTCAACCACCAAATGATGATTAATCAAGGATGGAATATGATGGCACTTTTAGCAGCATGAGAAGCATCAAGGATGGTACATCTTCAACCAAGAAAGGGGAAGTATATGGACTCTTACCGGAACAGGTGGACTTGAGTGTCAACGACAACGAGTCCATAAAATCAAGGATGCTGGAATTGGCGGATCAGCAGGAACTCCAAGGAACCCAAGGCCTCCAAACACAACCCCAAGGGTGTTGTAGAGAACCACCCAACCGAACCTCAGTTGAAGAGGACACCAGGGCTAGACCTAGGCATGAAAGGACCGACTGGACCACAAAGGAACTCTTGTCCGGAAAGTTATGCAAAGAAAAAATGCCTCCATATGGTGTAGGTCAAAAAATGTTTTTTTTATTTCTAAAAACCGGCATACATCAATAGGAATACAAACTGATCACAGAATAAAAATGCGGACAATGTGAGAAGCAGAAAGCCAGGCCCGATGTGTTTCGCCCAAAGGACTTCAACTTGGGCATACAACGGCTCCCCCAAATTGCTCATATTTATAAACTACATAGGAATAAGAGACCAATAATTTAAAACCAATTAGACTTCAACAGTTCCGAGGCCAGTGATTGGAGAAAAAACTGTCGCCTGACCATATGGACTCCAAGCCTCAGTATGGGGACCAATAATGAAAGAACACGGGTCACGGGTGTGTGTATGTGTGTGTGTATATATATATATATATGTGTGTGTATATGTATATGTGTGTGTGTATATATATATATATATATAGCGAAATCTAACCCGCACAAGGCAAGCACCTTGTTAAAAAAGCTGCGAAAATCGGGTATGTTTGGCCACATGGCCTCCATGTGCGGAGGTGCTTACCCTAAATGTATGTCTCAAGTTTGCACGGTACGCCTGGCTGTGTCGTGGTAACCTCATTTTGGCAGTTTGGCTGGGTGTCTCTGTTAAGCCTCTCTGACATATATAGGAGAGTTGTGACGGGCGACATCCTGTTAAGTGATTTATGTCCACCTGTTTCTTTTATGGCACTTCAGTGATATACCCATTTTTTGACTGGCCATGTCATTATTATGACTGTCCAGTGGGGGAGCATTAGCCACGTGGCGCCAAGGTGGGCACCGTTTGACTGAATCAGCCCTAATTCACTGGTTGTGGTAGTCAGAGATTTGCCATTGTCGGTCACGTGATTGTTGCCAGCAGGTTTGTTAGCTGATCCACCTTGCGTCACATCACTCGTTTTGACACGTGACTTTACTGCTTCCGGCGGCCGTGACCACTTCCAGCCACGTGATCAGCAGTATCCAATTGCGGTCACGTGTCTAGACCCGCTCCTTCTTATTGGTTCCTTCGGACCGGGTATTGTGGCCATTGGTTGCCGTTGATCATGTGTGCAATATTGTCAGGTTCACGTGGGAATCGCTTCCCTTTTTTATTGTATTTTGGTCATGTGACTTGAGAGTTCCGGGGCCATGGTTGGGTTCTATCTGTCATGTGCCCAAACATACACGATTTTTGCGGGCTTTTTAACGAGGTGTTTGCCTCGGCTAGCCACGCCATTTTTGGGTTAGATTTTCTATATATATCCGGGTAACTGGAGTCAGTTCTCACCTCCACGTGACCCGTGTTCTCTTTCATTATTGGTCCCCATACTGAGGCTTGGAGCCCATATGGTCAGGTGATGGGTTTTTTCTCCAATCACTGGCCTCGGAACTGTCGGTCTAATTGGTTTTCAATGATTGGTCTGTTATTCCTATGTAGTATTTAAATATGAGCAATGTGGGGGAGCTGTTGTAGTTGAAGTCCTTTGAGACGAAACATGAAGGCCTTAGCTTTCTGCTTCTCGTGTTGCCCTCATTTTTATTCTGTGATCAGTTTTTATTCCTATTGATGTATGCCGGTTTTCAGGAATAAAAAAACACAATTTTTTACCTACACCATATGGAGGCGTTTTTTCTTTGCATAACTTTCTGGACGAGAGTTCCCTTGCGGTCCAGTCGGCCCTTCCACGCCTAGGTCTAGCCTTGGTGTCCTCTTCATCCGAGGTTCAGTTGGGTGGATCCCTGCCTTTATGACTCGTCGCTGACACTCAAGTCCACCTGTTCCGGTAAGAGTAGATATACTTTCCCTTGGTTGAAGCTGTACCATCCTTGATGCTTCTCATGCCGGACAGTGCCAGCGTATTCCATCCTTGATTACTCATCATTTGGTGGTTGACGCACACGCCCCTTATCAGGACTTTCACAATAATTGGACTTTTTCATGTTTTCTTTTGTGTCATTTCTGTATAATTGAGTTTTGTACGATTCAATTATATATTGATATGTGTTCACTTTTTAGCGCTACATTATTTACCATTTTCTTTAATTTGGGTTTGTATCTCTAGCAATTGTAGTTTTTCTTCCTCAGCGATCAATTTCATTACCTCTAGGCTGTGGTTAATACAGGTTTGTTTCCACTTTATGAGGAATCTTTCATTTTGTTGGTGCTACGCCGGGGTTACCTGTTCTCATTGCCTTTTTGAGGGATTTTTTTTTTTTTTTTGTCTATATATGGTTCAAGGGATAGAATATCCCATTTGCGATTTAGTAGTTTGGTTAATTTTTTTTATGGTGTGTGAATAGTGTTTTTATGGTATCCTCATCGGATGATGGTTGCTCACGTGGGTTGCCTGAAAAAGTAAGTCTGATTCCTTCTTCAATATCGTCACCTATAATGTATGCCATGTGTGCAGCATCGACCGACCAGAAGCCACCCACTCACACACCGAGCAATAAGTCTATACCATGCAGTCTGTTAAATTGAATTGGGTAAAATCAGGAGACTCTAGGGTGTTAGAATATGATCCAAAAGGGATCAGGCAATAATCTTATCAAGAAGGCATTAAAAAGCACCCGGTGAGTCCTGATGTTTGATACAGTTGTTTATCGGCAACACAAGAGGTACTGACTCACCGGCCACTCCATTCAACTCCTGAACAAAAATTAGTCTGGCGCAGAGATTTGGGGAAGAACCTGTAGGAGTTCTCAATGTTGGCAGGGAATAAGGCACCCGCAGTCTCAGCCTCAATTGAATTACCTCTATTGAATGAAATAGTATCAGAGGTCAGATTTCGGCCCTGACGGTATTCTTCCAAAGGCCTTTAGCCCCCCATTCACTGGTCCAAACCTTTATGCAGGAGGCAACTTCTTTGCTTTCCCCTATTAGGTCACCTTTGTGTCCTTCGGACTTAAATTTGGTACTGTCTGTGTTACAGAAACAACCATTTGAGCCTATCAAAGAAGTTAGTGTTGCTGTCACACAAGCTAGCCTTCCTGATGGCCACACCTCGGCTAGAAGGGTGTCGGAATTGAGGGCCCTTTCATGTAGGGAACCATACCTAATTCTTCACCATGACAAGGTGGTGTGTCCTATTCCATCCTTCTTGCCAAAGGTGGTGTCAGCCTTTCGTTTAAATCAGGACATTGTTCCGCCGCCTTTTCTCTCAGCCTCGTTCGGCGGAAGAGAGATGACTGCATTCTTTGGACGTCGTCTGGGCTGTCAGTTTGTCTAGATTTGCGGAAATCCGAGGTTCAGACTGGGTCCGTCAGTTGGTCATTCAGGCCTATGGTCTGAAACGTAAGGCTCCTCCATTGGGTGAGAGCTCATTCTACCAGGGATGTAGGAACCTCTTGGGCTTTTCGCCATCAGTGTCTGTGGCTGATTTGTAAGGCTGCTACCTGGTCTTCAGTGCATACGTTCACAAGATTTTATCAGGCAGATGTTAGAGCAGCTGAAGATTTGTCTTTCGGCCGTAGTGTACTACAGGCTGCCGTTTAAAGTCTGATGGCTATTTTTTGGTTTGGCAGTGTCTCCCTCCCCTCAAGGCTATTTCTGTGAGATGTCCCAGTAAGTAATGAATAATAGCCTAACTCTGTGTCCTGTGATGTATCGTAAAGAAATCTTCTTTTTTTTTTTAAATACTTTTCTTTGAATACATCACGGGACACAGTCTATTATTTATTACTGGGTTATAAGCCATCTTCAGGTGAATAAACACTGGTAGACTGTCTTAGACAGGAAGTCTGCTCCTATACAACCCCTTCGTACAGGAAGTACTCCAGTTTTGTAGCGAGCGCTGAATCATCTGTCCTGTGATGTATTCAAAGAAAAGGATTTTACAGGCAAGTATGATGAAAAAATCCCATTTTGTTTATCTGTAAAATCATTTAGATTTTTTTTAATTAACAGGACACAGATCCCTCCTCCCTGGCTTGTGTTTCTCATTGCTTGTTACAAAGCTGATGATTGGGTGGGAATTTTGGTTTTATTTTTATTTTTTTCATGGTCGGTGTCTGTTCACCTGAATGTGACACCTTAACCCATGTAGTAATGATGATTAACTCCTCTGTGTCCTGCAATATACTCCCAAGAAAAAGATTTTTACAGGTAAGCCAAAGATCCAATTATCTTTGAAGGTCTCTGCACATAACTCTAGATGCCAGCCTTTTAGCTGTTGTCACTTTAGCATATCTAAGTAATTGACAGAAGTATGAACTAGTTTGGTAGGTAGTTTGTTGGGTGTGTAAATTATTCATGTATATTAAAGTATGGCCAAAGCTTTGCTTTGACTGTACATTTGATTTTTTTATTTTTCCTTTTTATAGGGGTTGGTTCACAGTAGAAGTTGGGTTAGCAGGCAGTAAAACCCCGTGGTTGAGCCGCACTTTTACTGCCCCCAGCTGCTACCCTTTTTAGCTGCAGTGGTTGGGGGTGTACATGCATCGGCTGTGATGCTTTACTGTTGCTTTCAACCACAGCAATCAAGGGGTAAACCAGGCGGAGGAGGCAATACAAGGCCTCATCATCTGTCAAATGCTTTCTGAGGAGTGGCCGAATGCTGATTGCTCTTCAGAGATGAAAGTTCATGTGAACGAGCCCTAAGAGCTCTTCGGATAAAACAATAATATTTTGCAGCATCTGTAATATATAAGCATTGTAGATGGCTGCTTACATGTTATCTTCTAGAATGCATTGTTAGTACAAGCGTTGTGTGTGTGTGTATGTGTGTGTGTGTGGTCAGGACCTAAACTAAATTGAACTAAATTTTTGTAACACTCTTCAGATCAGCAATGGCAGCATTCATATTTTATGGACAGTTGAACATTGTGAACTAACAAACCGGGAAATTGTTTCTTTTCTCTGCTTGTATCTGTGGGTTGCCTCACACGTATATTTATCTTGTCTGCAGGAAGAAGACTTTGACGACGAGGACGACGACGACGATGATAATCTAGAGTCCCAGTTGCATGGCAATTCTGTGGAAGTTTTTGAGCTGCCAGAAAACGACATCAGTTTCTCTTTAGATATGGACACGTCACAGATGGCATTAAAGTTTAAAGAGGTACTTGAATCTGAATATTTTTGTATTATTTTTTTTTTTTTCTTTTGAGTCTTCAGCAGCTACGAATACAGTCAGTGGGATTTGTTGATTGATTCCCCATGTGTCCATGTTAGGGTTGCACCGATACCACTTTTTTAAGACCGAGTACAAGTACCGATACTTTTTTCAAGTAACTACCGATCCTTTTTTTTTTTTTTTTTCAATGTCGCGTTACAGTGGCACTTTGCAGCACTGATAAGGCATGGACTTTGTCCAGTTTTTTTATAATAAATATATGTGTGTGTGTGTATAGATAGAGATATTTAATATAATTTATCTTTTTATTTTTAATCGACCCTATTGGGGGGGACTTTGGTGAGATATCAGGGGTCCAAACAGACCTTTGACATCTCCCCTTTGAAATAACAGATTTTCCGACTCCAGGACGGGGGAGGACCGGAGGAGGAGTCGGGGAGGACACTGGACAATCGGGGATGATTGGTGCGGCGGGGGGGGGCAATAACGAGCACCGATCTCCCTGACAGCCGAGGGAGAGGAGGAGAAGCGGCTGTCAGAAAAGCTATGCAGGGAGTGCTTGTAACTGTCCCCACCACCGCTCCAATCATCCCTGATTGTCGAGTGTCCTCCCCGGCTCCTTCTCCAGTCCCCCCTTGTCCTGGAGCCAGTAAATCTGTTATTTCAATTCAAATCTGTCATTTTCGCGAGGCTGCCCGGGCCCCCCTGCTTACACTAAGGACGCCGTGTGTACTGGCCTCCTGCCCTGTATCGGGTCAAGCATCGGAGCATTTGGATGAGTACAAGTACTCGTGCAAATGTTCCGTATGGGTACCGATACTAGTATCCGTTATCGGTGCAACCCTAGTCCATGTATTGCTTTGGCTAGTCTTTCCCTATGGTTCAATAGGATAATACCACTTTGTTCCGGTTCACACAGTGTCTGATGAATGTTTCACCATCCTCCTCTGTATTGTACCACAAATATTAACCACTTCAAGACCAAGCCTATTTCTGACACTTGTTTACTAAATTAAAAAAGTATTTTTTGCTGGAAAATTACTTGGAACCCCCAAACATTATATGTAATTTGTTAGCAAAGATCCTAGAGAATAAAATGGCGGTCGTTGCAATATTTTATGTCACGCCTCCTCTGCCCTTCAAAGTATTCAAACCGCCAAAATCTGCATTTTTTGAATACCTTGGATTTTTTTTATAAATCCGACGCTGGTTGGGTTGCGAAAATGTCCCCTCCGGCTGCTTGTGCTCATTAGCCGCATCGGTTATCACTTGAAAGCCGACAGCCAGCTCTAAAACAGTACCGGGGTGATGCTTCTGGCTGTACAACCACTTCAACAAAATGACGTACAGGTACGTGATTTTGCATGAAGTAGTTAAAGTGCAAATATGATGAAACTCTGCATGAGTGAGCTAGCTGTGTGTGTCTATGAATGCTCTGCCTGCTTGTGTCTGTCAGATCTAATGGCTGTTTTAGCTCTCATCTGCACTAGACACTAGACAGGGATTTTGGGATATATAGTTTAATCACAGGAAGTGTTAGGCTGGCCATACATTATACAATTTTCTTCTACAACTTTCCTTTACCAAAACCATATAATATGAGGTCAAACCTAAATGCTTTCAATTTTATATGCAATCAAGCAGGCCCTTGTACTACATAGTTGAAGGTAAATCTAAAGGAAACTGAACAAGAAAATTGTATAATGTATGGCCCGTTTTAGATTTCACACTACAGGCAGGAGTCCTGCATGAACCTATGCAGTGCCATGCTGAATGCCTCATGTAACGGGCAACAAATAACACCATGAAACTACATGATTAAGCAGGTAAAAAAACAGGAGGTTTACGTAGGAATGTTTACCTTGCCTTTTTAAAGTGATTGTAAAGTCTCGTTTTAAAAAAAAAAAAAGTAACCGGTTATACTTGCCTGCCCTGTTGTAGTGGTTTTGCACAGAGCAGCCTAGATCCTCTTCTTGGGTCCCTCTTTGCTGCTCCTAGCCTCTCCCCCTGTTGAATTCCCCCACAGCAAGCAGCTTGATATGGGGGCACCCGAGCCAAGCTCCATTCAGACATGAAACTGCCGTTCGGCCCCGCTCCCTCTCTCTCCTGATTGGCTAACTGACTGACAGCTGCGGGAGCCAATGACACTCCTGCTGTGTCTCAGCCAATCAGGAGAGTCCCGGGTGGCCGAGGGACTCTTGGACATCGCTGAACAGAGATGGGGGTGCTGGGGTGGCTGAACACACAGAAGGCTTTTTATCTTAATGCATAGACTGTATTAAGATAAACGGTCTGCCTTTACAACTCTTCACAGCATTTAAATTCTGGGGAGAAAAATGTCTTCTTTAATATATTTTCTTCCTGTTTTAAATATACAGTAGGCTTGCCTAATGTATGATTTTACTACTTGCATGCTAGACTAGTCCAAACTGCCCGGTTCTACCTGCCAGACCTTTTATGGCACACCACGGTTCGGCCCAGAGAGACTAGCCCTCTGAACAGCATTTGTTTGCAAAATTTATGGTCATTATAGTACCAGAAATTTAAACTGTGCTCCCCTAGGCCTTTCTTTCTTTCTCTTTTTCTCTCTTTTTCTTTCTTTTTCTCTTTTTCTTTTTCTCTTTTTCTTTTTCTCTTTTTCTCTTTCTCTTTCTCTTTCTCTTTCTCTTTCTCTTTCTCTTTCTCTTTCTCTTTCTCTTTCTCTTTCTTTTTCTCTTTCTCTTTCTTTCTTTCTCTTTCTTTTTCTCTTTCTCTTTCTTTCTTTCTCTTTCTTTTTCTCTTTCTCTTTCTTTCTTTCTCTTTCTCTTTCTTTCTCTTTCTCTTTCTCTTTTTCTTTTTCTTTTTCTTTTTCTTTTTCTTTTTCTTTTTCTTTTTCTTTCTCTTTCTTTCTTTTTCTCTTTCTTTCTTTCTATCTTTCTTTCTCTTTCTTTCTTTTTCTTTCTCTTTTTTTTCTTTTCTTTCTTTTTTTTCTTTCTTTTTTTTCTTTCTTTTTTTTCTTTTTCTTTTTTTTCTTTTTCTTTCTTTTTTTCTTTCTTTCTTTCTTCTATCCCCATGTAGACACAATGACTTTTGTGCAAACCAATCAATATCCGCTTATTGCGGTTTTGTTTTTTTTTTTGTTTGTTTTTTTTACCAAAAATATGTAGAAGCATACATATCAGCCTAAACTGAGGAAAACATTAGTTTTTTTTTTTTATTAAAATGTGGGATATTTTTATTATAGCTAAAAGTTATTGTGTGTTTTTCAGAATTGTAGCTCTTTTGTTTATTGCTCAAAAAATAAAAACCACAGAGGTGATCAAATACCACCAAAAGAAAGCTCTATTTGTGGAAAAAAAAAACGTCAATTTTGCTTGGATACAGCGTCTCGCGCCCGCACAATTGTCAGTTAAAGCGACGCAGTGCCGTATCGTAAAAAATGGCCTGATCATTGAGCATCCAAATTTTCCGGGTCTGAAGTACTTAATAATGTCTTGGTATGTGAGGCATACTAGCACATTATTGCCTTGCAGGGGGTAATCTTAAATTAAAAAAAAAAAAGTTTGCTACCACCTTTAAAGCAGAGTTCCACCAAAAAGTGTCATAGGAGTGCTTTACACATCACGTGGATCTCCCCTACTTGACACACAATGCAGAGGCTGGCGGGGCAGCTCTCAGATTGACATCTGCAGGCGCTCACTGCTTGCACCACCTATTGAACTGTGTGGCGTGGAGCAAGTAAAGCATGTGACCGCAGCACAAAAAATGAAAATGTGGACTTTATACTAAATAGTTTTATGTAATCTACCCTGAATTGATTTTATTTCCATATTTACAGTTGAAAAATGAGTGTGGTAATGTGTTAACACTTTAAAAATGCTGCTTGATCAGAAGTGGTGTGTGTTTTTTTTTTTTTTTTTTTTTTCTTTTAATATTATATATAAAAACCTGTTGACCTACCCCATCTCCAGGATCGATATTCCTATATTAGAGACAGGATCTGATAGGTTTAACCTAGCAGAGCACCAATCACAAATTGTAATAAAGCTGAAAAAAATTGTAATATGTTTAAAACTGAAGTATCCGCTTTATATTTTAAGACCCGTAAGGTTGTACATGTAAGCTGACAGATACTTTTTCTTTCTTAAGCTGCAACTAAAGCATGCTGTCACAACTGCCGAGTCGCTTCAGCTGAAAGAGAGAGTAAGTCATTTTACCATTTTATTAGATGTAGTTTTAATTTTTTCTCATAGCTGTACAGGTCTAAACTAGTAGGGAAAAAACTTCTAATGCAAAGGAAGGTTTTTTTTTTTGTTTGTTTTTTTTTCTTTTGCATTAGTTATGCTATCAGCACGATTTGACTGATGTGCTCACACATAGTTTGTGAGGGTATCGGGTAAAGCGTTCCCTATTGGCTGCTTTTCAAGTGCGAAACAAAGGTTGTTGCCTAGAACAAATCTGTTTTTACCCTCGGTGAGCCTAGACAATAAAAGCAATAATGTGCTTGGTTACTATGGGCAACACGGACCCTTTAAAGGTCAAGTTTAATCTGCTTGTATTTTGCCTTTCCTGGGTCCTCCTTCTCTGCCCCCAGTCCACAAGTAAGTTTTACCTCCAAATGTTCTGTTTTCATTACACGCCTTAAGACCCAGTGATGTAATACACAATACTTTATACTTCAATCACTAGGTCTCTGTGCTTCCTTATACAGTGAAGGCAGATTATGGCTGGTGAGAGGGACCAGCAGGGCGGTGTATATAACTTAATGAAGACATCACAGCACACTGCCTCAATACGCCTCTTAAGAACCCTCAGTCCTGATGCAAACAGTAAGCTGTAAATATCAAAATGCCTTGATGAGTAGAAGTCAAGAGGAGTGGGATTTCCTAGTCAGCTGCATTTGCTTGGAGATTACTCTAGCTAACACCCACATGTGGAACTGATTTCAATGAATGAAATGGGAGGGCCAGGAACAGTAAGGCTAGAGCTCAAAGAGCTAGATGATGCTGGAAGTCCTCCTCCAGGAAGGACACGAGTCAGGTTTTATTTGATTTGCTGCAGTTTCTGATGCACACTGAGAAACTTGGTGTGCAGTAAAATCAGAATAAGCAATTTTAGTACAGGAGAATAGCCTGTGTAAGACTAAAGCTAAGGCTGGAGTTCAGCTTTAACTTTCTCACCTGTGGAATATGAGGCTAAGAAATGGTTATAAGAAAGAATAGCATAGAGAACGGATAGATTAGTGAATCTCTGCATTTGCATCTTCCACTATGAAGTCTGATTTCTTTCATGTGGTGTGTATATAAAAATATAAACCTTTTTTACTTGAAAGAGCAGGATGTTCACTTTGGCTTGTCTGTTATTTGTTCTCAAGATAAAAGCTGCCGAGGCAGAGAAACTGGATTGGGAGACAAACCGGTCAAAATATCTGCAGTCCGTAGAGGAAAACAAGGAAAAGATTAAGAAGTTGGAAACCTACTGGCTGGAGGCTCAGGCGCTGTGTAAAACTGTTAATGAACATCTGAAAGAAACTCAGGAGCAGTATGATACACTGGAGAAGAAGTACACAAAGGCCAAGAAATTACTGAAGGAATGTCAGCTGAAGTAGGTCATCTCTGTATAATCTCTGTATAATCATGTGATTTTTACATCCATGTTTTAGAAACAAATACATTATTAAAAGCATCACTAATGTTTAACTCTCAGCAGATGATAAAAAAAATCAAACGGCACAGGACACTGGCTGAGTGTTCAACGCCCCTGGGTTGTATCTTCAGATGATTGGACACTGGTAAAGCTTTCAAGGACACGTCCCCCTGGGTGCCTTCCCTATAATCCTACCCCACTCCAAGTTGCCAGTTTTTTTGTGTCCGAAGGGGATGGACCTCTTGTCCCTTGCAGAGAAATCGGTCTTAAAGTGGATGTAAACCCAATGTCATCCTTTCTAAACTACTGCCATAGGGGTTATCTATAAGGATATACATGCCTCCTGCATGTATCTTTACCTGTCAAATGTCTCCCCTCTGTCTGTTATGAGAGCCGAAAAACTGCAGATTCTGTGGGTGGGTCTGTTGTCTGGAGCTCAGTGGGTGAAGTCGTGATGTCAGTAGACTCCCCGCCCACCTCTACACTCCCCTTGTCAATATGCATTTTCTCCTGTGTATTTTTTACACTGAACTTCTGCTATGATCTCTAACATCCAGTGAAAAGACAGGAAAGTAACCACATGACTTCAGCATGCCAAATCATGCTGAGGTGTGGAACAGCCAATCCGTGCAGAGCTGCTGAAGAAAGGAGTGGGGGAGGGAATTAAAAAATAATGCATGTCTTAGGCTAGTGCACGAGATATGTAAATCACCTGTCACTCACAGCAAGGGGGAGGATTTGACACAGTTTTTCTGTTTGTCAAGTTTTATCTCCATGAACAATAAAAAGAGGATTGCTCAAAGCTGGATTAACTCTTTGTGGCAAGACTGGGCTCAAATGATAGGAAATCTTATACTCTACATTATGGCATAGGAAAAAAAATTGGGTTTACATCCACTTTAACTAGTTTTATTATTTTATCTTCTGTTTCTTCAGTCAACTCTTCAATCAACCCATCACAGTCTTCTAAATATTACAATTGAAGCATTGCATTCGAGTCAGTGCAACCCACGTACAACCCCAACTTCAAAACAAAAGTTGGAACGCTGTGTACAATCTACATAAAAACAGAGTGCAATGATTTGCAAATCTCATAAATCCCATATTTTATTCAAATGTTTAAACTGAGAAAATGTACCTTCTTATTTCTTAAAAAAAAAAAAAAAAGTCATTTTGAAATTGATGGCAGCAACATGTTTCAAAAAAGTTGGGACAGGCCAACAAAAAGCTGGCAAAGTAAGTGGTACTAGCAAAGAAGAGCTGGAAGAACATTTTTCAACTGTTTTCAACTATTTGTCAACAGGTCAGTAACATGATTGGGTATAAAATGGGCATCTTAGAGAGTGTCTGTCTTAGAAGTAAAGATGGGCAGAGGTTCACCAATCTGAAAAGCAGCATCTAAAATGCTAAAGTTTCAGAATATTCCTCAATGTAATATTGCGAAGACTAAATATATCATCTACAGTACATAATGTCAAAAGAATCTGGAGAAATCTCTGTGCACAGGGGACAAGGCCGAAACACAATTGGATGCCCGTGATCTTTGGCCCTCAGATGGCACTGCATCAAAAACAGGTATGATTCTGTGATGGACATCACTGTATGGGCTCAGGAATATTTCCAAAATCACTGTCTGTTCACATAGTGCACTGTGCCATCCAAAAATACACGGTAAAGTGCTATCATGCAAAGTGGAACCCATGTCTGATCATTATCTCAGGGCCAAAGCTCATTTCAAAGTGGTCTGTTGCAAAGTGGAAAACTGTTTTGTGGTCAGACAAATCAAATTTAACATTCTTTTTTGGCAACCATACTTCCTCCGGACTAAAAAGGAACAGGACTTTCCGGCTTATCACTCAGTTCAAAAGCCTGTATTCTGATGGTATTGGGGTGTCTTTAGTGCAGAAGGAATTGGCAGCTTGCACATCTGGAAAGATACCATATATCTAGGTTTTAAAGCAGCATATGATCCCATCCAGGTGACGTCTTTTTAAGGTAAGGCCTTGCATATTTCAGCAGGACAATGCTAAACGGCATCTATGACAACAGCAAAGCTTTGTATCAGAAGATTCTGGGTACCTAACTGGCCTGCCTTCAGACCAGTCCTTTCACCAATTGAAAATGTTTGGTTCATCTTCAGACAAAAAATACGACAAAGACGCAGGACTGTTGAGCGTTTAAAATCCTATATCAGGCAAGAATGGGACAACATTCCTCTCCCAAAACTCCAGCAGCTGGTCTCCTCAGTTCCCAGACATTTACAGAGTGTTAAGAGGGGATGCTATACCATAGTAAATATGGCCCTGTCCCAACTTTTTTGAGACCTGTTGCTGCCATCAGTTTCAAGCTTTAATATGTTTTCTGTTGGGAATAAAATTTGGGTTTGAGATTTGCAAATCACATTCACGCCATACGTGCAGAGAAACTGACGCACAGATTTCACTTGCAGAGACACGAGTTTACATCAGTTTTTATGCGCATTTTAGTAAGTTTTTACAGGTTGCAGATTCCTGTGCAGAAAAAAATCAGCACATGATACCAGTGTTGTGGTGTGAACAGGGCACATAGAGAATAATTCATTTTTTTATGCCCCTGCAGAAGGCATGTTTAAAAACTGACATCTCTGCAGATGGTGTGAATGAAGCCTAAGTGTTAAATCGGGCTACGGAAGATTCTTCTCCCCCACACACTCCTTTTTATGTCTCAAGCTGGAGCTTCAAACCATATGCTTGCAATGGTGGACGTGCTGACCTCTGCTGTGTGCACAAGCCACAGTATTGATGCAATTGATCCTCTGTCTTGTCATGCTCATTTTGGGTACAAAGAGACCTACAAAATCTGAAGAGATATTCCCCTTGTACGGGTCGTATGAAAGAAAATCACTTAATTTCCCCCCCATCACCACAGTCAGTGTTAATCCCTCCTGCTGAGCCATTGTGTTCTGGTGGGACGGGAAAGCAGTCCCCTCCAGGAAAACTGTTATTACTGCTAGCAGCTATAACAGCCGCTAGCTATAATCGCATTTAAAGTCTCATAGGCTGGTTGTACCCAAGTCGATTGACTGGTACATTCAGCCTGCCCATACATGGCATCTTAGTGGTGGAGCAGAGTACACAGAAAACTTTAAGTGTCATGATTAGTTATAGTTGTCCAGTGAATTGTACGCTCTGTCAGAACAAGGTGCTGTTTTGGTGACATTAAAGGGTTTTGTTTTTTTTACTTCCATGCATTAATGAAAAAAAAACCTTCCATGATCAGCTCCCCTCCAGCCCCCTAAATACTTACCTGATCTCGATACAGTGCAGTGCCCTAAAGGAGCAGCGCTGCAGTCTACCCTCATAGGACTTGGAGGCAGCCGTAGGAGCCATTGGCTTCTGCTGCTGTCAATCAATTTCAGTGGGGAGGGAGTGGTGTGCAGGGCAGAGCCAATCTGTATGTCAGTAGACACACAGCTCAGCTTGGGATCAAGCCCGCATAAGTGCCCTCATAGCAAGCGGCTTACTATGGGGGTACTTGGAAGGGAGGAGGAGCTGAGAGCGTCAGCAGGGGAAGAAGAGAACGTTTGGGGCCGTTCTGTGAAAAACCATTGCACAGTGCAGGTAAGTATAACATCTTTATTTTAAGAGGGGGAGGGGGGGGGGTAAACTTTACAATCGCTATAAGAAAACACTGATCTCAGTATTGCGTACATCCCGTAGTTGTAGCAAGCAATTAACGTGACATGGGGGAGCAACTTGCAGTGTATATGTGTGTGTGTGTGTGTGTATATATATATATATATATATATATATATATATATATATATATATATATATATATATATATATATATATTAATATATATATATATATATATATATATATATATATATATTAGCCATCTTTAATATTGATTGGACCCCCATGCAGTTTCGCTCTCCACCTGCTCCGAGACATACAATAAATAGCAGCTAGACTCAAAATCAGTTTACTGAATCAGATCAGGCAGCTACTGCGATTGGTTGCCAGAGGTTACAGTGTATCATTACCACTCACTGATTAGTTGCTAGAGGTTACAGCACATGATTTCTGCTTGTTGATTGGCTGCTAGAGAGTACTATAGATATGACCTCAGGGGGGCAAGATATACATATCAATTAGAGGTCGACCGATATATCGGCCGATATTTGGTGTTTTTTTTCTTAATCGGCATCGGCCGATTGTGCTGATAAAAAGGGCCGATATAACTCAGCGCGACTTGCAAATGACTTCTGAAGTCAATACAAGTTGCCTGTATTCTTCTGTGAAGCACTTCTCTCCCCTCTCTGGGCAGCCTGCCAAATCTGATAAAAAAAACCTGAATTGATACAATGTTTACACTTCTGAATGAGCTGAACTGGTGTGTAGAAGCTCTCAGTTTAACCATTTAAAGACTAAATCTTTTCTGACATTTGTTGCTTACAAGTAAAAATCCTGTATTTTCTGCTAGAAAATCACTTAGAACCCCCAAACATTATATATATATTTTTTTTAGCAGAGACCCTAGGGAATAAAATAGCGGTTGTTGCAATATTTTATGTCACACGGTATTTGCGCAGCGGTCTTTCAAACGCAATTTTTTTAAAAAAAATACACTAATAAATTTAAAAAAAAAACTAAGCAGTAAAGTTAGCCCATTTTTTTTCGTCCAAAAGTTTTGATTACCTGTTTTTGTGTATTTATTTTTAAGATATAGTTTTTTTTTATATATTTTTTTTAATCTAAATTATACATATAAGTGAACTGATTGGAGGTTTGTTTTGTTTAATAAATGTTTAAATGTAAAAAAAATTCTGTATCACTTTAGGTTGCTTTCACACTGCAGCGGGCATGCGTTGACTGTAAAAGGCTACTAGTTTTAGCGGTGCTTTACCGTCATTTTAGCGGCGCTATTCGGCTGCTAGCGGGGAGCTTATAACACAGGTAGCAGCCGAGGAAGGTGTTAAATGCGCCCCTGAAGCGCCGCTGCCGAAACGCTTTGCAGGCGCTTTGGCAGCGGTGCGCATTCATTTCAATGGGCAGGAGTGGTGGTATACACCGCTCCAAAGATGCTGCTTGCAGGACTTTTTTAACATCCTGCCAGCGCATCGCCTCAGTGTGAAAGCACTCGGGCTTTCATACTGAGACTGCAGGGGAGCCGTTTTACAGGCGCTATTTTTACCCCAAAAGCGCCTGAAAAACGCCCCAGTGTGAAAGGGGTCTAACTGTTAAATTTGATGAGATGAAGGAGAAAAAAAAAAATCGGCCTAATATATCGGTCCAAAAAAATCAGCATCACATATCGGCCACCGAGATTTCTAAATATCGGCATCGGCCAGAGAAAAACCCATATCGGTCGACCTCTAATATCAATGCCACCGGGCGCCGTTATTTACATATGAATGCCACCACTATTTACATATGAATGCCGATAATTAACATGTAAACACAGGGTCTGCAGGTGAGTCATCTGTACACAACAAAAGGGCAGAGCTGAGCAGCATTAGTAGCAGCACTTCACACTGAGATATTGGGACACAGCACAGGACTAAAACCTCAAGGGACGAGGGAACCAGGATAGTTGGCAAGTATGAGGCAGCCGCTTTGGGCCCCACAACAATGACATGCCCAGGGCAGCTGCCCCTTTTGCCCTGCCTTAAAAATGGCCCTGTGTGTGTGTATGTATATATATGTGTGTGTGTGTGTGTATATATATATATATATATATATATATATATATATATATATATATAATTAGTATGGGCTCATGCACACGGCATCATTGGCCTGTACAGCGTGAGGAACCATTTGCTTATCCATTCTGAGCTATGTTGAGCTGCACGCAGAGTATTCTGGTGAATGGGGACAGAGCAGGTGAACAGACTTGCATGCAGCTCTGATTGACAGGTATGCAGGGTTTGGTGCATGGACCTGGATGCACACTGCCGGCCTCTAGGTCCGTGGACGTGTCCCTGCGTACCTGTTAAAATCATAGCTGCGGGTGAGTCCATAGCAGCTTACAGCTGCAACTTAAAAGGACTTTTTCAAATATTTACTTAAGGGCCTCTATATCAAATTTTTTTTTTTGACCCCAGATTAACATAACTTTCACCCATGATTTACACTTTTCTATATAAGATTACATTTGAAAAACGTTATAAAAAAATGTGTGCATCTTGGGGGAAAATTGGTTAATAGGCCTTTTATTTTGTTGCTTACATATCCTTGTTCATTTTACTTTTAGAGAAATAGAATTTCAAAAGAGAGAGGAAGAGCACCAAGAGCGCCTAAAAGAAAAGGACAGACGGCATACCGAACAAATGAATTTGCTGCACACAAGAGTAAGAGTGTTTGGGGTTTTTGTTTTTCGTTTTTTTAAGCGGTAGCTTATAGATTGGCTGGGCACATCTCTGAACTGAATAGAATCAGAATTCGGAGGGGCTGATCAATAGTAGGGATCATAGTCCCATATACCTTGCTATTCAAGTATGGGACAGCATGAAAGAGAGCTTGAATACTTATATCTCTGACTTGCTAGACTATCAGCATATATTTGTGTTTTGAGTATAGGTCCATTTTAAAGAGAAACTATCTTAAAACAAACCATGCCTGCATGTGCCTGCTGGAGGAAAAGCTTTACAACTTCCCGATAGTGCAGGAGCTTGCTATTTCTTATATTGCAGCTTACCAATTCTTAGATGTGATGGCTGCTTTATTTTTTTTTTTTTGCCTGGTGATCTAGCCAGTAAGTCTGTTTTTCCACAAATTAAGCTGTCCTTCAGATGTAGCAGTTGGAAGATTGAGAGAAACCGTTTAACACTGCTTACAGTGATCAGCTTTCATGGGAAACATTTATCGAAAAAGGAACAAAACTGCTTAAGTGTTAGCTGGTGCTTGACTTCAATATGTTTTAGTGAATTTAAATCTGCTAGTCCATGAAATACTTCCCTCCCCCAGACTGACAATGCTGCTGTCCAAAGGTGTCTCTGTTGCTCTCTCATCCAGAGGCACTCTAATACACAAGGTCTATTCCTGGCCAGATCACCCAAGTGAAACTGAGTGAAAAGCTTACATAAAGAGAAAACTAATGCAGTCACCACGTATAAAGATTGGTAAGCTGCAATATATTACATTTTTGGTTTGGGCTTTAAGATCACTTTAACCACTTGCCAACTGTAGGATGCAAACTGCTAGGGATGTCATTACAAAGTCAATAACGCTCTCAGATTAGTTTGCAGTTAAAACTGTCAAATGGTGCAGGAATTGGATCCGGTTCCATTGTGGACCAAAAAAAGGGTCCAGCACCATTCTGGTCCAAATGCGATACAAATTCAGCCATACAATTTGCATTGCACAGACACGGCATGTGATCTGCACAGCAATCACGTAATGTCTGACATCGCTTTAGTGTGACCCCAGCCTCAAATTTGACCAAATAAAAATGGATATTATATTGTGCTTGTTTGCAATAAAATTCATTAAAGTGTATTTTTTCCCAAGAAATTGCATTTGAAAAAGGCTAATTCCTTGTGAAACTGCAAAACCATCATTTTATTCCATAGGGCCTATGCTTTTAAAAAAAAAAAAAAAAATTTTTCAAGCAAAAAATATATAGCCTTTAACATGTGAGAAGTGTCAGAATTGGCCTGGTAGACAAGTGGATAAGCTGTCCTACATGGTGATGAGCCAGTAGAAAGATTTGTAGTGCAGGGCTTGGTGAGAAGCTCCTACATCACCTGGAAGTGTTGATGCTTTGGTTTCCAGAATGAGCCAGGAGTCTGTCACGGTGGGTGTGTTTTGGGGGCTGTTGTAGGTATGTGCAGGTATCTCTAGGTGCCTGCACTGTTAAAACTGCTGTAGTGTGGTGTGTGTGTGTGTGTGTTGCGTTTTTTTTTTTTTTGTTTTTGTCTTTTTAAGACCGTTTTTTGTTTAATGGCTTAGTAGTGTTCTATACTTCATAATGGTTTTGTCAATTTTTTTTTTTTTTTTGTAGTAAGACACTTTTCCGCTAAAAGCCATGTATTGCTGTGCCAACTTTGAAGCTGTTTTTCAGAGTTTGAAATTACCAAAGTACAGCAGTTGTGTAGGTGGCAATGTTAATAATTCAAACTACTTCACAAAGGTGATGGATGATGCGATCAAAATATATTTAAAAACACTCCAGATCGTTTCTGGCAGTCTAAAAATAGAAATAATTACTTACACCTCCTAAGTAATAGATTAGAATGACTTTCTACCTCTATTAAAATAGTGACGGGGTTTACATAAGATTTTGTGAGGAAACCTCCTACAAGGAGTTCAAGGAAAATACATACTGTATGAAATGTTCATTATTGCTTTGTTTTACTACAGTCTGTATATCACTGCAGCCTCTGTGAAAAGTTTCTTCTTCTTCTTTTTTTTTTTTTTTTTTGGTGCATTATTTTAAAGGGATTCTAAAAAGTAATAATTAAAGTAAAAGGTTACCTTACCTGCCCTGTGCAACAAGATTGCGCAGAGTAGTCCCTTACTACTTTGTTGGTACCCCACCAGCACTGTCTGCTGCTTCTTCTTGCGGGCGCCCCAATAGTCATGCGCTATGGGGGCACCCATGCGGACATGCTCTTGAGCCAGCCTGTGCATCCATAGATGCACACAGCACCGGTAAGCTAAGCCCCTGCTTACAAGAGTTTGACTGCAGCAGAAGCCAATGGCTCCCACTGCTGCCTGTGTCTCCTGTGAGACCAGAAAGTGGACCAGCGATGCTTCAGACGGGACAGTGCTGGATCAGTTAGAGGAGCCAGGTAAGTTTTGAGGGATCAGGGGGTGGGGGCTATAAGTCATCCAGTCTTTTTTTATTTTAATGTGCAACTGTCCACCGCAATCCTCAAGAGCCAAACGGGTCAGAAATTCTAGGCAGAATCAATCCTTTGTTAGCAATCTAGAGTTTAACTTTCCCGTGACCCGTTTTCAGCCATCAGCAGGCTAAAGTCCAATGTTGGCTGAGGTCACTCTGCCAGTCCAGACTCTGAAAAGATCCCAACCATATAGTTGGGATCCACCCAAAATCCTGAAATGGCACCTGGCACAGCCTCTCTGCGATTTTTGCAGAGAGTCTGAGCCGCTCCCTCCACAGCCCAGCGATCCAGAGAGCGCTGGGGGAACAGAGAGCTGGTGACTGACAGTCACGGCTCTCTTCTCAGAGTGGAGGGAGAACTAAGCGATCAATGGTGTTCACTCAGCTCTCACTGGAGAGCCAACAGACAGATGCAGCACTGGATCAATGCTGCATCCACCTAGATGAGTATTATTTTTTTATTTTAAGTTCATAATTTTCTTATAAGTATAGAAAGGTGGTTGGGGTAGAGCTTCATGTTGACCTGGCTCAGTATACAGTCTATGCCTGAAATCCATGAGCACCACAATAATGCATAAATTATGGTGAAGTTTATTGCAGGCACCACTTGAGTAGAATTGTTTACTTAGTCAGGTTGAGGTGGAAAAGGACCTGGGGGTCCTAGTAGATGATAGGCTCAGCAATGGCATGCAATGCCAAGCTGCTGCTAATAAAGCCAACAGAATATTGGCATGCATTAAAAGGGGGATCAACTCCAGAGATAAAATGATAATTCTCCCGCTCTACAAGACTCTGGTCTGGCCGCACCTGGAGTATGCTGTCCAGTTCTGGGCACCAGTCCTCAGGAGGGATGTACTGGAAATGGAGCGAGTACAAAGAAGGGCAACAAAGCTAATAAAGGGTCTGGAGGATCTTAGTTATGAGGAAAGGTTGCGAGCACTGAACTTATTCTCTCTGGAGAGGAGACGCTTGAGAGGGGATATGATTTCAATTTACAAATACTGTACTGGTGACCCCACAATAGGGATAAAACTTTTTCGCAGAAGAGTTTAATAAGACTCGTGGCCACTCATTACAATTAGAAGAAAAGAGGTTTAACCTTAAACTACGTAGAGGGTTCTTTACTGTAAGAGCGGCAAGGATGTGGAATTCCCTTCCACAGGCGGTGGTCTCAGCGGGGAGCATTGATAGCTTCAAGAAACTATTAGATAATCACCTGAATGACCGCAACATACAGGGATATATAATGTAATACTGACACATAATCACACACACAGGTTGGACTTGATGGACTTGTGTCTTTTTTCAACCTCACCTACTATGTAACTATGTAACTATGAGGTTTTGGGACTAGTCTCACTGTTTAGCTGGTGCTGTTGGAATTCTTGCATGAACGTCCTGTATGTGCCTAATCATTCTCTGCAAGATTATGTAATAAGGAACGCTTTTTAATAGATTTCAGATCTCGAGAGCAGACTCTGTGCATATGAGTGTACTCTGCAGGTGGTCCCCCACAGTAAAGATGGTGATAATGAAAATAATGAGGAACATGCATGCGCAGCTGCAGAGGAGACCTCAGAAGATCTGGAGACAGAGGGCGATACACTTCTAGAAAGTTCTGTGTCTGGTAAATTATTTTTTTTTATTTTGAGTAAAAATGATATAGTTATATATTTTATAAAAGAACATATCACCAGAAGTATGACCATTTTTTATGAAGACTGCCTAGAACTTGCTAAATAAAGAAAAACCTTTCACATAGTCTTTTCAAAATTAATTTGAAGCATTTGTCTATTTCTCAGTATTGGACAAAAGGAAGCTACAGTAGACCTTCTTTAAGAAATACAGAATTCTTGACTTCCAGTCATGAGGGGAATACACAGATCCTCCATAATTTTATGACCACTGACAGGTTAAGGGAATAACATTGGTTATCTTGTTAAAATGTCATGTAAAAGTCGGTGGGATATGTTTGGCTGCAAGTAAACATGTTGTTCCTGAAGTTGATGTGTTGAAAGCATAAAAAAAGGGCATGGTAGTTTGTATATGGGGCTGCAGACCAGTCAGGGTGCCTATGCTGACCCATGTCCACAGCCAAAAGAGCCTACAATGGGCACCGGAGCATCAGAACGGAACAGTGGATCAATGGAAGAAGGTGGCCTGGTCTGCTTCATCACATTTTCCTTTTGCATCATGTGGATGGCTGGGTGCATGTGCATCGCTTACCTGGGAAAGTTCCATTGCTATTCTGCCAATTCTTTGGATCTAGTACGTTGAATCACTATCTTGGAACAAGTATGAAGATCTGGAGTTTTGATTGCTTTGTTATAGGTCAATGTCTCAGAATGCTGAAGCTAGAGACAAGCAGTCTACTAGCATTTCCCAGGAGATCACCCATAGCAGTTCTGATATTTTGCTTATGGTCCATTTCTTGATAGCTTGTGTAAGCATTCACGCACTTCATTATCCCCCCGCATCCACTAGTTTGGGTTTTTTTTTTTTTTTTTTTCCTTTTTCTGTTTCATTACAACATGGAATCAAAATTATTTTTTGGGGGGCCTTTGTGCTATGTGATGTACAAAACATGCCTATGACTTTGAAGGTGTAAAAACACCAAAAAAGTTAATAGGCACTGTACACAAATGTCGTGGCATTTTTTTTTTTCAAGCCGTGTTAGTACCTACATTTGATTTTGTATAAGCTTTCTGCAGTCCCTGTAAATTGGAGCTCAGCCTGGGATAAGAAGCAGCACAAGGAGCCAGTTGTGCTACTGTGGAAGGAGCATGCTTAGAGAGCAGCGTGAGCGAGATGAGGTCAGTCAGCTGCCTTTTCACTCACTATCCATTCACAGGCTGAGGGTGGGAAGGAGACCTTTATGGGTGCACTTACACTGGCAGTTTTAACAGGTCCAAGGCATGGTTCTCCCCCTTGGCCCGGTGTGTGTGTGTAGTTGTTATAGCTCCAAACTATGCCCAGGAATGTTGAGTGTACAGAGCCCAGGACCACTTGGGACAGGGGTCCCGGGCATGGTTTACTTGTTGAATACAGTTTGCTTTAGTGTGAGTGCAAACCATACCTGAGCAAAGAACTCAACACTTTCTCATAGCACAGTGTGAATGCAGGCTGGGGGGGAGGGGCACAGTCAAATTTGGGCACAGTTTAGCTCAACTGTGCCCATTGTGAGTTCACCTTTGATGTTACTGAACTACAGCGGGGAAAAGAAATTCAGGCATCCTTTTACAAGTCTGTGCTGTGTAAGTCTCAGAACTGAAAAGATCATGAATAACAAGTCCTTTGGCAGATAAAATGGCTCTTTATATGTATTTCATCTATGTAATTAGCGATTTGCTTGAAAGTCCGCTTTAAAGAAGACCTCCAGGAAAAAAAATGCTCCCAGTGGGGCTGTGCCCACACTGCATGGGTTAACTGCTTGTTTTTTGTCTAGGGGTGAGGAGAGCGGAGATATCCTCTGAGTGCAAGACTGGTCCCTGACGCTCCTGCACACTAGCAGTCTTGTGCAAAGACTGTTCCTTGCGTCTTCACGCACTGACGAATGTGAGAATGGCAGGAACAGTCCATTGCTGGATGCAGGGGGGGGGGGGGGGGGCGCGGTCACTGTTTCTAGAGGATCTAAGGATGGGTATACCCCATCCTTCGATCACATTCCTGTGCACCCCTGGACAAAACAAGCCGCTCCACGCTGGGGGGGGGGGGGTTGGGGGTGGACTTTTATGGAGTTCTGCTTTAAGCTTTGGAGTTCTGCTTTTAGACTTTTATATTTGCTTTTTTTTTTTTTTTTGCAGTGAGACTCTGGGCTTTATTTTGATTGACATGGAGGGTGAGCAGGTTGCCCTTGATTAATAATGTTTACTTTTGCTCTGTTTGACGCAGCACATGGCATTCACAGTGCTTAAACCTGATTAAACAATGCATGTGTTAGATTTGACCTAAAGTCTGTGTCCTCTGCTTGTAGATTTTGATGCATGTGTGGGAGAAATCCAACGCTTGGACACCAGCGCACACAAAGCCAAAGCTCAGCTTGCACTTAAAGTGAAACGCCAGCGGCCGTCCCGGCACAAAATCAAAGAGCCTTTGACTGCTGAAGGGAAAACCTCCTATACAGAGGTATGTACTATGATTAGGATCAAGCTTTAAAAAAGGAAAAAAAAACTTGGCAAAATAGTTCATTTCCTACTCACTCCAGTTATTTCTGTTCAAGTCACCACAGCAAAAATAACTCATTTACAGTCCTCTCTGGGCTTGCCAGCCTAAACTTACTGCCCTATGGTGTTCTGACCACTGCACTTACTGACTAGTCTTCTAATACCACAAGAGATGCACAGAACTTTCAGGAGGGAAACTCTTTCCTCATACCTCACAGTACCTAATGTCGCTTTTCACACTGGAAAAGCTGCTTCTCCACCATTCCTGTAGAGTGTATTTTACATCTGATTGTTCTCACTATAATCCATGCTAACTGCAAAAAAGAAAAACCAAAGAGCTCTACACACACTGTGCATACTGTATGGTTTGAGCCGCCGTTATTTTATCACCCATTGTAAGTGGAATAAGCCTGCCAAAAATCACCCATGTGCTTCTGCCCTTAAAGCTGTTACATACTGTTAGCAGGCTGACTTTGTTATGCAGAAGAGACATGCAATGTCAAATGTATCAATTGTATTCATTTTTTTGTTGTATATCTGGAAGCATCAGTGTCGCATGGTTAGGTGTTTTGTTTTTTTTTTTTTTATATACATAGTTACACAGCCGTATATTAACACTGGGGTTGAGCTAACACTTATCCCTTTTTGCAGGTAGATTGTTTCTGTATTGTAGAGCAGAAGGTTGATGGCACAGCACCATTTAAATATTCATTATAGTTAGTATACAGATCTTTCTTACATAGGTTGGTCAGAATAGGTGTTAGGAGGGGGGAGGGGAACAGTTTGTTTGGAAACATGTTACATATGGAGCATATAACGTTCCCACTCCTGCAGCCGCTGCCCGCTCCACTGCCTCTAGTGACAGCAAGGGGAAGATCTTCTCCCCCGCTCGCGGTCATTATATATGTATGTATGTATGTGTGGCCCGGCTGCATCATTTATTCACAGATATGTGTGAATGAGGAAACTATAAGTACCAACAGCCTTTGTGGCTGTTGGCTTGTAGCTCTCAATAAACTACCATGACGCTGTTGAGTGCTCTAGGTAATTAATTCTCTCTTTCTGTCAGTATGTATCTGCCTGGCCGTACGAGGTACAAGCAGACAGATACAGTGACAAGTCTGCAGGATTCCTGCATGACAACCACAATCTGCTAGTCACGGGTGCAATGCTTTATAAAAAAAAAAAAAAAAAAAAAAATACGCTTTTTTTTTTTTTTACCTGCAAAAGGAGAACTTATCCTTTTAAAGACTAGTTAGGTTTGTCTTGGAATCCTACTGTGACGATGAAGCTGGTGTAATGCAGATCTGTGTGACAGATAACTGTCTGGACCCATGGGCCCACACACACATGGGCCTGCAAGCTGTTCTGTGCATCTTTTTCAAGACTCATTAGTGGGCAGCAGACAAAGCTGCAGTCAGGCGACTGTAGACAGTGCTAACCTGAGACATTATATAATGCTGATTTTTGGGTACATACATTTTTCACTTTTGTATTGTCACAGAATAGTTTTCTTAAGTAAATATATTTGTATTTAAAAGTTACAATGGAAGTCTGCCAGTGCAATATTTATTTTCTAAGGTAGTCGCATTTAAACATACTAAAAGGATGTGTTGTATGTATTATAGTGAAGAATTGGTACTAGCACGCTGTTGTGAGCCAACACCTGGGTGCTCTAAAGAAAAAAGTGTGTGTTCTTTCTACAGGAAGATATTGAAGATGCAATTCTGCTAGAAACAGTGAGCCCTTGTGAGAAAGTAAGAGAAGAGACAGAAGAGCGGCTGTGTTGGCAGCTGCCCAGGATGATGATCAAAGGACTGAAAAGTCTCGAGCGGCTGAGAGTTTAGGTACTCTCTTGGAGCCAATCCCCTCCATTTCCACTTCCTCCTCCCCAGCACACAGGACTAACACTGAAACCATTCTAACCTCCAGTCAGTCTCCACTGAGGAAGGGCTAGCTCAGAGTTCCTCAGGTGGATACACTAGGAATACCAAAGTGAGAGAATCTAAAGGCAAAGGCAAAGTCGCCAAAGGTAAGCTTAGGTATTTAAGTCTGTGTACAGAAAAAAAAAAAGTGGCAATAAGATCTAAAAAAAGAAATAAGTGCTCAGTTTTTTTTTTTTTTTTTCCCTCCATAAGTATGGTTCAAGGTCAGAGAATATCTACTGAAGTGTAAGAGTATGCAGCTTGCATCAGGAGGCAACTCTCTACTACAGAGTTTCATTGTTTCCATATGCAGACCAAATACTTCAGTGCTTTTGTTTATTCACCCTGCAAACTGCACAGTCAAAGCATATCTGACTGAACTGCGGGTCGTATGGCAGTCGAGACTCGACAGGGTGAGGCAAGTCTCATGTACCTTTCTGCTGTGCCCTTGTACAAGAGATGAAATACAGATTTTACAGCAGATTATATTCAAACATATTTGTAATGTTTGGCAGGTTCACTATTAAAGGGCAGCGCATTAAAAGGAGACTTAAAACCTAAGTTTGTCTTTTCTGCATAAAATGAAGTGAGTGCATGTTCTAT
This sequence comes from Aquarana catesbeiana, assembly GCF_042186555.1. Classification (NCBI taxonomy): domain Eukaryota; kingdom Metazoa; phylum Chordata; class Amphibia; order Anura; family Ranidae; genus Aquarana; species Aquarana catesbeiana. Next base: position 337,931,400 of record NC_133329.1, read on the forward strand.
TTGTTTCAAGTAGCTGAATGCATGTGTAATATATACAACAAATGGGCCATTAACAACATCTCAATAACTCCACTAACAGGTTTACATTTACCGGCTCCCTTTAATCAGAATGTCAATGTCTCTATCTTTTTCTTACAACTGACAGTATTTTTCGTATTGGAGATAATTAATTAACCCCAGTTTAAGAATGCAGTGAGCACTTTTTATATGCTTTGGTTACAAAAAAAAAACATACTGGCATTTTAATCCTGAGTGGATTTCCAAGGGTTGCAACCTGTAGATTCTCAAACCTTGGATTTCAGCAGCAAGATCATCCTTGGTTCAACGTTCCTGCCATAACTATCACCAAGTCTAGGCGAACGTAAAGTGGAATTCCTGCAATAATTTCCCCTCCCCCTAACCTGCCTATCCTGTGCAAAAAGGTCTAGTTGCCTTTTTTTTAATCCACTGGTCATGCGATCCGCAGCTCCAGCTTACGTGTCAGGAAGTGCTTGTCATCATCTGGGAATTTCCAGAGCCATGATGTCACCCATAGGCTCCTATAGCCCAGCTGTTGGTGCTTCTCCCCTGAAGCTGCTGCTCCCTGACGTAGGGGAGCTAGAGTTGTGTGATTATGCTGACCAGAACAAACTGAAAAAGGTAGGTATACGGTGGTGAAAATAATTATTTGATCCCCTCTGCAGATTTTGTAAATTTGCATACTTGCAAAGAAATGAAGGGTCAATAATTATCATAGGTGTATTTAAAAGGATAGAGACAGAATATGAACCAGAAAAAACACATGATACAAATGTTACAAATTGAATTGCAGTTCAGTGCGTAAAAAGTATTTGATCCCCTACTAACCAACAATAACTCTGGCTCCCACAGACTGGCTACAGTATGTGCTCATATGGTACAAAGATTAGTCCTGTCAAATTTAAGAAAGTGTTCCAACTACTCATGCTTAAGGCTGGAATCGCCCTCGGTCTGGAGCTCCATGCAAGATTTCGCCTCATGGGGCAAGGATGATCATAAGAAAAGTGAGGGATCAGCCCAGAACTAGACAAGAGGAGCTTGTGAATGATCTCAAGGCAATTGAGACCTCAGTCAGCAAACAAACCATTGGTAACACAATACGCTGCCATGGATTGAAATCCTGCAGTGCCCGCAAGGTCCCCCTCAAGAAGGCACATGTACAGGCCCATCTGAAGTTTGCCATTGAACATCTAAATGATTCATAGAAGGATTGGGAGAATGTGCTGTGGTCAGATGAGACCAGAATTTAGCTCTTTAGCATTAACTTGACTTGCCGTGTTTGGAGGAAGAAAAATGCTACCTATGACCCTAACAACACCATCCCTACAGTCAAACACGGAAGTGGAAACCTTATGCTTCGGGGCTGTTTCTCTGCTAAAGGTACAGGCCAACTTTGCCGCATTGAGAGGCCAATTGACGGGGCCATGTTATGTAAAATCTTGGATGAGAACCTTCTTCCCTCAGTCAGAGCACTGAAGATGGGTCGTGGATGGGTCTTCCAGCATGACAGTGACCCAAAACATACTGCAAAGGGCAACAAAGGAGTGGCTCAAGAAGAAACACTTTAAGGTCATGGATCCTATAGAAAATTTATGGAAGGAGCTGAAACTTCGAGCTGCCAAGCGACAGCCATGAAACCTTAAGTATTTAGAGAAGATCTGTTAAGAGTGGACCAAAATCCCCTCCTGAGGTGCAAACCTGGTCACCAACTACAAGAGACGTCTTACCTCTGTGCTTGCCAACAAGGGTTTCTCCACCAAGTACTAAGTCATGTTTTGCTTGGGGTTAAAATTACTTATTTTAGTTACTGAACTGCAACTCCATTTATAACATTTGTATCAGGTTTTTATGGATTTTTGGCTGATATTCTGTCTCATTTAAAATACCCCTATGATAAATTATAGACCCTTAATTTCTTTGTAAGTGGGCAAACTTGCAAAATCTGCAGGGGTTCAAAAAATTTCCCCATTGTACATATTTTATTTTTTTTAACATGGGGTAGGTAGGATAGGTAGCAGAAGTGGAGAGGGGACATTTATATGATATTTGGTGTTGGGCAGGAATTCCACTTCCACTAAGCTTGCCGCACATGTAGTGAATTATGTCTGGTTCCAGTTGAAGGTAGAAGATATTCGTCCATCCATACTGTTTATTATGTAGGGGGAATTCAAGTGATTTCTCTAATTCAACCCACAGGGCTTAAAAGAGAAGTATGGGTTTGGGTTTTTTATTATTTATACTTACCTGGGTGGATGCAGCATCGGTCCCTCGACGCCTCTGCACTGAGAGCCGAGCGATCGAACCCCTCCGATCGCTCAGTTCTGACAGCTCTCCGAGCAGAGAGCTGCTGACTGTCAATCAGCAGCTCTCTGCTCCCCTCCCTCCTCGCTCATTGGAGCACTGGGCTGACTGCTGAAAATGGGTCACAGGAGTGCAAAACGAATTGCACTCCTGTGATCCATAAGGAGTACAGCCAAACAAACAAGCTTTGGCTGGACTTCTTCTTTTAACCACTTACCGACCGGCTCCTGTACATATACGTCGGCACTTTGAAGATGGATATCTCGGTAACGGCAGCAGCTGCTGCCACAACCGAGTTATCCATCTTTACAGGAGCCGGTTCTGTGTACGACAATGGTGGTCTCTGCAGCGGGTGCGCTGCAAGATCACCGTTATCTGCGGCGGGAGAGGTGCCACCCCCTCTCCCGCGCCCTCCGCCGCTTACCGGAGCCGTCGGTAGTGGCGGAGGCGATCAGGACATTTCTGGGTATGGAGAAGAGTGAGGCTAAGATGGCCGCCACCTGTCTCAATACCATTGGATGGCTGAAGCGACGTAATTACGTCAGCTCTGCCCACTTTTCTTAAAGGCATATTTTTTTTGTCATTTTTTCAAACGACTTATTTTTTTTTTTTTTTTTGTCCAAGTATGAGATCTGAGGACTTTTTGACCCCAGATCTCATATTTAAAAGGAACTGTTATGCTTTTTTTCTATTACAAGGGATGTTTACATTCCTTGTAATAGGAATAAAAGTGATCCAAATTTTTTTTTTTTTTTTAAAGCGCCCTGTCCCAACGAGCTCGCACGCAGAAGCGAACGCATACGTTAGTAGAACCCGCATATGAAAACAGTGGTCAAATCACACATGTGATGTATCGCTGCGACCGGTAGAGCGAGAGCAATAATTCTAGCCCTAGACCTCCTCTGTAGCGCAAAACATGCAACCTGTAGACTTTTTTAAATGTCGCCTATGGAGATTTTTAAGGGTAAAATTTTGATGCCATTCCACGAGCGGGCCCAATTTTGAAGCGTGACATGTTGGGTATGAATATACTTGGCGTAACATATTTCACAATATAAAAAAAAATTGGGCTAACTTTACTGTTGTCTTATTTTTTTTATTCTTTCCAAAAAAAGTGCGCTTATAAGACCGCTGCGCAAATATGGTACGAAAAAAAAGTATTTCAATGACCGCCATTTTATTCTCTAGGGTGTTAGAAAAAAAACTATATATAATGTTTGGGGGTTCTAAGTAATTTTCTAGCAAAAAAACCTGTTTTAAACATGTAAACACCTAAAATCCAAAACAAGGCTGGTCCTTAAGTGCTTAACCAGAAAAATCCTGCAGTGTACAACCCCTGGCAAAAATTATGGAATCACCAGTCCCTGAGTATGTTCCTTCAGTTGTTTATTGTTGTAGAAAAAAAGCAGATCACAGACATGGGCAAAAACTAAAGGCATTTCAAATGGCAACTTTCTAGCTTTAAGAAACACTAAAAGAAATCAAGAAAAATAATTGTGGCCAGTAACAGTTAGATTTATAGAACAAGCACAGGGAATAAATTGTGGAATCGCTCAATTCTGAGGAAAAAATTATGGAAATAAATTCATAATTTTCATTACAAACACTAACACCTGCATCAGATTAAATCTGCTTGTTAGTATGTAGGTAAAAAGGAGTGATCACACCTTGGAGAGCTGTTGCAACAAGTGGACTGACATGAAGCATGGCTCCAACACCAGATGTCAATTGAAAAAAAGGAGAGGATTATCAAACTCCTTTAAAGAGGGTAAATCATCACGCAGTGTTGCACAAGATGTTGGTTGTTCACAGTCGGCTGTGTCTAAAACATGGACCAAATACAAACATGGGAAGGTGGTTAAAGGCAAGCATACTAGTAGACCAAGGAAGACATCAAAGGGTCAAGACAGAAAACTTAAAGCAATATGCCTTGAAAACAGAAAATGTACAACAAAACAAATGAGGACAAATGGGAGGAAACTGGAGTCAACATCTGTGACCGAACTGTAAGAAACCGCCTAAAGGAAATGGGATTTACATACAGAAAAGCTAAAAGAAAGCCATCTCTAACACCTAAACACAAAAAACAAGGTTACAATGGGCTAAGGAAAGGCAATCGTGGACTGTGGATGATTGAATGAAAGTCATATTCAGCAATGAATCTCGAATCTGCATTGGGCAAGGTGATGATGCTGGAACTTTTGTTTGGTGCCGTTCCAATGAGATTTATGCAGATGACTGTCTGAAGAAAACATGTAAATTTCCACAGTCAATTATTATGATATGGGGCTGCATGTCAGGTAAAGGCACTGGGGAGATGGCTGTCATTAAATCTTCAATAAATGCACAGGTTTACTTTGAAATTTTGGACACTTTTCTTATCCCAGCTACTGAAAGGATGTTTGGGGATGATGAAATCATTTATCAAGATAATGCATCTTGCCATAGAGCAAAAACTGTGAAAAAATTCCTTGAAGAAAGACACATAAGGTCAATGTCATGGCCTGCAAACAGTCCAGATCTCAATCCAATTGAAAATCTGTGGTGGAAGTTAAAGAAAATGGTCCATGACAAGGCTCCAACCTGCAAAGACGATTTGGCAACAGCAATCAGAGAAGGCTGGAGCCAGATTGATGAAGAGTACTGTTTATCACTCATTAAGTCAATGCCTCAGAGACTGCAAGCAGTTATAAAAGCCAGAGGTGGTGCAACAAATTACTATTGATGTGTTGGAGTGTTTTTTTGTCTTTCATGATTCCATAATTCCCTGAGCTTGTTCTATAAATCTAACTGTTACTGGCCACCACAATTATTTTTCTTGATTTCTTTTAGTGTTTCTTAAAGCCAGAAAGTTGCCATTTGAAATGCCTTTAGTTTTTGGCCATGTCTGTGATCTGCTTTTTTTTTCTACAACAATAAACAACTGAAGGAACATCCTCAGGGACTGGTGATTCCATCATTTTTGCCAGGGGTTGTATGGCCAGCTTTAAATAGAGCAGGCTGCACATCTCCGATAGCAGCAGTATTTAGGGATTGTATAGGGGAAAGTATCAAAGCATAATACCTCCTATGGTCGAAAGGGGGAGTTAAAGTGTAAGGCCAGCCATAACCTTTACATGGTAGTGGGGTGCATAGGCATTAACTGACTGTCAAAGAGAAGGGGAGAGGGGGAATAGATGGGAGAGGGCCAGCTTTACTTCTAGCTCCTCATGATAACTAATATGTAAATGCTCACCTAGAGGGGCAGTGGCGACAAATGTTTAGCAGCCTTCCTGGAATCCCAAGGGTTTCAAATACATGAGCATTAGGGGGCTGTTAAGAAGTCGGGCCTAGTTTAGTGCAATGTCCACTTAGTGTGTATTGTGCCTGCCAAGTTCTATGATGAACTTGAAACCAAAGCAGCTGGAACATGGACTGGTTGATAAAGGGCTGGCCCCGTCTAGGAGTTTATGTAACCAGAGCATCATAAATTGACTTCTGGGACCAACATTTCTAGGATTTCCTTTATTCTTGTTGGAGCTAGTATGTTCTACATTAATGTGTTCCCACCTTGTTATAGACTTAACCTGAATAAGCAACAGATCTCCACCAGGGCACAGGTTGGGTAGATCCAAAACTGCCATGTCTTTCAGCATCTTCTACACAAGATGTTATCTACTACTGTCTTATTAATTTCACAGCAAAGTTTTTACGAACAAGCTGAAGTTGACCACCTCTATTACTGACCATGTGGTTGTAGGAAGGTCCGAGAAGGATTGCTTCCTTTTGTAGCTCGGTGGGGAGAAACTTTCTCTCACTTTGTATAGCGAATTTGTCTGGGTTGCAAATGATCGGTTGTACAGAAGATGTAGACCTGAGTAGTGTTTGGGTGACCCATCTGTTCTCGTGCAGAAATAATTTCAATTTGCTGTCAGTTTTGTTGATGTAAGCCTTGTTTGATCACATAGAGGAGAAGAGAAGTGAAGACAAAACCACTGACGCAAATGAAGCCACTGGAAAGCACAGGAGGAGGTTTCCTGATTTTGGGTAAGAGCGTTCCTCAGCCCCTTATTCTTGTGAATCAAAAAAATGTTCACCTGTGTTTTGGGTGGTATGCTTTAAGGCTTACTATGCTTTCCTTTAAGCCGACATTGGTTGAGCACCAATATGCCTTGCTGCCCCCTCAGGACTGAGCATCCATATGAATGTACTCAGTGGCGTAACCAGAGGGCCCTGGTGCAAGAAACCATGGAGGGCCCCCCTGACCTCCAGCCAGGGCCTTTCCCACTGATCGCAGGAACAGCAGGACCTTGATAGGAGGGGGAACAAATCTCCTCCATTTTCCTCCTGCAACCACTTAATGCCTATCAGAGGGAGAGGAGGAGAAGCAGACTTTTAGTGGCTGCAGGAGAAAAATTGAGGGGATTTTTACCTCTAAATGCCCCCCCATCCAGGTGTTCAGGGGCAACATGTGCGCTATTGCAATTGTTACCCTTGTAGTTACGCCCCTGGGATGAGTGGCAGCAGTGGTGGTTGGGGAGGGATAGGATCAGTTACATCAGTGGTGGGGGATGGGATGAGTGGCAGTGGTGGGGGGATGGGATCAGTGGCAGCGGTGGTGGTTGGGTGGGGATGGGATCAGTAGTAGCGGTGGTGGTGGGATGAGATAAGTGGCAGCGGTGAGGGGGGATGGGATCAGTGGCAAGGGTTGTGGTGGGGGGGTGAGATCGGTGGTGGGGGGGTGGGGATCAGTGGCAAGGGTGATGGTTGGAGGGGGATGAGATGAGTGGCAGTAGTGGTGGTGTGGGGGGGTATCAATGGCAGTAGTGGTGGTGTGGGGGGATCAGTGGTGGTGGTGTGGAGGGGGGTATCAGTAGCAGTAGTGGTGTGGAGGGGGGGTAGCAGTGGTGTGGGGGGTATCGGTTATCAGTGGCAGTAGTGGTGGTGTGGAGGGGGGTGTATCAGTGGCAGTAGTGGTGGTGTATCAGTGGCAGTAGTGGTGGTGTGGGGGGTATCAGTGGCAATAGTGGTGGTGTGGAGGGGGGGTATCAGTGGCAGTAGTGGTGGTGTGGAGGGGGGGTATCAGTGGCAGTAGTGGTGGTGTGGAATCAGTGGCAGTGGTGGTGTGGGGTATCGCAGTAGTGGTAGTGGTGTGGAGGGGGGGGTAGCAGTGGTGTGGGGGGTATCGGTTATCAGTGGCAGTAGTGGTGGTGTGGAGGGGGGGTGTATCAGTGGCAGTAGTGGTGGTGTATCAGTGGCAGTAGTGGTGGTGTGGGGGGGGTATCAGTGGCAATAGTGGTGGTGTGGGGGGGTATCAGTGGTAGTAGTGGTGGTGTGGAGGGGGTATCAGTGGCAGTAGTGGTGGTGTGGAGGGGGTATCAGTGGCAGTAGTGGTGGTGTGGAGGGGGGGTATCAGTGGCAGTAGTGGTGGTGTGGAGGGGGGGTATCAGTGGCAGTAGTGGTGGTGTGGAGGGGGGGTATCAGTGGCAGTAGTGGTGGTGTGGAGGGGGGGTATCAGTGGCAGTAGTGGTGGTGTGGAGGGGGGGTATCAGTGGCAGTAGTGGTGGTGTGGAGGGGGGGTATCAGTGGCAGTAGTGGTGGTGTGGAGGGGGGGTATCAGTGGCAGTAGTGGTGGTGTGGAGGGGGGGTATCAGTGGCAGTAGTGGTGGTGTGGAGGGGGGGTATCAGTGGCAGTAGTGGTGGTGTGGAGGGGGGGTATCAGTGGCAGTAGTGGTGGTGTGGAGGGGGGGTATCAGTGGCAGTAGTGGTGGTGTGGAGGGGGGGTATCAGTGGCAGTAGTGGTGGTGTGGAGGGGGGGTATCAGTGGCAGTAGTGGTGGTGTGGAGGGGGGGTATCAGTGGCAGTAGTGGTGGTGTGGAGGGGGGGTATCAGTGGCAGTAGTGGTGGTGTGGAGGGGGGGTATCAGTGGCAGTAGTGGTGGTGTGGAGGGGGGGTATCAGTGGCAGTAGTGGTGGTGTGGAGGGGGGGTATCAGTGGCAGTAGTGGTGGTGTGGAGGGGGGGTATCAGTGGCAGTAGTGGTGGTGTGGAGGGGGGGTATCAGTGGCAGTAGTGGTGGTGTGGAGGGGGGGTATCAGTGGCAGTAGTGGTGGTGTGGAGGGGGGGTGTATCAGTGGTGGTGTGGAATCAGTGGCAGTGGTGGTGTGGGGTATCGCAGTAGTGGTAGTGGTGTGGAGGGGGGGTAGCAGTGGTGTGGGGGGTATCGGTTATCAGTGGCAGTAGTGGTGGTGTGGAGGGGGGGTGTATCAGTGGCAGTAGTGGTGGTGTATCAGTGGCAGTAGTGGTGGTGTATCAGTGGCAGTAGTGGTGGTGTGGGGGGGTATCAGTGGCAATAGTGGTGGTGTGGAGGGGGGGTATCAGTGGCAGTAGTGGTGGTGTGGAATCAGTGGCGGTAGTGGTGTGGAGGGGGGGTAGCAGTGGTGTGGGGGGTATCGGTTATCAGTGGCAGTAGTGGTGGTGTGGAGGGGGGGTGTATCAGTGGCAGTAGTGGTGGTGTATCAGTGGCAGTAGTGGTGGTGTGGAGGGGGGGTATCAGTGGCAGTAGTGGTGGTGTGGAGGGGGGGTATCAGTGGCAGTAGTGGTGGTGTGGAGGGGGGGTGTATCAGTGGCAGTAGTGGTGGTGTATCAGTGGCAGTAGTGGTGGTGTATCAGTGGCAGTAGTGGTGGTGTGGGGGGGTATCAGTGGCAATAGTGGTGGTGTGGAGGGGGGGTATCAGTGGCAGTAGTGGTGGTGTGGAGGGGGGGTATCAGTGGTGGTGTGGAATCAGTGGCAGTGGTGGTGTGGGGTATCGCAGTAGTGGTAGTGGTGTGGAGGGGGGGTAGCAGTGGTGTGGGGGGTATCGGTTATCAGTGGCAGTAGTGGTGGTGTGGAGGGGGGGTGTATCAGTGGCAGTAGTGGTGGTGTATCAGTGGCAGTAGTGGTGGTGTGGGGGGTATCAGTGGCAGTAGTGGTGGTGTGGGGGGTATCAGTGGCAGTAGTGGTGGTGTGGGGGGTATCAGTGGCAGTAGTGGTGGTGTGGGGGGTATCAGTGGCAGTAGTGGTGGTGTGGGGGGTATCAGTGGCAGTAGTGGTGGTGTGGAGGGGGGGTATCAGTGGCAGTAGTGGTGGTGTGGAGGGGGGGTATCAGTGGCAGTAGTGGTGGTGTGGAGGGGGGTATCAGTGGCAGTAGTGGTGGAGGGGGGTATCAGTGGCAGTAGTGGTGGAGGGGGGTATCAGTGGCAGTAGTGGTGGTGTGGGGGGTATCAGTGGCAATAGTGGTGGTGTGGAGGGGGGTATCAGTGGCAGTAGTGGTGGTGTGGAGGGGGGTATCAGTGGCAGTAGTGGTGGTGTGGAGGGGGGTATCAGTGGCAGTAGTGGTGGTGTGGGGGGTATCAGTGGCAATAGTGGTGGTGTGGAGGGGGGTAGTAGTGGTGGTGTGGAGGGGGGGTATCAGTGGCAGTAGTGGTGGTGTGGAGGGGGGGTATCAGTGGCAGTAGTGGTGGTGTGGAGGGGGGGTATCAGTGGCAGTAGTGGTGGTGTGGAGGGGGGGTATCAGTGGCAGTAGTGGTGGTGTGGAGGGGGGGTATCAGTGGCAGTAGTGGTGGTGTGGAGGGGGGGTATCAGTGGCAGTAGTGGTGGTGTGGAGGGGGGGTATCAGTGGCAGTAGTGGTGGTGTGGAGGGGGGGTATCAGTGGCAGTAGTGGTGGTGTGGAGGGGGGGTGTATCAGTGGCAGTAGTGGTGGTGTATCAGTGGCAGTAGTGGTGGTGTATCAGTGGCAGTAGTGGTGGTGTGGGGGGGTATCAGTGGCAATAGTGGTGGTGTGGAGGGGGGGTATCAGTGGCAGTAGTGGTGGTGTGGAGGGGGGGTATCAGTGGCAGTAGTGGTGGTGTGGAATCAGTGGCAGTGGTGGTGTGGGGTATCGCAGTAGTGGTAGTGGTGTGGAGGGGGGGTAGCAGTTGTGTGGGGGGTATCGGTTATCAGTGGCAGTAGTGGTGGTGTGGAGGGGGGGTGTATCAGTGGCAGTGGTGGTGGTGTATCAGTGGCAGTAGTGGTGGTATCAGTGGCAATAGTGGTGGTGTGGGGGGGTATCAGTGGCAGTAGTGGTGGTGTGGGGGGTATCAGTGGCAGTAGTGGTGGTGTGGGGGGTATCAGTGGCAGTAGTGGTGGTGTGGAGGGGGGGTATCAGTGGCAGTAGTGGTGGTGTGGAGGGGGGTATCAGTGGCAGTAGTGGTGGTGTGGAGGGGGGTATCAGTGGCAGTAGTGGTGGTGTGGAGGGGGGGGTATCAGTGGCAGTAGTGGTGGTGTGGAGGGGGGTATCAGTGGCAGTAGTGGTGGTGTGGAGGGGGGGTATCAGTGGCAGTAGTGGTGGTGTGGAGGGGGGGTATCAGTGGCAGTAGTGGTGGTGTGGAGGGGGGGTATCAGTGGCAGTAGTGGTGGTGTGGGGGGTATCAGTGGCAATAGTGGTGGTGTGGAGGGGGGTAGTAGTGGTGGTGTGGAGGGGGGGTATCAGTGGCAGTAGTGGTGGTGTGGAGGGGGGGTATCAGTGGCAGTAGTGGTGGTGTGGGGGGTATCAGTGGCAATAGTGGTGGTGTGGGGGGTATCAGTGGCAGTAGTGGTGGTGTGGGGGGTATCAGTGGCAGTAGTGGTGGTGTGGAGGGGGGGTATCAGTGGCAGTAGTGGTGGTGTGGAGGGGGGTATCAGTGGCAGTAGTGGTGGTGTGGAGGGGGGTATCAGTGGCAGTAGTGGTGGTGTGGAGGGGGGTATCAGTGGCAGTAGTGGTGGTGTGGAGGGGGGGTATCAGTGGCAGTAGTGGTGGTGTGGAGGGGGGTATCAGTGGCAGTAGTGGTGGTGTGGAGGGGGGGTATCAGTGGCAGTAGTGGTGGTGTGGAGGGGGGGTATCAGTGGCAGTAGTGGTGGTGTGGAGGGGGGGTATCAGTGGCAGTAGTGGTGGTGTGGAGGGGGGGTATCAGTGGCAGTAGTGGTGGTGTGGAGGGGGGGTATCAGTGGCAGTAGTGGTGGTGTGGAGGGGGGGTATCAGTGGCAGTAGTGGTGGTGTGGAGGGGGGGTATCAGTGGCAGTAGTGGTGGTGTGGGGGGTATCAGTGGCAATAGTGGTGGTGTGGAGGGGGGTAGTAGTGGTGGTGTGGAGGGGGGGTATCAGTGGCAGTAGTGGTGGTGTGGAGGGGGGGTATCAGTGGCAGTAGTGGTGGTGTGGGGGGTATCAGTGGCAGTAGTGGTGGTGTGGGGGGTATCAGTGGCAGTAATGGTGGTGTGGAGGGGGGTAGTAGTGGTGGTGTGGAGGGGGGTAGTAGTGGTGGTGTGGAGGGGGGTATCAGTGGCAGTAGTGGTGGTGTGGGGGGGTATCAGTGGCAATAGTGGTGGTGTGGAGGGGGGTATCAGTGGCAGTAGTGGTGGTGTGCAGGGGGGGGTTATCGGTGGCAGTAGTAGTGGTGGTGTGGAGGGGGATCAGTGGCAGTGTTGATATTGAGGGATGGGTGCCACTCACTTGCCGATCACTTGGTTTTTCCTCTCCTTGCTCCGTCTTGGGCGAGCAGAGAGGATGGGCGGGGCCTGTGAGTGAAGGCGGAACCAGAGAAGATGGGCGGAGCGGGCGGGGACTGTGCCCGTGAGTGCAGGTGTGACAGAGAAGATGGGCGGAGATTGTAAGTGAAGGCGGAGCCGGAGAAGATGGGCGGAGCGGGCGGGGATAGAGACGATGGGCGGGAACTGTGCGGGCGGAGAGGATGGGCGGGGACTGTCCCCGTGAGTGAGGGAGCAGAGGATGGGCGGAGCGGACTGGGACTCCACATGAATGACTATCTCCTGGGCGGCGGCCCCCCCACAGTGGCAGAACTCAAGGGCCCTGTTGCAAATGCGACCTTGATAATTCCGCCACTGAATGTACTGCAAAACAACAAAAAGAGGGTGCACCGACCTAGTGCATTACCACTATGCAGTTTTTATTGAATTATTTAAAAAAAAGCATAATACTGAAACGTATGATACAAGTAAGCATGCCATAAAAAGCAAACGGGATCGTCTCCAGGTCCGCAGCACACTGATGACATGGGAAGGCCAAACAGCATCCATAATGTATTTCCCCTCTTACTGTTCTGGGGACAGCCCAAAACTTGGGATTTTCTTTCACGTTCGTTTTAGTTGATAACCGTAAAGAGAACAAATAGAGGGTGAATCTACCTAATAGGGGCATAGACAGCAATAAAAGCCAGACAGGTTTTCTAATCCCTCTCCACTCTGTCCAAAACAAAAAAGCCTATTCTTTAATGATCAGGATAGCTCATTGGTTAGCACTTGTGCTCTGCTTCACAGGTGTCCTGGGAATAGATTCCCCCTATAACCTTCTCCTCTCTTTACCTCCACCAGATGTACATGGTGTTCCTCCAAAAGTCAAAACCTAATTAGTAGGTTCATTTTTTTTTTTTTTTTCTTCCCAAATTATCACTGAAATCTGTCTGCTTTTGTAACAGGAAAACTACACTAAGGTAGATCTAAACCAGAACTTAAAAATTTAGTTTGCTACAGCACTGTATCGTAAACATTTTGTTTTTTTATTAATTTTTTTCTAAAGTATAGGTTTTTTTTTTTTTTTTAATGTCTTGGTGCTGCTCATCTTTTGAATGTTGGCGCACCTGCTTATAGTCTTAAGCAGTGGTGCATGTGATGGTGACAACACAAGATCACATTTCGGGGACAGCTTGTCATCCCATAAACAAGTGTCCTGAAAGAATTGCATGGCAGGATTATCAGGTATGCTTTTATTGAAAGCTGCAGATTGAGGATTACGCTTAGGTTCACACACATGCAGTGCGGGAAACGCAGCGATCCCTTCTCCTTTCCCACACTGCATTGCAATCACGCTGGGTTTGTGATCTGCTGTAGGTGTCAATACAAGGTTAACGACACCCCTAAAAGGATCGCACAATGCAGTGTGGTTTGCACACACTGGATCACATGGTACAAAATGAACATGCGAAGCGGCTCCAAAAAGTGTCTGTACATTGCATTATTGGATTGCACAGGAATGTAGTGTGAACCGTGGCTGAAGCACAACCTTTGAAATTACGTTAACATGTTAGAACTTATGTGAGATTTTAGTATTTGGGTTTTGATTTGCTTTAATTACCACAAGTGCAAGGAATTAAGTGAATTGTAAAGCATGTTTTATGCAAGTCATTGTTTGGGTGTTCTATAAATGGGGAATATAAGGAGTAATTTAAGAGCAACCTATGGTTTTGTAAAGATGAAGTTTTTTGGTTTTGAATAATGCAAGTTCTCTGTAAGTGGTCATCCCCTTTTTAAGAGTTTTACAAAGAATATTTTTAAAACAGTCATAAAGAATTCAGTCTCCCAATCATTTAAGAATGTCCTCATATTTATATAATTAGGTATGTATTAACAGATGAGAAATGCATATTTACAGCTGCCTACATTTGAAGAGCGTGAACAGCATTACGTAACCCCAGGATAAATCAGAGGTTACATAAAGTCTTTCATAAGTCTAATTTTGTTTCTTTAGGGGACTGCGAAAGTCTGGAGGCAAAGGCAAAAAACTGGACCGGGATAGCCAGAGAGGATCCTTGGACAGTCGGTAAATGTTTTTGTTTGCATTTTTTGTTTTTTTTTTGTTTTTTTTATTATAACTACAACACATTTTAAATATTTGTAAGGTTAGGACATTATTTAATTTTGCTTCTTGCAACTTTAAATATACAAGTTTTGTGTGGGATGAATTAACAAGATGACCTGCAGCCTTTTAGCTGTTGACCTAAAATCATAGAATACCAGCCCTATGATATTATTACTACTATTATCCATTTCTCCAATGTTTTAGAAAATAAAGGGAGACTGTATAGTTTTAATACAGCTCAAGACAAGTGGGTTGGAGGGGGGACCCTGCTCACGGGAGCTTACGTTCTGTTGTAGAGGTGGCAAAAGGGGTCCAGAGATGTGATAATGCAAGGTCATGGATATTGCTGTCAGAGTGAATATTATAATTATTATTCAGGATTTATATAGTGACAACAGTTTACGTAGCGCTTTACAATATAAAAAGGGAGACAATACAGTTATAATAAAATACAAGAGGATTAAGAGGGCCCTGCTCAGAAGATATTACAATCTAATAGGTTGGGGCAGGTGGTACAAAAGGTGGTAACACTGGGGAATGAGCTGATGGAAGTGGTAGAAAATTAGTCGGAGGCATAGGAATGTGTATCCATGGTGTTAAGTCAAAAGATTAGGTTAGTTGGAGAATTTGAGAATTTTAGCTGGGGTGTTAGCGTTAATGGGGACATTGAAGTCACCAAGAATGATAGTATTTCAGAGGAGAGAAAGTAGGGTAGCCAGACAAAGACGTCATCAAGGAAGCATGACACCGACAAAAGTAGAGCAATTCTCAAAGAAATTAAGTACAAAGACAAATACAATTAGCTTGAAATGAGGAGAGGAATAGAGAGAGAGAGAGGTCAATGAAGAATTTGGACAATGCTTTGTGGGGATAGGATTCCAGCTCCACCTAATTTTGTTCACTGGGTCTAAGTGAGTGAGTCCAGGGAATGCCACCATGGGAGAGGGCATCCGGAAAGGAAGATTCAGCCTCCTAAAAAAAAAAAAAAACAGGTTTCACTAACTGCAAGAAGTAACTTAAGGGAGTTGGAGATAAAAATGTCAAGCAGGGGTTAATTCACTGTGTGTGTGCGCATATAAATTAAACTGAAAAACTGTACCCATATTAAGAAATATATAAGGTGATTTTGAAATTGATGGCACAAACATGTCTCAAAGTTGGGACAGGGCAACAAAAAGTTACCAAAGTGGTACTTACAAGGAAGAGCCGGAAGAATGTTTTGCAATGAATTGGCAATAAGTCTGTAACATAATTGGGTATAAAAAGGGCATCTTGGAGAGTCAGGAGTGTCTCAAAAGTAATGATGGGCAGAGGTTCACCAATCTGTGAAAACCTGCATCTAAAAATTGTCAAAACAATTTCAGAATAATGTTTCCTTTAATGTAAAATTGCAAATCTCCAGGCGCAAGGGCCAAGGCTGGAACGTAATATTGGATGCCTGTGATCTTTGGGCCCTCAGACGGCATTGCATTAAAAACAGGCATGATTCTGTGATAGACATCACTGCATGGGCCATATCTGAGCATGATCCAGAAACTACGCTGTCTTGTGTGGGCCAAAGCTCTCTTAAAAATGGTTTCTTGCAAAGTGGAAAATTTTTCTCTGGTCAGACAATTTGAAATTTTCCTTTTTTTTTGGCAACCATGGGCAGTATGTCCTCTGGATTAAAGAGGAGCGGGGCCTTCTGGCTTGGTGTCAGCACTTCGTTCAAAAGCCTGCATCTCTGATAGTATGGGGCTGTATTAGTGGGTATAGAATGGTTAAGCCTACACATGTGGAAAGGAACCTTCACTGCTAAAAGATATAACCAGGTTTTGGAGCAGCATATGCTCCCACCCATCCGGATGTCTTTTTTTTTTTTTTTTTTGACGGCCTTGCATATTTCAGCAGAACAATGCTGCATCTATGCCAATAGCATGGCTTTATAGTAGAAGAGTTTGGGTGCCTAACTGGCCTGCCTGCAGTCCAGACTTTTCACCAATTGAAAATATTTGGGCCATCTTGATACAAAAAGTATGATGAAGAAAACCCAGGACTGTTGAGCAGGAATGAAACCCCATTCCTCTCCCAAAACTCCAGCAACTGGTCTCCTCAGTTTCTAGATGTTTATAGAGTGTTTTTAACCACTTGCCGACCAGCCGCCGTCATTATACTGTGACGAGGTGGCACGATCCCGCAAATTGCTGTACGTTGGCTCGGGAACCGCTTTTGTGGGCACGCGCGCTCCCATTAGCCAGCAGAGGAGTCAATCAGCAGGTCCGGTGGACTCTGTCCGCCGGCCACCTGCGATCATTCCCCGCAGTGACAGAACGGGGCTCTGCCTGTGTAAACAAGGCAAATCTCCAATCTGACCGGAGAGATCACACAGATCCATTCTTTCTGCTATGCAGGAAAACTGATCTGTGTTGTCCAAGTGAGCCCTTCCCCCACACCGTTAGAACACAGTGAGGGAACACAGTTAACCCCTTGATCGCCCCAGATGTTAACCCCTTCCCTACCAGTGTCATTAGTACAATAACTGTACATATTTTTATCACTGATTACTGTAATGTCACTGGTTCCCAAAAAAGTGTCAGTCAGTTAGGTGTCCGATCTGTCCGCTGCAATGTTTCAGTTCTGCTAAAAATCACTGATCGCCGCCATTACTAGTAAAAAAAAAAAAACAAACAAAAAAAAATAATAAAAATGCCATAAATCTCTCCCCTATTTTGTAGACGCTGTAACTTTTGTGCAAACCAATCCATATGCTTATTGGGATTTTTTTTTACCAAAAATATGTAGCAAAATACATATCGGCCTAAACTGATGAAGAAATTCGTTTTTTTTATTAGTTTACCTTTCCCCTCCCTCCCTCCCTCCCTCCCTCCCTCCCAACCCAACACCCCCACCCCCCACCCACCCACACCACTTAATCATTACGAGGAGTGGTAAGAGCGGCGGATGGCTAATAGGAAAAAAAAAACACCCCTCTCATCCGCTTGTCACCCTCCCCCTATAAGGGGACACCTCATCTAACCAAGGCCTCAACATTCTCTCAAACTTCCTATAGTTACCTTGCCTAATGTGTACCACTCTCTCACTCCAAACTGTTGAGTTGATAGTCTCTACCCAATTCTTCACGCTCGGGGGAATCTGTTCCTGCCATTTCTGTGTGATTAATTTTCTCACCTGATATAGGCATCTCAGCACTACTTCGATGGTGTCAATCGGGGCACTACTTACCTCCATGTCACCTAGCAGGCATGTCTTGGCCGCTGGTTCTAGTGTGTGGTTTTATTTATCCTATCTATTATCTCCAACCAATATCTAAATAGCTTTGGGCACTTCCATACCATGTGGATAAAATCCCCTGTCGCCCTACATCTGGGGCACTCATCATTTTGTCTCCACCCGAGCTTAGACATTTTTGTTGGGGGTATAGTAAACTCTGTGTATTAAGAACAGATGAGATACTTTCTGTGAAGGAGAGATTGAGACCAGTGCTCCTCGTTTCAAGATCCTGTCCCATTCCTCCGTAGTCATTCCCCCCAGGTCTCTCTCTCATCCCGCTCTGCTCTTAGAAGGTCCTTTTCCACTTACTATTCTATCTTCCAAACTAGTATATAACTCTGAGATTAGTCCTTTAGATGTATCTGAATTGATCATTTTTAGGAGAGTGGGGATCTGGGTCCATTCCATTTTCTGCGACCTAAACTGCACTTGTATAGCGTGTCTGATTTGGAGATATTTCTAAAATGAATTATCTGATATATTAAACTCCCGTTTTAAAGCTAGAAATGTTTTCATAAAATTACCCTCATATCGTTGGAATAGTCAGTTGGTGCCCCTGTCTCTCCCATTCCTTGGGCCTTTCTATACCTCTTAATTCCGCCAGGTTTTTGTTGTTCCATAGAGGGGCGTATTCTGTTACCCCCTCATACCCCAACAGTGCCTTCATTGTCTGCCATACTTTACTGACTAGTTTTATAGTCTGGCATCTACAGATAAATGAGTCTGCCTCTAATACCTCCACTAGTATACTATGTGGGGCCCCCATTATCATCATTCTGCCACTGGGGTTCCCCCCTCCTGGGATTCCGCAGCCCGCTAGATGTTGCAACTGGGATGCCAGAAAATATGACCTCGGATGCAGGACCGCCATACCCCCCCTGTTTAACCGGTATCTGCATAGTTTGCAAACGAATCCTAGATTGACCCTTCTTCCAAATGAATTCCCTAAAAAGGGATTCTATTCTTTTAAACCACTTTTGGCCTATCCAAATCAGGGAGTTGTGGAACAGGTATAATATCTGCGGTAGCCATATCATCTTTATTAGATTGCAGGGCCCTGCTCCAGATATCTCCCTTTTGCTTTAGTTTAAGTAGTAGTGAGGCTAGGTTGTCATTGACATACTGGTTTACGTTGCCTGTGATCCAAACACCCAGGTATGTCAGTTTTGCGACTACTTTTAGGTGGGGAGTTCCCGACAGTATCTGGTTACCAAGTGGGTCAACCGGTAACAAGGCCAATTGCTCCCAGTTGATAACCAGTCCAGAAAAACGCCCGAACTCTCCAACCATTTGTATCACTGTGTTTAACGAATTCTCAACATCTCCCAGGAATAACAGGACGTCGTCCGCAAACAGTGCTATCCTATCCTCTTCTGTCTGCCTCCGGAACCCCTGTATGTCTGGCATTGATCTACTCATAATTGCTAGTGGTTCCATCGTGAGGGGTTGAACAACAAGGGGGACAGGGGGGCAACCCTGTCTGGTCCCTCTCTCCAAGTGGAACAGTTCTGAATATTCATTATTGATTTTTATTTTTGCTCTTGGCTCACTGTAGAGTATTTTCACCCATCTAATAAAGGAGGGGCCAAACCCAAATCTCTAGCACCCTCCATAAGTAATCCCATTCCAGGCTGTCAAAGGCCTTAGTGGCATCCAAGGCCAATATGGCCCTGGAGCCTGTGTTGTCTGTTGGAATCTGCATGTTTAAGAAGACTCTTCTAATATTGATGCTAAAACTTGACTGATCAGGATGTATAAGCTTTTTAATACATCCATTTAAACAGGTTGCTAGCACTTTTAGCCAAGATTTTTTTTTTTTTTTTTTTTTAATTCTTTTTATTGCGTTTTCAAGACAAACAATACATATACAACTTAACGACTAAAAGAGAAAGAAAAACTGTGGTGCTTATACAGAATATCCTACACATCGCAAGACAAGATATTATAATTTGTGTTATTTATCTTATGATGAGTTAACCTATGGCTCGCTTCTTCTTGTACCTATTTAGAGGTCACTTAAGACGTCACGTCCTCTCTCCAATCGTAACCAATAAATTCTCACTGTTCCCCCCCATCATATTATTTGAAGTCTCAACCAGCTGTTTCCACATCTTCTAACCATGTACGCCAGACTCTATCGTACTTCATCGGGCACCCTCTGTTGAAGTATGTGTCTTTATATAAAGGAAGGTTATTATTGACCAGACTTTTCCATTGTGCCAATGAAGGGGGGGTGGGCTTTTTCCACCGCATGGCAATGTTTTTCCGGGCATAAAATAGCAATAACCCGACCAGTGTACGTTTTGCCATTGTTGGTACAAGTGTTTCAATTAACCCCAATAGACAGACTTCCATGGCATGTGGCAATGTAGTCGATGCGACTCTATTTACCGTGTCAAGTACCTCACTCCAATATTGCTGGATTTTAGGGCAGTGCCAAAAAATATGAGAGAAATCTCCTGGGGAGATTCCACATCTCCAACACTCCGATGGACATGTAGGGTTCATTTGATGGAGTCTATGTGGAGTAAAGTACGCTCTATGCACTATTTTAAATTGGATCAGCCGATCCCGCATAGAGACTAAGGAGCGGAAAGGGAAATCCCAAACATCATCCCAATCATCATTGTCCAGCGAGGGTATATCAAGCTGCCAGCGAGACCAGAGCTTATCTAGAGGTGGGAGAGACACATAGACCAAATGCTCATAGAGCTGTGAGGTAGGTTTCTCTGCACACTTAGTTCTAAGTGTCTTCTCCAGTCCTGACTGGACAACGATGCAGGAAGCGCGTGGAAACTGCGCAGCAAAAGCATGTGACAATTGGAGATAGCGAAATTGGTAATGATGAGGTATGTTATACATGGACGAAAGGTGTGAAAGGGGAGATAATGACATTTGTGACACTATGTGAGAAATTATTTTTATACCATACTTAGTCCATGCAAAGGGGTCCGGAAGTTTGTAAATGTGTGGCAAAGTAGGGTTCAGCCAGATCGGGGTGTTAGGAGAGATCTCGGTTGATTTGTATTTTTCTATATCTAGACCCGCCCGCCAAGCCCGCAGGGTGGTACGCATAGAGGGTGTCAAATGATATGGGGCTCGAGGGCCTCTGAATATCAGGAATTGCAAGGCTTCGAAAGAGCCCACTATCGTGGCCTCCAGGGCTGTGGAAGAATTAGTTTTGTCAGGGTGCAGCCACCAGGCCACTGTCACCAGTTGGGTGGCTAGAAAATATTTGTAGCAATCAGGAAATGCCATACCACCCTGCGTTGTCGGCTGCATCAAAGTCGACAGCCGATACCTGGGCAGCGAGGAGCCCCAGATAAAGGATGAGAACAATTGATTCATTGTATTAAAAAATGATTTAGGTATCCACTGAGGGGAGTGGCGGAACAAATACGTGAATTTGGGGATAATTTTCATTTTAAGGAGATTCACTCGTCCCCAAACTGATAGAGGTAAATTACTCCACGTTTTAAGTTTTGTCTTAGTGTCTAAGAGTATAGGGGTAAGGTTAAGTGAGATGAAGTCTGCTGCTTGCGTGGATATATGGACCCCCAGGTACTTAAAAGTTTCCACCCATTTTAGTGAACAGTCTGGGGAGGAAGTAGTTTTGGCCGCCTGGTCTATCGGAAAAAGTATGGATTTGGACCAGTTGACCTTCAGTCCGGTGACTCCTGCAAAGGTGTCTAACACATTCAGAACACCCTGTAAGGACGGGCCAGCATCATTGAGGAACAGTAGCATGTCATCCGCGTACAGGGCCAGCCTCTCCTCCAGCAAGCCAATACGGAGACCTTTAATATGCGGGGACGTACGGAGCGCCTCCGCCACTGGTTCAATAGCTAAGGCAAATAAAGCCGGAGAGAGAGGACAGCCCTGCCGGGTTCCCCTGGTGAGCCTAAAAGGGGCCGATAGTCCACCCCCCAATCTTACCGATGAAGTGGGGCATTTATACAATACCTGGAGCCATTGAATAAACAACAAGGGGAACCCCATTCTACGTAATGTTTCCCAAAGAAAAGGCCACTCTATGGTGTCAAAAGCCTTTTCTATGTCAAGTGAGGCTATAGTTCTCGTACCTGTGTTGTGATGTTGGGCATGTATGTTGGTATATAACCTTCTGAGGTTGACATCAGTGGATCTACGGGGCATAAAGCCAGTTTGGTCCGAATCAATGACTGAAGGCAGTAGGGGATATAGTCGTAGAGCAAGTAGTTTGGTCAAAATTTTAAAGTCGTTATTTAACAATGCAATTGGCCGGTACGAGGTTGGGTCTTTAGAGGGTTTGTGTATTAGAGTCAGATATGCAAGATACATTGAGTCGGGCAGTTTGCCATCCTTCAGGCATTTATTATATAGCTGGGCCAACAGGGGTGCCAGAAGGTCTCCATGCGACTTATAAAAGTCAATTGGAAGGCCATCCGGCCCCGGCGCCTTACCCGTGGGGAAGGATTGGATGGCATTTAGAACTTCTAGGGCCGTAAATGGCCTAACTAGTGTCTCACGCTCCTGATCCGACAGCCAGCCCAGCGCCAAGGGGTCTAACAGGTCCCGTAGCCGCCCAGGCTGAAAGTCGGAGGGCAGGGTGGAGGTATACAACTTTTCGTAAAAAGCAGTAAACGCTTGCAAAACCTCAGAGGGTGAAGTCACCATGTCCCCATCAGCAGTCTGCAGAGTGGAGACAAGTGTAAGTGGTTGGTCGTTCTGCGCCAATAGGGCCAGCAGGCGACCATTTTTGTCACCTTGTTCAAAAGTTCTTTGTCTGCCCCTATGAGTTTCAAGTAGTGTAACCTCTGTCAAGTGAAGATTCAGTTCTCTCTGAGCTGCCATAAGTGAGTCAAAATGAGATGGTGTGGGGTCTGAGCTATAAGTAGAGGTGTGATTTGTCACCGACTGTTGCAGTAATTGGGTCTCCTTTAATTGTTTCTTTTTAATATGGGCAATAGATGAGATATATTGTCCCCTCGTATATGCTTTAAACGCATCCCAAGTGATTTCAGAAGAGGAGGATCCAGTGTTCTGCTCCCAGAAATCAGCTAGCAGGGGGGGTATACTCTGTTAGGTCCGGATGGGAGACCCAATGAGCCCCCAGTCTCCACAGTGCAGCACTCTGGGATGCAGGAGAGCGAAGCGTCGCCACCAAAGGGCTGTGATCAGACAATCCACTTGGCAAATAAGATGCCTCCAATACATCCGCCAACAATGGGGTATTAGAAAAGGCCAGGTCTATACGTGATGCAGTTTTGTGGGATGCTGAGAAACATGAATAGGCTCTGGTTGTAGGGTGCTTCCACCTCCAAATCTCCTCTAGGGCTACTGCCTGAGCCCAACCAGAAAGATCTGTGCAATGATGCTTTGGTGGGGCAGGTCTATCTAGATCCGGGGACATGATAGCATTAAAGTCTCCCATAATTAAAATTTTCCCAGGGCAAAAGGGTGCAGTCTTTTCCATAACCGCATATAATATTACAGGTGAGAAAGGCGGGGGGATATACATATTAATGACAATGTACCTGTGAGACCATAGTGTAAATACAACAATAACAAATTTACCCTGTGGGTCCGTGCACACCTCTTCAATCACACATGGGAAGTTCTTGTGTATAAGAATCGACACCCCTCTTGCATACGTAGAGTATGTGGCATGTATAGCCCTCTGTATCCACGTTTTTTTCAATGTCAGGATTTTGCTGCCCATTAGATGGGTCTCTTGAAGAAGAATGAGTTGGGGGGGAGTGGGACTTCAGGTACTGAAAAAGGAGAGCTCGCTTGAATTTTGATCCAAGGCCTCTGACATTCCAGGAAAGGATCGTAAAGGAATCGGCACGGGGATTAGCCATCTACATTAAAAGGTGGGAACCAACTGGGATGAATGAGAGAGCGAACCATGAACAGCAAAATCCTCGACATAGCACACCATGTGTTAGCAGCTGTTAGATTTATCCAATATCGTGCACCAAAAAGGAAAAAAAGGAAGAAAACCTTTTAGAACATTTTTAAACAAACCCAAGCACAATGTGCCTTTCCTACTATGCCCCATCTCTCTTCCGAAACGAGGGAGAAGGATGGGGATAGTTTTACCCCTAAACAAAGACCTTATAACTGTAGTGGCAACCTACAACTCAGTGCACTACACTATCATGCCAGTCCAGAAACCCTTGAACTTGACTCGTATGGACACGTCCTGGACCAGGGTGAGGGGGGTCGCTGTAGCTGGCAAATGTCCTCGTCTGAACCTGAGCGAGGGGGAGGGGGGGTGTCAAGGCAAAATAAACAGGGACAGATCACCGTTTAGGAGTCAATGACAAGAAAGTCTGTATGAAATTTACTGGAGCTCCTCAGACAGGAGGAACTAGTTTCAGTTCCATTCGCAAAAGATGTATAGTAGAGGGTGAGGATGATGACTTGGTGTCGCAGTGCAGAAAGATGTGGTAGCTGAGAATGAGTTGTGCTGGAAGTCAACATGGGGTAGAAGGAGGATCATTATAGGAATTTGAGGTACTTATCTGAACCCAACAGATCGTGTATTCAACACCGGTTCAATTCCCATTATGACACTAACGGGTGTCTAACCATGCCGCAGCGGCCTCAGGGGTATCGAAGAAACGGGTGTTGTCCCCATCCGTGATCCTCAATCTGCTGGGGTATAAAAGGCCAAAACGTATTCCCTTCTCTCGGAGTCGACGTCTGACATCTGTAAAAGATTTGCGGCGCTGCTGTACCTCTTGAGAGTAATCAGGAAAGAAAGATAACCTGGTATTCTCATATTTGATTTCCGGCATGGTTCGGGCCGCCGCCAGGATGCGGTCTCGATCACGGTAGTTCAGTAACCGTAACAGGAAGGGACCCCCGGTCTCGGAGGAAGTGGCGGGACCCTGTGCGCTCTTTCCACTACAAAGGTGGGCGACAGATCCCCCAGATTAAACAGGGTGGATAATAATTGCTCAGTGAATTCAGCTGGCCTGAGACCCTCCGCTCTCTCAGGCAGGCCAAGGATGCGAATATTGTTGCGCCGGAGGCGGTTCTCGGTGTCTATGGCTCGTTCTTGTAGCGCCTTCACTTGGAGCTGTAGGGCCCTCACCTCTCTGGAATCTGACCGGACCACATCCTCCACCGTGGAGACTCTGTCCTCCACCTCAGCAATACGGGAACGGAATTTATCCATATCTTGGCGGATAAGACTGACATCTACAGTTAGGAAGTCTATTTTAGCAGTTAGGGTTTCTTTACATGCCGTAATGGCCGCCAGGATCTCTGCTCCCGTGGGGGACTCCGCAGCCGCTGACTCTTTTCGCATTCGCACTGTTTTCGCATTCGCCGCCATTTATGCCGCCGGCAAGCGCCTGGTCACTGACGGAGCGGTAGAAGAAGCCTTGTTTTTTTTTGAATGAGTAACGGGTCTTAGGAGGGCCCATCCGCAGTGTGTTCTGCTCTGGATAAGGGCTGTGTGGTTGGTGAGAGGCAGCAGACAGGCACCAGAACACAGTGGGCAGGGTAGAGGATGCACAGGGTCAGGGCTTGCAGGGCACAAGTTCTGCAGGTATAGTGATTTGGGGAAGGCAGCACAGCACTGTTGGGACATGGCACCTGTATGTGGGGGATGCTTCAAGCACCATAGGCCTGGAAGATGGTAGCAGGCCTCAGCACCAGTCCATGTAGGAGTCTCCTGCGGTCTCCGGGTCTCCACACCGATCGACAGGCTCCCGGGGACCACCTCCGCAGATGTGGATGTAGCGGCCGCCTCCCGCTCCGCCGATCGCGGAAATCGAGGCCGGGGATGCTGGAGGCTCCGTAGGCCTCAAAACGGCGGCCGGCCGCGGCGCCCGGAACGAATCCTCCGGCGGTTATCCGGCCTTCCTCCCACCGCAGACACCTCCCAGGGACCGCCGCCACAGATGCTGATGGAGCAGCTGTCCGTTGCTCCTCCGATTGCGGCACTTTAGCTTGGGGATGTTGGAGGCCTAGCAGGCCTCAAGATGGCGGCCGGCTGCTGCTGCAATTTTCCCAAGGGCTGGTATATAGGATGTCTGGGGGTAACTGGGATAGATTTCGAGGCTCCCCAGGTTGTGTGTTTTTCAGGATGCTGATGGATTTAGTCAGGATCGCGGAGCTCCTCAGTAACGCGTCCTGCCTTCTCTACATCCAGACACGCCCCCTTTTTAGCCAAGATTTTTACATCCGTGCATAATAGTGAGATTGGATGATAAGAAGTAACATCTAATTGGTCTTTCCCCTCCTTTTGTATTACAATAATCGTGGCTTCCGACATTGAAGTGGGAAGTTTCCCATTGGTTAATGCCCATTCCAGTGTCTTCAGCAGTTCTGGAAGTAGTACCTCTCCGTATCGTTTGTATATTTCTATCGGGAGCCCGTCTGAGCCTGGTGACTTTTGGTTGGACATCCCGGCTACTGCTCGCTGTAATTCGTCTAGGGTCACTGGTGCCTCTAAAACCTTCCATTTTTTTTTTTTCCCTACTGACTCCCCTATTATACAATGACTTATAGCATTCGCTAAATGTATGTATTATCTCAGGACATCAAGTGGGGAGATCTCCATCGTTGTGACAAACGGCTGAGACAGTGGAGGGGGGGTGTTAAATCTAATCAACAGGGAGAGCATACGCCCCACTCTCTCCACTTCTCCAAACTGGCACTGTCTCTGGAATATTTGCCTATTCTCTGACTTCCTTATGATGGCCATTTTATAGACTTGTTGCTTGTCTAGCCATTCCTTTTGCCTGTCTGGGGTTTGGTCCTTGATATATATCGCCTCTCTGCCTGTGTCACCTCTTTCATGCTGTCCCTTTCCCATTCTCTAGATTTCCCCTTCGTTCTTGCCACTTGTTGAATCAAGAGACCTCTGAGAGAGGCCTTCAGGGAGTCCCAAGTCACTCCGGCTGACGCCGTACCTGCATTGATTTGCACAAATTCTTTTAGTCCGGTCATCACTTCTCCAGGATTGCCAATCAATTCCAGCCAACAAGGGCTGATCTCTTAACTGAGTCTTGCCCCCTATGTTGTCAATGCAAGCGGGGAGTGGTCCGAGACTCCTCTTGGGCCTTACTCTATATTCCTTACCAACGATGTTGCTTCCCTATTGCCTAGGGCCATGTCTATTCTGGAGAGAGTGAGGTAGGAGCTTGAAAAGCCAGGAGTATTGCCGCTCCTATGGATAGTACATTCGCCATATGTCACACAACCCCATTTCCTCCATAAATCGAGATAGCTGGCCCTTTCCTGTTATATTGGGTCAGTTTCCTGGTGGAAATCTATCTAGGTTCTTATCTAGGACTTCATTGAAGTCTCCTACCGCTATTACTGGAGTTCCCACTTTGTCCATTGTGAACTCCAACAATTTATGTAGAACCTCCAACTTAAATGGGGGGGGGATATTTGCCAACACGTATTGTTTGTTCTCAATCGAGTAAAACAGGAAACTATATCGGCCCTTGTCATCAATACAGCTCTCCCTGCAGGAGAACAGTACCCCCCTCCCAATCATTATGCTCACCCCCCTCGTATAGGAGGAACAGAATGAAATTGGGATTTAAACTTCTGGTTACGGAGTTGTGTCACTGGTCAAGTGCGTCTCCTGCAGGCAGAGCAAATCGAGCCCCCCTCCCCTCCAGTGAAGACAGGACCGTGGCACTTAGTTGGATCCCCTAGACCTCGGACATTCCAAGAGCTTATACTGAATGTCTTGTCTTACATGGGAGAGTATCAAAATGAATCAAAAGTAGAAGAAAAAATCATCCGTCTACAAGTCCTGTTCTCTCCCCTCCACCCTTCAAACTTTCTCCAGTCTCCCCGTCTCACTCTTCTCCCTATTTGTGTCTTCCGTCGTGCTGATGTTTGTGGTGTGTACTTCTTACCCCCCACCCTACCCTTGTCCCCCCCTGCTGACCACCTCCCTACCTCCCAACCCCTGCCCGTCTGGGCTTACCCGAATGGCGTCACCTGTGACCTTACCATACCTCTCCCACCCTTCTCTCCTCACATTCCAAACCAATAACATAAATTTAATAAATTTAGTGCAACATATAACCTATGCGGGAGCCCCGTGCGCTCCCTTACTCTCCCTCTTGCATACCTCTGTAACATTCAACCCAAGTGTAATTCCTCTCCTCCACTCCATCTATATTAAACCATCAATGCTATAGCAATGTTATTGTAGTGATTGTGGTGATTATAGTGATATTATAGCAATCAAATCTGAAATGGAACCTTAAAAAAAAGGGGGGGGGGGGATTTCTCTCCTACAGGACTGTGAAAAAAAAGAAAGAGAAAAGGAAAAAAAAAAGGGGGGGGGAGCCATTAGTCTCGGAAAAGATAGAGAAAACAATTCTCAACCAATTTTACCCCTCTCCCCCTGTCCTCTCATCTATATCTATACATACTCAAAACAATTCCATGCCCTTTATTTTCCACAGTTCTACAGGTCTTTCTTGTTTTCCTCCAACCACTGTGCCGCATCTGCCGGTGAATTAAAGAAAAAAGTTCCAAGTGCTGTCACCTGTAAGCGGGCTGGATATAGCAAAGCATATACTATCCTATATTTAATCAACAAGCGTTTAATTGGTACAAATTTGGCTCTACACTTCTGGAGATCTGGCGAAAGGTCAGGGTTCTGTGAAACCCTAACCCCCTTATGCTTAATGTCCCCCATCTCTCTGGCCTTCTGTAGCAGGGTCACCTTATCGTAATTCAGAAGTTTTAGGGTTAACGGCCTGGGGCTTTGAGGGAGATTCGATGGACTCTTTCAGTCACAAAAAGTGGTGTAAAGGTAGTAGGCCCAAAGATTTCCCTAA
The DNA here is from genome assembly GCF_042186555.1 of Aquarana catesbeiana. Taxonomy (NCBI): domain Eukaryota; kingdom Metazoa; phylum Chordata; class Amphibia; order Anura; family Ranidae; genus Aquarana; species Aquarana catesbeiana. Next base: position 337,959,425 of record NC_133329.1, read on the forward strand.
ACCACCCCTCCAGGAATGTTATGGGTTGGGGCCCTCGCTCCGCTCTGGCAAGCCTATCACTCGCAGATTATTCCTACAGCTTCTATTCTCCATTTCATCGAGTTTAGGCGCCTGCATGTTCATTTGTTCAACCCTTTGATTTCTCGCTTTAATGGAAATAACTTGACCTCAACTGTACTTGGTCTCTCCTCTAAAGCAGTAGTTCTTTCTTACGCAGTTCAGTTAATAATATTTTATAATAATATTTTTATGTATTGTAAGAAAGTAGCAGAAAGTTTTTTTTTTTTTTTTTTTTTTTTTTTTTTTTCAAAATTGTCGCTTTTTTTTTCTTTTTTGTTTATAGAGCAAAAAATAAAAACCGCAGAGGTGATCAAATACCACCAAAAGAAAGCTCCATTTGTGGGAAAAAAAGGACATTCATTTTATTTGGGAACAGCATTGCACAACCGCGCAATTGTCAGATAAAGCGACGCAGTGCTGTATCCCAAAAAATGGCCTGGTCAGGAAGCGGGTAAATCTTTCCGGGGCTGAAGTGGTTAAGAGGAGATGCTATACCATGGATGCTCAACCTGTGGCCTCCAGCTGTTGTGGAACTACAAGTCCCATCATGCTTGTAACTGTTAGCCTTGCAATGCCTCATAGGACTTTTAGTTCCGCAACAGCTGGAGGGCCACCCATGTGCTACACCGTAATAAACAGGACCCAACTTTTTTGAGACTTGTTGCTGCCATCCATTTCAAAATTAGCATGTGTGTTTTTTTTTAAATGGTACATTTTCTCAGTTTTAAACATTTTGATGTTTTCTATTGTGAGTTTGAGGATTTGCAAATCATTGCATTTTTTGTTTAGATTTTACACAGCCTTCCAACTTTTTTGGGAGTGTGTGTATGTGTTAGATATATAATAAATATATATATATATATATATATATATACACACACACACTTTATGTAGCGCCAACAGTTTGCGCAGCGCTTTACAACATGAATGCAGACAGTGCAGTTTCAATACAGAAGGGGTTGGAGCCCTGCTCGTTAGAGCTTGCAATCTAGAAGGGAGGGTCAAGTGAAACAAAAGGTAATAACTGATGAACTGATGGAGAAAATGAAAATAGTTGTTAGGTGTGGGTAGGATGGGCTTCTCTGAATAGGAGGGTTTTCAGGGATCATCTAAAAGCTTATAGAGTAGGAGATAATTGGACAGATTGGGGTAAGGCGTTCCATGGTTTTGGAGAGGCTCTGGAAATGTCCTGGAGGCGGGCATGGGAGGAGCTGTAAGGGAGCTAGAGAGTAGGAGGTCTTTTTGGAGAGGAATGAAGACAACGATTGGGTTGGTATTTTGAGACTAGGCTAGTGATGTAGTTGGGGGTTATATTGTGGATGGCTTTGTAAGTGGTTAGAATTTAAAACGTATTTGTGTGAACTGTGAAGTTACAAATACTAACTGTAGCACTGACGTAAGTAATTGTTTTTATTAAACTTTAAGGAAAACGTAGAAAGTTAGTTTAGCTTTAGTTATAAAACTTATCTAGTATATTGACTGTCAGTCATTTTATAGTAGGCATCACTTTAGCCAGTCACGCAGACATACCAGAGTGTTTACATTTTCTGGAAGCAGACATGATCACATTTTATTGACAATATACCCTGAAGAACTGAACAGTCAATCATGGCAACAGCAGAAGCCGATCCACACGGCAAAAATATCACAGCTTATCAGCCTCTAAGGACAACAATGTTAAAAACAGAGGTTATCAAATTTGCCTACACTTAGCTCACTGAATGATCCCAGTTAACCACATCCATATTTACCATCACTGTCCAAGCTGTCCGGTGAGGTCACTGACATCGACGTCACCGGACTCCTCCCACTTTCCCTTCGTTGGCAGACGGAGGCACTTGGGAAAGGGGGGAGGAGTCCAATGACGTCGATGTCCGTGACGTCCCCGGATCTCCAACGGAACTCCCTGAAGACCTGGAAGCCGGCGGAGAGGTGAGTACCGATCAAAAATAACGATTAATCGAGGAATTAATCGTTTATTTCCACAGCCCTAGTTTTTACACACAGTAAAGCAGGGGTTTATTCTCTGTACCTGTAAAGAAGTGGTGGCGAGAAGGTTGGAAAATGAATTTGTGATCTGCAGACATGTTTAAAGATTTCAAACTATAACGGCAAACCTTATAAAATGATTGGAGAACCTATCAGGTTTTGCTGCTTTCTGCATCTCCATAGGGCAGTGGTTCTCAACTCCTGTCCTTGGGACCCACTAACAGGCCAGATTTTAGGTATTACCTTGGCGAGATGCAGACTAGAATACTGCAATCACTGAGCAGCAAATTATATCACCTGTGATGTATTTCAGTTATCTTGCAAACCTGGCCTGTTAGACCCCATTCACACAGGGGCAACACGACTTGCAGGTCGCCTCAGCGAGGCGACCTGCAAACGAATGCCCGGGCGACTTGCAAAACGACTTCTGCATAGAAGTCTATGCAAGTCGCCCCAAGTCGCCCCCGAAGTCGTACAGGAACCTTTTTCTAAGTCGGAGCGACTTGCGTCGCTCCCCTTAGAACGGCTCCATAGTGCAGAACGGGAGGCGACTTGTCAGGCGACTAGGTCGCCTGACAAGTCGTCCCTGTGTGAATGGGGTCTAAGTGGGTCCTGAGAACAGGCGTTGAGAACCACTGCCATAGGGAGATTCACTCTCTCCATTGTCTCGTTTACCATGATCATTGAAATTAAATGAAAATGCAAATTTTTGGCTTGTTCCCAGAGCAGGAATATAGGGGAAATCTTCCAATGGGGACACTAGTTCTAGTGAAAGCCAGAGATTCACTTTGGAAGGATGTCCGCTCACTTCCTGTTTTGGCCATGAGACAACGTAAAAATACATTTGTTTTCCACCAGCCCTGTACACAATAATGCAGCATGTTGATGTGCCCTCTTTGAACATAGGGCATTTAAATCCAACGCAGTGTGCTGCAATGTGTCACAACATACATAAGGAAATGTTAGTTTGGCTCCTGCTGTGGGGGGAAAAAAATTTTGCCACAACATACACACATTGGCACAAATGCATTTAGTGCGCATTAGTGTCTGCTAAATGAGATGCATATGCTGTAAATCTAGCCAAAATGAAGCAAAGCATTTTAAATGGCAATTGTCTTCCGTTTTGTGTGATGCATGGTAACAGCGGGGTTTTCCTAATTCTGTCTTCAATAAATGTTTCCAGTGGATCTCGAGAATTACTGGATGAAGGTGGTAACCAGTCACTGTCTGACTCAGACTCTCCAGTTCCTACATGCATGCCCTTCTCCTGGTTTGGCGAGAGCCATAAAGAATCTGCTTCTAGCGGAAGTCTCAACTTTCCTCATAGTGGCTCTGAGCTGTCTGCAGACCAAGAGAGAAGCAGAAACAAGGTAAACATTGAAATACTATATGTAATATTCCCTATAGGTTTACTGTCTGCTCTTTATTGTTCAGAGGAAGTTTTGATGATCCTGTGCATTGTCACCATAGCTGCTGTTAACATTATGCAGGTCGATTCTGCACATATGGATAGAACACTACAAGGGGTAAAGATAGCTGTATGTATGTACTTGTGCTTATGTTTACTTTTATAGGAAACTAGGCAAAGCTCTTTATTTGCAAGGTACATGATCAGTGCTGTGTAGTTAGATTTCACTCCCCTATTTTATACAATGCTTTTATTGCTTTGAGACACATTGTTAATCAGAAAATCTTACGAAAACATTTCAAATGAGTTTGTATGTTCTGTTTGACCCATAAATGAATGCATTTTAAAAGAAGCTGTTTATGTAATCATGCAGATCTAGGCTGCTAAAGACCAGTTTAATGCGCACTCAAATGTTCGTTTTTTTTTTTTGTTTTTTTTTTATTGGTTGAGCAATTCAGCGTTTCCTTGTAGGATAGGGCACATCCATTGGATTCCTGGATGCCATGGAAAAAAGCATAGACAACTAAGCTTTGAACCTTGGCCACGTCACTCAAAAAAAAAAAACCCAACAAAAAGCGTTGAATATTTTTTTTTTTTTTTTTTTTTTTTTTTTTTTTTTTTTAGGAGGTTTTCCACTTTTTAGGTACCGTATATACTTGAGTATAAGCCGACCCGAATATAAGCCGAGGCACCTAACTTTACCACAAAAAACTGGGAAAACATATTGACTCGCGTATAAGCCTAAGGTGGGAAATGCAGCAGCTACTGTAAGTGCAACAGAGGGCCAATGCCTGTGCCCATTTGCAGCCTCACTGTGCCCATTTGCAGCCACATGTACCTGATCTCCTGAACACCGGCGCTGTGACATGCAGTCTAGTCGGCGGCCGTGCAGTGTAACAAAGCCGCACCTTCTCCTCGTCCTCATCCGTGACGGAACACTGATTCAGTTTCCCAGCAGTGAGTCAGTGTTCCGCCTATCACGGACGAGGAAAAGGCGGGGCTTTGTTACACTGCACGGCCGCCGACTAGACTGCATGTCACAGCGCCGGGAGACCAGGCTCATGAGGCTGCAGATGGGCACAGTGACTCGAGTATAAGTCGAGGGGGCTTTTTCAGCACAAAAAAATGTGCTGAAAAACTCGGCTTATACTCAAGTATATACAGTAACTTTTCAAATCTACTTCAGACCAAAATAGCTGGGAATGCTTGTGCAGAGATCTTGCTCTGGGGAGAGCGGTACAAGAATCTGAGCTTTAAAGGAGAACTATATCCTACATTTATGCAGTTCTTATTCAAAATACTAAATGCTTTATAAAGTAGTGCATGAAAAGCTGAAATTTCACTGTCTCCTGTTTTCTTTCATTAGAGTATAAATCCATTCTCTGGTTGCTTCAAGTAGGGAGATGAACATCCACTAGCAAATTGTCAGAATGTGTATGGAATCTTGTGTAGAGCTGACTTCAAAGTGAAATCGCAGTCTGGTTTTTACATCTATAAATTTTCTTCACGTGATTATCATAGCATAGATTTATAACCCTAAACCAAGTCATTAACTGAAAAACAGTTACTAGAGAAACTTCATTCCAAGCAGCTAACTTTCCATGAACTGTGGCTTGCTTATTGAATTATTATAAGGGATAGTAATAATTTCCATTAATTTTCGTGTGAGTGTGAGGGCTCGGTGAGCTTTTTATACTGAAATTGCAATATAAATGTATTAAAAAGGTGATCCTATCGCTTTAAGCCAGCCTGTAAAACATGTTTAATTCTTACCTTTCCAGAAGGTGGCAAATCTCATCTTCACTTTTGAAGAGCTACAGGTGGCACTGAACTCTGACAATTCCAGGTGTGTCAAATACCTGATCCCAAAGGCTTCCCAGAGCACTATGTTAGCTAAAGAGTGAACATGGTGCATGCTGCCTGCTTTCCAACCTCCATTTATCTGCCTAAACTGCACTAGGTCAGTTTAAATTTGTAATAAACTTTATATCACGTCCTCACTGACTTATGTAGCTCAAATACTGTGGAGAAGTACATCCTCAAAATTCACAAGAGCTGAAGTGACGTCATTAAAGTTGGATATCTGCACTATTTTCTGCCCCTTGTCAGGTCACCTGCTCTGTGATTACATTAGAAAAGACATTGGAGATAAGGTGGGGGGGTGGGGGGGATTTAAACTATTTAACTTCTGAAAAAAAAAATACCATTATTTTCTCTGTATATTCCACCTTTAAAGAAAATAATAAATATACCAACAATGAAGTAATTAAAGGAGAAGTGCGGAAAGTTTAAAAAAAAAAAACCCCTGCATACTCATCTGTATGGTTGCACCATAAATGCAATGCTACATCTATTCCCCACCAGCTCTAAGCCCGAGAAATGAATGATCCTGTAACTGCTGGTCTCATTTCCCTGGTAAGCTCTGAGCAGAGCGGTGACTGCCAGCTGTGAGTGCTCTGCCCCTCCAGTGCTCATTGGTCACTGAGCTGTAGAGGGGACGGGAGCAGCTGGCTCGGGGTGTTAGTGGTGCTCTGAGAGGCTGAGCCAGCTGGCAGTCAGGCATCTGGGTGGATCCTGACATTATCGGGATACATCAAGAGACTGAAGTGGATCTGTGTCGTCAAAAAATAAATGCACTCCTGTGACCCACATGAGAGAGATGACCAAAAACAAGCTTTGGCCATACTTCTCTTTTAAAAATGTGCACTTATTAAATTTTTACATTCAAGCTCGCAGAGCATTGCAACGGTGATCAGTGCATCATGAGTGCAATGCACAGGCTCCTGCATTGGTTACTCCTAGCTGCAGGTCTGTACAGAGGTAAGTTTTTAATGGACTACAAGGACATCACTGTCCTGCTGCAGGTGTGATCTGCTGTGGTGGCAGAGAGGACTTGTAGTATGTCTATTTGCAGATCCCTATGAATTGCTGATGCAGCTGTAAGGGTGGAGCCATGCGCAGCCATTCTGAATTCAAATAACCAGGACCAAGGAGCACCCTATGATTAAGATAAAGTGGGAGCAGTTTAGGTTTTAGGGGGCTAATATGTGACCATGCTTCATGTTACACCCTAAACATGTAATATGAAATGTGGTTCAAAACTTGGATTAAAGCGGGGGTCCACCTATCTATCGTTTTTTTTTTTTTGAGTTCATTCACAAACTTTTCTTCTCAGCATTACATACTCACATATTGTGTGTAGTATGTCCGCCTGTGTCAGATTTCGTCGGAAAGAATAACTTATATTATTCACTGCAGGCGGTTTCCATCTTCATTGTGGGCATTTGAAGCCCACAAGCATTTATTTCCTGGATGTGGTGAATGCTGTGCTCCCAGCAGTCACCGCTCGTTCCCGCACATGCTCAGTGGCATCCTGGGAAGCCTGAGACTAGCTCCCAGGAGTCTGGGAGAGGCTACAAACACGCCTACTCCCACGGGAAGAGAACCAGGAAGTGCAAAGAAGAATAGAAAAATAAAAGGTAATTACGGCGATTTAAATTTTTTTAAACGGCATGCCAGCATCTAGGCAAGGAAGAGAATACATACAGATATTGTTCAAAATTTGGGCGGAACCCCGCTTTAAGCCTTTAAGAATGAATTATTGGTGTCTGCAGAAACAGCTTGTTTCAAAGGGTCTTTACTGCTTGTTTACAATTCAATAGTTGAATGTCTATAGTCCAGTCACAGTTCTATCTAGGCATCAAAAAAAAAAAAAAAAAGGGTCTTTATATATAGTAGAAGTGAAAGATGACGTACATCTTTACAGTTGTTGCCTTGTAATGTTAGAGGTTTACTCTGCTCATGAAAGAAAAAGGTCATGAAATGTGAACAGGGTACATTCTTCATGCCAAGGGCCTCTGTTCTTCAGTCATAGCTATAGTTCTCCATGGCCTGTCTGCCTCAAATTACATGCTGATGTGGAAATTCCAGGTATCTGGTTTTGATCTGTCTACAGTAAGCAGAAATACCTGAACACACAGCCATATAATGCTTAGGAGCTGCTTTATTGAGCAGACTTTTAAAGCGATGCATGTACTGTTGTGAGATCCCACTGCTCCAAACCCTGCACGCTATGTAAGCCACACTTACAGATCACCAAACTGGTGGCAGCCATCCCCTAGCGCCCTCCTCCTTGCATACTCAAAGGGTTGTAAACCCTTGTGGTTTTCCACCTCAATGCATTCTATGCATTGAGGTGAAAAACCTCTTGTAGTCCACCAGAGCCCCCCCTTTACTTACCTGAGCCCGATTGTTCCTGCGCCGGGGACAAGCACACCTGCTCCAGCTGGTATCTCAGGTCCTGATTGGATAGATTTTTAGCAGCGAGAGCCAGTGGCTGCACTGCTGTCAATCAAATGCAATGACGTGGGGGGTGGAGCAGAGTCCTGCTGTCTGTGTCGATGGACACAGCAGCAGGACGCGGAAGGGCGCCCACATGGGTGCCCTGAGGGAGTACACTTCTCTGACAGGCACTCGCAAAGAGGAGGAGCCAGTAATGCTACTGAGGGACCCCAGAAGAGGAGTATCGGGGCCACTCTGCAAAACCAACTGCACAGAAGAGGTAAGTATGGTATGTTTGTTTTTGTTTTTTTGTTTTTGTTTTTTTGTTTTGTTTTTTAAACTGAACCTTTAGTTATCCTTTAAGAGAAATCCTATGGTCACAGCATACATTTTAGCTTTGTAATAGCAATACAAAAAATACGTTTTATTGACAACCATTATAAGCTTACTTAGGCAGGACTCGCCATGAAATGAGATGTTATAAGTAAGCTTATAATGGTTGTCAATAAAATGTATTGTTTGTATTGCTATTACAAAGCTAAAATGTATACTGTTGACCATAGGGTTTCTCTTAAAGGATAACTAAAGGTTCAGTTTAAAACATAAAAACAACAAACATGCCATACTTGCCTCAGAGTGTCCCCGATCCTCCACTTCTGGGGTCACCCAGCAGCACTCCTGGCTCCTCCTCTTCTCAAGTGCCCCGTTGTAGAAGCTCTCTCCCTCTGGGCACCCATGCGCGCTCCCGTGTCCTGCTGCTGCGTCCATTGATACAGACATCAGAACTCGCCATGAAATGAGCTTTGTCTGCTGGCCATCTCTTTCCACAACCTCCTGAGCTCCCTGCATGCTTTTGATTTCTAAGGATTACATATCTCATGGCACTTTGTTATCATGGGTTTTGGTGAGTCCGTTAGCAAGGTGCTCTTAGTGGGTGCCATTAAGAATTAACCGTTTTAGCCCAAAGATTTGGCTGCTCAATGACCAGGCCATTTTTTTGGATTTGGCGCTGCGTCGCTTTAACTGACAATTGCACGATCGTGCGCTGTACCCAAACAAAATTGCTGTCCTCCTACGAACCCCCCCCCCCACACACACGAATAGCGCTTTCTTTTGGTGCTATTTGACCGCCTCTGCGGTTTATATTTTTTGCGCTATAAACAAAAGAGCGACAATTTATAACAAAAAAAATCTTTTTGCTTTAATAAACATCCCAATTTTTTTATCAAAACAAATTTTTTCCTCAGTTTAGGCCGATATGTATTATACATATTTTTGGTAAAAATTGCAATAAGCGTATATTGATTGGTTTGTGCAAAAGGCATTTTTATTTTTGTCTTTTTACTAGTAATGGTGGCGATCTGCGATTTTTTATCGGGACTGCTACATTATGGCAGACCCATCGTACACTTTTGACACATTTTTGAAACCATTGACAATTATTCAGCGATCAGTGCTATAAAATTGCATTGATTACTGTGTAAATGTCACTGGCAGGGAAGGGGTTAACACTAGGGGGCGATCAAGGGGTTAATTGTTCCCTAGGCGTGTTCTAACTGTGGGGGGATGGGACTGTCTAGGAAGCGAGAGAGATTGGTGTTCATACATAGTATGAACACACAATCTGTCTCCTCTCCCCTGAAAGAACCCAGGATTTGTGTTTGCACGCACAGATCCTGGGGTTCTCGGTCATTGCACCTGCCAGGCTCTCTCATCGGGGTCGTGCACACACTGCGGGCGTACGCCCCCAGTGGCCAAAAGGCAAAGTGACGTAACATAACATCATTTCGCCCAGCCGTGCCATTCTGCTGCAGTAAAAACTGCAGCGGCAGGTCGGCAAGCGGTTAAGCAAGAATTAATGGGCACCATGGCATCTCTGCAAAAGGAAATTTTTTTTTTTTTAATACATTGGTGGCAAACAATTTTTAGGTATTTATTTAAATTGAGCGATTGCACATCTTTTGAAGTAAACTGAAAACTTTTTTGCTCTTTTATTTACTGGAGGAGTTAATCAAATCTAACTTGCTGCAATGAATATAACAAGACAGCCATCTCTGTACATCTCTTGCTGGTGTGTGGGTTTTCATATATAAGGCAGAGGTACACAAACTTGTTGCTGTGATGAAGCTTGCCAGGGGCATGGATAATACATTCTTATTTCTACTTGTTTTCAGAGTAGAATTGTCATAGATGATTCATACAGTTACAGCCCCTGCTCTGACCTGTCAGGGTTGGTGGCAGAGCCCTCCCTATCGGGGCGCTCACACACCTTCACCTTCTCCTCCAATGAGGTGAGTTTCTCGTGTGCTTTTCGTGGTGTTGTGTTGGTGTTCTCCGTAACCGCATTTCTGTTGTGCAGTCCTAATCTGGCAGATGGAGCAAATGCTTGAGCCATGCTAGTGTACTAGACCAAATTAAACTAAAATACAAGGTGACTTAAAGAGCTTCATTAATAACACGCACCAACTTTTTGTTTTTTAAGCTGAAAATATTTTTTTGTAAGATGATACAATTTCCCAAACATGGCTTCTTCTCCAATAGTCCCATGAAAATACTTTGCAGTCAGCCTGTGCTGAGCCTTTCCCCAGCCTGACATGGCTGATATTTTGCATTGTGGATATCAATGCAAAGGGCAAATCTTGTTGTGCCTGACAGGTATGTAAACTTGGACACATGTTAATGTTATTAATAGCTTCTTTATAAGAGCTTGTATTTTACATGTAGAGGCTCTCGACAAGCCTCATGTGTGTATTTATGAAATATTTTCAGTGCCTGGTAAGGTAAAAAATTGTATTTTAATAGTGGTAAACCACATTGGGATGATTAGAGAACATCTAATTAAAACTTTTTGCTTCAACTGAAACATAATTTAAGCAGGCACTGAAAATGTTTTTTTTTTTTTTTTTTTCTTTTTGTTTAGTTTAATGACGGGTTTACCAGAGACGGAAATTCCACTTTGGTGTTTTTTTGTTTTTGTTTTTTTTTTTTTTTTTCAGCTTGCTTCAGAGGTTTGGTCTTAAAGAGGTTGCACATTTACATGATATTCGTGACCTGTGCCATGAGCAGTGTTTGTATGGGGGGGTTGTCCCAACTTCATTCTGATTATATTACAAAAAAAGTGTCAGACCTTTTAATTCCATTATTATGGTTATAACTTCTTCATAGAGTTTCTGCTTCAGGCTCATCAGTAAACAGGAATCCGAGGGTCAAACAGAATAGTCACTTTTCTCTAATGCTAAAAATAGTGGTATTAGGCCCCTTGTGCTTCCTCAGAGGTAAAATGCGTTTTTTTTTTTTTTTTTTTTTTTTTACATAACTGTAAGGTTCACGTTGGGTCATCCAGCTATTTGGCTTTCAGTGTTGCTAAAACAGGACGTTGGCTGGATATTAAGGATAGAGATAGACCAATATAATTTATTTTTCAGGGTGGATACCGATGCTGATTTATTCTGTACATTTAATGTTTTGAAAAATCTACACAAATCTGATATAAACTGAACAGGTTTATTAAAATTTTAAACGTACACACTGCTCACATCCTAGCAACCAATCCCCTACTGTTTAATGTGAAAAGTTAACTCCAGCTTAAAGCCCTGAGATACCGGCCGGGGAAAGGACTGATAATACAGGGCTGCCTGTGATCTATCCGTCGGCTGCCTGTGACCCCCTTTCTACCTAGTGTTGGGTGCAGGAGTGCGCACAGGCTGTGAGCAATGTGAGTCGGCCCCACTTTCACCCTGCCCGCTGCCCCGGCCCACCAGCCAAATGCTTGGTGTGCCTTATGCCCAGTCCAGACCTTTTTTAAATGGTATCCGGAGGAGCAGATTGGCAGACACTGTAGCGAGCGCCGCGCGGGGACAGGGGGGAGGACTGACCAATATCGGCAAGTTTCTGACCGTCACAGATTATTTAAAAGATTGTGAATTTCGACCCTAATAATCGGTTTCTCTCATCAGTCGACTCCTACTGGGTATGGTAGTGTAATTGTGTGTAAAATAGATCAGCTTGATTTATTGAGCTCTGTATACACCATCCTTCTTTTTTCTTATTTATTTTTTTCTTTTCTTTTTTTTTTTTTTTTTTTTACAATTGGTAAGGAGAAACTGTAAACGTGTAAAAAGGTGATGAGAACCTCAGCTGCAAGTCCTGACCATAATAAAGACAATATGGTACAAAACAATTAAACATTCCCTTTAATCTAATTAATTTGGCCACATGGAGATGACTGCAACACAATTATCAATTCGTGGTATTTCACCCTATGTGGAGTCATATATTTTTTTTTTTTTTTTTCCATTTTGTTTTGCCCATATTAATTAAAACACTACTTCATCACTGCCTTGGTTTTTCCCGAGATGGGTTAAAGGGCAGCAGATTAATCTGGCTTAGGCCTCAGACTTCAAAAGTTTTCTTTGTATCAAAGGATATTGGATTTGGGGCAGCTTTGGCTAAGTGACCCAGTCACAAGACTGAGCTATACCCTTCCGTATATTGGCTTAACTTTACTCTTGACTAGCAGTGGTTGCTAGGAAACCCAGAAGTCAATCGATCAAAGGAAGAAGTAATACTGCTGCATCAAAGATGAGCTTTTATTTATCAATGTTATGTCCTAATATATGTCATTTAAAAAAGAACTCAGATGAACACTGTTGGCATGTAAATTGGCCACATATAACTTGCTGTTTCATACATACTGCTGCACTTTTGATTGTACATACACAAGCGTCACGCACACAAGTCGTTCAATAAATCTGTTATACCTCCCCTTCTCAGTGCAGGTCTGTGGGATACTTTGGTTAACTTTTGTTATTTTGTTATACATGTACCTGTATCTTCTATTTATGGAATCCTCCTTGTGTGTCCAAAAGAGTCTGTGTATACACCGATCATTCATAAGCCAAATTGTAATGGCTAGACGGCTGGGTCAGAGCAACTGCAAAACTGCAGCTCCTTTGGGGTGTTCCCAGGTCTGCAGTGGTCAGGACCTACCAAAAGTGGTCCAAGGAAGGAAAACCTGTCAGGGCACCCATGCCCACAGCCAAAAGTGCCTACAATGGGCTCATTGGTATCAGAACTGCACCACAGAGTAATGGAAGAAGGTGCCTTTATAGTGTTGACTTGGCCTCCAAATTTTCCAGATCTCAATCCAATTGAGCATCTTTGGGATATGTTGGAAAAACAAGTCTGATCCATGGAGGCCGCACCTTACAACTTACAAGACGTAAAGGATCTGGTACTGATGGCTTGGTGCCAGATATCACAGCTTACCTTTAGAAGTCTAGTGGAGTCCATGCCTCGACACAGTAATGTGCAAAAGGTTTAGGCAGGTGTGAAGAAATGCTGTAAAGTAAGAATGCTTTCAAAAAAATATATTTTCATTGTTTATTTTTTATCAATTTACAAATTGCAAAGAGAGCAAATAGAAGAAAAATATACATCTAATCAATATTTGGTGTGCCTACCTTTTGGCTTCAAACCAGCATCAGTTCTTACACTTGCACACTTTGTACATTTCCATAAAGTCAGGGATTTTGTAGGATTTGAGTCAGGGGTATGCTTAACCAATTATACCAAGCAGGGGCTAATGATTATCAATTGCATATGCAGGTTTAAACCCTAATTGATCACTTGTCGGCAGGTCGGCTCTACTGCGCGAATCGCCATAACGGTACATTAGTTTGTGTAATGGATGCAGCTCCTGCGATGTCGCCTACCACCCGCGATCGCTCCCAGTCAGTCCACTCCCCCACAGTTAGAAACACCTCCCTAAGGAACAGTTAACCCCTTGATTGCCCCCTAGTGTTAACCCCTTCCCTGTGAATAAGCACAGCGTCTAAGCACAGCGTCGTGTGAAACGCGTCTACCTGTACCTGCTTTTTTTTGTCCTGTTGCGCCATTCATGTTTATGGATTTTACAATAGAGACTTTCATCATAGAGTAATTTATACAGTAATTGGTGCATTTTTATAACACTGATCGCTGTATAAATGTCACTGGTCCCAAAAAAGTGTCCGCTCTGTCCGCTGCTATGTCGCAGTCCCACTAAAAATCGCTGATCACCGCCATTAGTAGAAAAAAGAGAAAAATGCCATAAATCTTCCCCCTATTTTGTAAACACTATAACTTTTGCGCAAACCAAAAATATATAGAATACATATTGGCCTAAACTGATGAAGAAATTTTAGTTTTTTTACTTTTTTCCAAAATAGTTGCCATTTTTTTGTTCATGGCGTAAAAAAAACAAAAAAACGCAGAGGTGTGGGGAAAAAAAGGACATACATTTTGTTTGGGTACAGTAATTGTCAGAGCCCTTTCACACCGAGCCGCCCATAGCGGCGGCGGTAGAACGCCGCTATTTTTAGCGGCATTTTACCGTCGGATTAGCACTGCATTTCGGCCGCTAGGGGGAGCTTTTACCCCCCGCTAGCGGCCAAGAAAGGGTTAAAACCGCCCGCAATGCGCTGCAATAGCGGCGTTTTGCCGGCGTTATCCCAGCACTGCCCCATTGATTTCAATGGGGAGCAGCGGTGGAGGAGGAGCAGTAAACACACCGTTCCTTCACCGCTCCAAAGTAGCTGCTGACAGGACTTTTCCTGACATCCTGCCAGCGCAGCGCTCTGGTGTGAAAGCCCTCGGGCTTTCACACTGGAAACCATGCTGTAGCTGTTTGAGGGCAGATTGCAGGCGCTATTTTTAATGCTATAGCGCCTGCAAAATGCCCTCGGTGTGAAAGGGGTCTTAAAGCGACGCAGTGCTGTATCGCAAAAAATGGCCTGATCATTAAGGGGGTAAATCCTTCCAGGGCTGAAATTGGTTAACTTGTTACTAAACCCACAACAGTAAAATCAGTCCATATGCAGTAAAGCATGCTAGTTATACTCACTTCGGAACTTAAGGGGTTAATCATCTGCCGTGTGTAAAAAGGCTGTGTGATCCTGTCTCTCTGATCCTCCTCTTCCACTGACTCCATGCCATTTTCTGATCGATCAGAGCATTAGGGGACAGGCAGCACATGCTCAGTTTGGTGTGTATCGCTAGTTTTTTTTTTTTTTTGCCTGGGAGAGTGCATGGGATCATCACAAAGCCAATCAGCACTATTCAAACAGAGGGTCAGGGGAAAATGAAAACTGCTCTAGACTGCTCTAGCTGCTGAAGAGAAAGGTATTTAGCAGTTTATATTTATTAAGATAAAAAAACGAACAAGTGATTTAAATGAACAAAAAATACTCATTCGCCATTGCGCCAAAGAAAAAAAAAAGTGAAAATTTAAAAAACTTAAAAGAATAATAAAGTGCAGAAAGTCCAAAAATCAGCTGCTTGTAGCATAAAAATATTGAAAAACCCAATTGCTTAAAGCTGAAAGTGAACAGCAGCGGTAAACACCAAAATGATACATACAATAACACAAGTCTTCAACATCAAAATATTAAAGTGTGAAACCGTTGAGGCCAACAGTGTGAACCTCAGAAAAATTTGTGTGGAAAATCGAGTGAAAGTCCACAAAAAAGTCACAAATGGATGAAAAAAGATGCCAAAGTACATGGAAACGATCTTCCAAAGGGTGATGAGATCTTCACACAACACCGTGAGTGTAACAAGCACCTCTCCCCGTCAGTAATAAACTCGCCAAAAATAATTGCCTCACTTGTGTGTTTGGCAGCAGATCAGTTACCCTTATAGGATTAATCGCTTCAATTCGCCACTCTCCAACTGGTGCAATCAAGGTATGGGACGCTCGCATAAGAGGGGAAATGAAAGAAAGCTCCACTAGTGCAAAAACTTCTAAAACCATAATCCATTTATTGTGTAAAATCTTCAAACATTGCACTTACAAAGTTCATGTGTAAAACGAGCATTGGAACACATTGTTGGCCTCAACAGTTTCACACTTTAATATTTTGTTGTTGAAGACTTCTGTTATGTTCATTTTATGTATCATTTTTGTTGTTTAACGCTGCTGTTCACTTTCAGCTTTAAGTGATTGGGTTTTTCGTTACTAAAACTATTGCATTTCCATGTTCTGTTGGAAACCAAATATAGTGAATGCAGGGTCCTGGGTTTAGTAACACTTTAACCACTTCAGCCCATGAAAGGATTTACCCACTTCCTGACCAGGCCATTATTTGCGATACGGCACTTTATTGCTATAACTGACAATTGCGTGGTCGTGCGACGTACCCAAACAAAGTAGATGTGTGTCCCCCCCCCCCCCCCCCACCACCACAAATAGAGCTTTCTTTTGGTGGTATTTGATTACCGCTGCTGTTTTTATTTTTTGCGCTATAAACAAAAAAAGAGCGTCAATATATATATATTTTTTTTTTACTTTCTGCTATAATACGTATTAAAAAAAAAAAAAAAAAAAAGTAAGACAAACTTATTCATCAGTTTAAGCCACTATGTGTTTTCTGCCACATATTTTTGGTTTAAAAAAAAATCGCAATAAGCGTATATTGATTGGGTTGTTCAAAAGTTTTATAGTGCCTACAAAATAGGTGAAAGATTTAGGGACTTTTTTTTTTTTTATTGTTTTTACTGGTAATGGCGATCTGCAATTTTTTTTATTTTTTGGAGACTGCGACATTGAGGCGGACAAATCTGACCCCAAGTGACACTTTTTGGGGACCAGTGACACCAATACAGTGTTCAGTGCTATAAAAATGCACTGATCACTGTATAAATGGCAGGGAAGGGGTTAACGCTGTGGGGTGATCAAGGGGTTAACTGTTCCCTGGGAGGTGTTTCTAACTGGGGGGTGGGCTGCCTAACTGCTGTTCCTGATCTCTCTCTCTCTCTCTCTCTCTCTCTCTCTCTCTCTCTCTCTCTCTCTCTCTCTCTCTCTCTCTCTTCCTTCCCCCCCCCCCTCCCCTCTGTCAGAACGGGGATCTGTTTGTTTTACATTGACAGATCCCCGTTCTTGCTCTGTCCCGCGATCGCCTATGGCCCGCGGGTGAGCACCTATGGCGCGCCGCAGGCAGCGTGCTCGCGGTACCACATGCACAGACTGACGTACGGGTACGTCTGTTAGCGCAGCCGAGCCGCCTTGCCACAATATATATGCTGAAGGCGGTCGGTAAGAGGTTAACTGAAAAAGAAACAGCTGTGTAGGAACCTAAAGTTCCTCACTTAAAACTAAGTGAGGAACAGCCAAACACTGCTACTAAGATGAGGTTGTAGAAGACAGTTTCATGTCACAGGTCATACACCATGGAGAGGCCTGAGCACAGCAACAAGACACAAGGTAGTTTTTATACTGCCTCAACAAGGTCTCTCCCATGCAAAGATTTCAAAGCAGACCGGGGTATCAAGATGTGCTGTGTTAAGCTCCCTTGAAGCACAAAGAAACAGGCAAAGGTGAGGACAAGTAGACATAGTGGTTGGCCTAGGACACTTAATGCAGAAGATGAAAGGCGCATCATGCTTACCTTTAACCATCTGAAGATGTCCAACAGTGCCATCAGCACTGAACTGGCAGAAACAAGTGGGACCCAAGTACAGCCATATACTGTCTGGAGAAGTCTGTCCAGAAGTGGTCTTCATGGAAGCATTGCAGTCAAAAGGCCACAGCTCTGATGTGGAAATGAGGCTAAGCGACTCAACTGTGCACAAAAACATAGGAACTGGGGTGCAGAATGCGGTACAATGAGTGTCTGCTGTCAACAGTGAAGCATAGTGGAGGTTCCTTGCATGTTTTGGGGTTGCATTTCTGCAAATGGAGTTGGAGATTTGGTCATGATCATTGGTGTCCTCAATGCTGAGAAACGGGCAGATACTTAACCATCATGCCATACAACCAGGGAGGAATGTGATTGGCCCCATATTTATTCTGCAGCAGGACTACAATCACAAACATTCAGCCAATGTCAAGAACTACATTGTATTACCAAAAATATTGAAACTCCTGCCTTTAAACCCACATAAACGTTGATGGCACCCCAGTCTTAGTCCGTAGGGTTCATTATCAAGTTGGCCCACCCTTTACAGCTAGCTTCAACTCTTCTGGGAAGGCTGCCCACAAGATTTAGGAGTGTCTATGGGAATGATTGACCATTCTTCCAGAAGCGCATTTGTGAGGTCAGGCACTGATGTGGATGAGAAGGCCCCTCTCGCAGTCTCTGCTCTAATTCATCCCAAAGGTGTTCTATCTGGTTGAGGTCAGGACTCTGTGCAGGCCAGTCAAACGTTCCCATAGACTCACCCCTAAACCTTGTGGACAGCCTTCCCAGAAGAGTTGAAGCTGTTATAGCTGCAAAGGGTGGGCCAACCCAATATTGATATAACGTGCAAAAATATATATATAGCTTAGGATAGAAGATAGGTCTGCTGCCTCCCCTAATAGGGCTCCCCTAGGGGAGCTCTAAATGATGAAAAGACAGAAAGAGGGGTAAGTGGCGCTACCTACTGGTGATTGATGACAGGACGTAAGTGGAGGGGGGGAAAGGGGGAGCAGGATAACTCCACCACAAATAGGTGTACCCCAAGAATGCTCAATGCATGTAATCCCCACATCAGTGACAGTGCTTCAAATGTAGATATGTCTAAAACGTGTGATGCTAGCATCATATGCTCCATAAAGATATATGCCTGAGTTACCATACAGGATCCCCCCGGGTAGCCACAGGGCACAGTTTAAAGGTGTATGATGAACACATAGGACCGTGGCATGTATGTCCCAATACCTGAAAACCAAAGAAGTGTGGGACACAATTACACAGTGTAATATTATTAATTCCCTGATGATTTCCTGGTAGTGATAACTCCAGCTACCAGAGTGTAAGAGTAGGTGACTGTGATAAAGATAAAAATATAATCAAAAATATATCCCATATACATATCCAAAGTGCAAAAAAAATAATATATACACAATAATATAATAATAATACAATAATCTAAATCCGTATGGGTGGGAAAAAAGGTCACACATAAATAAGCATATGACAGTCCATATGGTGTATGTCTGATGTTCCTCAGGTGTGTAACGGGAAACAAATGGTGACTTGAGTGCTCGCAGTGTCCATAGGTTTACTACTACCTTAGTGCTCCCTCTCAAGGGTCCCCACTCACCAAAATCCAATCACCCCAGTCCCTGTTGAAATCTTCATTGGAACCATATAAGGATGCGTCTGTGAGTGTGGTGGTCGGGTCTCCACAGCTACGGGTCACTCATCACGGTGAGCCTAATGGAAGAGACTGGGCTGCGGCTGGCTGTCCATTGATGAAGTAAAGAGAACCGGTCATGGTTCCAATGAAGATTTCAACAGGGACTCATTTAAAGATCATGCTTAAATCTACCTGAAGATAGAAGCCTACCTTTGGAACAACACTAACAGTTACAGTGGTGGACTGGTCGCAGTAATTACAACCACACGCGCATTGCCCCGCTGGGGTGATTGGATTTGGTGAGTGGGGACCCTTGAGGGGGAGCACTAAAGTCACCTATGGACACTGCGAGCACTCAAGTCACCATTTGTTTCCTGTTACACACCTGAGGAACATCAGACATACACCATATGGACTGTCATTTGCTTATTTATGTGTGCACTTTTTTCCCCACCCATACGGATTTAGATTATGCCCGCATAGCGAGGCCCTACTCTATTGTGTATATATATATATATATTCATTATTTTTTTTTTTGCACTTTGGATAGGTATATGGGATATATTTTTGATTATATTTTTAGCTTTATTTTTATCTTTATCACAGTCACCTACTCTTACACTCTGGTAGCTGGAGTTATCACTACCAGGAAATCATCAGGGAATTAATATATGTTACACTGTGTAATTGTGTCCCACACTTCTTTGGTTTTCAGGTATTGGGACATACATGCAACGGTCCTACGTGTTCATCATACACCTTTAAACTGTGCCCTGTGGCTACCCGGGGGGATCCTGTATGGTCACTCAGGCATATAACTTTATGGTGCATATGATGCTAGCATCACACTTTTTAGACATATCTATATTTGAAGCACTGTCACTGTAACTGAGGTGGGGATTACATGCATTGAGCATTCTTGGGGTACACCTATTTGTGGTGGAGTTATCCTGCTCCCCCTTTTCCCCCCTCCACTTAAAGCGGTTGTAAAGGTGTTTTTTTTTTTTTTTTAAAATAACAAACATGTTATACTTACCTTCACTGTGCAGCTCGTTCTGCACAGAGTGGCCCCGAACCTGGTCTTCTGGGGTCCCTCGGCGGCTGTTTCAGCTCCTCCCCGCAAGCATTCACCACCTTCATGCGAGCTCCCTCGCACGGTGGTGAGTGCTTGCGGGCGCGCTCCCGTGATACAGCCGGCGGCTATAGCCGCTCGCTGTATCACTCGGCCCCGCCCCCCGGCGCGTCGCGTCATCGGATGTGATTGACAGCAGCGCGAGCCAATGGCTGCGCTGCTTTCAATCCATCCACTGCAGCCAATCAGCGGCCAGGGTGAGCGGAGGAACAGATGTCGGGAACGCGAAGCTGACTTTCGAGGCGTCAGGTAAGTAAAACGGGGGGCCTGGGGGCGGCGGTTCTGTCAGAAGTTTTTTCACCTTAATGCATAGAATGCATTAAGGTGAAAAAATTTTTACCTTTACAACCCCTTTAACATCCTGTCATCAATCACCAGTAGGTTGCGCCACTTACCCCTCTCTTTCTTTTTTTTTTTCAACCCAATATTGAACTCTACGGGCTAAGACTGGGGTGCCATTAAAGTACATGTAAAGGCAGGTGTCCCAATACTTTTGGTATTATACGGTATCTTTAGTGTAAAGAAGAACAAGGGGTCCTAGAAGTGATGGTTTGGCCCCCACAGAGCCCTGATCTCAATATTCTCGATTCTGTCTGAGATCACATGAAGAGACAGAAGGATTTGAGGCAGCCGACATCCACAGAACTGTGGTCAGTTCTCCAAGATGTTTGGAAAAACCTACCTGTCGAGTTCCTTCAAAAACTGTGTGCAGGTGTACCTAGAAGAATTGATACTGTGTTGAAGGCACACCAAATATTGGTTTGGATTTCTCTTCCGTTCATTTACTTTTAGTAAAAAAAAAAAAATCTGTTAATTTAACATAAATTACTAACACTTTAATTTCTGAAAGCTTTTTTATTTACAGCATTTTTTTTATACCTGTCTAAAACTTTTGCACAGTACTATGTGTGTATACAGTAAAACCTTAGCTTGCAAGCATAATTTTTTCCAGAAACATGCCTGTAATCCAAAGCACTCGTATATCAAAGCAAATTTTCCCATAAGAAATGATGGAAACTCATACTCATACGCATACTAGCTCATTATGCCTTTGTTTTGCAGGTCGTTTTTTTTTTTTTTCATGTGGGTTTACAACCACTTTAAACACCTTTTACTGACCTGAAATTACTAGGTGCTCCTGTCCTAGAAACCTGCTTATACCACATGATTGTAGGATTTACATAGCATTCGTGAGGACACACTGATAATCCACTAGATGGCAACCCATGACCTTGTATACCCTCACTATTAGACTGCAGGGAACCAGATGGCAGTCATGTGCTGGGCCGATAAAAGATTTTTCATTATAAATTGTTAGTGTTTGGGTAGTAAGCAGTTACTATATAACCAAGTGTGTTGGAATAAAAGCGGTTACTGCTGTTGTGCAAAAGTCTGAGTATGCTAAAAAAAGTGCATTTTGGAAGCCGTTAAATTTGTGTATTGAAGGCAGTCTGCTGTAAACTCAGCACTGAGCACTTAGTAGGGAATTTGCTTACCTGAATATACAAGCCTTACAATTACACATTGGTAGCAGAGCCCCTGCTAAGTGCTCAGTGCTGTTTTTACACTAACCACTCAGTTTTTTTAAGTGGTAAACTCAAAAATGTCATATATATTGTCGCTTACCAATCAGATGTGGCTGCATGACATTTTTTTTTTTTCTTTGCTTTCTTTTCTTTCTTTGATTGGTCACAGTGATCATGTGGTACAGGGCCAATCGGAGGCCCTGTGCCATATGACAGCTGCAGTCAATCACAGCAATAACCATAGTAAACAATGAGCCGTGAATGAAAGCTATTCAAGACAGGTAATACAATTGCTTTTACAGTAATCATCACTGTAATATGCAATAGTGTCAAAAAATCCAAATCACCTTCCCAGCATAGTACAGTGCCACTACGATGACACTACACTACTCTGGTGACAGCATGTAAAAACAAAAAAGGATGATTATTTCTTTATCGTACATCACGGGACACAGAGCCATAGTTGTTACTATGTGGGTTATAGGCCACCTTTAGGTGATGGACACTGGCACAACCTAAGACAGGAAGTCCACTCCCTTTATAACCCCTCCCACTACTGGGAGTACCTCAGTTTTTTCACCAGTGTCTTAGGTGTTGGTCATGAGTAAAGATATGCTATGCTGAGCTCCACTAGAATATTCCTTTGCTGGGGAAAGTTATGCTACCAGATCAATTCAAAGTGTCTTTTCAGGCCAAATTGAATGGTGGCTGGGCCTTGTGGCGGAAGAAACAAGGTTTAGCCTGTAATGCTTCTCTTTAGAGAGCTGGACCCCGGGATCCAGTGCTTTTGGTTTTTTTCAGCCATAAAGTTTACTGGCAGGGTGCTTTACGGGTCCAGGGGAGTGGAACCCCCTGATAAAAAGGGTCCATGAAGGTTTTTTAACGAACCCCACCGTGAGGGGTGAAGATTGGGTCTGTTGGTTTTACCACAGAATCACTGCGGCGGGATAAGGCAAGTAGAGATTCCTAAGGAATTTTAAATTTTCTTATGGATTGTCTCCTTTAAAATTAAATGTTGTCATGCCTAAAGTCACTACTGGGGGCTGTGTAGAGCATGTACCTTGTTCATGCTTTCCTTAGAGCGCTCTGTGTCAGCAGAAGCTGAAGACTTCCATCCGGCTAGCAGTCCCAGTCCTCTGGGAAGATGTTTGGGGGGGGGGGGGGGGGGGGCAGAAGCTCTCCCTGGATAGGTAGGGGGAAGCCAGAACGATTGTGGGATGCCGCTCCATTCTCCACCACATCTGCACGGCGGTTTGTGACCAGCTCTCCTCCTCGCAACCCCCCACACACACACACACACACACGCCGATCACGTCGGATCAGAGGGTCACGGTGGAAAACGCTCTTTTGAAAAGAGTAGGGGGGCGTGGTGGGGAGGCTGAGGGGGCGTGGCTTATCACGGCCTTAGCGTGCGGCAACGTCCAGCGCGGGAGTGCATTTAAAAGGCTCTATTTTGCTGACTGCAGCTGATGGGGGAACACGAGCAGAAGGGGGCATGAAAGTGGTGACACAGGCATTTCCTTGGCACATTTACTGAAGCATCAGGCTGAGCATTAATTGCAGCAGCAGTTGCTTGACTATTTGCTCAAGCAGTGGGTGCAATTTCTTCTGGTAGTACCTCTGCATTTGTTCATCAGGCTACGGTCAGAAGGAGAGGTAGAAACACCCCAAAAAAGGGCTCAAGTGTCTCCCTCAAGCTCTAAGAAGCTTAGTCTTATCTCCTACAATGGCATCCTCCCCTGAGAAATCTGAGGTGGTTGGTCAGAGGGAGCCATCGGGGCCGTCAAATGTTGCAATTGTTTCCAACACTGCAGCCCCTGTCTATATTACTGAAGAGGTTTTTTTCCTCAACTATGATAGGATTGGAGGAAAGGTTAGCAGATTTAATCGCATCCTCCCAGAGTGGGACAAAACGCGACCGGTCCCCATCCACTACCCGGGACCCTCAAACAGAGGTACTGGGGATGGGAGAAGATGAATTTCCCTCAAGGGACCGTGAAGAGGCTGGTGACTCCTCTTCTGAGGGGTCAAGTGCTGAAGGACCTCCTTCAGCTTCACAATCTGAAAGATTGATGGCGCAATCTCTTACTGGGTTGATAAGCCCACTTCTTGTTTGGGTTCGCTAAAGCCTCCTCAAGCTGTGGATGCCTTTCCTGTCCATTTATTGCTGAAACAGCTTATGTATTCTGAGTGGGATCACCCAGATAAGCATTTTTTTTTCCTCCCAAAATGTTTTCACACTTTATCCTATGGAGGAAAAATTCACTAAAGTGGGAGATACCAGCAATTGACGCTGCTATATCCTCTGTGAATAAAAGTTTTTAACTTGTCCGGTAAACAATGCTCAAATGCTTAGTTATCCAACGGATAAAATTGGAATTCCTGTTAAATGCATTTTCTCTGGCAGGTTCAGTGACTCAACCTGCAGTGGCAGCAACTGGTGTATGTCATTCCTTGAAAGACCAGTTTAAACAGGTGCTCAAGGTTATCCCTGATCAGCAGGCCCAGGATTTAGCCGAGCTACCAGGTGCCTTATGTTTTGCAATAGACGCTATGAGAGATTCTATTCTTCAGGCCTCGCGCCTTACACTTGGGCTGGTACATATGCGTAGAATACTATGGTTGAAAAATTGGTTATCCGAAGCGCCTAGCAGAAAGCCCCTGGCTGGTTTTCCTATCCACGGTGAACGGTTGTTTGGGGATGATTTGGATAAATACATCCAAAAAATTTCTAGTGGAAAAAGTACCCTTTTGCCAGTTAGGAAAAGGAGTAAACTTATTTCATTTAAACGAGCTCCTTCTCCAGTGCCATCAGCCTCCAGTTAGTCACGACAGCCTCCTCCGTCAAGTTCAAGAGGTAAACCTCAGGGTCAACCCCAGGGACAAAAGAAGTCCTGGAGGAGGAAACCTACAAAACAAAATACTAAAGCCTCCTTATGTAGGGGCGCCCCCGCTTGCTCAAGTGGGGGGGGAAGACTTCTGCAGTTCTCAAAGGTCTGGCAGGAAGAGTGTCAAGACAAATGGGTGACTTCCTCAATAGCTCTAGGGTACAAGCTAGAGTTCCGAGAGTCCCCGTCTCCTCGTTTTCTCAGATCAAATGTTCCCAAGGATCCAGAGAAAAAAAGTCTCTTAAGCAATGGACCGTCTTTTGTCTCAAAAAGTGATCTCGGTGGTCCCCATGCAAGAGCAGGGATTGGGGTTTTATTCAAACCCTTTCACAGTGCCAAAACCAAATGGAGATGTCAGACCCATTCTAGATCTCAAAGATCTAAACCAGTTCTTGAATATCCGCTCTTTTCGCATGGAGTCAATCCGATCAGTAGCCTTCATCCATGAAGGAGAACTTCAGGCGTCAATCGACATCAAGGATGCATACCTCCCATGTGCCCATTTTCCCCGCTCACCAGAAATATCTTTGTTTCGAGGTACAAAATCTTCATTTTCAGTTTGTAGCTCTGCCTTTCGGTCTAGCTACTGCACCTCGAGTGTTTACAAAGGTCCTAGCCCCTCCTCTAGATAGTTAAGGGCCCAAGGTATAACGATTATAGCTTACCTAGACGATCTGCTCTTGATGGACCAGTCGGTAGCCCGCTTAGAGCAAAGTATGGTCACCACAGTCCACTACCTGGAATACCTAGGTTGGATTATCAACCTAGAGAAATCTTCTTTAAAACTGTCAAGGAGATTAGAATACTTGGGTCTGATCATAGATACAGCCCAGAAAAATGTATTCTTGCCCCAGGCAAAGATCAGTGCCATAAAGGAACTGCTTCAGGTGGTCAAAGCAAAAAAGAATCCTTCTATTCGGCTTTGCGTGAGGTTGTTGGGAAAGATCATGGCTTCATTTGAGGCCGTTCCTTATGCTCAGTTTCATTCGAGGCTGCTGCAAAACGGTATGCTATTGGCTTGGAACAAGAAGGTCCAAGCTTTAGATTTCCCAATGTGTCGGTCTCCAAAGGTGCGCCAGAGCCGCAGCTGGTGGTTGATAACCAAGAATCTGCAAAAGGGAAGATCCTTCCAGTTACCTGGAAGGTGGTAACAACAGATGCCAGCCTTTCGGGTTGGGGAGCAGTCCTGGAAGAGGCGACTGTCCAAGGGAAATGGTCCAAATCAGAAATGGTCTTGCCCATCAACATTCTAGAGTTTCGGGCAGCATGCTTGGCCCTGAGGGCCTGGATGTTCAGGTTACGGAATTGTCCTGTCAGGATCCAATCTCACAATGCCACAGCCGTGGCTTATATCAATCACCAAGGGGGCTCAAGAAGTCGTGTGGCCCAGAGAGAAGTGAACCATATCCTAACTTGGGCAGAAAACAATATACCCTGCCTATCGGCGGTCTTCATTCCAGGAATAGAAAATTGGCAGACATATTATTTGAGTCGCCAGCAGTTGTTCCTGGGAGAATGGTCCCTTCACCCCGAGATCTTCCTGGCAATATGCCGAAGATGGGGACGTAGATCTGTTTGCGTCCAGGTTCAACAAGATGATCGACAATTTTGTGTCAAGAACAAGGGATCCGCTGATTCCCGTGAAATCAGTTCTCACTGATTTATGCATTCCCTCCTATTCTGCTGCTTCCACGACTTCTTCGCAGGATCCAGCAGGAAGGGAAGTCGGTGATTCTTGTGGCCCAGAAGATCTTGGTATGCAGAGATCATAAGGGTGGCAGTAGGGGACCCATGGACCCTACCCCCACGTGCAGACCTACTCTGGCAAGGTCCGGTATTCCATCCTACCTTACAAATGCTAAATTTAACAGTTTGGCTATTGAGGCCCACATTCTGAAAAAGCGTGGGCTGTCAGGTTCAGTGGTATTTACCTTGATTAATGTTAGGAAGCCGGCCTCTAGAATCATATATTCTAGAGTCTGGACGGCATATGTTTCCTGGTGTGCATTCAGGGGTTGGCACCCCAGGAAGTATGTCATCGGTAGAATCCTTGACTTTCTGCAAATGGGGTTAGAGATGAAGCTTGCCTTGAGTACTATCAAAGGTCAGGTCTCGGCCTTATTGGTATTATTCCAATGACCACTTGCTTCACATTCTTTAGTCCGTAACTTTATACAGGGGGTAACGCGGCTTAATCCACCGGTTAGGTCACCCCTGAACCCTTGGGACCTGAATTTTTAGTTCTGTCGGCATTACAGAAACAACCTTTTGTGCCGATACACACACACACACACACACACACACACACACACACACACCCACACACCCACACACCCACACACCCACACCATAGTTTGTAGAACCTATAACTTTCACACAGACTAATATACACTGATTTGGGTTATTTCTAAGGGGAGCTCTAGGGGTGTATTGGCTGTACATTTTTCTTGTGTACATTCTGTAATTTTATGTGGGGCTCTTACCAAACCGCATTATATTTCCAGTGTCATTTTGTTTGAAAAGGCCAGAACACCAGCACTTGGTAGATTTCTTTTTTTTTTTTTTTTCCTAATTTTTGGCAAAATTGTTCTGAATTTCTTGGGCCGTGTTTGACTTGTTGGCTAATTTTGTGGCAAGGGATGTGTTTTTTAGAAAATGTTCGAATTGAGATTTGCAGTTTTTGTCTGCCATTGTTTTATATGCAAGTAGGGCATATTGTTTCGTTATCAAAGTATAGTCTGAAGTCCTATCTGAAATCGGCATAGACAAGGAAAATTACCAAATAAGCTCAGCTGAAGTGACTAGTGGGACTGGGGCCAGGACTTTACTAGATGAAGAAATGACTGGCCCTGGAGTCCATCCAAATAGCAATACTGAGCAGCCCCAGAGATATTAAGCAGAGTCACAGAGCTTTTCTCTTTTTTGCAGGCATTGGATGAAGATGTCACAACAAGCGGGAAACAAAACCAATGGCACAGTCGGCCAGTGTCTGACTGGAGTGCTCAGCAGGTGTGTCACTGGTTAATGGGAATGAATATGGAGCAATACATCACTGAGTTCACAGCAAAGAACATTGATGGACAGCAATTAATGCTACTGGATAGTGACAGACTAAAGGTGAGATCCACTATTCTCTACATCCGCACTAATCACACATGGAATATTTCCACGACTGACACTGTTTTGTGAAGTATTTTTTACGGGAAACTATAATTTATAGCTGGTTTAAAGTAGAATGATGGGCAAAGTTTTTTTCATTTTGGATAGCTTAAGGGAGGGTTTAAACCTCCTGTCAGATTTTTTTTTTTTTTTCGTTCTCTGTGTCATATCTCATTGTGAAGATTTACCTTCACTTCCTGTCCCATAGTCAAACAGAACGTGAGAGGAAGTCCCTGCAAAATAAGGGAATCTGTTGGGTCCCCTCAGGCCACCAGAACTAGTGTCCCCATTGGAAGCTTTCCCCTCTATTACTTTTGTGGGGACAACCCAAAATTTGAGATTTTCTTACTTTTACTTTCAATGATCATGGTAAACAGGGCAAATAGAGGATGAATCTCCCTAATGGGGGCACAGACTGCAATAAAAACTATTAGGTGTTCCCCTTTCTACTCTATCCATAACTTAACTAAAAAGGTAAACCTGTTTTTCTATGCTTTTATTTCTGCTGGGGTTTAGCTTTAAAATAAAAAAAAAAATGTATGCAGTTCTGTATTATCATTTAAATATTTTTTTTTCAGTGCAAGCAGTCTAAGCACCTACATTTTACTTTTGTATCTGTCTCTTGAAGTCCCAATACAGTCAAGCTCAGACTGGGAGATGATGAGGCAACATAAGGAGTCAGTTAGTTGATGTGCTAGGAAGGAGCATGCCGGTATGCAGGAAAGCGCTCATTGGACTGCTTCTCCTTCATTGTCCAGACTAGGTGTACGTGCATGACAGCCTGGGCTCTGAGAAAGTAGGTTGAATGATATAGGCCATCGTTCAACCCAGATTGAAGGGGAGTTTTGCAACAAAGCTTTGCTTTGCTTCCCCGTCCATCTATTGTGAGGGACAAAAGAATTCAGAAAAAGTTGGGTTGTACTGCTACTTACGGGAGGTCAGGACACTGGGAAAACAGAAAATACATAAACTTTCCCCGGTGTATCTCACTTTTTTGCTAGTGTCCTAGGAGGCTGGAAAACTTTAATGTTTTTTGCTATCCTTCTATCTTTGTGGTATTTATTTTTTCCTTGCTGACTTCAGTCACGATTCTTGTTACACAGCTGATATTATTTTTATTTGGTGACTTAAATCAGGATTACCACATTAATGTGTGAGCTGGGCTGTACTAGTTTAAGTCTTGTCTCACAGTACACCTCCATCTCTGCTTTCTCTTTGTGTGGGTGTTGTTCACTCACTCTACCCCCTCGTTTTTTTTCTACTGGCCTTAGGAGTAATTTTTTTTTCTGTTCATCTGAACTTTTGCTGTGAGGGCTTTCACAGCCATTGTTATCTTGTTTTAAGATTAGTTGTCTCATCAGGCAATGTCTTTCATCAATATGGATTCTCCTTACTATGAAATTCAATGGTTAGGAATGTTAAAGCTGGTACACATGCGCCGAATATCATCCGGTTCAGCAGAAACCAGGCGACATTTGGCCTATATGTACAGCAGCCTGTCTGGCTTCTGTTGAACGGCATGCTGGAAAAACAGCAGCTGATCAGCGCTGACCAGCGTGTTCTGTTGTGGGAGAGTTCATCCCTTGTCAGAACACAATGGCTCAGAGAAAGGAAAAAAAAACCCCAGAAGCTCACTATACTGACTGTGATGTTAGTACAGCAAGCTCCTCGGGTTTTATTCTTTTTTGTTCAGCCCGCTGGGTTAAACAAAAAAAACACTTGCTGTGTGTACCGGGCTTCAGGCTTGAGCCTTTGGCTGTTGACTGGCCAGTCTTTTCTCTTTAGGACTTGTTTTGTCTAAACTTCCCTCAGGGGACCTGGTTTCCTGTGACTTGGCCCACTGGATTTTGTTTTTGCTGTTGACCACATCTTGTTCTAGTTTTCTCCCAATCTGGTTGTGTGTTTCTCTATCTGGTTTTGGTGGATTGTTGGTTGACCCTCAGCTAAACATTGAATACAGGGTATATCCATGAGACAAGTTTCCCAGAGCATTATGGGTTTTATAAAGTGTTTTTACAAAAGGCTTTGTCTTTAAAACATACACAACAGTACTTACAATATTTATTTCAGGTACTTATATACCGCCATCAATTTACGCAGCGATTTATATATACATTGTACATTCACATCAGTCCCTACCCTCAAGGAGCATACATACTAAGGTCCCTAACTCACATTCATACATACTAGGGACAATTTAGACAGGATCCAATTAACCTACCAGCATGTCTTTGGAGTGTGGGAGGAAACCGGAGTATCCGGAGGAAACCCACGCAGGCACAGGGAGAACATGCAAACTCCAGGCAGGTAGTGTCGTGGTTGGGATTCGAACCAGCGACTCTTCTTACTGCTAGGCAAAAGTGCTATCCACTACACCAGTGTGCCGCCCGGTGTATACATATATGGGAATTGCAAACATAACATTGTCGTAGTTTCGTACAACAAAGAAAATAAATGCATCCAGAACTTCAACGTCACAGAAAAACAAAACTACATTCCATCTGATTGGAGTGGTGATTTTATGGTTTGCCTGAAATCCCAGGCCAAGAAAATTGCAATTCCATGGTGGAAATGCAGGAAAAGTAAAAGCTGGATACGTTTACGCGCTTATTGAAAGTAGATACATCGTTTAAAAGAAAAGAGCAGAAAACAAAAGAAAAATGCCAGAAGCTGAGGAATAAGAGAGAAAGAGTTTTCAGGAAACAGTGGATTAGGGCCCTCAAGTTGACATGAGGTTATCGAAGCGCGATGGCTGAGCTTTGAAAATCCAAGGCTGCCAGAATTGGAGACCTTTTTCATGTGTGTCAAGTAAAATGGCCATTAGTTTTTTATTGACCATAATATTGGTCATTTGGCGTTTGTCTCGAAACTGAGAATTGGGGTTTTCTAGGCTCATGCTATGGTGGGTTTGGTTGCTGCAAAGATATGATGCTAGTTGCCTCTCCGGTAGGAGCAACTCCTCAATAGGTTTGCAAAGAGCTTTGTGTGAATTTCTTTTGATATATGAAGGAGTGCGTAGAAGCGCATAAACCCAAACCTATAGTCTGCACACCTTAGGGCAGGACCACAATTTGTGCGCCATAGTCCCTGGTTGGGAACAACCGCGGAAGCAAGTTGATGGATAAGATGGAATAAAACGAGCTAAGCGAGCCAGCATATAGTACCATCTGTACAGAATTTTATGTGTTTTTTTTAGAATGAGTACATTTTTGGAGCTCTTGGATCTCGCCAAGGTCATAATCTGCTGGATCCAACCCCGTCCCCCAACTCACTCTCCCATTGGCGACGGAAGGACCGCAACAGAGTTTTTTAGTAGATACAATGGAGTATATCTACAGATACTCGCAAACCGCGTTGGCGCTTAAGGAGGGGCTTGAGATTTAAGGAATTGTGTAATCTAAGGGCGTCAAGCATTAGTATCCAAGTAGGAGTGAGAAAGTAAAGGATGTCGATAAACCTGTGGTCAGTCCACCAGACAAACTGTCAAGGTTTCTTGAGCCCTGGTGGGAACAGCGGACAATGCAGAAAGTGTAAGGGGGGGGGTAAATGGGACACGATCACACCCACCAAGTCCCAAAGTCAGAGTATGAAGCAGGATCGATGGGCGGGAAGCAAGAGGGAGCCATGTGTATCGCATTGATGCTGCCAAACCAAGACAATGGAATGTGGCTCCAAGAGGACAACAATTCAGTCAATTTATTAAATGGGGAAGGGAAAATGGCTTGATAAAGGCCCTATAAGTTGGATAAGCGAATCCCTAGGTATGGTATAGAAGTGAGCCACTGAAAGGTTAAGGTTTGTTTTAAATAAGTGTTTAGGCCGAAAGGGTCACAGACATCGCCTTCGACTTGGCAGGGTTTTAATCAGCCGGTTTACTTCTCCCTGCACAGCTCAGTGCTGGAGGGACAGGGCAGAGAGAACTGAGTGATCAGTGGTGTTTAATCGCTCAGTGTAGAGGTGGCAGGGAACAGATGCAGCATTGGATCGATGCTGCATTCACCTGGGTGAGTATGTATTTTTTGGGGGAAACCCAAATGTCTTCTTCCTTTTTTTTTTTTTTTTTTTTTTTTTTTAAACCTTTGAAAGCTGTTCTCTGGCTGCTTTATTATAGTACACATGGCATGCTCTGTGCTTAAAGCTATGACAACAAAAAAAGTCTGGATGTAAATACAGTCAGTCAGTGGCAACCATAGAAAAGAGTGCTAGTTGAGCCAGTCTTGTGCAGACAAATAGCCAGGCAAAAACACATATATATATTTTTGGTAGTCATTGTCGTTTTTATTATTTCTTTTAATAACACTTGCCTTTATCAATGTATATTATTGATTTAGATCTTAGTTATTGGCTCCTTTGCTTGTTCTAGTTTCTTTCTAGTTTTTGCAATATGAATTTGTTTTATTAAGCTTTTTAACAATAGAGTAAAAAGTAAATTAATTGGCGCAAACAAACTAAAATTATACAGCAGCTGAAAACTGAGGGTCAAAATATCAAATTCCAAATGTCAGTAAAATAATAAGGCAGTGCAGCGCATAAACATACAAAGATGTGAAAAATCTTAAATAAGGAAGTCCATAAAATTCATATCCAGAAAAACACCCTCAACTGTTCAAAACAGTGATTCTGTGAATGATAAACAAGGTGATCGTGTAACAACCTCCACCAGCAGTGAATCCTAGCCGCTCACCTCAAAGTGTGGACCCCTGAGTATATCAGTCAGGTCACACAAGCAGTCCCTTCACAAGGGTATAGAAACTGGTCCACTGAATGTAACGAACGCTGGAGATGTGTGCATACTGATTGTATGAGATCCCTTGTATCCTGACCATAACAATAGAGGTTTTGCTGTAGTGGAGTAACCAGTTATGGTTCCTTTACAAAATGTTAATCTCCCTGCGGCTAATTCCTATTTAAATCCCCTTTGGCTGGTCATGTCACATGACTTGAAGGGCCACGCCCCGAAACACGTTGTCAAGACAACAGCCATGTTCTCTCCTTGCTCTTCTCGGCTTGCTCTCCACCATCTTGAGCTCCAAGCCTTGCTCTGGATTTGGTCTCCCTGAGCGTTTGACGTCATGCCTGGGAGTCCTACGCTCACTGGTTCCTATTGGAGGTTGTTCCAGCTGTGTTCCGGCCCCTTCTCCACCTACGGCTGGCTAGCTGTGCTGCTGCTCACCGCTGGTTACCACCGGGGACTCGGTGGAGGCTACACACCATTTCCCAGGCCCTACATGAGTTGGCTTCACCCTCCCCCTTCTCCGCTTTTGTGGATTTCGTAGGGGCGCATGAGGGTTTCACAACTGTAGCAAATCTTCAACAAGCCAGTCCATCTCTGGCCGCCGCCATAAGCTACCACCACAGTGAGCAAGTTTATTGTGCTCTACTTATGTGAGAAGAATTTGAACTGTTTTTTAAATCATCCTTTGGTAACAATAAATCAATACATGGCTTATCTTGATTCTTGCCTGGCTATTTGTCCGCACAAGACTGGCTCGACTAGCGCTCTTTTCTATGATTGCTATTGACTGTGCTTAAAGCTGAACTCTCCAGGCAGATGGATATACAAGACACAAATGAATGTAATCTCTTATAATGAATACATCATTATGCGTTTTTATAAATGTAAGCAGTGTAAGGATTTGGTTTGGACTTGGATAGCTGCCTCTTATAGTCTGTGTGCAGCACAGCTCAGACTTGGGTGGGGTGTGAGAAGAAGCAGAAGTAGTCAGTCAGGTGTGTTTCAGTGCATAGAGCTTGCTGGTTGGAAGAGAGCAAGTAACAGATGACATTTGTCAATGTGCTGCTTCTCCTTTCACTGTCTGGCCACAGGATGGGGGTGGGGAGGAGACCAGAAAGATCAGGTCCCCCCTCCTGCCAGGCAGAGCTGTGGAGTAGGACTGTGTAAATCTCAGGACTGGATGGACAGAAATACAAATCCTTTGGCAGATAAAACGACTTGTATACATTTTCATGTGTGCATTTAACGGGTTCAGCGTTAAATATTACAAAAATAGGCCTCTGTAAAGAAAAGAGCTAATACTTGCCTGGTTGCTCTTTTTCTATACATTGATCCTTTATTTTTTTCCTCCACGTTTTTATTCTAGCCACAGTACAACAAATGAATGGTTTTCTCTGTTAGCTGTTAAATGAAATCTTTCCTGAGAGAAACTCTGAGCAGCCATAGCGGACGACTTCTCCTCCAGAATGTAGTTGTAGGACTCCATGGTGACCTTTATTCAATACTTTATTTTTCTAACCCAGCACAACTATGCAGGACATCTGACTGGGGACTCTAAAGTACTGAAACCAATGGGTCAGCATAAGCAGCAAATGGCTATCCTCCATGTTTCTCTTAGCTGTTCTCTCATAGTAAACTGTTACGATCTAGTACCTGACACCCCTGCAAGCTATGTGTCTACCCATACCTCATGCTGTTGGGATTATGGCTCAGATCTCCTCAGCCAGTCTTTCTCATTTTCCAGATGTGAAGAGGCCACATCTTATGCCGTGTTTATTAACCGAGAAAGGATTGCATTGTTACCGTATTAGGTTTTATAAGAAACAAATGGTGCCTTGTGATCTATTTTTAAATGAAGCCTTGTTGCCGCTTTCTATAAAGTTTGGCATTCAGTTCTACTTGATGTGTCACAATTACACTATGTTCATTAGTAGGAGTATTTTCTCAAGCACCATCCTTTGTGTTATTGGATTGAACATTTTGCATGCTGTGCCTATTTACACTGTATGAGGTATAAGCCAAAGAAAATGAAACACGTGGTATTTTAGTCAGCAAAAAGTTTAATGGCGCCATCTGCTGGTGAAAGAACTCATTGAATAATAAAAGGAAAAAATGCGCTAGAAAGCAAGATAATACATAAACTGCAGCTGCAACAAAAACCACAAATATCAATGTGGTGATAACTAAGAGAAATAAAATAAGTGCGCTTGCATCAAAGTGACATAAATCATTACTATAACAATAAAGTGACATAAGTGATCATAAATCGTGTGTGACAACAAAAATGGATGTGACAACAAAAAAGACCATGGATAGTGATGAAGTTCATAAACTCCTTGGGAGGTATGTGATAAAGTCCATTCATAAACATAAAAGAAACAGCAGGTCCAGTGAGGGAAGGTCACACATCCAAATGATATCAACCTTAACCCGCAGAGGGATATGTGAAGTGAACATCCAGGCTGAAGGTGAATCCAGGTAACAATGAAGCCTATGCCCTTACCGGAACCAGTGGACCTCCTTAAGAGCAAGGTCAAATGCGCAGGCAGATACAGGCCTGCGCATTTTTAAATAAACACTATTTTGTACTTTTTGCTATAATAAATATCCCCAATTTTTTTTCTTTGTAACAGACCGTTTTACTGAGCTTTCACCCAGAGAAGAGGGTGTTTCTGGATCATGTTGAGATTTGGCTTCTTCTTAACATGACGTTACCTTGCATATTTGGATTGCACAACATACTATGTTCAGATTTTTGGAACTATTCCTGAGCCCATATAGTGATGTCCATCACAAAATCATGCCTGTTTTTAATGCAGTGGCATTTGAGGGCGCAAAGATCAGGGGCATCCAATATTATATTTTGGCCCTGGCCCTTGCGCCCAGAGATTTCTCTAGATTCATAGAATCTTTTAATGATGTTATGTACTGTAGATGATATACATTAAAAAAAAAAAAAATTAAAGGAACACTTTTTTTTAATCCGAGTGTATAGCATCAAGTCAAACTCCTGGGATATTGATCTGGTCAGTTAAGTAGCAGAGGGGGTTGTTAATTTTATTAACACCAAAGCAGCTGACAATGATTAACAGGTGCACTAGATGGGCAACAATAAGATGACCTTAAACAGGAATGGTTTTATAGTTGGAGGCCACTGACTGTTTGTTTTTGTTTTTTTTTTTTCCCTACTCAACTTTTCTATTTTTCACTAGTTTTGCATTTAGCTAGGGTCAGTGTCACTACTGGTAGCATGAGGACCTGCAATACGTGCCATTGCCAGAAGGTTTGCTATTTCTCCCAGCACAGTCTCAAGAGCATGAAGGAGATTCCAGGAGACAGGCAGTTATTCTAGGAGAGCTGGACAAGGCTGTAGAAGGTCCTTAACACATTAGCAGGACTGGTATCTGTTCCTTTGTGCAAGGAGGAACAGGATGAGCACTGCCAGAGCCCTACAAAATGACCTCCAGCAAGCCACTGGTGTGAATGTCTCTAAACAATCAGAGGGTGGCCCAACATCCTCTAGTGGGCCCTGTACTCACTGCCCGGCACCGTGGAGCTCGATTGGCATTTGCCATTGAACACCAGAATTGGCAGGTCCGCCACTGGTGCTTTACACAGATGAGAGCAGGTTCACCCTGGGCACACATGAAAGAGTCTGGAGAAGGTTATGCTGTCTGGAATATCGTTCAGCATAATCAGTTTGGTGGTGGGTCAGTGATGGTCTGGGAAGGCATATCAATGGAGGGATGCACAGACCTCTACAGGCTAGACAATGGCATCCTGACTATTGGGTATCCAGATGAAATCCTTGGACCCATTGTCAGACCCTACGCTGGTGCAGTGGGTCCTGGGTTCCTCCTGGTGCATGACAATGCCTGGCCTCATGTGGCAAGAGTATGCAACCAGTTTCTGGAGGGTAAAGGAATTGATACCGTTGAATGCCCCCATGCTTGCCTGATCTAAATCCAGTAGAAGACCTCTGGGATGTTATGTTTTGGTCCATCCGATGCCACCAGGTTGTGCCTCAGTCTGTTCAGGAGCTCAGTGATGCCCTGGTTCAGATCTGGGAGGAAATACCCCAGGACACCATCCGTCGTCTCATTAAGAGCATGCCCTGACATTGTCAGACATGCATAGAAGCATGTTGGGCCATACAAACTACCGAGTACTATTTTGAGTTTCTGCAATAAAATTTCAGCAAAATTAACTAGGCTGTTGCATCATTTAGTGTCAGTTCACACTGAGGCAGCACGACTTGCAGCGCGACTGCCTTAGGCGACCTTGACACGACAGGAGCAGTGATTTGCAAAACGACTTCTGTATAGAAGTCAGTGAAAGTCGTCCCCAAAGTCGTACAGGAACCTTTTTCTAAGTCGCTTCGGTTAGAACGGTTCCATTGTACAGAATGGGACGCTACTTGTCAGGCGGCTAAGTCGCCTGATAAGTCGTCCCAGTGTGAACCGGCACTTATTCACTTTGGTTTTCGGGGTGTCTTTGAATTCAGCCCTGCATTTTGATGGAAATGAAAATGATCAACCTACCATGTGGCATCCTTTGGTTCCTAACACATTACCCAATCCATATCAGTAAAGATACCCAGCATGATATTTTTCCCCATTGAGATCTGATATGTTTTCAAAGAGTTTCTTTAATTTTCTTGAGCAGTGTATTGAGGGCCAGTTAACACCATAGAAACACAGTCCGGATGCGTTCCAGGTGCTTTTCTGCATGCGCGTTTTTGATGCAGTCCAGTGTCGTCGTCCCCCCCCCCCCTCTTTTTTGTTAACCTTAAATAAGGACAAGTGTGTTGCAATGTGTGTTTGGTGCATTTAGGTGCGTTCCAGTGTGTTTTTGATGCGTTTTAGAGACAGCGTTCCAGTGCTGAAAAAATGCAGCATGTTCTACTTTTTTTTTACTGGAACGCACTGGAGCTGCAAGCACTGGTGTAACTATGCCATTAAAAACCAAATAATCTACTTTCTATGCATTTTTGATGCAGAAAAAAATGCACTGTACTGCATGTGGTGTGAACTGGCCCTTAAAGTCTTTGCAATTTTACATTGAGAAAAAATATTCTCAATTTGTTTGACAATTTTTAGATGCAGCTTTTCACAAATTGGTGAACCTCTGCCCATCTTTACATCTGAGACACTGACTCTCTAAGATGCTCTTTTTATACCCAGTCACGTTATGGACCAGTCGCAGATTCACCTAATTGGTTGCAAAATATTCTTCCAGCTCGTCCATGTTAGTACCACTTACTTTGCCAGCTTTTTGTTGCCCTGTCCCAACTTTTTTGAGGCATGTTGCTGCCATCCATTTCAAAATCACATAATTTTTCTGTTTTCTCAGTGTTATGTTTTCTATTGTGAATAAAATATGGGTTTGAGATTTGCAAATAATTTCATTCTGTTTTTATCAAAATTTTACACTGTGTCCCAACTGTTTTGGAATTTAGATTCTACATGCTGTCTGCCCCACACCATAGAGAATTTTTATTCTCTTCCTCTTCTGTCTGACACCCATCAGCAGGACAGGAGGTGAGGGGAAGATTTTGCTCATGGGAGCATAAATGGCAAGAAAATATTAAGGGGAGGTGTTCGCCATCCCTCGCTGTACTATAATTTTGTAATGCTGCCTGTATCCCTTTTGGTGTGAATTTTACCTCACTTCCTGTCGGGAGGTAAACAAATTTCCCATATGTTAACACAGATAGCAGGGAAAGTCATTTTTGATGGAGAGACAGGATTGTGGAGTGCTGGATTCCCTGGTCTGGTATCGTTTTTCTTGTACATGGAGACCATGGCTGGGCACTTGGAGCAGCAAACAAGAAATCTAGTAGTGAAAGTATTAGAGTCCAGATATAGTGAAGCTGGATAATGGGATGTAGGTATCTTGAGAAAACAATTTTAGATATCAACACAAAGCTTACTCTAGTCATTGGTTTTAGGAGTCCAAAGCTGCAAAACAAGTTTGATGCATATTCCTGGTACACAATAAAAAGTAGATAGACGTTCTACCCCATCCACACTCTATCCAAACTATGAAAGAATGTTTTGAGTGGAGATGGACTAAAATCATTTGTGGTTTCTGTATGGTCCGTGTATACTAGAGGTCCCCAAACTTTCTACACAAAGGGCCAGTTTATGGTCCTTCAGACAGGGGCCAGACTGTAGCCATTGGGAATAGAAAATGTCTTAGGCTTGGTGGTCAGTGAGAGTTAAAAATAAATAAATAAAAAATTACATTGTGCCTGTGGTCAGTAGGAGG
Organism: Aquarana catesbeiana; assembly: GCF_042186555.1. Taxonomy (NCBI): domain Eukaryota; kingdom Metazoa; phylum Chordata; class Amphibia; order Anura; family Ranidae; genus Aquarana; species Aquarana catesbeiana. The sequence goes on from NC_133329.1 coordinate 337,997,973, forward strand.
AAGAATAGTGCCCCATGATTGGGGTCAATGGGCAGAATAGTGCTTCATTGTTGGTATCAGTGGGTGCAATAGTGCCCCATGATTGGGGTCAATGGGCAGAATAGTGCTTCATTGTTGGTATCAGTGGGTGCAATAGTGCCCCATCATTGGTATCGGTGGAAAGAATTGTGTCCCAGCTTTGGTGTTCATGGGAAGAATAGTGACACGTTATTGTGGTGTCTGTGGGAGGAATAGTGCCCTAAGGGCCAGATAAAGTGGCAGCATCCAGTCAGTGTGCCGTAGTTTGGAGACCAATGATATATACCATTAGTTAGCTAATGGTAACTGTATTGCCAACAGTATTAACACATATATATATTATCTTTTCTCTTTCCTTTTACATGTAAAGGCCCTGGGTGTTGCAAGCCAGACAGACAGAGCCACTATTAAGAAGAAAATCAAAGAAATAAAAAAAGCACAAGAAAAACTGGAAAAAGTTAAAGAAAAAAGTTCAAAAAAAGAAGTACAAAGAAGAACTGGCAAAGTGGCTGCAACAGTGGAATCGAGCTGCTAAAACACTACACCACAATCCCTTCCAGCACATGTGTTGTATATGTAAATAGGTGTACAATTAAAATGAGATGATGGGAAATCTATAACATATTTAGATTATTTCTTAATGCCTACTAGCATCTAAAATGAACGTCACCTAAGAATCAACATTTTTATTTAGCATTTTTATTAAAAAAAAAATAGCTACTATATTTGTAATGATTTCTTGAAGTGTAATTTTTAGTGTATAAGGTTGTGGATATTTTAATGCTGAACAGTTTCTCTCCAACAACCACTTAATAATATAGTATGTTTGTGTTTTAAACCTTCCACGCACAGCCAGTAAAATGCCTGCAGGCTTCCTGACTTTTTGTAAGAAAAGATGATTCTTATGTATAGTTTTCTACTTAACAGCTCTGGTTGTTTAAAGGGAGGGGGGGGGGGGGGGGGGTCCAGTGAAAAAAAAAAAAAACACCTTTCTAAATGGGTATAGTGGCTGTGCCGAGCGATAAAATGGTTTTACTGTGCAGTTCCTGTCAGTATCACTGTTCTGTATGGCTGCTTTAGTTTCAAGCAAATTTGTATGCCTGTTGTGGGGGTTTTTTTGTTTTTTGTTTTTTTTTCTTTGAACATTCCTAAATTCTGAGTGCCTCTCCAAGTACTTCCTACCCCTAGTGTATAAAAGGAGGCAGTTTGAGCTGGTGGTTGTGAAGCGAACAACCCACCCTTTCTATTTACCCTCGTCACATCAGTAGTTGATGGTAAAGAACGTACTGGTGGTTTTTACATCTCTATAATGATTGTAAGGATTTATTTTGTTTCAATTTTGATCCCTGAAGGGACTGAGCTGTAGGTGATGAGATTAGTGCTGCTGGGCTGTTCCAGACCACTTGTGCCGGTAAACCAGAGAGGGGCCGCTTGCACTGTATCTGGTCAGTGTTGTACACAAGGCTGGTAAAGTTGCTGTCAGCGGCTGCAAATGCTTACAGAGCACTTCCTGGAATGCTGTAATGGGTTGACATTGTTGATGTGTTTCAGGGGTGTGCCCCCTTTTCTCAAGTCTACTTGTACTTCCCTCTCAGCTGTCCTAAATGGGTTCTTAAGGCACTTTAAAAAAAAAAAAAAAAAAAAAGCAAACATGTTATACTTACCTGCTCTGTGCAATGGGACACACTGGGACTGCATGCAGATGTTTTTTTGTTACTGCATAGAATACAGTAAGGTAAGTAAAAAAAAAAAAAATTCTGCCTTTACAACCACTTTATTGTCAGCCTAGTGCCACAATCAGTTTTTTTTTTTTTTTTTTTTTTTTTTTTTTTTTAATGATCGAGACCTGCTAACCTTTAACTTGGGCTTAGTTCTCACCTAAACCAGCCGCGGATCGCACAGCAACGCTGTCTGTCCCTGTTCTCTGTTTCAGGGATGAATCGGGGTAGAATCTTTGCCTCTGTTTCAGGGCCGAATTCAGGCAAAGACGCACAGCATTTCTGTGCAGTGCGGAGACATGTGAACCGACTCCATAGAGAGCCGGCCATATTCTCCTGCTACGCGAATTGTATGCGGGGACACCCACATTCAATTCGCATAGGTGTGAACCCAGCCTCAATGAAATTAACTTTTCTCCCAGATAAGTGACCAAGCTGTTAAAATACTTTCCCTCACGGGAGGATTGCTATATCGTGTGCTGGTGGGATGTTGTAAATGTCTTTGGGGAAGAATAGTGGGTGTCTTGTATGGTTAGTATGAGAGTTAGAAATTTTTGATCATGTACAGAATGTTGGCTGTTGAATAGTGTCTTCTAGTGAGAATGAACAAATTTTCCATGAACTGCATCACATTTCTTGTCTATGCACTTGCTAAATCCTAATGGGAACTTCTATTTCAAGAGAGTAATGGTAATCCCATTGTTGGACAGCATTGTTTCCTCTCATAGTATTACTCTTATGATTATAAATAATGGTACTAATCTGTGGCACCAAGACCAGTCATACGTGTATTTTTTTGCTATTAATTTGAGTCTTCTGGATTATAATGATTGTGTTGTTTTTTGTTTCCTACTCACTGTTGTAATCTGACACGCTGTGGGCTAGGAGGTATTGGTCCATTTGATACAGATTTTCCACCCGCTGACTTTTCTGCCTTTTTTGTCTTAAAGCAGGAGTAAACCCGTAAATTTAACAGTTTCAAAAAAAGCTACATTCCAGGCATGCCAGGGCTGTAACTGTCACATTGCTTGTACTCAACTGTCCAATTCCTGGTGTCAGAACTGATCACATGTGCAGCACCATGGCAGGTGAAGATTTAGCAGAGGCCAAGATACTAAGCTGTCTCTGATAACAGTTGTAAAACTTTCGCAACTCTTTCTACGGTACAGATGTCACTGCCTCTCCTCTTTGTCTTGGGCGGGTCTAATTTACAGCGAGACATGGTCAAGACAGATCTTGTTTATAGCAGGACTTTATCTGATGTGGGTGAGAAACAAAGTTTCTAAAGAAAGTTCTTGCTGTATGGAGAGCCCCTTTAAAGATTTGGTTGTAGTAGTGCACATAATGTCATCTGACCTTTTTTCTTTTTTTTTTGTCACCATGTAATGATGTCGAAGTTTGTCCTCTAATGAATTAGTATGGTTTTATGTACCTCCAAACAACATATAAGTCTTTTCTGAGAAGGTACAGTGAGAACTTGTTGACCAGCACATTGATACAATGTTAAAGGTAAAGAATCGGAGAAGAGGAGGATCACTGGTCCAGCAGGCTACAGTGTGTCCGATGTTAAAGAATTGTATTCAGAACGCACAACTGCCACCTTCCATTGTCGGGTGTATTCACTAACCACTACAGAACTTTTAAACTGTATTCCTATAAACATTCTACTGTGGAAATGTAAAGTATAAAGCACTGGTGCAGTATGGTGAGATTGAATCTGAGAGACTGGCCATGTGGCAACTTTTTATGTGGAGTACAATTTTTGTATTTTATCGGAAATGTTTTTGTACAACTAATAGTATAGACCTTCTATGAAAATAGTGTTGGACTACCATTTAAAGAGCATAGCTATACACACATTGTGAATAAAGCTCTGAATCCTTTATGAAAAACTGTCATGGGCGAAATGTTGGCTGCCAATAAAGAGGTCTTTTGAAAATGGGTTTTGGTTGGCTGGAATGCCTGATGTTTTATAGCTTATTCCACATACATCATCAGTTCTGATGAATGTCAGAACAATACCCCCCACCTAATCTTGAGTAGGCTGGTTTGCTGCCAAAACAGCCCTGACCTGTTGAGGCATGACAGGTCAGGGCCACTAGACCCCTGAAGGTATGCTGTGGTATCTGGCACCAAGCTGTCAGTAGCAGATCCTTTAAGTTGCAATCCATGGGGGGGGGGGGGGCTCACCTTGCATAGAGCCATCTGGAACCTCCTGTTATGGGGGGCCCTTGCCAGCTTCCTATGGTGGTGCATCCATGTGTGTCAGCACTGCCCCACCTCACAGAATTTGATTGACAGCAGGAGCCACTGGCTCCCGGGGCTGTCTCTGAGCCTGTGAGAAGAGAGACCAACACTGCTGCAAATGGGCACTGTGCTTAATTGAGATAAGACTTTGGTAAGTATAAAGGGAGGTGATGGAGCGATGCAACTACTGAGACATGTATTTGGCAGGGAAGGTTAAGGTTAAAGTGGTTGTATACCTCAGAAATTGAATATGAACAAAGCATATCCCTCTATAGTGAGTGCTCTTAATTGAGACAAGTACAAAGTGTCATTTCTGTCTAAATTCCTTTATCAGCATGGGTCACTTCTGACAAGTTTTCTTAACACCAAGCAAGAGAAAAAAGGTGATCTAAAGCCTTGGGGGGGTCCTCTTTTATCCAGTTAGATCTCAAAGTTCTCACTGAGCTCTCCCCAATATGTTCAGATACGCTTTATAAATTCTGCACTTTGAACAGATGACTGCAGCTAGACAGGTACAACTTCTGTTGGTTTTGTTTCATCTCTATGTATCGCCTGAGGCCAGTCACTTCACTGGGTATACAGTATGTCAGGCTGGGTTCACACATCGCAGCAGCAGCTCCGATGCGAATTGCACAGGAGCCCTGTGTGTCTTTTGATCCATTTCAGGTCTGAATTCAGCCTAAAATTTGGGCTGAAATTAGACCTGAAACTGTGAATGGAGATGCACCGAACTCCCGCTGTGGGACACTGCGTTCTCCAGTGTGAACCCAGCCTAAGGGTTTGCAAACACTTAAAAAAAAAAAAAAAAAAAAAAAGTCTGACCTTTAGTACCACTTTAAGGTGTTGGTGATGTGTGTGGATATAAGTGCAAGGGTATTTTCCCAACACTCAGAAGTGCCTTGGATAAGCTATAACTTGTCTTCAGCATTATAGAACAAGTTCAGTGGAATGTGATGAACTACTGCTACATGTACCAGGAGTAGGCAACCAAATCCCAATATGCCTCTGACAGCCATGAATCCTAGAAGCAGGATCTTCTGGTCCATGGCTCCTGGGATTTTGTAGTTTTATCTCTGCTGAGGTGGAATGGGAACCTTTGCAGACCACTATCACTCTGTTTAGTTTCAATACTTTACAATTCTAGCTCTGAAACTAGCACAAAACCAGGCAACTGCCATCTTCAGGACGCCATGGCAGTTCCTGCATTTCCCACATTAGCAGTCTACTTTTAAATGTACCTGTTGTCTACACATTCGAACTACAATTTTGTTGGTTTTCATCCTCCAAATTTAAAGTAGACCTGTCATTGCAAGACAATGGGGGCTACTACTGCTGACCACTTTCTAAAAGTGCCACTTGCCTGGCTGTTATGTTCATAATTTGGCCTCCATACATTGTGAGTTGCTGACCCAAAACCAGGAAAGTCTGAGTACTTTAGCTGCATGGTTGTTCTGGGTTAGGGAGACACCTCTACGTGAGTCAGCTCAGGCAGTTGGACATTTCAGTAGGAGCCCCCTGTGTTTCCTCTGTGACAGGTTTACTTGAATGTGCCTCAGCAATTACTGCAGCTGTTCTTATAGATGCTAAAAACGTGGCCTGTTGGAATACGTGAGGAATGGAGCTGAGACCGCTGGCCTATATCTTGGAGGCAGCAGTGTGTAGGATAAGGCTGGGTTTTCATACCGCAGCATGGAACGGGTCACAGCAGGGGTCTGGTGCACAGTAGAGTGAACCCAGCCTTAAGCTTCAGCGAACCCACATAGTTTCTCCAGAACCTAGCCATGTTACTGAGACATGAGGCACATTGTGCCTTAAAGCTTTTATAGCATTGTTTCCTAGTCCAGTGAAGTATGCTGATGGATTTATTCAGCCACAGCATCTCTTCCCTTAGCCCTCGGTCACATTGAAGGGCCTTGTCATGTGATTTGACAGGTTTCACCCTATTGCCGGCAATCACACTGTTCAAATTGGTGCGACACCAACTTTGTGGTGCCAGATCAATTTGAAAAAAATATTTCTGCACTACTTTCAGGTGTGACTTGCGTAGACATCTGCATGAAGCTGCACAAATGTCTTTCATGCTGCACTGACATGTTGATTTTGCTTTTGTGCAATTTCAGAGGCAGATGCATAATTTAAAAGCCACAGTCAATGTGAATGAGGGTTTATGTGGCCCATTCACATGAGCTTGTCAACACACACTACAAAGTACACTTCAGCCTGGGTTCTAATGCACATTATCATGTTTTCCTTCAGTTTCAATAGAGGCTGCTGTACATTTCCATGACTTGCTCTTGAGGGTCAGGTGTTTACTGTGGGTGATGTTCATTTAAGGACTGGATATCCATTCAGCAGATAAATGAACTACATTTCTATTTCACCAAAACTTTCTCACGTTTTTGGTTGTTTTTTATAATTATTATAATAATGTTTGTTCTCTGCCTTAACTGTGGACCATTTCTAGACTATTCCTGGTTTTCTTCCACTAAATGTAGATGTTTAAACAAAACATGGAAACATTTTTGTAAAAAAAAGTGTTTAATATAATAAAACTGACCCTTTTTTTTCTGTTTTTGTGTCTCATTTTGTTAAAAGTAGAACAAAGGGCAAAATAAAAAGACAAATGATGCAATCTATCACTAGTAATAATACAGCCATCTTACCTGATGATCCTGCTGGAAAGTCTCTAATTTTTCAGCGTCAAGCTTTACCAGACCAAGCCATCGAGCAAAGGTGACAGAAGGTTGAGACAAACCATTTAACGGTGCTTATCATGGGAACAGCTTAAGCCCGGTACACAGGATGAGATTATCGGACAAATGATCATCCGTGGATTTTTTTGCATGTAAATCTCAGATCAAATCTGATGAGTTTACTAAAGTCACACATTCTCATACGACAGAATAAAAATTTGGAAGTATCCTGTGTTGTAATGCATTTGTATTGCATTTTCAAATGACAGCTGTACTGATTAAACGAAAATCATACGATCTGGCATCTCACGAAAAATATTTTCGTGCATGTCTGCTCAAATAATATCGGATGCACTGTCCTGATCAGCTCTCGAAAGATCTGTACTAACGATACGATTATTGTAAGATTGATTTGAAAGCAGTACGATTTTCTGATCGTGTGTACGGGCATTAAAGCGTAATGCCACTTTTGTTGAGAAAACATTCCTTCCTGGGTGATCTATGTACATTACAAGGATAATAATCTTTGCATATTCCCACCTTTTTGTTATTCTGAAGAAATCACGGTTTGTTCCTCTGGGCCTAGTTGGTCTAATGGGAGTGGTTTCATAATTATCAGTCAGCTGTGGCAGCTGCAGAGCACTAATAAGGAAATCTGTTGGGTCTGCATCCCTTTTTAGATGTGTTCCTATTGGAAATATCCCACCAAATAATGGGATTTTTGACTTACCGTAAAATCCATTTATCTGAGTTTATTGACACAGTGCTCCATTATTCAGAACCATAGGGTTATACCGCCCCCTACAAGAGTGGGACACTAGACAGAAAAAAAAAGACTTGGCTATGCCTATGGGCAGTCCTAGGTGGTATACACCCTCCTCTCTGCTATAGGCCTTCAGACCTCAGAAGGTAGATACTATTAGACCCAACACCCACAGGCAGGTCCACAGGGAGTCCCACCTTCCGGACAACAGTAAATGAAAAACGCAGCATGCAACTTCTGGAGTTTGTCCAGAGGAAGAAACATTCTGGCCAGAGCTGAAGCCTGGGTCAGGCTTAGATACTCCAATGTTGGGGAAGGGGCCAAAGCAGACTTCAGGTAGTATAGAAGCCAACTGAAATCTGTCAAGGTCTGTATAGGAGCCACGTTTCCCCTCGGGGTAGTCGAGGACCAAAAACTGAAAGCAGCGGCCTCCCACCCAGCACCCGGTTGGTAGGCCACAAAGCCGCAGCCCAAATTACGGAAGGGCCGCAGGCGGTTCCACGATCGCAGACGTCTGGTCACCCGCCTCCTAGGCCCAACCATTGCAGCAGGTAGGCCCAAGGGTGGAAGGGGGGCAGTGTGTCCAAAAAGCACCTAGGCCAGAAGCCTGGGCCCCACCCGGGGAGGGAGGTGGAGGATAACCCCGGAGGGAGTGACCACCCCAGGGAGTACCCACACCACGTCCAGGAGAGGAGGGGCCCCATACTTACCGATCCAGCGAAGCATGCAGGTAATGCTCCCATCCCCTCACCACCGAAGTGGGGGGGGGGGGGCTGGCGGCCATGAGGAACACTGCGACGCAGGCCGAAACCTGTTTGTATACCACCTTGCAAGACATTTAACTCACAGGGCCAGCCCCGCAGTGGGGCTATGTCGCAGCTGACCTAGCGCGTAGCTGCAGTCTGCACACGTTCGCTGGCCAGACTGGGGAGACAACTGGATCTTAGTGTCCAGCCCGTCGCCCAGCCTGGCAGTTGATTGTAGATCTTATCGTGGAAAAAAGAAATAAAAAAAAATTACCAGGACTAGAAATCACAGCAGGGAACTAGGTCCTTATTCCTGACTAGGCAGAAAAAAAACCTGAAGGCCTATAGCAGAGAGGGGGATGTATACCACCTAGGACTGCCCATAGGTATAGCCAAGTCTTTTTTTTTCTGCCTAGTGTCCTACTCCTGTGGGGGGCAGTATAACCCTATGGTTCTGAATAATGGAGCGCGGTGTCTGTCAAAGAACGAAGAGAAATTAAATTTTTGTTGCAGAGAATGCCTGGAATCTGACTTGTATCTTCGGCAGACTTCTGGAAAACTTTGGTAAGCCAATCACACAAGCAGGAAATGAGGTTTCTGGGGAGTGGTCAGTACACTCTTGTGTACAGAACAACTCCGTGTAGCCATATTGCATTGATAGAAAATTACAGTGGCTGCAAATTGAAAAGGAAAGGTAATTTTTAATTATCCAGACATAGACTGGGCGGAGGGAACCGCGCATTCATTTAAGGCTCGCCAGTTCCTTAATGTCTTGCAGGACAATTTTATGGGTCAGATGGTAGACGCACCAACTAGAAATAAAACATTACTAGATCTACTGATTACCAACAATACAGACCTGATAACAGATGTGGAAATACGGGGCAATTTAGGTAACAGCGATCACAGATCAATTAGTTTCAGTATAAATCACACAAATAGGAGACATGAAGGGAACACAAAGACACTGAATTTCAAAAGAGCCAACTTCCCTAAACTACAAACCTTGCTAAAAGGCATAAATTGGGATAAAATATTAGGAACAAAGAATACAGAGGAGAGATGGGTTTGCTTTAAGAGCATATTAAATAAGGGCATTAGCCAATGTATCCCATTGGGTAATAAATTTAAAAGAGCGAACAAACATCCTGGATGGCTTAACTCCAATGTAAAAATGCATATAAAAGCAAAGGAGAAGGCCTTCAAAAAATACAAGGTTGAGGGATCATCCACAGCATTCAGAATTTATAAAGAATGCAATAAGAAATGTAAGGGTGCAATTAGGATGGCTAAGATAGAACATGAAAGACACATAGCGGAGGAGAGCAAAAAAAATCCCAAGAAATTCTTTAAATATGTAAACAGTAAAAAAGGGAGGACAGACCATATTGGCCCCATAAAGAATGAGGAAGGACATCTGGTTACAAAGGATGGGGAGATGGCAAAGGTATTGAATTTATTCTTCTCCTCAGTCTTCACGAGTGAATCGGGGGGGCTTCAGTAACCAAAACTGCAGTGTTTATCCTCATGACACAACACAGGAAGCACCTACATGGTTAACAGAGGACGGAATTAAAATTAGACTTGAGAAACTTAACATTAATAAATCACCGGGACCAGATGGCTTGCATCCGAGGGTACTTAGGGAACTCAGTCAGGTGATTGCCAGACCGTTGTTCCTAATTTTTACAGACAGTCTATTGACTGGAATGGTACCAGCTGATTGGAGAAAAGCCAATGTAGCACCAATATTTAAAAAGGGCCCAAAAAACATCCCTGGGAATTACAGACCAGTTAGCCTAACATCAATAGTATGTAAACTCTTGGAGGGGATGATATGGGACTATATACAAGATTTTAGTAATAAGAATGATATCATTAGCAGTAATCAGCATGGATTCATGAAGAATCGTTCTTGCCAAACCAATCTATTAACCTTCTATGAGGAGGTGAGTTGCCATCTAGATAAAGGAAGGCCCGTAGACGTGGTGTATCTGGATTTTGCAAAAGCATTTGACACAGTTCCCCATAAACGTTTACTGTACAAAATAAGGTGCATTGGCATGGACCATAGGGTGAGTACATGGATTGAAAACTGGCTACAAGGGCGTGTTCAGAGGGTGGTGATAAATGGGGAGTACTCAGAATGGTCAGGGGTGGGTAGTGGGGTCCCCCAGGGTTCTGTGCTGGGACCAATCCTATTTAATTTGTTCATAAACGACCTGGAGGATGGGATAAACAGTTCCATCTCTGTATTTGCAGACGATACTAAGCTAAGCAGGGCAATAACTTCTCCGCAGGATGTGGAAATCTTGCAAAAAGACCTGAACAAATTAATGGGGTGGGCGACTACATGGCAAATGAGGTTCAATGTAGAAAAATGTAAAATAATGCATTTGGGTGTCAAAAATATGAATGCAATCTATACACTGGGGGGAGAACCTCTGGGGGAATCTAGGATGGAAAAGGACTTGGGGGTCCTAGTGGATGATAGGCTCAGCAATGGCATGCAATGCCAAGCTGCTGCTAATAAAGCAAACAGAATATTGGCATGCATTAAAAGGGGGATCAACTGCAGAGATAAAACGATAATTCTCCCGCTCTACAAGACTCTGGTCCGCCCGCACCTGGAGTATGCTGTCCAGTTCTGGGCACCAGTCCTCAGGAGGGACTTACTGGAAATGGAGCGAGTACAAAGAAGGGCAACAAAGCTAATAAAGGGTCTGGAGGATCTTCGTTATGAGGAAAGGTTGCGAGCACTGAACTTATTCTCTCTGGAGAAGAGACGCTTGAGAGGGGATATGATTTCAATTTACAAATACTGTACTGGTGACCCCACAATAGGGATAAAACTTTTTCGCAGAAGAGAGTTTAATAAGACTTGTGGCCACTCATTACAATTAGAAGAAAAGAGGTTTAACCTTAAACTACGTAGAGGGTTCTTTACTGTAAGAGCGGCAAGGATGTGGAATTCCCTTCCACAGGCGGTGGTCTCAGCGGGGAGCATTGATAGCTTCAAGAAACTATTAGATAATCACCTGAATGACCGCAATATACACGGATATGTAATGTAATACTGACACATAATCACACACATAGGTTGGACTTGATGGACTTGTGTCTTTTTTCAACCTCACCTACTATGTAACTATGTAACTATGTCCCATAAGGCATTGCTCTTTACACATTCACAAGTTCTCAGGCACTTACAGCTCAGTACACAGTCCCTTCATGTCAGCATGTGTGCTGCACTGTGTGTACTGACATGTGCAAGTGGTGTACTGAGATGTACAGTTGGGTCCATATATAATTTGGACACAGGCACAATTTTAGTTTTTTTAAGGTTTTTACCAAAACATATTAAAGCTATAGTTATAAAATGGATATGGGCTGAAAGTGCACACTCTCAGGTTTAATTTGTGGGTATGTACATCCTAATCAGTGGTAGGGTTTTAGTAATTACAGCTCTTAAGAGTAGCCACACCCCCCCCCCCTTTTTCAAGGGCCCAAAAGTAAGGATGAGCTCCGGCGTGTTCGCACAGCCCACGTGCAGAGCCCACCAGGAAGTTGGCACGGCACCGCGCTAATCACAGGCAGTGAGACATTTCCCGATCTCAGCAGCTGCACATCAGGAAATGTCTCACTGCCTGTGATTAGCGCGGCACGGTGCCGACTTCCTGGGGGGCTCTGCACGTGGGATATGCGAACACGCCCAAGCTCATCCTTACCCAAAAGTAATTGGACAATTGAATCAAAAGCTGTTTTTTTCATGGGCAGGAGTGGGTTACTCCTTTGTTATTTCTTCATAAATTAAGCAGGTGAAAAGTCTAGAGTTAATTCTAAGTGTGGTATTTTGAATCTATTGCTGTGAACCTACATCATGCGTTCAAAGGAGCTGTCTATGTAAGTGAAATAGGCCATCGTAAGGCTTCATTAACTAAACAAATCCATCAGAGAGATAGCAGCAACATTAGGAGTGGCCAAATCAACAGTTTGGTACATGCTAAAGAAAAAAAATAATGCACTGGTGAGCTCAGAAACATAAAAAGGCCTGGATGTCCACAGAAGACAACAGTTGTGGATGATCGCAGGATCCTCTCTATGGTAAAGAAAAACCCATTCACAACATCCAGACAAGTGAAGGACACTTGCCAAGAGGTGGGCGTATCATTGTCAAAGTCTACAATCAAGAGAAAACTTCACGAAAGCAAATACAGAGGGTTCACCACAAGGTACAAACCATTTATAAGCTTGAAGAATAGAAAAGCCAGATTAGACTTTGCCAAAAAAACATATAAAAAAGCCAGACCAGTTCTGGAAAAGCATTCTTTGGACGGATGAAGCTAAGATTAATCTGTGAATAATAAATAAAATGGTACCAGCGCCAATAATAAAACAAAAAAAGGAAAGAAGGGTTGCTGCACCTGAAATTAGTGAAGACTAATGAGGAATGAATGAACGAACCATGTGAGAAATAAAATCCGTGTTCCAAATAACATTCGTGACTTTTCACCCAAAGTGACAACAAATTGCGCTCACCAGATGGCGCTGGCCAGCAAGTGACCATAAGACATTAAGTACCTCCTCGAATTCTGGAAACTATTCAACGATCTTTTTGAATGGTGAAGATCGTTGAATGGTTCCAGGATTCAAGGAGGTACTTCATGTCTTATGGTCACTTGCTGGCCAGCGCCATCTGGTGAGCACAATTTGTTGGGTGAAAAGTCACGAATATTATTTGGAACACGGATTTTATTTCTCACGTGGTGTTGAAGTGGAATCATCTAGAAAGAATTTTGGAGAGGTTTTGAACTTTTCATGATATTTGTTTGAGCAATCATAAATATATTAATTTTTAATGTATAACGTGAGGCCCTTCACTAATAAACTGTTTTGAATGTATACATACTATTTGTATAAATCACTTTTTGCATTTTAATGATTGCATTGGGAGCGCCCTTTACCACAGCATTCTTAAAATCTGTACCAGAACGACTGAAAGAAAAAAAAAAAAAAAGTGTGGAGAAGGCTTGGAACAGCTCATGATCCAAAGAACACAACCTCATCTGTAAAACATGGTGGAGGGAGTGTGATAGAATGGGCAAGAATGGCTTCCAGTGGCACTGGGTCATTGGTGTTTATTGATGATGTGACAGAAGCAGCCGGATTAATTCTGCAGTGTTTAGAGATATACTGTCAGTCCAGATTCAGCCAAATGCAGCAAAGTTGATTGGACGACGCTTCACAGTACAGCTGGACAATGATCCATAAACACACTGCAATGGCCGAGTCAATCACCTGATCTCAACCCAATTGAGCATGCATTTCACTTGCTGAAGGCAAAAATAAACACAGAAAGACCCACAAACAAACAACTGAGGACAGCTGCAGTTAGAGCCTGGCAAAGCATCAGAAAGAAGGAAGCCCAGTCTTTGGTAATGTCCATGGGTGCCAGACTTCAAGCAGTCATTGCCAGTAAAGGATTCTCAAGAAAAAAAAAAAAAAATGAATACATTTTATTTATGATTATATTCATTTGTCCAATTACATTTGAGCCCCTGAAAATGGGGGGACGGTGTATAAAAAAGGTTGCAGTTCCTAAAATTTGTACTTGAGTTGATATTTAAAGCTGAAAGTCTGCACTTAAAATTCATTTGGATTGTTTCGCTTTAATATTATTCTGGTGGCAGAGCCAAAAGTAAGAAAACTGTGCCTGTGTCCAAATTTTATATATATATATATATATATATATATATATATATATATATATACACACATATACATATACACACATACCCAACTGTACATACTGATTTTACTGTTGTGGGTTTAGTAACACTTTAGGGGCTCTGTATTACCTCCAGTTTCTCTGGGTTTGGATGTTGCTCTTCCCTGCACAAAGGCATTACAATTTAAAGGGGGTTGTAAAGGTTTGTGTTTTTTCAGCTTGATGCATTGAGGTGAAAAAACACCTGGCAGTCACCGGCCCCCTAGCCCCCGTTTTATTTACCTGCACCCCTTCATTCAGTCTGCGGGGACGCGCTGTCTCTCTCTCCACGGGCTCCCGGCTCTTGATTGGTTTAGATTGATAGCAGCGCAGCCATTGGCTCCCGCTGCTGTTAATCAAATCCAATGACGTGGGGGGCGGGGACGAGTCCTGCATTTGGCCTCTATGGACACCGAATGCTGGACTGGGGAGCGCGCCCGCAAGGTTATGTGATGCGGGGAGGAGCCGCGAGAGCCGCTGGGGGGACCCCAGAAGAGCACGTTCGGGGCCACTCTGTGCAAAACGAGCTGCAGAGTAGAGGCAAGTATGATAGGTTTGTTATTTAAAAAAAAAAAAAAAAAAAAAAAAAAAAAGAATTACCCTTACAATCACTTTAATTTAAAGTAAAAGTTTACCACTACAGTGGTACCTCGGTGCATGAACTTAATTTGTATGTACAAAAAAAAGTATTTTAAACATATATTACATGCCACGTTGCACAGATTCCCAAAAGTAGTTTCTATGCTACTTTTAGCGACTTTAGGGTGCAGTTTCAATTGACATCTGTGCAGCAACCCACACAGATGTCTCTGAAATCGCCCTGAAGTCTGCACTGACATGCAGGAATGAAATTGTGATTCTACGTGAAATCGTGACCACCCCCCCCCCCCAGACTGAATGATTTACAAATATAATACATTGCAGCTTACCAATCATTAGATATGGTGGATGCATTTGTTTTCTTTAGGGTTTTTCCCTGTTTTTACCTGGTGATCTGGCTAGTAACACACCTCCTGTATTAGAGTGCTCCCACTCTGGATGAAGGAGCACAGGGGGAACCTTTGGACAGCAGCATTGTCAGCCTGGGAGAAGGGAAGCGTTAGATGGACTAACAAATTTAGGTACACTAGCAAATTAAAGCTAAACTCCAGCTAACACTTTATAAGCAGTAACAGCTTTCTCCCTTTGAGATAAAGGTTTTACACAAATAAAGGCTGATCATTATAAGCACCCCTGCCAGTGTTAAATAGTTGGTCTCACCCCTGTAACAGATACATTCTGCAGGATCAATATCAAGGAGGAAGATAGATATTCATCCTTGCACCTAAATTTGGGACTTTGCACTATCAGCACTTTTAAAGGATGGTTGCCACTTAATGGTGATTACCCCTCATTACATGTACTGTTTATATTAAATTCTTTTTGGTTTAATTTGAAGATTATGAATTGAGCATTTCATTTATGCACGCTATTATATGTATGTAGAATTTCCAAGCGCTGCACGGTCACATTTTATTGAAAAAACACATATGCGTTTTTACCATGTTTTTGCAGCGGAGCAGTGTGAAAGCAGCCTTAGGAGAGCCCTGGCAGGTCTCAGTGGGCTGAATGGCCATGCTGGAGGCTTTGGACAGGTTATCTTTTAGCTTGTGGTGAGCCTTTTATTCTAGAATTGTGAATGTCACAAGGCAAAAATACCTGCCTCAGAAGCTTTTAGTGGAAGCAATTACCCAACACCACATAATAGTTACATGACAGCAAACCTGAACCACGTCGGCTTTACTGTAAATGTTACAAGACTGGGACTTGGAAAATGGCCACTTCCAACATGCACTTCTCACACAGGCACATTCTGGAAAGATCTCTTATATCTTAAAAACTGTGTCAAGGGGCGTGGTCCGGACATGGCCGAGTGAAGACGCGTTTGCACGGAGCTCCCGGCCTCTCCTAACCCATCTTGGCTATTTTAGCTCTTTTCTCGCAGAATGCTCTCAGCTAAGAAGCGCACATACAGGAGGAACAAGAAGAAGCCTGGCCCGGCACCTGGTACACCCGCACTGGCGGACCTACAGAGGCTTTTCGGCAGATCTCTTCCCGGCTCCCCAGACCTTAAGATGGCGGATCCCTGTGCCTCGCGCTCGCAAACCCCCGACCTCATGGCGACCCCGGCCCTCCTGGAGGAGCCCCGCAGTCCGATGCTTTACTCCAACTCCCCCGGCCTATCAGAAGCAAACTTTGATGAGACTCCCCGCCAGTCATTCATGGTTGGAGCGGATGCTGAACTGAAGGCTCTCCTGCGAGCATTGCCGACCAGAGCGGACATTGAAGCCCTCGTAGGGAGGGTGGAGGCAGCACATAGGAAAGAGCTGAATGTGGTGAAGCAAGAAGTACACTCGCTCAACACGTGCCTGACATCAGGCGAGGCCTCGCTCGCGGTCCTGGAGCGGAGAGTCGCGTCCCTAGAGACGAGCCAAGTGGATCACAATGCCTCAGCGGTAGAACTACAGCTCAGAATGGAGGAAATGGAGGATAGGAGCCGCAGGAACAACTTGCGGCTCCGAGGCCTCCCAGAAGCTACGGGACAAGCTGATCTCCAGGCCACAGTGACGGACATTTTCCGGAGAGTGGCGGGAGACCATTTACCGGAGCGGGTCGAAATCGACCGGGTACATAGAGCCCTGGGCCCCAGATCGTCGGATCCGACTAGACCCAGGGATGTGATTTGCCGCCTTCACCACTACACCCATAAGGAGGCCATTGCACGAGGAGCCTGGGAGGCGGGAGAGCTGGAATTTGATGGCGCACATGTGAAGCTACTTCCGGATATATCCAGATCAACCCTCATCCGCCGAGCCATACTGAAACCTCTCCTAGACCTTGCCCGGCGCTGCAACGCCACTTACCGATGGGGCTTCCCGTTGTCAGTGACTTTCATCAAGGACAGAGATCCTTCCTGCTACGCTCTCCGGACTCTCTACCGGCCGTGTTTGATTTCCTAGGCACAGATCCAATTGACGTCCCCAACTGGCTAGCCTATCTACCTAGAGCTCCGGGTCGCCCTAACACAATGCGACACCAGGAACCAAGACCGCAGAGAACACAGAGAAGCGGACGTCGCCCCCGATCTCTCTCCCAGGAGAGCCAGCGGGAAGTGTGAGTACATTTTCGTTCTCCCTCCTCTCCTTCACACTGCAGGGGATGCTATCTAGTAGTTCTACGGACCGTTGCTGAGTAGTCCCCTTTGTCATCCCCTTTTGGAGATCCTCATAGCCTCCGCGCGTTTACCCCCCCTCAGGGGGCCCTGACCTGAACGAGCTCCCTTTGTCCCCTCATATTGCAAGACTCTCGTGTTCAGATACGACCCCATGACCTAATGTTGCTGCCTAACTGGGCCGCTCTGTCTCAACCCACAGCGCTAGAGGTTATACTATCCCTACATCAGTCATGAGGAGACCCTTGGAAACTTTCCTCTTACCCTCTACACGTCGGGCAAAGGGTCCTCTGATGGCCAAGTTGTTTCATCGCCTGCATCTGTCTTTCCGGAGGAACTTTTTCGATCTGAGGACACACCAGAGAATGATCCAACCTGCCTTGTTCAGAACTACCCCCCTATACGTTTAACCTGGGTTGCGGTTCGCCGGTCAGGCGTGAGGTAACCATTGCTTCTCAATTGCTGGACTTCCCCTCTTAGGTTTGCATTCTAAATGTTATGTTTTATTTCTGTTTGACAGGAGGGGATATCTAGTTGGGGTTTATATGGCTAAGCTGACTTTTCTTATGCAATGAACTGCAGGTTCACATAGGAGAACATGCAGTTCAGTGAGGGAGATACTTGGCCGTGGGGGAGGAGGAGTGGTTGAGGCTGCACTGTACTCTTGTTCTCTGAAAATGACGGTTCTCCTCTCCCACTTGGTGACGACAGCAGCCGGAGTGACCAGCTGGGCCTGCCAGCATAAGCTTTGGCTGGAGGCTAGCTAAGGGGAATATTCCAAATCTACACTAATGAGGTGAGGGTGCACCCTGTATGCGTTCGGCTATAGGCTCGTGCATTCCCCCTTCGCGGATCACCGATCAATAACAGATAGCGGTCACAAAGGAGGAGAGGAGACCCCTAATCCGTTTCCTTGGGTATATGAGTACCGGGATTAGCCGGGGTAACCAGTTTTCTTCTGTATTTGTTTTTATTTTCGTTATATTATATACCAATTACAATATAGCTTCTTAAGTGCACCAAGATGGGTGGGAGTACCGGGACCTCACACACGAGCGATATCCATCCACACCCCACATAGGCCTTGCATGCACCCGAGGTTTTTAAGGGTATTATGCACTTTAAAGTAAGTATTGTCTTACTAATTTAGACTTGAACTAGGTGAGACAGCTAGAGTGTGAGAAGTCGCTGTCCTACCTCCTTTCTGCTCCTTCCTTCTCTCTACCCCCTCATTTCCTTTCTCTTCTCCTTCCCCCCTCCTTTTCCCCCTACTTGACTGTGATTTTAGACAGTTTCCCCCCTTACCCTCTCGGAAGACATGGCGGTAGACACTTTTAAGGTGACATCCCTTAATGCCAAGGGTCTTAACACCCCTGAAAAGAGACGCATGCTACTACATGATCTCAAAAAATCACGCACAGACATTGCGTTCATACAAGAGACCCATTTTAAAACAAATAAATCCCCTGCACTCCAGAATAGATCTTTTCCACATGTTTACCACTCCACAAACTGTAGTGCCAAATCTAGGGGCACGTCGATCCTGATCTCCAATAGGTTGCTTTGGCGTTTCCAGGAAATGATGGCAGACCCCGAGGGACGCTATTTGTTTCTAAAGGGACGCTTAGGAGAAGCTCAGTTCACGCTGGCCACCCTTTACGCACCCAATGAACAGCAGGCAAACTTTAT
This sequence comes from Aquarana catesbeiana, assembly GCF_042186555.1. Taxonomy (NCBI): domain Eukaryota; kingdom Metazoa; phylum Chordata; class Amphibia; order Anura; family Ranidae; genus Aquarana; species Aquarana catesbeiana. The sequence goes on from NC_133329.1 coordinate 338,016,825, forward strand.
CAGGTGTACAATGAGGAAACTAATGGCATACAGGGAGGGCCAACTGATCATGCGGGGTGACTTTAATGTGCCCCTGGATCCCTCAGTGGACACATCCTCAGGCACCTCCTCTTTATCGCAGTCACACCGAAAATGTATCAAACAATCCATACATAATGCTCATTTACTTGATGTATGGAGACTCCAACATTCGGGAGAGAGGGACTATACCTTCTTCTCTTCCCCTCATAAAGTATACTCCAGAATAGATCTCTTCCTGGTGCCGCACGACCAACTACATCTAGTGGAAGCGTCCACAATTGGTCAGATCACATGGTCGGACCATGCGCCAATTTACCTCACGTATACGCTTACTGAGAGACCCTCGCCTAGATCTCTCTTCTGGCGACTGAATGAGAGTTTGTTGCAGAACCCGGAGGTGCTGGGGGATGTGTCCAAAGCCATAGATGCATATTTCCAGGAAAACGATACCCAAGACTGCAACCCCGGTATTTTGTGGGAAGCCCACAAATGTGTGTTAAGGGGGGTACTTATCAAACACGGGGCCACCATTAAAAAAGAGAGGAATAAACAGCTTGCCGGATTGCTCGCCGACCTGTCTACCCTTGAATCCCAACACAAACAGTTGTCCTCTAGAGACCTAGAGGTGAAACTGGGAAACTTGCGAACACAAATTAATGACCTACTCCTCTATAAAGCAAAGGCGGCTTTGCAGTTCTGCCGTAAATTGTCTTATGAGTCGGGGGATAAATGTGGTAAGCTGTTGGCTAGGTCGGCGAAGGAAATTAAAGCAACCTCATACATCCCACAGATAACATTGCCAGATGGTAAGAAGGCCACCATCCCGAAACAAATTGCAAAGGGTTTTGAAGACTTCTACTCTGACCTATACAATCTCCCCCCCCCCACTAGTTCAGCGCATATTGACAAATACGTATCGGAAGCCCAAATTCCCTCTCTGTCTGAAGAAACTAAAGGCCTGTTAGATGAACCAATTACATTGGATGAACTACAAAACGCAGTTAAAGCCATGAAAATAGGTAAAGCACCAGGGCCGGACGGTTATACAATCCAGTACTATAGGACTTTCCTATCGGTTTTGGGCCCACGACTTCTGACATTTTTCAACACACTAGGAGTAGACTCTGCCTTCCCCAACGAAACCCTCAAAGCTCATCTCTCTTTAATCCACAAGGAGGGGAAAGACCCATGCTCGTGTGGGAGCTATCGTCCCATATCTCTTTTAAATGTCGACCTCAAAATATTCTCTAAAATCATAGCAACTAGATTAGCGACACATCTCAATTCCCTGATCCATCTGGATCAAGTGGGGTTCATCCCATCCAGAGAAGCCAGGGATAACACCATTAAAGTCCTCAACTTGTCCATCTAGCAAAGACTAAGAAAATCCCCAGTATTTTTGTTAGCACTGATGCGGAGAAGGCCTTCGATAGGGTGCACTGGAATTATATGTTCTCAGTGCTCTGTCATGTTGGCCTAGGTGACAGAATGTTGAAATGGATTGGCAGCATCTACTCGACTTCATCGGCACAAGTGAAGGTCAATGGTATACTCTCAAGTCCTTTTCCCATCAGGAATGGTACGCGACAGGGGTGCCCTCTGTCCCCCCTGCTTTTCGCTCTTTCTCTTGAGCCCTTTCTTTGTAGGATCAGATCACACCCAGACATCACAGGTCTTCAAGTGGGCAATATGCACTGCAAAATCTCAGCATATGCTGACGATCTTCTCTTCTCCCTCACAAACCCTAAAATTTCCCTCCCTAATCTAATGCGAGAGTTCAAAACATATGGTGAGATCTCGAATCTGAAAATAAACTTCACCAAGTCGGAAGCAATGGGTGTGTCGGTCCCCCCTAGTGTTTTAACTGATCTCCAATCAAACTTTAAATTTAAATGGCCCTCATCAGCACTTAAATACCTAGGCACGTTTATCCCCCCAGATGTGACACAGACGTTTGAACTAAATTTCCCCCCACTGTTGACAAAGACCCGGACATTGTTAGACAGATGGCATGCAGGCTTCCATTCCTGGTTCGGGAGATGTAATCTGCTTAAAATGAGTATCCTACCGAAATTCATCTACCTGATTCAAGCTTTACCGATTCATATCCCGCCCTCTTTCTTCAAGCAGACCCAAGCACTTTTCACCAGATTCATCTGGGCACACAAAAGGCCGCGACTACGCCACGCACAGCTGACCCTACCCAAACACTGTGGGGGACTGGCAATGCCCGATATACGCTTATACTACATGGCCTCTCATCTAGGGCGTATACTTGATTGGAGGAGAAATGGTGCTTCCAAATTGTGTATAGAACTGGAGCAATCACAGTCGAGCGTGCCTTTGGGGGGTGCGTTATGGTGCGTTGGCGATCTCCCGGGCTCCCTGACAGCGCACCCTCTTATAGGCACCACTCTGAGGAATAGTCAACAAATCACCTCCCACTCAACTTACACTTCAAAGACATCTCCCCTATACCCCATCTTGGGTAACCCTAAATTTGAACCAGGCACGGAGGCAGCAGAATTAACGTCTCTTAGAGAGACCAGAAGGGACTGTGCAATTAAATTTATCAGTGGGGGAAATGGCCGACCTTAGAAGATCTCTGCAATCCAGCGGGTCAGTATCGGCTAACCTTCTGGAGAGCATTGCAACTACACCACTTTATCCACTCACTCCCAGAACCACACAATTTCACTCGAGAACTAACGCCATTTGAGACACTTTGCTCTGAGGACACCCCATTAGCTCACATCTTGTCACAAACGTACCTTTTACTGAACACGCCAACGTCGCAACTTCATTTGACTTGCCTAGCCAGGTGGGAAAAAGATCTGCAGCGCACCTTCTCTCCCTCACAGAAGGCTCGGATCATTTCCCTCTCCCTCAAATCCTCGCTCTGCGCTAAAATACAAGAATCTAACTTTAAACTGCTCACGAGGTGGTACATGACACCTTCCAGACTAAGAAAATGTTACCCGGATTCCTCCGGGCTATGTTGGCATTGCGAAGAGGAGGAGGGAACTCTGATCCATGTCTTTTGGACATGCCCTAAGATACAGACCTTTTGGGGCGAAGTTAGGCGAATTACACAAAAATTTACGGATTATGAGGTCCCGGAAGACCCCGCGTTTTTCCTTCTCCACCTCTCCTCGGTACCCATTAAGACATATAAAAAATCACCGGTTCGACATCTTCTTAATGCAGCGAAGGGTTGCATTCCCATTTTTTGGAAGCGGACCCTCCCTCCTCCCATAAAACTCTGGCTTCAAAGAGTGGAGGAAATTAAGCAGATGGAGGATTTGATACTGACGGCGCAACATAAGCAAGAGACGTTTAAGCAGACTTGGGATTATTGGAATATGTTTATATTTTCTGATGAGGGTCAACGACTTTTGATCTAACTGAACAGACTGTGCCCCCTTGGCCGGGAATAGTGAGAGCACCCGCCCACCGCCGTGTCTTCCCCCCCCACTCCTTTTGTACCTCCCACCCCCCCTTTTTACCCCCCCTTCACACCTCTTTCCCGTCCTTTCCCTGTTTCTCCTTTTCCATTTTTCCTTTTATCTCTTAGCTACCTGATAGGTACCTTGGTTCTTCTTTCTTTTTTAAAGTAAAGTGGAAAGTCGGGCGAGGACCACCATTAATAGGTATCCCCACTACGAGATGAGGATTGACATAGAACATACCTTCATAGTAGACAATGCATATGTCTGTGTACTTTATGTTCTCAAACCTGTACTGCTTTGCACTGTATACCTCTTTTATATGCATTTCAACAGTAACACGGTTTTTTCTCAAATGTAACTGTCAGTATTGGTGGGTTCCCCGCCCTTGTGTGGAGTTTAATAAACTTTATATCTGAAAAAAAAAAAAAAAAAAAAACTGTGTCAAACCCAGGTTCAGGCAAAAGGTTCCTTTACCCAGAAACCATGCTAACCACCTTCAGGCTCGGTTCACACATGCGATTAGGGAACCCGCACTGAAATCACGCTGGTTCCCACATCGCATGTCTCTCCCAGGCAGTTCACACTGCCCTATGTGAACTGCTGCCGGTGTCAATACAAAGTTAATGACACCCCCCCCCCCCCCCCCCAGATCGGTTCGCAGATCACAGTGCGAACTGAAATGGTGCAGGAATCTGATCACATAGATGTGAACACCCCATGCAATTCGATTCCAGTACAGACCAAAAAAGGGTCCTGCACCATTTGGTCCGAATTTGATGCAAATTCAGCCATACAAACTGTATGGCTGAATTTGCATCGCACAGACATCGCATGTGATCTGCACAGCAATGCGGTGCAAATCACATGCGAGGTCTGACATCGCAATAGTGTGAACCCAGGCTAATAAAACTAAATGTCCATATACATGTATAAAAGAGAGGTGAAGGAAATAAAGACAGTTCTCACAGATAGATAAAAATTTACTGGAACAAATTTCAAGCAAGCAAGATATTGCTATTCACACTAGACTTGTTTAAAAAATAAAGTCATTATAGAACAATCCATCTTATTTTAAGAAAATATGCAAACAGTATATGACCAACACTTCCTGCATATAGAACAAAAAATATGTTTACAAATGAAATACAATAAAAAATAGGAAAAAATCAAAAACACAAAAAGGAGCACAGGTTTGAAGGGGCTCTCGTGTACAGTAAACCCCCTCCCAAAAAAACAAACAAAAAAACCCCACAATCTGAAACAGGTTCACATCATTCAGAATAACCTTAAATTCTGATTGGCTGTCAATAGTGCACATCACTGCTCTCTGACCAATCTTTTTCAATGCATCTGAGCTTACAAAAACCTCTCCTTATGTCCAAGATGTTTTGAAAATATGTAATTCTTACCCACCAGTCAGAGCTGGATTGCAGGTGAAGTAATTCTAAATACCACAAGGCATTCTGGGGAATTAATAAAACGTTCCTGCATCATTATAATATCACAGGAAACTGGCTATTGTGGTAACCCATTTCAGGTCTCTCTGTGCCACCCATGTCAGTTTATTTTTCAGAGTGAAACAGAAACTGGAACTGGGTCCACTCAAAAGGATTGTGGCATATTACAGTATAGAAAACTGCCACAGATCCCACGTAAATTAGACCTGGCATATTGGATGTGAATAGTCTGCAGACAGCTCACACTCCTCTCTGCTCGTGCAGTGATTACACTGCATAAGCAGAACATACAAGGTTAACAACCCTCCTTCCTCCTGCTCTTTGCTGAGTGGGGAGGGAAGGGGAATTGTGCAGCTCTAGCTGAACTGATCTGTGTCATGTCTGTCACAGACACAGCGTAAAACAATTCACTCCTAATTAGCCAGGGGGGGCTTGATATCCTTTTGTTAATTAGTAACAGCATCTTCTGTTTTTTTCAGCTTAGAAGAGTGGCACAGGCAAGAAGTCTACACTAGTCTTTGTTTATTCCCCCCACGGTGCACAGCAGCAACAAGAGCAATATTTTCCTTATCATATAGATCACACATGGACAACAGCATGGCATCTGGCAACACAGATTCTGTTATACATTTAAAACCTCTATATCAAAAAGGATTTTGTCACTGTGAGGGGAGTTGGACAGCCTACTGTCCCTTGTTAGCAGATAACCCCTCTTCCAAGGAACTGGCTGGTCAGCTTAACATTTCCCATCACCTGCTAGGGAGTTCATCATAGAGATAGAGAATCCAAACACACAAATTCTATACAGGGAAACCTTTGAGCTTTTCTTTAAACCCTTTTTATCCTATTGATAATTTACTTTACATGCAGAATAAAAAATAAATAAAAAAAAAAAAGGCACCATGAATGACATAGCTTTAAACCAAAGCAAATTAACGCCTACTATGAAAGTCATACAATCAAAAAACAAAAACACTGCACTGATTAATGAGGGTATATATTTTAAAATAAACTTCATATAAAAAGTAAGCAGATCTGCAGGAAAGTTTCTTAGGGTCAGGTCAGACAATTTATTTGCAGCAATCTTTTTTTCCTTCAGTTAACTTTTTAGCAATTTGCATCTCAGTCGCTCAGGGATTCAGCAGCGTTTTATGTCTGCGAAAAGATCACCCATGACAGTTGCTTTGCAGTCACCTTTATAGCTTTGCTACAAATTGCTCTCTGATTTTGTAACAGTACACCAACCTAAAGCTGTAGCAATTTTTTACATAGTTACATAGTAGGAGAGGTTGAAAAAAAGACACAAGTTCATCAAGTCCAACCTATGTGTGTGATTATGTGTCAGTATTACATCGTATATACCTGTATGTTGCGGTCGTTCAGGTGCTTATCTAATAGTTTTTTGAAACAATTGAATCAATGCCCCCACTGAGACCACCTCCTGTGGAAGGGAATTCCACATCCTTGCCGCTCTTACAGTAAAGAACCCTCTACGTAGTTTAAGGTTAAACCTCTTTTCTTCTAATTTTAATAAGTGGCCAGGTGTGTTGTTAAACTCCTTTCCACGAAAAAGTTTTACCCCTATTGTGGAGTCACCAGTATGGTATTTATAAATTGAAATTATATCCCCTCTCAAGCGTCTCTTCTCCAGAGAGAATGAGATCAATGCTCGCAACCTTTCCTCATACGAATACTCCCTTTATTAGCTTGGTTGCCCTTCTTTATACTCGCTCCATTTCCAGTACATCCTTCCTGAGGACTGGTGCCCAGAACTGGAAAGCATACTCTACTCCTTGTAGAGTGGGAGAATTATCGTTTTATCACTGGAGTTGATCCCCTTTTTAATGCATTCCAACATTCTGTTTGCTTTGTTAGCAGCAGCTTGCATGCCATTGCTGAGCCTATCATCTACTAGGACCCCCAGGTCCTTTTCCATCCTAAATTCCCCCAGAGGTTCTCCCTCTAGTGTATAGATTACATTCATATTTTTGCTACCCAAATGCATTTACATTTTTCTACATTAAACCTCATTTGCCATGTAGTTGCCCACCCCATTAATTTTTTTGCAAGGTTTCCACATCCCGCGGAGAAGTTATTGCCCTGCTTAGCTTAGTATCATCTGCAAATACAGAGATTGAACTGTTTACCCCATCCTCCCGGTTGTCTATGAACAAAATAAAAATAGGATTGGTCCCAGCACAGAACCCTGGGGGACCCCACTACCCACCCATGACAATTCCGAGTACTCCTCATTTATCACCACCCTCTGAACTCGCCCTTGTAGCCAGTTTTCAATCCATGTGGTCCATACCAATGGACCTTATTTTGTACAGTAAACGTTTATGGGGAACTGTGTCAAATGCTTTTACAAAATCCAGATACACCACGTCTACGGGCCTTCCTTTATCTAGATGGCAACTCACCTCCTCATAGAAGGTTAATAGATTGGTTTGGCAAGAATGATTCTTCATGAATCCATGCTGATTACTGCTAATAAACCCGTTCTCATTACTAAAATCTTGTATATATTCGCTTATCATCCCCTCCAAGAGCTTGCATACTATTGATGTTAGGCTAACTGGTCTGTAATTCCCAGGGATGTATTTTGGGCCCTTTTTAAATATTGGTGCTACATTGGCTTTTCTCCAATCAGCTGGTACCATTGAGCAGACTGTCAGTAAAAATTAGGAACAATGGTCTGGCAATTACTTGACTGAGTTCCCCAAGCACCCTCACATGCAAGCCATCTGGTCCCGGTGATTCATTAATGTTAAGTTTCCCAAGTCTAATTTTAATTCTGTCCTCTGTTAACCATGGAGGTGCTTCCTGTGATGTGTCGTAAGGATAAACACTGCAATTTTGGTTATTGAAGCCCCCCAATTCCCTTGTGAAGACTGAGGAGAAGAATAAACTCAATACCTTTGCCATTTCCCCATCCTTTGTAACCAGATGTCCTTCCTCATTCTTTATGGGGCCAATATGGTCTGTCCTTCCTTTTTTACTGTTTACTTACTTAAAGAATTTCTTGGGATTTTTTTTGCTCTCCTCCGCTAGGTGTCTTTTGTGTTCTATCTTAATTTCTATCTTAATCTTAAAATCTATCCTAATTTCACCCTTGTATTTCTTGTTGCATTCTTTATAAAGTCTGAATGCTGATGATTATCCCTCAACCTTGTATTTTTTGAAGGCCTTCTCCTTTGCTTTTATGTGCATTTTTACATTGGAGTTAAGCCATCCAGGACTTTTGTTTGCTCTTTTAAATTTACTACCCAATGGGATGCATTGGCTAATGCCCTTATTTAATATGCTCTTAAAGCAAACCAATCTCTCCTCCGTGTTCTTTGTTCCTAGGATTTTATCCCAAATTCATACCTTTTAACAAGGTTTGTAGTTTAGGGAAGTTGGCTCTTTTGAAATTCAGTGTCTTTGTATTCCCCTTATGTTTCCTATTTGTGTGATTTATACTGAAGCCAATTGACCTGTGATGGCGGGTTCCTAAATTGCCCCATATTTCCACATTCGTGAACAGGTCTGTATTGTTGGTAATCAGTAGATCCAGTTATTTCTAGTTGGTGCGTCTACCATCTGAACCATGAAATTGTCCTGCAAGACATTTAGGAACTGGCGAGCCTTAGACTGGGCGGAAAGAACCACGCATTCGTCTATGTATGGATAATTAAAATCCCCCATTATAACAATTCCCATCCTTGCTGCTAATCCAACTTGTGATAGGAAGAATTGAAATGGCCTCTACAAACAATAATAATAATTAAATGAAAACCATTAAAAGTAATACCATCATCCAGAAATATATTAAAGATAAGAAAGGGAGTTAACTAGTAGAAACACTGTCCGTGACCAACTATCCCACTGTGATCTTCCCCATCAGGGGAGTATTATCTTGGTGATACACATGGACCATCACCTATTTTTTATTCATCATTGATATTTTGTCATGTATTGTGTACTAATAAACTTTTTACACAATTGTTTTCATACCTGAGCTTACTTTTAGTTTATTGTACCGAGATAGTCCATTTGCCCCCCCAGTTCTCTTGGTGAGCACCTGGCTGGGGACCAGGCTCCCAACTCCCTTATCTTTAACTTGTGATAGGAGCTCCGTCTCCCCCCTCCTCCCTCAGGTTAGGGGGCCTATAGCATACTCCCAGTATTATTTTCCTTAGCTTCATCACTTTGGAGCTCTACCCATAAGGATTCCACCTCCTCCTTAGCTCCCTTAGTGATGTCTCTCACATTCACTTGTACATTATTCTTGATATATAGGCATACCCCTCCCCTTTTTTACCCTCTCTATTCTGCGATCAAGACTATACCCTTGAACGGTTGTCAGACAATCGTGAGAGCTGTTGAACCAGGTCTCTGAATATCTCACAAAATCCAAATCCTCCTCATACAACAGTATCTGTAGTTCACCCATCTTGTCCACCAGCCCCTCCCAGTAATCTGTCCACCAGATCCGTGATGTGCGGAACCCGAGCGCCCGGTAGACAACATACAGTTTGGCGTGTCAGGTCTTTGTTACAGATTGACCTCTCTGTCCTTCTAAGAATTGAGTCCCCTACCACTAGAATCTGTCTTTCCTTTCCCTTCGCTCCCCCCCCCACTCTCACTGGAGGAGTTCTTCCCTCCGGCAGCTAGGAGAGTCCCTCAGCTCCAGCAGTGCTGGTTCCACCAGTGTCACTCAATGGAGCGTACTTATTGGGATGCTCCAGCCCTGGATTGGCCTCCCTGGCACTTACCCCTCTACCGTTCCTGTCACCCATCTACTCTTTCCTAGTGCCTGCACTTCTGTCTCCACCCGCCGTGTACGTTCCTCGCTCTCCTTTAGTATGGAGGGACTTCTCAGTGCTGACAGTTGCTTCCCCAGATTCAGAACCTGGGTTTCCAGGGAAACAATGTGCTTACATTTTGCACAGCAGTATTCGCCCTCGATCGGATGATCAAGGAACGCATACATGCCTGAAGATGTACACTGAGTCGCATCTCCACATCCTCCGGGCATTGTACCTACTAATTTAATAAGGATTCGGGATTATACCCTGTCCAAATTACCTAACAACTAGCTTCCTGACACTGATACTCAACAAGACAATACACAGGTACTCGCAGACCCACATGCACTCGCTGATCCACACACAATACACAAGTACTAACGATCCACACACACTACTCAGACAGACAACACTCAGGTAGTCACCCAGGTACTACTACATTTTTATAACACAGAAACAGTAAAAGGGCAGCAACTAGCAATTGCTGCAGCACATCTGCCTGTCTAACATGGCCCTTACCTCTTGTTGTTCAGAGGTAACCTTAAGTCATTAGGACACAAAGTTCTGACAGAAAGGGGGAAAAGACCAATTGAGTATTTGATACTGGGGCTACAAAGGCAAATATAGTACATACCATGACTTTCTCCATCACTCTATTGGTTGGGGGGTGGGAGTCAATGAGAGGTTGTGAATTGTCCAGTTACCATATCTTGTAGTAGCAGCAATAGTCGAATTGCATAGTGCAAAGGTTTTAGAAACACTTACTGAACCCATTATTTGGAGGCTACAGAGAAGAAAACGTTTTAAAGGCTTAAATAAGCAGCACTGTCCTACCACACTGATAGGAGTGCAGATCTAGAGAATCGCCAGACACAAAACTGACACCGTATTTATCGGTGCATTATAAAGCCATTAAAAAAAAAAAAAAAATTCTACACCACGCTGATCTGGTGTACAAGTAACAAAGGAATTCCAAAACAAAATTAATGATTCCATTTTAGGCAGATTACAGTAGAGTATGATCCCATCACTGCTGGTTATAGGGAAGTTGCAGAATAATACTTCTCTAGCAGATAGATTCTTGTAAAAGGTTTCCCTACTCAGGAGTATGTAACTGAATCCAAAAGCATGCACCCGAGTTATATTTGGGTGGGTGTTCACTTTAATTGGTGGGCAGGGGCAAAAAAAAAAAAAAAAAGCCATGAGGGTCACTCAATGTAGAATATATTTGGAAGTCTACAGGGAGTTGCATTAGGAAACATTGAAATCAATTCTCTAATATTTAAAGTGAAAGTCCATTCAAATTCTAACTATACGGAAACCTGCTTTCACCCCCATTCTAAGCTTATCCCAACTGCCCTGTAAAGGAAAGAGGTCTATACTTACCTATGCTGAGGGTGCTCCAGTCCGGTCATATGATCAGCTCCCAGCACTGGCTTAAAGCGGTTGTATGGATTTTTTTTTTCTTTTTTTTTAAATAACAAACATGTTATACTTACCTCCACTGTGCAGTTTGTTTTGCACAGAGTGGCCCCAATCCTCCTGTTCTGGGGTCCCTCGGCGGCTATCTCGGCTCCTCCCCACAATAGCTAACCTCCCTCTGGTAAAAGCTCTATCCCAAGGGGGTTAGCTTGCGGGCGCGCTCCCTGTCATACACGCTGCGTCCATAGACACAGCCTGTATGACTCGGTCCCGCCCCCCGGTCCTAGGATGCATTAAGGTGAAAAAACACGAACCTTTACAACCCCTTTAAGTAGTAAGAGGAGGGACATTAAACAATGGATGCTCCATAGTAAGTCTAAGGTTGAGGTTACCACATAGGATCTGCAGCCCTTGTCAACAATCTCTCCTCTTCACTGAAGCCGGCCTCTGGAGAGATCATGTGACTGGACTGAAGCACCCTCAGCATAGGTAGGTATAGACATCTTTCCTCTACGTGGTAGTTAGAATAGACTTAGAATGGGGATGGGAGCAGGTTTTAGTATAGTTAGGATTTGACTGAACTTCTACTTTAATATTGAACATTTATCTAGATATCAAGGGGGGTGGTAATACAAAAATTCTGCTTGCAGTGCGAAGCATACATTTTTTACTTTTCATGTAGTGGTCAGTCTACCCAAATGATTAAGATCTGGTAGACTGTCAATGAGTTACATCAATCACCAACTTCTCGCACAAATATTTAAGCCTCAGGGGAGTTTGAGAAATTATAGCTTACCAAATTCCACCAATAATTATCCGCTTAGTGAATTCACACTGTTGCATTGCAGGAACACATTTGTTAACACAATACATTAATGCACTGGTGTGCTGCAGTTCCATTTATTCTGGAGCCTTCCCAACAGACCTGCGCACCACAACACACAACTCTACATTACTGTGCGCTGCAATATGCTGCACTGCATGCAAATGTTTGGGCATTTTGATACATTAGGCACTCTATTTAAACAAATGGGCTTCCTTAAAAACACAAAAACACACTGCACAAATGTATATGGGCCCTTTAGGCTTAAGTTAAAATTTCATGTAATTCCACTTTGCAAACAGTCATCGAGGTCCAATGACATTGTAAACTAAAATGACAATTAAACCAATAATCACTCAAGAGTACAATATGACTATCATGGCTCCGTATTGTAGTCAGATAAATACAATATCAAGATAGATCGGTGGGCCGTGATGCATTTACAGAGATATTTTATTTACAATTATACACTGCCTTTACCCTTCAAGGAAAAATAAACACTTTTGGCACAGAGCAATTTTGAAAATAAAACAAAAAAACTGTAGTAGTAAGGAAGTACACAGCCTGACATTGCTTAACTTCTGCAAATCCTAGGTCCGTGGCTGTCATACTAACACAAGGAGTTCATTACTTTAAGTCACTGATTCACAAGTATGTAAATCGGATGTCCTAAATCTGCATGCCTTTTTCAAGATTGGGGTCTCCACAGCCAGGCAACTTGTATTTCTAAAGGGAGAACAGCAAAAACAGCCTCCATACTTCTCTCAGTACAGGTTTCCTTTAAGAAGGCACAAAACATCATTGAAAACTATTACAAAAAAAAAAAAAAAAAGGGAAGGAGAGGTGTTAACATTCTCTAAAAGTAGAACTAAAAAGGAAAAAAACATTTTCCCCCCCATTTTGGATAGAGTAAGGGACAGGTACCACTGTCAGGTTTTTTTTTTTTGCCATCTGTGTCCCACTGGGCAGATTTCCCTTCAATTCCTGTTCCATAGCCAAAACAGGAAGCAAGACGAAATCCCTCCTGGGGTCAACAGAATCAATGTCCACATTGGAAGACTTCCCATCTATACTGCTCTAGAGACAGCCCACAATTTGGCATTTTCTTTCACTTTTGGGGATAAAGGTACACAGGACAAACAGAGAGGGTGAATCACCCCGTGTTCTTATCCCTCTTCACTCTATACAAAACTAAAAAAATGCTTTAGTCATACTTTAAAGTGGAAGTAAACCCATCAGTTTAACAGTTTCAAAAAACAGTTACATTTCTGGCACGTGCCGGAAAAGTAACTAACTGTCACATTGGTTGTGCTCCCAGCCAAACTGTCAAACCATCCAATGGCTGGTGTCATAACAGATCACATGTGCAGCATCATGGCAGTTAAAGATTGAACAGAGGCCAAGATGGCAGCTTCCTTGGCTGAAAACGATAGGAGGGTTTACTTTCACTTTAAGCTACTGTGAAAGATGGAAAATGTCCCAAAAATTGTAAAATCCCCCCCCCAAAATAAAAAAATTAAAAAAAGGCCAGAGAGGGTAAAAGTTGGCATTTTAGGTAAAGTACCTCTTTAATTCCGTCCCACAATGATTCCTTCTGAAAACCCCATAACTGATAGGCAGGGCATGTATGCAAAGTACTCTGATCTCAGATTCCCCCAGCCGATTTCCCTATCCCCATCCTGCATTATAGCTCACTTATATAGTAGACTAATTTCAGCTTAGACTCAACTTTTCTGAGCTATGTACCCCTTTAATAAAAACCCATTGTGTCCTAGTTCCCATGACTTTATCTGAACCTTCCCCTTACCAAATGTCAGTTTATTAGCAATACAACCCATTTATATAAAAAATGGTTACCATACAATCCAGGTTTTAAATAACTTAAATACACACTCAGATCGGTTTTAAATATAATTATCTGCTAACATATTAAAATGATAAAATTAAAGGGCAATTCTATAAAGTCATGAAATTATTTTTTTCCCAGTTCAACTAGGGTAAAATTACCTGACGTCTTTCTTTATACAAGCTGCAACACACCAGCTGAAAGATTAAATCGTGTTTACTGAGAGAGAACTTGCTCTGCAAGTTCACAAGTGGGAAATATTTACATGGCTTTACTGAAGGTGATCATCACAAATAGTCCAAAAAAGGGGTAGGAGGCAGGGTAAGGAAGGGTCTACAGAAAAACATATGTAGACCTATAAACACAGGAGTGGTAAGAGAATCACTAGATTCTTGATGTATTACTTCACAAATCTTTTGACAAGGTAAGACAATTGCTGTACAGGCGTTTAACTGTATATGTATCCATTTAGTTCGAGTTCACCTTTAAGAAGTAGGGGCATTCCTTGATCCTGTCATATGTACCCCAAGGGTACTTGAAGGACTCGTTACAATCCCATTGGCTAGGCCTCAGTGTTGGTCTAGACCAAAATAGGTCAGTGGCTCGGAACGCATCCAGAGGCCACTGTGGCTGAGGATTTCTTGACTTCTGACAGGTATGTGCCAAACCAGGATTTAAAATGCCCCTAGATTCTATGTGTGTGGAGGAAACTGGCTACAGTTTAAAATAAATCAGGATTACAAAGTGCAGAATTCATAGCCAGCGGATTATAAAGAGTGCAAACCAAACAAATGCACCCGATGAGAAACAAAGTCGTATAAACGCAATGTGCTGATCACGTAGGCTAACCATCAGTTGCTACGGAATGTCGTCATATCTTTTGGCTCACTGCTCGGCACACACCAGTCATCTGCTTCATGGTTGGTCTTATAATGTTTCCATGCCGACTTGTTATAAACAGGAAGACGTTCTATTGATTCCGTGGACAAAGCCTAAAACGAGAGGAAAGACATTTATAGAGCATTTATAAGTATTAAACTGCTGGTGAATACATATCTGAATATACAGCAAAATGCATACCTAATAAACGGTCTATGTTTCACATAGAAATTACATCAATACCTCTATTTTCACAAAAGAGAAAAAAAATCCAGCACCATGGTGTCTCAAAAATAAAACATACAATTTTATTAAATTCATCCGATAAAAGGAATCAATACCTGTAGTTATATGTAAACCTAGTAAACTGTCTGTTTCCCATAGAAATCACATCAATAGATTGATTTGATTACTTCTACTTGGAAAAAGGCCTCTGGAATTTCACTGGATACTGTGGCACAACCAATATACTAAAATGTATGCACTTACTGTAAAATGTTTTTCTTCAAGTCCATTGAGGGACACAGGAATTCAAAAACTTCTGCATTATATTGCTACCCAGCATGCCACAGGTTTTGTGAATAAGCAGTACAAAGAGCCAGAAAAAAAAAATATATATACCCATGTCCCTCTTCAAGTCCCCTATGACCAAAAAATAAAACAAAAACAGGATTTTTGACTTGCCTGTATAATCCTTTTGTTAAAAGTACGTCACCGGACACAGGAATGGTATTCTTAGACCATTCACCTCATAAAACTAAACAAATTTCAGCAAATTACCAGGTGGCAGCCCTGCAAACCTGAGAAACCATGGCCTGATGCTGAAAGGCTCATAAAGCATTCCAGTAAAGTGGGCCTTAACAGGAAGCAGGGTTGTATCTACCTTTCAGGTCATTCACTTTAGTGAGAAGTTGACAAATCCACCTAGCAATGGTGGAACGAGAGGCAGACTGCCCTTTCCAAGAACCCTCAGGTAATAAAACATTACATACAACAGGAGTCAGACTGATGAATATAGGCTGTTCCCTGAGAAGTAGACTCTCACAGTCAACCACATCCAAAACAGTAGAGGACTAGCTCCTTGGGATGTTAAGGTGCAGGACAAAAAGATGGCAACACAATGTACTGGTTAAAGGTGGAAAGCAGAAATTACCTTGGTAAGGAGGCGGCTCTGGGTCTCACAAGCACAAGAAACAGTTCCTTACAGGATAAGGCCCCTAACCCAGAAACTTTACAAACCAAAGTCATGGCTGCAAGAAGGGAGAGGAATGTCCCTGACAGGTTTAAATAGCGTCTTTGGAGAACTGACCAGGTTGAGGTCTCATGGACTCAAAGAACATTCAGGTGACACCATTATTAACTCCCTGGACAAAGGCTCTCCCCAAGGAGTGAGAAGAAAGCGGTCTCTGGAAAAGCACTGCCAAAGCCAAGATCTAACCTTTAATGGTCCTCAAGGCCAAGGACTTGTCCAAACCTGATTGAAGGACGGACACCGCCGTGGTGCTGTCCATGTATCCTGACTGGAAACCCCCCAGGTAGGGGAATCCAGTGCTGAAGAGAATTCTGAGATCCAAAACACCAATCGGTAGCCAAGCTTCATCCAATGACTATGTCCCCAGTACTAATAGAGACTCCAGGACTCCTCCTCAGCTAATAAGACTGGTGCACATCATTAGTACCCGTACAAGGATAGGTAGAGGTGAAGGTTTACTACAGAGGTGCCCAACCAGTGGCCCGTGGAGCCCTCTGATGTGGCCCACGACCTCCTGCTCTGGGATGACAAGCCCAGATCGCGGGTTGCCAACCAGCCATCCCAAAGTATCAGTGTTGTGAATGGAGCCAGCAGTAGAGGAAGCAAGCGGCTGCAGAGCAGAGCCTCATAAGCTGATGCTTCCTTTATAGCGCCGGCTCCTGTCACAATCAGTGATACCAAATGCGCTCTTCCTGGGACAGCAGAAGCCGGTGATACCTAAACGAAAGAATGTTATTAAAGGTAAGTTTGTTACTAAAATCACAGTGTATATATATGGGCATACCTGTTCTGCAGAGGTTACTGGGCTGCTTTTAAACTGATCTGCAGGGTTAGCTGCACTGTACCATAGGCTTCTGTTACTGCCTGCAGGTTTGGGGCACTTTCAGAAAGTGCACTACACCTGCAGGATATAATAGAGGTCTATGGCAAAGTGCAGCTAACCCTGCAAGAAAGCTGCAGGTGCACTGCGCTGCACCCATGGTGTGGGTAAACCACAGTGCATCATTGTGAAAGCAGCCTTAGGCCCCTTTCACACAATTGGTCTGACTCAATTGGACTCTCCATTCACCTCCATGGAGCAGCAGATGTAAATGGACTTGTGTTCATTTACACCTGCCTACCTCCAATCCAATCTGCTAAAAAAAAAAAAAAAAAAAAACAGAAGGGGATCCACCCCTTTCCGTCTGACCGTATGGGAGGGCCCATAGAGTAGAGTGAGCTGTGTCCATGTCTGCTCTGCATATGCAGAGTGGACACAGATCTGTCATCTGCCCTTTCCGCTCATTATGGCCCACAACTGGTTACCAAGTTACTTAAGTGGCCCTCGCTCTTCAAAAGGTTGGGCATCCCTGGTTTACTAGGACCCCAGGCTGTTGCACGTAAGCACGGGAAGAGTAGAAAGATGAGCCAGACCCATCCTCAAAATAACACCTGAAGGTGTCTCTGGGGTCTGACAGAGAAACTCTGCATGACCTGCCTAACTTGAAACAGAACATGGTTCTTAAAATCATCTGACCTGCTCCAGTGTAAAGCATCCACAGTCACAGAGCACAAGGAAGGAACCTTAGCCAAACCACTAAGAACGTTCATGAGAGAAGGGTCAAAACAGAGGAAGGGATATGGAGAAACCTCTCCAGGAGTTTGCATATCCACCACAGAAGATGGACCTAACGCCAGGAGATTAGGCATTCAGACATACTTTATCCCCAAACAAGGAGTATCTGCAGCAGAATATCATTGTGCTCACTCTGCTTACAGTCTAGGGCAGCCTTTCTCAACCTTTTTATCACAGAAAAACCCCTAAAATAAATGTTCAGGTCTCGGTGAACCCTTACTAAAACCAATTTATTGGGAGTCAATTAGAAAAATGCCTCATTTGGTTTAGTCTTCTCACTTGGTGGGGACACCGGCATCACTTCTCACTACCACCTCACTTAAATAGATAAGTTTTCTTGGTGGGGACACTGGCATTACTTCTCACTACCACCTCACTCAAGGTACGTTTCTTGAGGTGCCATAGTTGCCTTCACTGCACTATTATATCCTTCATCCCAGCTGCATCAGCCCTTTATTCGCCCATTTCTGATTTGGCATTGGTTCATTTCCTCTTTGTTTTTAAATAGTTTATGCACTCACATGGTTTCTTCCTCCATTCACCTTTTGCTCCCTTAAGCACCTTTTCTCTCATACTTTGGGATTTTCTTGGATCATCTGGACACGTCACTAGACAACTATATATATCAAGTGAACACATATGTGGCAAAATAATAAACTGAATATCAAAAATACTGTTGAAAGTCCCAAAACGTGAAATATTAAGTTCCAACAATATAGGTTTGACTAAAAAACGTATGTGTCAAAAAATGTCCATATATCACTTACTACTGAACAAGCCAACAATACTCAACAAACTTCAGCCGGGGGTGAGGAGTATGACAAAGTAAAATAGTACAATGTAAAAGGGCCAACTCACGGTTCTCGGAGACAGCAAGATATGGTAGGCAGAGTGTAGAGCGCATTTTTGCAGCCCCACGCAGCAGACAGCTGTAGTGCATGTGAGGTGAGGATTTATGCAGGACCCGGGTCGGGCTCGCCGCGCCGCTCCAGCCAGGAGAGAACCGCCTGCGGGTCTTCAAAAAACTGCACCCTGCCATCGCTCACCACGCGGAGTTGTGCAGGGAAGAGCATTGCGTAGGTTAGGTGATGTATGCGGAGTTGCCGTTTTGCCTCTGTAAAGCGCGCTCTTTTCTTTTGAGCTTCGGAGGAGAAGTCCGGATATACTGCCACGGTCACATTGCCCAGAGGGATGTTACCTCTTTCACAAGTAAGCCTGAGGATCACATCCCGGTCCCGGTAATTCAAGAACTTGGCAATAAAGGTTCTCGGCAGGGCTCCTACAGGCGGGGGTTTTGCCGCGAGGCGGTGGGCGCACTGCACAACAAATGTGGAAGAGAAGGCCTCTCTGCCAAAGGTCTTGACGAGCAGGTTTTCTAGATCTGTAGGGGGGTCAGCTCCCTCGGACCTCTCTGGGAGCCCCACAAAACGGAGGTTGCATCTCCTGAGGAGGTTCTCCATGTCATCTTGTTTGGAAAGAACCATGTTCAGTTGATGCTGCAGCTGTTCAGTGGTGACCTGAAGTGGATGCAGGCCTTCCTCCACGTGGCCAACGCGGAGCTCTGTCTCGGTCACCCTCTCACGGAGCTTGTGGCCGTCTTGTCAGATCAGGGAGATGTCAATCTCCACCTCCTCGATCCTGGAGGTTAGGGTGGATTGACAGAGAGCTATAGCCTCCAGCACTCTGGCTGTGTCTCCGAAGGTCTGATCATCACCTGCGGAAGGCTGCGTGGCGCCATCTTGCTCTCCCGGGTCCCGCTCGTCATGGCGGTATTGTGCTAATTTCGCCGCGGCTCCGGATCTTTTAGTAGGGGACATGTCGGCCAAGGAATAGGCAGGTGAGCTAGGACTGTTAGGCGTCTTTCAGCGGGGAATATAGCCCCAAGGATCAGTATACAGGATGGGTCTCGAGCAGAGCTTTCACACCGCACGTCTTATTCCATGCAGCTCCAGACCACGCCCCCTAGTGTGTGAGGGTAAACCTTTCTGGAACACCAAATTTAACCACTTCCATATCGGGCCTATTCTGGCACTCCTCTCCTACATGTAAAAATCATACATTTTTTGCTCTAACGCATGCAGCTATACCTTACATGTGTGGTTTGAACTGCATTTACATATGTGGGTGGGAATTACGTGTGAGTTTGCTTCTGTGCACGAGCAGACGGGGCGCTTCAAAAAAATTATATTTTTATTGTTTATTTTATTGTAATTTTTTTATCTTTACACTTTTTTTTTTTTTACATTTTTATCACTTTTATTCCTATTACAAGGAATGTAAACATCCCTTAATCCCGTAATAGAAATAATGTGCGACAGGTCCTCTTTATGGAGTCAAAGAGATGACTGGTGACCATCTGGTCACCTCCGGGTCCCTGATGGCACGGGAGAGCCTGGAGAAGCACTGGAAGGTGGCCGGGGTGCACAGAATCGCTGGCAGAAAAGAATATCTGAATGATGCCTGCAGCTATCATTCAGATATCCCCACTGAAAGTCAAGGATGTCATATGACGTACTGCGGGTGGGAAGTGGTTAAATCAAATTAGAGGTTCTAACCCCTTCCCCTTGTTCAGGGGACAAAAAAAAAAAAAAAAACAAACAGCACGCATTTGTCTGTTGAACTTAAGTTGAACTTAACATTTATAGCCAAATCAAATAAAAGTTTACTAAAAACAATCTTTTCTTGTCCCGGCTGTTAGGCCCAATTCACAAATAGCGCAGTGAGAACCAACTGCCCCATGCGCTTTTTTTTTTTTCCAACAATTAATGACACCACAATCATGACTTGCTTCTTAGGAAAGCCCTCCACACCAAGGAAAGTACTGGAAATGCAGGAAAAGACAAAAGTGTTTCTTAATGTGTGAGCCTTGAGTGATGTGGTTCAGAAAAGAGGAAAAGTTGCCATACCTTAATATAGATTACAGCATCTGTTCCATATCCCTCTAAAGAATACAGCTTAAGGTCTCCTTGGAAGTACCGGGCATACAGTTTTGATATAGGCAAACCGAAGCCAAAACCAGCCTATTTAAAAAGAAACACATTGAATATAGCACTTTACAAAAACCACCCGAAAAAACAAAAAAAACAAAAAACAAACAGGGGGCCTCATTTATTAACATATGTCATAATAAGAAAAGTCTGTCCTACCCTATATGCGTGTTCCGGTTTAGGGAACAGGATACGTTTTACTTACCTAGTCCTCTGCTCCCAGGTCAGGTGACTATAAACCCTGTATTGATCTTGATGATGTCAGAGAACCTGCAAACACTGGGGCACAAGGAAAAAAAAAATAGACTGTGGGGACTGATCTTAGAGTGCGGAAGAGCCTGCAGGAGCAGAGGTTTGGGGAAGTGCTTTTCTGGGTTTTTTACTTTCCCTTTAGTTTTAACTGACAAGGAGTATTAATACAATGCCAGAAGGAAACATTCTGAGTGGCTTTCTCCCTACCATATAACCCAATGTTAAAATGTTTTGATTCAAGCTCCAAAACACAGGATAAAAATGCTGCATAGTATTGGATCCTACAGTAGCACACTGCTGTACTGTGTGCCTCACTTCTCTGCATAGGATTACAATGTCTTCAGCAGTCACCTTCTCTCTTTTTTGTTCCCCCAAGAAGGGGCATAACAAAAAAAACAAAAACAAAAAGAAAAACAAAAAACACACACACACACACACACACACACACACACACACACACACACCCCTTGGAATGCCTTCTACAAGGATATTTTCAAGCAATCTTCTGATTAATAAATATTCATTTATCTTATTGAAAGAAACCCACTAGTGCCGGCCATACACGGTTCGAATGTCGAAAGAATTTCCTTTCAAAAATGGTATCTAAGAATTTTCGTACGAATTTCGCACCATTAGTGGGCTGCAGCAACTGCCGATTTTCGTGCGGCAATCAAGTTTGAGGAATCGGACATGTTGGAAATTTTTAGAAAAACAAACGATTTTCTAATCAATGATGGGAGAATCGTGCGAGAAATGTAATAAGAAAAGAAAATTTACGGAGAGAAAAGAAGATTCCCAGCCACGAAAATTATTTTCAGTAGCAACATCAGGTGAAATTGAAGGCTTGGTCGGCTGAATTTTGAAAATCAATGGTGGCATCATCAGATCACAAAAAAAAACGAACTTTCTGATTTTGAAAAGAAAATTTGTTCGCAATTCGACCAAGTATGGCCTGCCTGTTATATTTTGGACATCTAAGCTGTGCGTGTGGGTGTGTGTTGACATTGCTTTCCTAAACTTCTGCATTCCGCAGTCTGGGGGGGTTTACATACAGTGCAGTGGCTGGCATCCTCTAGGGATAGCTGATCATATTAAAAACATAATTTCTAAGTCTGCAGGTTTCCCCGACATTTTATATCCCAGAAAAAGGTAGGAGAAGCTCAGAAGAAAATAAATACATTAAAAAAAAAAAAAAAAAACACTTGAACAACACTGCACTGTAAATAAGTAATTAAGAATGCATTAGAGAAGATGGACATCTGTAAAGTGAGGTTGTCAGATAGTGGATTGCATACTGGGTGCTTTCCAGTTCTAAATTAGGCAATTGGCAAATTGATATAAACTCCCTGCTTTTTAATTCGATCATGTCAGACAATAAAATGTTAATAAGGCAAAGACCCACTAATGGAGTGGCACGGGAAGTCTCCATTCTGGGAGGCGGTGCCGTGGAATACATGTAGTTGAACAATCTATCAATCTTCCGTAGTGGCACTCCACCACCGCGATCACTGAGCTGCAACACAGCAAAAAGAACGAACATCTGTTATCTGTATAACTTTACCAATACAATTTTCATTTGTCTTCCATAGCCAGAAAAAGGATTTACACAATAAAAATAGAGGAAGGAAATAAAGAGTTTGAAAGACAAAAAAATAAAGAAAACAAAAAAAAAACAAACAAAAAAAAAAAAAAAACACATCAACAAGTTTGCGGGTAAGTCAAGGTGTTATCTGCATGTTCAGGTTTGTTGGCAAAGTACTATAAGTGAAAGTCTGCAATATAGCCAGGCAAATATGTTTTCAAAATGAGAAGTCAGCAATCTTTCCACATCTATGAATACCTACATACAAACTAAAAACTTCCAGTGTGACAACTGATGGAAGCTCAATTCACAGAACGGCTTGCATTCAGGGAAACAACTAGGAGTTTTGTGAATGGCCAAGGGAACAGGAATTGGAGGGCGAGCGGCACAATCCTTCACAGGATCTCCTCTGGAAAGGATCCAGCATCACTGAGAGGAAAGATATTACACAAACCAACAGCCAGCAGGACCTTACTAGAGGTACATTGTTAGACTGATGCGGTTTGTGCAAAATAAATTATTTGCTAGATTTCAGTTTTAAATGCCTTGACAGTAATTGAAAGAAGTAGAAAAATAATTGCCCTTCGTGTGGGCCAGCATTACCCAAGCAGGATAGGTTGAACATTATTGCTCCACAACTACTGTGCTGCCCAGACGTCCTAGAATGTCAGCTTCCATCAAAAGTGTCTCACAAAAATAGAATCAGCCAAACTATCCACCATCTCTACAAACTTATATGTCCAGCTTGGACCAACGTAACTATGTATATACCATACCTGGCCGATGCCCCTGTAAGCTGGAACTCACTGAACTAGACACCACTCACTACTCCAGTGATCTCCACTTACTTCCCCCAGTCCTGTGCTAAACAGCTAGCCTGCTGCATTCTAAACACAGGAGGTCAGTCGATCAGAACTAACACCATTCTGAGAATGCTTTGCGGTTTCTGAATGAATGCAAAGTGTTCTCTGATTGGACAAGGTAGAGAGCGTGACGTCACCACTGCACCTCTCCGAGACAGTTTTTGCCATCCGCCAGCGTCCCAACTGTGTGCTGGTCCCAACAGTGGAACGTTATTTCCAGCGACGTCCTCTCCGTTGCAACAGTAGCATCTTTTCACCCATACCTCTCCATTCAGCTTGCCTTTTGCCTACCTGGTGGCCACAGGTGGCTCAAATGTAATAAATTCAGCACTAGAGTCCTGAGATATGATTGGAGTTAGAGTGGGATGACTTTTTTCGGATGCAAGTGGCATTTTTTTATTCTCATTCTTTTATTTGTTGAACAAAGACAAAGACAATCAGCATTTTCATCATCTTTTTTTACATTTCCCTGGACTCATTGGTGCATATGTGCCTGGCTTCTGAGATTCTCCATTTTTAGTTGGATTTCATGAATTTCTCTTTGTAGACATCTTTATTTGGGAACCATCCATGCTTTCACTACATTTGGGCCAGGGCTGGGGTCCCATTGGCATTTATTCATGATGCCACCCAGTGGTCATCATATTACATTACACTGATTTTGTACACATATGTTGGTCAGTAAGTTTGATTGCTCCCACTTTGCTGAGTGTGCTGAAGACTTCATGTCCCAGCAAAAAAAAAAAAAAAATGCAGATTTTATAATATTTGTGATGCATAAAAAAATTGCCCCAGACAGCAAGTAGTTAAAGACAAGTGCATACACTTCACTGAATGAGTCTGCAGAGACAAGGACCGGATATAACTTGTGAACAGAGGACCAGGTGGAGGCCTTGCAGATCTCTGATACAGATGCTGGATGATGAAAAGCCCAGGAGACACCAAACAGCCCTGGTGGAATGGGCTCTGATGAAAAAGGGAAGGAAACCGTTTTCTTAAAGAGGAACTGCAGTCTGCTCACATAATTTGCAATAAAAAACATCTTTGCTATTCTGCAGCCTCCCTCCAACCACTTTGCATATTATTTTATATATGTACTGCGATTCTGTACTTGCCAAATATGCTGCAGAAAACTTCCTCCCCCAAGTCTGGCTGCATCCATTTTAACTGTGGGCAACTAAAGCTGCTGCATGTTCACTTCCTGGATTTACACAGAGGCACACCTCCAGCTCTGATTGCCCCTCTTATGACTCATCCCCCCCCCCCCCCACCCCTTGGCAAACTCACAAGAGTGAGAGAGAGCTGTGTATGATGTCATAAGCCTAGGCTAATCACCAGACAAGAAACAGGAAGTGGGCTGTATAAGTATTTACTGGCAGAAAAAAAAAATGTTTCTTGTTCATATATCACGGGACACAGAGGCTTAGTAATTACTTAGTGGGTTAGATAGTACCTTCAGGTGATTGGACACTGGTAACCCCAATTACAAAGTGAGTTCCTCCCCTATATAACCCCTCCCATATGGAGAGTACCTCAGTTTTTTCGCCAGTGTCTAAGGTGGTTGGTCACGTTCAAGATGTGCTAAGAAGAAAGCTTTGTTTAATGGTCTCTGCGAGTTCCTAGGAGCTATACAACCGGATCCATACCTCGGGCTATACTCAAACGCCTAAGATGGATGGTACCCGGGCCTCGTGATAAGAAGAAACAAGGTTTTGCCTGTAATGTGTCTCCTTGGAGGTCTGGGCTCTGGAAACCAAACCTTGGTGTACTAATATAACAGTGGCGGAAACCTGGTAAGACATGCAACTACTCACAGAAGATAATCCATAATGTGTAAACTTTAGGATTGTCTTCATTTACCTTATCCCCGCTGCAGGAACTGCTGAGAACAGATTCCAGCCTTCACCCATCACGGTGAGTAGCGTTGTGCCAACCTTCAGGGTTCCTATTTACAGGAATCTCCTCCCTGGACCTGTGAAGCCGCAAGGCTTCACTTCCTGATTCTCTTACTTAAGATGCCGGCGCCTCCACCTGGGAGCCGAGGGACAGGTCGGCTTCAGGTGAGGACATTGCAGGCACCCTGGACAGGTAAGTGCCCCATTTTAAAAGTCAGCAGCTGCAGTATTCGTAGCTGCTGACTTTTGCACCTTTTTTTTCACCGGAACTCCGCTTTAAGCAAGTCCCTGTAGAAAATTCTTAATAAGGGATTGCAAGGCAAGGGGTTTCTAGAAGAGGATAGATAAAAGCAGCACCTGTCTCTTGACGGTACTCAGGGCCAGACACTGCTCAAGACCAGACTGAAGATAGCCCAATGTAACAGAGCAATAGAAATAGAGTATTTCCTAAGGTTAAGCCTTCTGTACTTGCATCAAGTATTGCTGGCCATACAGATATTAGTTCGAAATTTTTCATTTTAAGATTATTCGTTTGATTTTCTAATAGTTAGTGGGGTCAAATCGATGTTAGTTTTAAACTGCAGCGATGGGAAAATTTGAAGGGGCAGAAAGGAAAACTTCTCGATCAAATGAAATCTTCAGACAGTGTATCTGGTTTTCATTCAGAAATTACATTCATTTTAAAATTGGATGTTAAAAGCAAAAAAGACAATTTTCGAACATCATTTGTCCATTCATCGGTTATGCAAAGAATTTTTGCGCAAATGTTCGTACAAATATCCTTGGCCGAAAATCTATACATGTATGGTCAGCATAAGTCTGTGTACCTCATTCTTCTGGGCCAATTGGTGCAATGAGAATCACTGGGCCTCTTTCCTCTTCTATCTTGCACAGCATTCAAGAGAGGATCTTTGTCAGAGGGAAGCCATTAACCAGTTGGAATGGAGTCCAAGGACACACCAAAGCATCTACAGCAAAGGCAGTGGCAGACAAGGTCCTGGCTGAGGAGTTCTTCAGCAGGTGGTCATGTAGGTAATCTGTGACATGAAAGCCCTGAATTCATAGAAGAGCCAGAAGGGCAAGCATATTTGTGAACACTTGGGCTGCAGAGGAGAGCCTGAATGGCAGTACCACAAATTGGAAGTGCTGCTCTCCCACAGCCAAATGCAGAAAGTATTGGTGTGATGGAAAATGGGACTATAGAGATAAGCATTTTGTATGTCTACTGATGCAAGAAACTCTCCTTGTCTGAGGAAAGCAATGACAGATCTTGTAGATTTCAATCTAAATTTTGGAACATGAAAGGATCTTCATGTACCCAATATTCGACAGATACCCCCATTTGGTTTGAGAACTGTAAATTGGTCTGAATAGAAACCTTGAAACTGCTCTTCTGAAGGAACTGATGCAACCTCTCCTTGTGTCTGAAGTTGTGAAATGTGGTCATCAAATCTGCCTCTCTTTGGTCTGAAGCTGGCAGATTCAAGGATAAAAAAGAAAAGAGGGGGCAGAGGGGATAGAAACAATTTTGTACCCTTTTGAAGCAGATTGGACTCAGATTTCGGGATGACTTGGATCAAAACTAGCAAAAATGCCAACTGATGTCCCCCCACACGAGGAAGTGGGGGTGCCCCTTCATAAGAGCACTTCTGGGAAGGCTTGGTGGGTTTGGTGGACCAGGTCTTGAAACAAAAGAAGTGTTAAGCCTTGGTTTTGAGGTTGATCTCTGTGAAGAACTGAAATATCCCTAATATTTACCTGAGGCCCATCTCAATGCAGCTGCTGTCAATCACAGTCAGTAATGAGGGAGCGCATCACAGTCAGTAATGAGAGAGCAGGGAGCAAACAGAGGCGGCTCGGGAGAGAACATGCACAAGTGCATGCATACCAAGCCACTTGGCACGGGGGAGGGGCCAAGAGCACCAGCGAGGGACCCAGGAAGAGGAAGATTGCTGCTGCTCTGTGCAAAACCACTGCACAGAGCAGGTAAGTATAACATGTTTATTATTTTTATTTATTTAAAGCATGAGCCTTAACTATCACTTAAAGTTGGCATCCCTACACGCAAGTACATTAGATGCCAATGGGCACACACTGCACATTGTATGCATTGTGGTGTGCAGCATAAAAAAAACAAAAAAAAAAAAAAAAATGTAAAAAAAAAAAAATTTTTTAAATGCTGCAGGACCAGTTTTTGTCAATTGTTGTTTATTAGCAGCCCAATCAAACTGTAACACAACCTCAAAAGATCAGAAGGGGCCCTAAATGTGACATGTGGATGATGACTTATCCACTTTAAGATCTCTATTTTAGAATATTAAAAACCGTGACCAAACCTTATACGCTATACATTCTGAAAAAGTAAACATTTACACCAAAGCCTGTAAAAGTTTTAAAATATAAATCTAGATTCCTGCAAATATTCAATAATTAGCCTGACCAATAGTGAATAGTGTTATAGTTTTTCGTGTGCAGTAAATATTTTTTAATTCATGTACATAACAGAAAATATGGTGTCATATGCAGCCAATTCAATCTTAAAAAGTGTCAAATTTGCCACATAATTATATTTATTACATAAAATGTTATTACCTTAATAGTCAAGTCTTCACTCCCCAGAGACACTCGCACTTTTACTGCAGGATAGATACCTTTGTCTGCATGGAATTCCATAGTTGCACGCATCGCATTCTACAGGACAAAAGTGTAAAGTGATTAAAGCAGAAGTTTAGGTATGGTGAATTTGACATGGTTACATTGGTCCAGCCTCAGTCAATCTATATATGTATGTGCCAAACCTGTGAGATCCCTGTGGAAACTGGAAATCCCTTTAATAGGCACTGTTACTACAGAGATCTCCACTAGCTTCTGGGTCCCATGCCGAGAAGCTGCCCTACTGTACTGTGAACACATGAGTTTGCTTGCTTAGCACAGGCATCTTTCAGGGACACTTAACATTTTTTAAAGGAATATAAAGCATTCTCTGATTGGATGAGGTGGAGTGGTGATGTCAGTCTTCATCTCGTCCAATCAGAGAACATTCTCTCACATTTCTGCTTTCTATAGGTACACTCTGGCGACTGCCTATAATCACTGGGCTCTGCTGGCCAACCAACCTCTAAAGAAAAGATTATGGAACAGCTTAAGAAACTACAGCTTTGAAAAATGTGTCCCATAATTTTTCTACTGACCCACCCCAGCACCCAAACCTCCCAAAATAAGCTAGTGCTTGGAATATCTATATTGGCGTTTAACAAAAACAAACACAATAAGTGTATATTGATTGGTTTGCATAAAAGTTATAGCGTATATATATATATATTTTAACTATAATATATACATACACACACTATTTTTTTTTTTTTTCATACTAGTAATAGCAGCGCTCAGCTACTTATAACAGGACTGCGAATGCGGCGACCCTTATACTCACCCGAGTCCCATCTCAATCCAGCGATGTGCACAAGAGGTTCGGCTCCCACTGCTGCCAATCACATCCAGTGAGTCAATGAGGTCAGAGAGGGGGCTGTGTGAGTGTGTGAATGGACACACAGAGCAGTGGCCCAAGAGCCGGCTTTCTTGGGTGCCCCCAGAGCGAGCTGCTTGCTCTGGGGGCACTCGGCAGAAGTGAGGAGTGCCAGCAGGGGATCCGAGAACAGGAGGATCGGGGTTGCTCTGTTCAAAACCACTGAGCTCCAGTGAGCGCAGGGGGGGTCTGTTAGAGAAGAGAGCCAGTGACTGGCAGCTCTAATTGCTGATTCTGCATCCACCGAAGTAAGTATTATCTCTTAAAAAAAAAAAAAAAAAAAAAAAAAAAAAAACACAAACCCAAAAAACTTCTCTTTTAATCTACTCCCACCCCCAATTTTAAAGACTATTCTGTCTACCCCGTAAAAGAAAAGATGTCCTATTCTGAAGCCATGCCAGTCCAGTCACAAGATCAGGGCCGGCTTCAGTGTAGAGGAGAGGCAGCGACAACGGCTGCAGAGCCTGGGCGATGTTGTCACCCATAGGCTTACTATGGGGCAGCTGTTGTCAGCTGTCCCTCCTCTACACTGAAGCCGGCACTGGAAGCCGAATATGTGGCCAGACTGGAGTGCGCTTGGAAAAGGAAAGTATACAGATCTTTTCTTTTACAGGGTAGATAGAATAATTCTTTGGGGTGGAGTGGGGTAGATTTCGCCTTAGTTAAAAAAGCAAATTTTATAATTATATATATATATATATATATATATATATATATATATATATATATATATATATATATATATATATATACACACATATATATACATATACACACACACACATACATACATACATATATACACACACATATACATACTTCCCCGTATTTTACTCTTTAAAAATTCTGCAAGTCCAGAAAAAAAAAAAAAAATACTCGTTGATCTACCAGAAATCCAGTGAGCTCCTACCATTCTGGCCACTCTCACACTGTAATCCTAATCAGTGTTGTCAGTCCTGCCCCCTTCACTTGTCAACTATTAATAACTCAGCCCTAATGTTATCAGGCAATATGACAGAGGGATGTCTTCTGTAGTCTAAATTAGACGTGAACAACACAGTGCCTTCTTGAGCAAGCGCAGTCAAGGACAGAAAGTATGTTACTGGCAGTTCAGGACAGGTGTCCAAGCCTGGACCATTCAGGCTCAGACATCAGTCCCTAACAACAGGTAACCACTAGGAGTGCGGCTAAATGTGAACAGCAACAGCTGCTGTCAGCTTGTCAATACTTTGTACAGGCTGAGTGGCCACCACTATTCCAAGCAGCGGTCATTCCAGCCACAGAAATGACTAGAATAACAGATACTTGTGAATAGCAGCCACTTCCTTGGGTTTAGAAGCGATTTAGAGTCTGCCATTAAAAAGAAAAAAAAACATACCTTGAAGAGTTCAAATACCATGTGGTATAGATGGGAAGGCACATATACCACCTGTATTGGCTGTCCTGGATTCTTAGCTGGAAAAAGAATAAATAAGTACATAATAGGAATAAATAAGAATAAACATGAATACAACTAATTGAATACTGCCACACAGTGTAAGAATGTCCAATAACTATAGATCTTACCATTAAATTCTGCAAGTTCCAGTTCTGGAGAGCTTACATAATACAAGTCACATAGATGTTTTGCATTTTCATACCCGTCTATAAGAAAAGCATGACAGTTAAAGTTACATCTATGGATGGATCAATCTTAAAAGCATATGTCTATGTGTACAACCCTCATCTAAGGGTACAAGGGGTTATCAGGTGAAAGGTCTATCCTGTCAAAGCAATTTACCAAATTGCTCATTTTATAAAAATACAGAGGCTACAACTGCTGACCCTTTTAGAAAATGTTAGCTGTCCAGCTGTCATACAAATCCTTTAACGTTCTGAGTCCCTAACCAGAATGATCACGTAGCTAGTGAAGTCACAATAAAAGTGAGAACTAATCAGTAGTGGTGCCCTAAAATTTCGGCCACCAAAACATGTTGTCCGAAATAGGAAAACTGAATTGCCCCGGCTGCAGTAACAATGTCCCGCCTCCTTTGATAGACGGCACACTGATCCAATGCCGGGACATTGAATCAGTATGACACGATCACAGGAGGCGGGACATTGTTACTGCGACCCGGGCAATTCAAATCCAGCTCTGTGACAGTGGGAGATCGCCGCTCTGATCCAGGCACTGGCAAGGCTGCATTGATCTGGTGCATCATGTCTGCAGTCTCTGACCATCTCCTGTATCATGTCTGCTAGAGGTGCACCAAATGGAAATTTTTCTACTAATATTAGCAGTGTGTTTAAGTAAGAGATTGCAGACATGATACAGGAGATGGTCAGAGACTGCAGACTGCGTTTTTCCTGAGCTTTTCTTGGACTAAAGAGGCCAATAATGGCCAACAAAAAATTCATAATTTAAATTGATGATATTAATTAAAAAGTCTAGGGCTACAACTAACGATTATTTTCATAATCGATTAGTTGGCCGATTATTGTTTCGATTAATCGGTTAATAACCTTTAAAAAAAGTGAGGTGTATAATTTAGTTAACATGTAAAGTTTTAAAAAAAAGGCAATTTATTCTTAAATATCTCTATGCAGTGGTAAATATAAATAACCAACTATATGGTTAGGGAGCAAAATATCTAATCCACTCTGAGAATAACAGACAGAAGAGATATACTGTATATACTATTAGAAGAGATATACTGTATAAAGTATTAGAGGAGAGATATACTGTATATACTATTAGAGGATATATACTGTGTATACTATTAAAGGGTGAATCTGGTAAATATCATCAGACTCACAGATCAATTTTTTTTTTTTTTAATTTAAAAAACAATGTCTTCCTTCAAAAAAAATTTCAGTTTAAGAACGTTTGTTCAATTTTCTAATCGTTAGTGAGGTCACATCAATGTTCATTTTCAATCACTGCGACAGGAAAATTTGGAAATAGAAAACTTCTTGGTCAAAGGAATTTTCAGACAGTGCATGTGGTTTTCGTTCAGAAATTACATTCATTTTAAAAACAGAAATTTCAACAACATTCTTTCATTCAGCGATTGTACAAAGATTTTTCATCTGAATATTCTCGTCTGAAAATTGATCCGTGTGGCCAGCATAAGGCTCAGTGCACACCTATGCAGTTTGCTTTTGATCTGTTTCTGCAGTGCATTTTGATTTTTGCGCACGTGATTTTGCTGCGATTTGCATTTTTGCATTTTTCTTTGGCCAATTTGTTGTTGGGCAGATTAAAAACACAAATTGTTGCAAAAATGCATTACATGCTTTTCTGCAGCTTCTCCATTGAAGTATATTGAACCACTAAAGCACAGTTTTGTGTTAAAAAAAAAAAAGTCCCTGACCCTTTCCACATAAGCAGCGACTAAAAAAAAAAAGCATAGATGTGAACGTGTCCCATAGCAAACCATGTAAATGAACTGTAGTGCGTTTCTGCAAAAAGCACCAAAAAAAAAAAAAAAAAAAAAAAACACAGATGTGAACCAGGTCTAAGACGTTTAGTAACATAATGGGGTTTAAAACAAAAACAAAAAAAAAAAAACCTAAAAAGTAGACGTTTTATAGTACAAAAAAAAAAAAAGCAGATAGTCACTACTGTAAGGTGTTAATTTTTTTAATGTAGGAGCTGCGAAAGTAATATTTACAAGAGCGATTATTTGATCTTTGTACTATAAAGGGCTCATTTTAGTTTTTTTTTAACCCCATTATGTTACTGGCCGATTAATCGATTATGAAAATAGTAATCAATTAATATCATAATCGATTCGTTGTTTCAGCCCTAAAAAGTCGAATACAATTATATATAAAAATATAAATATTGCATCCTGCATTTTCGGTACCAAAATTTCCATTCGGTGCACCCCTACAGTAATCAGCATACTTGTTCTAGCACCAAAGCAGTGATGCTCATTTAAACAAAACAAAACACACACACACACACACACACACACACACACACACACACACACACACATTACAAATGAGCACCTGGCGATTTCTGCAAAAATATTAGCCATAGCACACGGTTTTAGTTGAAGCTGAAGGCAGATAGAAGACACATCAATGCAGCTCTGTATTCAATAATACATCCTGAAATGTGTTGAAGGCATGCAGTGCAAGTACCAGAATTTTTCTTGCAAGCAACCTTTTGCAGTGTTGTGTACAGTAGAGCTCTGACTGGGGGAGGAAGAAACAGCACAAGAAGCCAATCAGTTGTGCTGCTGTGCAAGGAGCATGTTGATAGAAGCAGTAAAGTGAGAGAAAGATGAGCTCATCCGTGTGCGGCTTTTGTTTTCACTGTCCAGTCACAGGGTAGGGATGGGGAGAGGACCTGCAAATGTTGCTGAGCTTCAGCAGAGAAAAATTAGGTCCTGCCATGCCAGGTATGGCTGTGTGGTATGACAGAGCTGTGTAAATCTCTGAACTGGGCTGAAACACAAATCCTTTGGCAGATAAATCAGCTCCCTTATAAACAATTAGTCTGTGTATTTAGATGTTAACCTGGAGTTAAGCCTTATTGAAGGTTTACACTTAGTATATAATTAGTGATTTTTCACCTATGCCCAGTGATTCCGCTTCCTTTGCGACCCTATATTCTCTCTGCTGTAAATTTTGATCTTCATTTGTTTTAAAATGAGATGCAAAAATGACCTTATAACATTTCAAGTTCAGACAAGGGAAAGAGTCAGGGAACACTTAACAGCTTGTTATGAAAATACAGCATTTAAGATTAAATACCACATATTAAGCATGTAAAAAAAAAAAAAAAAAAAAAGCGTTGTAACCAGTTCTATGTCTCACGCTGACTTCTGCCTGGAAAATCTCAAGGACTGTCAGTGTATACTGGAGCCATTCCAGTAATGTAACCTAAAATTACCTCACTAGCATGCCAGCAGTTGGAAAACAGTGCATAAAGTAGTTAGTACTAGTTAAAGATGAACTCATAGCTCACTTAAAAAAAAGCTGAGTTAGACTTACCGGTAACTCCTTTTCTGAGAGTCTTCCAGGACAGCCCATGAGACCTTGGGCTCCTCCTACCAGGACAGGAAACACGTCACCCCCACCAGATAAAAGGGCGGTCCTCCAGGCCCATGTCAGTATTCTCAAGAACCGTAGGACCCTGCAAAACATATGCATAATACACATAACTTCAGACAATACCGGGTGGGAATCCGGCTGTCCTGGAAGACTCTCAGAAAAGGAGTTACCGGTAAGTCTAACTCAGCTTTTCTCCAAGCGTCTTCCAGGACAGCCCATGAGACGATGAGCCAGAACTTACCAGTCTAGGGAGGGACAACTGCCTGAAGGACCTTACGACCAAACACCTGCTCCTGAGCTGATAGGAGATCCAGGCAATAATGTTTAATGAAGGTCGAGTAACTGGACCAAGTGGCAGCCCTGCAAATTTGTTCCGGTGAGGCACCAGCCCTCTCAGCCCAAGACGTAGACAAGGCTCTAGTTGAGTGCGCAGTAACAAAAGGTGTAGGGACCTCCCTAATTTTGTAAGCTTCCAAGATGGCTTGCTTTATCCATCTAGCCAATGTGGCTTTAGATGCACTATTCCCCTTGTGAACTCCAGAAAAGAGGACAAACAAGGCATCAGTTTTCCTAAAGGTCTTCGTGACCTCAAGATAGACCAAGAGAATCCTTCTTACATCTAGAAAACTAAAATTTTCTTTCTAAGTCGCCCTGTGGCGAACTACAAAAGGTTGGCAATACAATGTTTTGAGATCGGTGGAATGTACTTGCCACCTTGGGCAAAAAACCTGGATCGGTTCGTAACACAACTCGATCCTCAAAAATCGTGAGGAAGGGCTCCCTAACTGATAGGGCCTGCAACTCACTTACCCTACGAGCTGCGGTAACAGCTATAAGGAACACAGTTTTTAATGTAAGTAATTTAACTGACATACTTTCCAGAGGTTCAAACGGAAATTCTACCAGAGTTTGAAGTACTAGGGACAGATCCCACGTTGGACAACTTCTCACTACTACTGGTCTGGCCCTAGAGATAGATTTGAAAAATCTGGCTATAGTGGGATTTTCCAGGAGAGAAAACTGGAGGAACACACTAATAGCTGCCGCCTGTACCTTTAGGGTACTAACAGAAAGACCTTTGTCGACACCCTCTTGGAAAAATTCCAAAATAGATGGAATATCATGAGTTAATCTATCATTTTCAGATAACCATGAGTTAAACCTTTTCCAAACTTTGGAATATATGGCTCTAGTAACTGGCTTCCTGCAATTAACTAGAGTCCTGACTACTTTGTCAGAGAACCCTTGGGCGCTCAGTATCTTTTCTTCAGATACCAGGCCGTCAAGTTTAAGGAAACCACCTGAGGGTGTGATACTGGACCCTGCAATAATAGGTCTTCCCTTTTCGGAAGACTCCACGGAGGCTCTGAAACCAGAGACTGTAGCAGGGAAAACCATGGCCTCTTGGGCCAAAACGGGGCAATTAGAATCAGATCTGTCTCTTCCAGCCGAAACTTCCGGAGGACTTCTGGAATCAGCCTGATTGGCGGAAAGGCATAACATAGGCCTGGAGGCCACGGGTTCGCCAGAGCATCGATCCCCAAGGCTTGGTCTGCCGGGTTCATGGAAAAGAATATCTCCGGTTGTTTCGGTTTGCGAACAAATCCGCTACCGGATAACCCCATCTCTTGGTGAGGTCTGCAAAGACTTCGGGATGAAGGGACCAGTTGTCTCGGTCTATCCTGTGACGGCTGAGATAATCTGCCAGGCAATTGTTTTTCCCCTTCAGGTGTACAGCAGAAATGGAGGCTAGATTCCCCTCTGCCCATGAAAGGATCTCCTGGGCAATGGACTGAAGCCTCCGGCTTCTCGTGCCTCCCTGCTTGTTGATATACGCGACTGTCGCTATATTGTCTGACAGGATTTGGAGGTTGTGACCCCTGATCTCCATCTGAAAAGACTGGAGGGCTCTCTGGACTGCAAGCAGCTCTCTTTGATTGGATGAGGCCCTTGCCTCCTCTGGGGACCACTCTCCTTGTGCTACTGCATTGCTGAGGTGGGCCCCCCATCCCCAGGAACTCGCATCCGTGGTAATCCTTCGGGAAATGGGAAAGGACCATGGGAGACCTCCTGCAAGGTGCTGACCAGCTCTCCACCACCACAGGCTTCTTTTTATCCTGTCGGGAAGCCAGATCCTTGACTCCAGGGACCTTACGTCCCCGTCCCAGTTTCTTAAAAGAAACCTTTGTAACGGACGCTGACGGAGTCTCGCCCATGGTACTGCGGGAAAACATGAGGTCATAAGACCCACTGCCCTCGACACCTGTCTCAGAGAGACCGACTGGTTGGTCTGCAATGTAGACATAGTCTGGAACACTTTGGTAATCTTCTCCTGAGGAAGAAAAACTTTTTGGTTCACGGAGCAAAAATCGTAACCCAGATAAGTTACTTTCTGGGCCGGAATCAAGGACGATTTTTCTTTGTTTATTAGCCAGCCTAGGGACTGTAAGAAGTCCTGTACAGCCTGGAGATCTTCCAACAGCCTTTGGTATGATTTTGCCACTATCAGGAGGTCGTCTAAGTAAGGGATAACCGTTATTGCCTTTAATCTTAGAGGAGCCAGCACTTCCCCCAACACCTTCGTAAAGATGCGTGGGGCTGAGGAAAGACCGAAGGGGAGGGCCTGAAATTGAAAATGTCGGGTCCCCATACCCGTCTTCACTGCCAATCTCAAAAACTTTTGGAAGGCTGGATGGATAGGGATGTGAAGATAAGCATCCCTTAAGTCCAACGTGGCCATAAAGCAGTTTGGGTATAGTAGGTTTTTGATTGTAAAAACCGTCTCCATACGGAAATGCTTGTATCTGATGGACTTGTTTAAGGTCCGGAGATTCAGGATAAGTCGAAACTTTCCTGCTGGCTTTCTGACCACAAATACATGGGAATAGAATCCCTTGCCCCGCTCCGATCGAGGAACAGGAATCAGGACTTTTTGATCTAATAAGTCTCCAATCTGGAGACCCAGAGCCCTTGCTTTCTCCAGATCTTGTGGAGGAAATGTGACCAACAAACGTTCTGGTGGTTGGTGAACAAACTCCAGCCTGTACCCGTTGGTCACTAGGTCCAGGACGAAGGGGCTCAGAGTGACTGCTGCCCACTGTGGGATGAAGGCCCTCAATCTCCCTCCCACCGGGGAACACAAGTCACTGCGGCTTGGCGGGCTGTTGAGGAGGGTTAAATAGCACTCCCCCTTTGCCTCTGCCTTTGTGCCCAGTCCAATGCTTTTTCGGCCTGCTGTCCTTTTCTCTAGGACTCTGTTGCCTGTTTTGGCCACGAAAAAATTTTCTGGCTGTCTGAACTCTCTTTTTCTCTGGAAACGCCTTTTTCTTATCAGCCGTGCGTTCCAGTGCCTCCTGTAGACCTGGGCCAAATAAATGATCGCCAGTTAAAGGAAGGCCACAAAGGCGCAACTTGGAGGCCGAGTCCCCTGACCAGGTCTTAAGCCAAAGGCTTCTCCTGGCCGAGTTCACTAGAGCCGAAGTCCTGGCTGACATTCTTACCGACTCAGCGGAAGAATCTGCCAAAAAAACCACTGCCTGAAATAGGAGAGGAAAAGACTTTAAAATTTGCTCTCTGGAGGTACCTGCTGACAGATGTGACTGAATCTGAGTCAACCAAACCTCCAGATTTCTGGCCACACAAGTGGAAGCCAAAGCTGGTTTCAGGTTTCCAACTGCTGAGTCCCAGGCTCTGTGGAGAAGGATATCCCCCCTCTTGTCCATCGGATCCTTAAGCGTACCCATATCATCAAACGCCAGGTCCGAGTTTTTTGAAACCTTTGAAAGAGGTGCGTCTAACTTGGGATTCTTATTCCATGGCTGCGCAGTGTCCTCATCAAAAGGAAACCTCCTTTTTAGGTTACTGGAGAAGAATGGTTTTCTCTCAGGATTATCCCATTCCAGTTTAATAGTATCAACCAAAGAACTATGAACTAGAAACACTCTTGATTTTCTCTTATGTAATCCTTTATACATAAGATCATGTTTGGATAACTGAACCTCTTCCTCTTTTAATTCAAGGGTAGTATAGATAGCCTTTAAATAAGTCATCTACATCCTCCACAGATAACTTAAATCTTGAACCTCGAGTGGATTCTCTATCTCTGGGCTCTGTATCTGACCCTGATTCTTCCAGAGAAGAACGGGTAGATCTGACCTCAGCCTCAGAGTCTTCACTCTCTGCCTGCTGCGGAGTGCTTACTGACGCCTTCAGTGAAGACGGACTCTCTGCTGGAGTCTGGAGCTTGTCAATAAGCGTTCTAAAGGAACTGAAGGTGGACGCAAGCTCATCCCTAACAGAAGTAAGCATTTTCTGGCAAGAGGCAACCGGGTCATCCTTTACTAGGCCTTCTATACAGGTGCGACAAACTGCTTTGCTCCATGAGGAGCTCAATTTGTTTGCGCAAACCACACATTTCCTTTTAAGTGGCTGCGCTTGGGCCTTGTCCTGAGTCTTGGTCTGCAAGACAAAATAAATGCCCCACAATGTAATTAAAGCCACACAATCACTCCGTAACACCACGTGCAGGAGGGAGGAAATGTGTCCCCTTACACCCACTACTACAGAGGGGGGAGGGGGAGGGAACACTCACAGGGATAGTAAGGTGGTGACAGAACACCCAAGGCTTACCTGTGAGGTGCTGGTGTTGGGAACTGCATCCGCTGCCTGTGCAGGTACTGCAGGAGGATCCATTCTGCCCCTCTTGGTCATCCACAGCCTGGCTGCTTAACACCAAGAAACACCAGCAGCCAGCGTTCTCTGTTCGCGCCGTTTATGAAGACTGGAATCTCGTCTCCGGCGCCCGATGATGATGTCATATGCCCCGGAAGTAACCCTCTCCAGGCACTTCCTGTGGGCCAGCTTGGAGCGCAATAGCTCCGCCCCCTCGAACGCTGCGGCTTCCTCCATTCCTTGCTCAGATCAGCCAGGCTGTCGGCAGGGAAGGACAACCGAAGCTCAGCTGAGCTAGAGTGCAATGCACTGCGCTAGGGGCACGACCTCACACCGGTCCTGGCCCTCTCCAGGTACTGAGGACAGAGAACAGCAACACAGCCAACCTCCCCAGCGGTGTGCTGCTTCTGGCAGAGGAAGAGCTAAGTGATATGCCCCAGAAAAAGGCCATACAAAGCCCCTGCTTATAAGGCCTATGGGAGCAGGTTCCATGAACATGTTACCCCCCGTCCGGAGGAAACACAAATAACTGACATGGGCCTGGAGGACCGCCCTTTTATCTGGTGGGGGTGACGTGTTTCCTGTCCTGGTAGGAGGAGCCCAAGGTCTCATGGGCTGTCCTGGAAGACGCTTGGAGAAATTACAGTTTTGTTGAAACTGCTAGCAACTTTTCCAAGTTGCTAGCAAGTAAAAGTTGACCACAAACTTAAATTAGTTTATAAAGAGTGTCCTCCCATGAAGCCTTGCGGCTGTGGTATAAAGCTACTGTGTAGGAGGGCAGTCATGGCACAGCAACAACCCCATCTCAGCACAATGACCAAGGTCTCCCAACAATGAACTAGGTTCCCTGGTGGGTATTTCAATGAACACACTGGTAATCTCTTTAAAAAGTTACCATACAGGGACCACTGAAACGTAGTTCAGAAAAAGTATTGCTAGATCACAAAAACACATGTGCCTCCAGCTCTGGTCCTTACCATAATGGGGCATACAGATGGCTGCACCATTGGTAAACACTTTTCAGCCATCCATTAAAAAATATTATAATATACGATATACATCATATTATCTTGAGAAAGATGGACTGACTTCATAGAAACGTTGACAATAAAAGCACTGCTGTTTTTGATCTTCCTCCTTTGCAAGACCCGTGAGTGCCTCTAACCCAGTTTTGGCTTTATATAGATTTCCTTTGTGGGTGAGCGTCTGGGCATTTACTTCAACCATAGAGTGGCAAGAGAGACTCTCCTGCTAACCATATTCTCACCTCTGAAGGTGTTAATAATATGTAAATGTTTTACTGATCTGTTCCTTACAATAAAAACAAAAGCCACCTAAAATCCACAAATACTTATCTAAAGCAATGGTCATGCAACACTCCAGACCTTCAATGCAGGGAATGGATCATTCTTTGGGTGACCATGTTGCTGCCTAAAGCCGGGTACACACTATTCTTCCGCCATTGGCTGATAGCACTGATTGGGAGTTGGTCAGATGCTGGTCTTCCAGCATGCTTGTCAGCAAGAAGCTGGCCAAATGGCTGGCTTCTGTCGGATAGACCGACATACACATGGGCAGAATGTCAGGCGTTTTTTTTTCTTTTAACCGGTAAATGTCCCTAGACATTGGCCCTTTTTATTGACTGTCCGGTGGTGGAGTGCTCTCGAGGTGCAAAAGAATGTCATGCGTGTAAGAAGGGATATACCAGCATGAGTATAGACTGCTGGATCATTGGTCCACATACCCAAAAACTGGCCCATAAAAAGGGACACGGACAGCAGACAGAGTAAAAAAATGCTTCATTAAAAAAAAAAAAAAAGTATTTTAAAAGTAAAATAAAAGCTCATCAATGGGTTTGTATTGTACATCTTGATTGATATACAATACAAACTCACATGGCAGATGCATTGAAGTGAGATGTCAGCCCTGAGTAACAGACCAGTACATTAACACTCACTTAACCTCAGGAATTGGTATTTGAATATAGTCAGTGTAACCTTCCACTGAGTACTGATACAAAAATAAATTCTGCAAGACAGAACAATGCTTCCAATGGAAATAAGTCAGATGTGTTTTAGCATATAATAATGCTACATACATACAATATTATAGGCAGGGCTTCTTTTTAAGGGTCAGCAGCTGAGAAATAAACACTTTATTTCACATGTTACTCTTCTGATAGGACAGATACAAGGAATTTGTAAAAATTTTTATGGCAAACAAGTTGTACCTCGAACAACGTCAACCACATTGCATGTTGGGTTTATGCTGCCGATGTGCTTGGGATGTGCTGGATTTACTTTCACTTTTCCACCAAACAGCAACGCTGGAAAGAAAAAGAAAAAATAATTCACAGGGCAGTGATCATTAAGGAAAAGCTGCATTTAAAAACCACACAAAAATTAAATTTACTTTACAACCACAACTGATCAATCTTTAAAAAGGCAACTCCAAAATAAATGAATCACTTCAGGGTGGGGGAAAAAAAAAAGGAGGGGGGGGGGGGGGGAGGTGGTACCAACACATCTCTACAACAAGATAAAAGTCAAGGCAAAGGCATGCTGCACTCTACACCCCACAATGTGAGGCTTATTACTGCCGTGTGGGGCAAAGGAGCACTGCTATGTTTTTATAACCTCCAGTTGTGGTCAGTGTTTAAGCCTGGGTTCACACTTGTGCAGTGCGAATTGAAGCTCAGGTTTCACTGGGAAGATAAAAATCAGTTGTTCAAAGGTTTCACTGCTTGCAGCTGTGGATCAGTGAGCAAGGAGAGGGGGAGGTGTAGTGAGAAGGAGAAAATCCTTGTAATTCGCACCACAACGCCCAAAAAACGCACATGTTTTTTGTGCAATGCGCAGTGCGAATGCAACGCACATATGTGAACCAGATACATTCAAATGAATGCATTTTAAAATGTCCTGCGAATTGGATGCGGTGTAAGCCGCATCTAATTCGCATAGGTGTGAACGGGGGCTAAAAAAGCAAAACAAGACAGATACATGGAGGTTGATTTACTAAAGGCAAATATACTATGCACTGCAAAATGCACTTTAAGTGCATTTGCTCTAGATCGGAGGGGAAGTTCTGCTGGTTTCTATCATCCAATCATCCACAAACAAAAATGCCGTCTTATTTTTAATGCATGTGATTGAGTATTCTTTGCAAAGTGAAGTTCTACCTCACTTACTAAGCTCTGGAGCAACTGCACAGTATATTTGCCTTTAGTATATCAACCTCATGGGGTCTACTTTTCTAAGCATTTGACGTTTTTTCAGGACCCAAATCCAGACAAAATGTGTAAGTTTGCATAGAATAGGGAACGCTTGTGATTTTTTTTTTTTTTTTTCCGGGAGATCCAGAAAAGCAACAATGGGATCCATGGTTTGTCTGAAACTAGCAAAAAGTGAAATGAGCACATGAGCAGGGCAATATACAAAACAGTACAAAAGGGGGTCTCTGGCACATGTTTAAGCTAGCCATAACACACACACTAGCTAATCTGTTTCAATACTCAGGTTTAAGTTGCATATATTTGCAAATACATGTGGAAGCCATACTGGCACATAACAGCAACTCTGATAAAATAATGTCCATAACTCTAAAACTAGCCAAGTTCCTAGCTATAGGACATACAGCGGGTAAAATAAGTATTGTACACTTCTCCATTTTTCTAGGTAAATATATTTCTAAAGGTGTTATTGAAATTACATTTTTGCCAGATGTTGGTAACAACCCATGCAGACCAGACATACAAAGAAACCAAAACAAATAAGTTCAGAAATGAAATTTATTTAATGCTTCGTATAAAATCCTTTGTTGGTAATGACAGCTTCAAGATGGAGAAACTAGTCGCATGCATTGCTCA
Source organism: Aquarana catesbeiana (assembly GCF_042186555.1). Lineage (NCBI taxonomy): Eukaryota > Metazoa > Chordata > Amphibia > Anura > Ranidae > Aquarana > Aquarana catesbeiana. The sequence continues at coordinate 338,059,069 of NC_133329.1, forward strand.
GGTGTGATTTTGGCCCATTCTTCCACACAAACAGTTTTCAAATCTTGAAGGTTCTGTGGACCTCTATGAACTCTGATCTTTAGTTCTTTCCATAGATTTTCTATTGGATTCAAGTCAGGTGATTGACTGGGCCTGCCTTCCTTCCGATCTTTCTTAAACAATTGAGAGAGATTCCTTGGCTTTGTGTTTGGGATCATTGTCCTTTAGAAATGTTCACCCTCGTTTCATCTTCATCATCCTGGTAGATGGCAGCAGATTTTTATCAAGAATGTTTTGGTACGTTTTTCCATTCATCCTTCCCTCAATGATATGAAGTTTGCGAGTACTATATGTGGAAAAAACAGCCCCACACCATGATGTTGCCACCACCAAACTTCTCTGTTGGTATGGGGGTGATATGGGGGTGATGTGCCATTTGACCTCCAAACACAGTGTGCATTATGGCATCCAAAGAATTAAATTTTGGTCTCATCTGACTAGACTATATTCTCCCAGTATTTCACAGACTTGTCCAAATGTTGTGCAGTAAACTTTAAAAACGAGCTTCAACATGCTTTTTCTTCAGCAATGGAGTCTTGCGTGGTGAGCGTGCATACAGGCCATGGCGGTTGAGTGCATTACATATCTCTTTGAAACAATTGTACCTGGTAATTTCAGGTCTTTCTGAAGATCTTCACAAGTGGTCCTTGGCTCTTGGACAACTCTTCTGATAATTCTTTTCACTCCTGTCAGAAATCTTGCGAGCAGAACCTGGCCGGTTTATGGTGAAATTATGTGCTATCCACTTCCGGGTTATGGCTCCAACAGTGCTCACTGGAATATTCAGAAGTTTAGAAATCCTTCTGTAAACCTACGCAATCAGTATGTTTTGCAACAACAAGATTGCAAATATCAGAGAGCTCTTTGCTTTTACCCATCATGAGAGGTTTCTGGTGTGACACCTTGGTAATTAGATCCTTTTTTATTGGCCATCAGTTGAGACTGAACCAGCTGATATTAATTTGCACTGACAAGGGGCTGGATTGCTTTCAGATTACTGACAGATTTCGGCTGGTGTCTTGGCTTTCCGTGCCTTTTTGCTCCTCCCTTTCTTCATGTGTTCAATCATTTTTTTCCCTGCGTCATTCCATTTTAAGAAGATTTAGGGAAGAAAGGATGGTCCAAACCAACACAAAGAAAAAGAGACTACCTCTGTGCCACAATCACCTCCAGGGATGTCGGTCTCAACAGCCTGGCTCCTGAACACTCCACAATCTTATAGAAAGATGCAAAAGCTGGAATCTGCATGCAATCCTTAATAGCCCCCCTCTGTGTCCATGATGTCAATTATATGTACATGATTAGCTAAAAATATTTTATGTTATTATAAGTGTCACCACTTTTGAAAATATGAATGCATCACCAGAACAAACAGTGGTCAGAACCATTGAAGTGGGGCAAAGTTTTCCCTTTTGAAGACTGAATTAGACAAAAATCAATGGCAGGATTTCTGTAGGAAATGCACAATTTTCCTCTTCACTAAATTTGGTGAAGGCTCTGCCCCAAGAACCTAATGCAGCTGTTAAACTTACTGTGCTGATTTAAAAGCATTCTTATTGAAATGCGACTCATGTAGAAACGGTCCAAGAAATACTGGACATTCTGCGAGGTTACTGGATCAACGCCAAAGCTGTCTTTATATTCTACGACACCCTGCGCCATGGTGGGAATTACATCATTATGCCGATTTCGGATGGTTATCACTGTGTCTGTGAAACTGACCAAAACAAAACACTATTAGCATTTATAAAATTGTAAAAAGTTATGGTTTTGTGGCTATTTTGTAAAGCACTTAAAAGATAAGTTCACCTTTTTACAAAAAACAGTAAATGCACATTTATTTGCAAGTAAAAATAATGTGCATTTATTAATTTTTGTTGTAGGAGCCTGTAAAGCATTGCACCAGCGATCAGCGGATTGCTGATGTCATGCATGACTCCTGAAAACCTGTCAGCGTATCGGCTTGCTTTACCACGTATGGGCAAGCCGATACATTTTGACAGGAAGAATCAATGCACAACGCTCACAGTGCCATGGTAGTTTATTGAGAACTACAAGCCGACAGCCGCTAAGGCTGCCGGGACTTGTAGTTTCCCATTCACAGAATTGTGTGACGTGGCCTGGCGGGCGGAGCCCCACAGGGCAGCAGTTTTTTATTTACAGCAATAAGCGATAAGGAAATAAGTGTCCTAACTGTGGGGGGAAATGTGGCTGACTAGTGGAGGAGAGAGATCGTTGTTCCTACTTAGTAGGAACACAAGATCTCTCTCCTCTCCCCTGACAGGACCAGGATTTGTGTGTTTACACACACAGATCCTGGTTTTCGCTCTGTCACGAGCGATCACGGGTCCCCAGCGGTCATCGCGCTCGCCGCGGACAGCGGCGGCTGGTCGGGAAGGGGTTAATGAGTAAAATAAGTATTTGATCACCTATCAGCAAGATTCTGGCTCCCAGGTGTCTTCTGTACAGGTAACGAGCTGAGATTAGGAGCACTCTCTTAGGCTGGATTCACAGCATTTTTAGTGCTTTTTTGCATATTTGCACTACAGAACATGTTCCATAGGAAACCATGTTAACCACTTCAGCCCCAGAAGAATTTACCCCCTTCCTGACCAGTGCGTTTTTTGAGATTCGTCACTGCGTCGCTTTAACTGACAAATGCGTGGTCGTGCGACGTGGCTCCCAAACAAAATTGGACGTCCTTTTTTTCCCATAAATAGAGCTTTCTTTTGGTGGTATTTGATCACCTCTGCGGTTTTTATTTTTTGCGATATAAACAAAAATTTTGAAAAAAAAAAAAAAAACGCATCATTTTTTACTTTTTGCTATAATAAATATCCCCAAAAAATAATTTAAAAAAAAAACATTTTTTTTCCCTCAGTTTAGGCTGATACGTATTCTACATATTTTTGGTTAAAAAAAAAAAAAAAAAATCGCAATAAGCGTTTATTGTTCGGTTTGCGCAAAAGTTATAGCATTTACAAAATAGGGGATAATTTTATGGCATTTTTATTAATAATTTTTTTTTTTAACTAGTAATGGCGGTGATCAGCAATTTTTATTGTGACTGCGACATTATGGCGGACACATCGGACATTTTTGACACATTTTTAGGACCACTGTCATTTATACAGCAATCAGTGCTATAAAAATGCACTGATTCCTGTGTAAATGACACTGGCAGTGAAGGGGTTAACCACTAGGGGGCTGGGAGAGGTTAAATCAGTACTAGGGAGGTGTTTTCTAACTGTAGGGGGATGGGCTAGCTGTGACACGTCACTGATCTCTGCTCCCGATGAGAGGGAGCAGAGATCAGTGACACTGTCACTAGGCAGAACGGGGAGATGCTGTTTACATCAGCATCTCCCCGTCCGTCCTCTCCGTGTATCCCCGCAACGATCGAGTCCGCGGCACCCGCCTCACGGAGCTCCTGGCCGGCGCGCACGCAATGGCATGGCGGGAAATTCAATGGGACTTACCTGTATGCCCATTTGCCCAGCCGTGCCATTCTGCCGATGTACTTCGGCGTGCACCAGTCGGGAAGTGGTTAAATGGACTGTAGTGCAAATCTGCAAAAATGCACAGGTGTGAATCCAGCCTTAGGCCCCACTTTCACACTGAGGCGGTTTTCAGGTGCTTTAGTACTGGAAATAGCTTATGCTAAGAGCCTGAAAACCGCCTCCTATTCATTCAAGTGTGACTGTTCACACTGGGGCGGTGCGCTCGCGGGACATTCCGAAAAGTCCTTCAAGCAGCATCTTTGGGGCGGTTTGGGAGCGCTGTATTTAGCGCTCCCAAAACGCCCTGACCATTGGAATGAATGAGCAGTGCTTCTAAAGTGCCTGAAAAGCGATTCGGAAGCGCTGCAACACGGGAGATTTTAACCTCTTCCTGCTAGCGGCCAAAAAGCGCCGCTTAAATAGAGCTAAAGCACCGCTAAAACGAGCGTCGCTTTAGCACCAACGCGGCCCCAGTGTGAAAGAGGTCTTAAAGCTGAGATTAGAAGCACGCTCTTTGGCATCAACTCAACTCGCTGTGTTTGGAGGAGGAGGAGGAGGAGGAGGAGGAGGAGGATGAGGATGAGGAGGAGGAGGAATGCTGCCTATGACCCCAAGAACACCATCCCCACTGTCAAACATGTTGTGCTGGGAGGGGGAGGGGGGGTTCTGCTAAGGGGACAGGACAACTTCACTGCATCAAAGGGACGATGGATGGGGCCATGTACCGTCAAATTTTGGGTGAGAACCTCCTTCCCTCAGAGAGGGCATTGAAAATGGGTCGTGAATGGGTATTCCAGCATGGCAATGACCCAAAACACACGGCCTAGGCAACAAAGGAAGACTTTGGCAACTCAAGAAGCAGCACAATAAGGTCCTGGAGTGACCTAGCCTGTCTCCAGACCTTAATCCCATAGAAAATATGTGGAGGGAGCTGAAGGTTTGAGTTACCAAACGTCAGCCTCGACACCTTAATGACTTGGAGAGGATCTGCAAAGAGGAGTGGGACAAAATCCCTCCTGAGATGTGTGCAAACAAGGGGTTTTGCCACTAGGTACCAAGTCATATTTTGCGAAGGGGTCAAATACTTATTTCACTCATTAAAATGCAAATCAATTTATAACTTTTTTGAAATGCGTTTTTTTGCCTTTTGTTGTTGTTATTCTGTCTCTCACTGTTAAAATAAACCTACCATTAAAATTATAGACTGATCATTTCTTTGTCAGTGGGCAAATGTACAAAATCAGCAAGGGATCAAATATTTTTTTCCCCTCACTGTATGAAGGAGTATACAATAAACAGATACACTTACGTTCTGACCGTTTCTGGGTCCTCTGTATTTCTGTCTTTAAAATCAACAATTTCCTGGAAACTCTGAACATACCTGAGAAAACATGACATGTCTTAATACTAAGAACAGTGTCCAAAACAAACTACATGTTCACCCCAGAGTGGATCTGCCCTTTAATCAGTAAAAGTTTTACAGGGTGGGGGTGGGTGGGGATACAGCCATTGGCTTTTTACTTCAGGATTAGCACTTCAATATAAATTTAAAGCAAACCTGACATCATACCACATTGCACAATCCCACCTAGAATGCATATGAAAATGTTGACTTTCATTGTTGTATTGATAGCCAGCACTTCCTGTGCCTCCGCCCTCTTGATGACGTCACACCCACCCAAAATCTACATTGCAGTGGAAAGCTCTCTTACCAGCTCTGCACCAGTTTTATTGAAGGCATCTTTAGAAGGTTGTCCGGAAGCAAGTTTATTTCTTTCATTATGTTTGCCAATCTCACAGGCAATTCCTGTCTCAGGAAAATAAATGAGGTCTTTTCACAAGCATTTACAGATCCTAAAAGACAAGACAAATGGCACATTAATAAAACCTGCCCACATATTACTAATGTAAAACAAACATGTTTCACTTATCAAATTAAATAAGACCTAATACGTGGTTGTATTCTGGACGGCAGTAAATTGTGATCAGCTGTTAGTGACTTCTTGAAGTGGGACTCTTGACCCAGCAACTTTACCAGCTGAAAACTGCTGTTGGAAATATCTACACTGAGCTGATAACTACTATAAAATCACATAGTGGATGTCAAAAAAGAAGTGCATTGATCCTCGCAGATGGGATTTTCCCAAGAGGAATGCTCCACATAGTCTTATACCAAACCCTTCCTCTAGTCCCTCTGCTCTGTGTGCCAACCACAGGATTTTCACCACAGACTTCAGGAGCCACGCAGGCAAAAGACTGGAAGATCACTCGGCCCAGGAAACTCAGTCACATTGCAGGAGGAAAAATACATCAAAAATAAAAAAAGTTACACCCGTATATCCCTCAACTCCTTTCTATAAAATATATTTAGGGTTAAAATACCTACTACTATATTAAACATACTAAAAGGTTAAAAAAAAAAAAAAAAAAAGAGCTATAAAATATGCCTTTAGTTTACACAATTGTTTACTTGGTTTGTGAATGTTATAACATATGAATTTGTCAATTTCTAAAGGATTTGTTGTACAATACACACTGCTGAATATTCTTCTGTCTGTATTTTATGGGATTCATTTTCAGCATGTGGTATGACAGAAGGGCTATCTTATTGGTTTCTGGAGTCTCTTGATGTGGCAGCTGATCTTTGAAAAAGATTGCCAAATGCGATCTAAAAAAGGTCAAAAATTGGAAATTCACCCATAATTTTGAAACAAGATTCTTCCATCGGCATATGCTACAGCGCCTTGAAAAAGTATTCATAACCCTTGAAATCTTCCACATTTTGTCAAGTTGCAGCCAAAAATGGAATTGTACTTTTACTGGGATTCTATGTGATAGAACAACACAAAGTGGCACATAATTGTGAAGTGGAAGGAAAATGATAAATGGTTTTCAATTTTTTTTTTTTTTACAAATATCTCAAATATCTGAAAGACGTGGGGTGCATTTGTATTCAGACCCCTTTACTCTGATACCCCTAACTAAAACCTAGGGGAACCAATTGCCTTCAGAGGTCACCTAATTAGTAAATAGAGTCCACCTGTGTGCAATTTAATCTCAGTATAAATACAGCTGTTCTGTGAAGCCCTCAGAGGTTTGTTAGAGAACCTTAGTGAACAAACAGCATCACAAAGACCAAGGAACACACCAGACAAAGGGATAAAGTTGTGGAGAAGTTTAAAGCAGGGTTAGGTTATAAAAAAACACCACCCTGAACACACCGTCAACACTGTGAAACATGGCGGTGGCTGCATCATGTTGTGGGGATGCTTTTCTTCAGAAGGGACAGGGAAGCTGGTCAGAGTTGATAGCAAGATGGATGGAGCCAAATACAGGGCAATCTTAGAAGAAAACCTGTTAGAGTCTGCAAAAGACTTGAGACTGGGGCAGGGGTTCACCTTCCAGCAGGACAATGGCCCTAAACACACAGCCAGAGCTACAATGGAATGAAACTTTAAATCAAAGCATTTGTGTGTAAGAATGGCCCAGTCCAGACCTAAATCCAATTGAGAATCTGTGGCAAGACCTGAAAATTGCTGTTCACAGACGCTCTCCATCCAATCTGACAGAGCTTTAGCTATTTTGCAAAGAAGAATGGGCAAAAATGTCACTCTCTAGATGTGCAAAGCTGGTAGAGACATCCCCAAAAAGACTTGCAGCTGTAATTGCAGTGAAAGGTGGTTCTACAAAGTATTGACTCAGGGGGGCGGAATACAAATGCACACCACACTTTTCAGCTATTTGTAAAAAATAAAAAAATTTAAAAAAATGAAAACCATTTATCATTTTCCTTTCACTTCACAATTATGTGCCACTTTGTGTTGGTCTATCACATACAATCCAAATAAAATACATTTACATTTTTGGTTTTAACGTGACAAATTGTGTAAAATGTGTCAAGGGGTATGAATACTTTTTCAAGGCACTATGAGAGATTCCAGTAAAAGACAGGATTTGCCCAGCACATTTAAAGCCCAGCTCCACGAAAGTGAATTAATTCACAAACATGCACATACACTGCAATGTGCTTCTCTCTTTTAGTCTAGGGGCAAAGGATTAAAGGGATTGTAAAGTTTATTTTAATAAAAAAAAAAAAAAAAAATTGAAAAAAAAACAAAAATCAAACATGTTATACCTGCCTGCTCAGTGTAATGGTTTTGCACAGAGCATCCTCCTCTTCTGGGGTCCCTTGCTGGCACCCTGGGTACCGCCACCCCCCCCCCCGCCCTCATAGCTGCTTGCTATAGTGGCACTTGTACATGCTTGCTACCGAGCCCTGCTCTGTGTGTCCATAAGACACACAGAATGGAGCTTGTCACTGCCCCCACTTATGCCACTGTGTCTGAGCCAGCAAGGAGCGAAAGACTCAAGAGAGTGGAGGCTCTCATGCAGATTGCTGGATGGAGATCGGGCTCAGGGGAGTATTAGGGGGGCTGTAGGGAAATCTGCGTGCAGTTTTTTTTTTACCCAAGTCTGCCTTTACAGCCACTTTAAGGAGGTATACTCCTCACTCCAACAGGCTACCTCAAGCACTATGACTAGAACCACTGTCTGTTTTTTACTACTGTCTGCATTACTGCGGGGTGGATAAACATTTTTCCCAGAAATCCATAATTTTATATGTTTGTGACCTAAATAAATGGTTAAAATGAACCTTCCAATGAACACCCTTGTTTCAGTGACAACTGTCTAGGTGAAGGCCAGGGACAGTCAGGCTGGAAAGAAAAGGACTCGATTATGCTGGACGTCCTCAGCTTCCAATCTGATAAAGCAATTTCAGCATATGAGAGGAGCCTGTATAGTGGTGCAAAACTGAGGGTAAGGCTGGAGTTTTGCTCCAGCCTTTGACACGTCGCAACACCGATCTCAGTAAAGAGCCTCTGATGGAGGCTCTTTACCACTTGATCAGCCGTGTCCAATTGTGGCTGATCACAATGTAAACAGGAAAAAGCCAATTATTGGCTTTTCCTCACTCACGTCTGACAGATGCGAGTAGAGGAAAGGCCGATCGCCTGCTCTCCTGACGGGGGGGGGGGGCTGCGCTGATTAATTATCAGCGCAGCCCTCCCTGCGGATGCCCGCCCAGGACCACCAGGGATGCTGGTCATGGATGGCCACTAGGGGTGCTGAAATTAATCGCTGCATCGCGATTCGGGTGTCCCCGATGTGGCATCGATACATGCGACCGTAAAAATAGATTGCCAGTGACGTCATTGCCCCACCCCTCCCGGGAGAGCGCTCCAAGCGTATCCCGTGGTGTACAAAGCCCGCCTCTCTCCTCCTGACTGTCACTATCAAATCAGAAGAGAGGTGGGCGGGGCTGAGAATTCCCTACTGACATCAGGAGGGATGTGAGACTTGAGAGCAGAGAGGCGGGCCGGACACGGGCAGTCACATCAGAGGTGCCTATGCTCAGAGCCGCTGATAAGGGGGTACAGGCAGCCCGTCCTCCTAGACCACCCACATAGTTCACTAGGTTAGCAGGCCAGGAATCTGGAGCGATGTCAGGACTCAGTAGGGAGGGACTAATGAGGGAACTTGAGATACCCATTGGCAGAGGAGGCAGCAGGAGGCGGTGCCGCCTATAGGCGGCACTGCCTCCTGCTGCCTCCTCAGCCAGTGGGTGCACAGGGAGGCCTGTCCATCACATTCTTCGTCCCGCGGTCTTCCTGACTTGGTGCAGGCACTGGATGGAGTGGCTTTCAATGGAATTTCTGAGCAAACTGCATTTGCTGACTGAAGTGAGGAAGAGTTTTGTCCAAGTAGTAATAAAGGCAAATTGAGGAGCTGCTAGAAGTGACGGTATGTCTGGATGGATGCTGGGGAAGCCCATGCAGTGATAGCTCAGCCAAGTAATCAAAAACTGGCAGCAAAGGAAAACTTCCACCACTGGCTTTCTCTGCAATAGATGATGTCATCAGTCAGAGCCTGGCAGAGAAGTGAGCAGAGACAGTTTTCTTTTGTGAGATCGTCTGAGCTATCACTGCACTGGCATCCCTTCAGATGAGAAAAATCAGCAGACAAGAAAAGTGAGGAGGGGGATGATTCTTCTACAGGATTCCATATGGATTAAGAAGCACCAGTGCCCCCCCCTTCCCCACTGACTGGCAGTGCCTCCAAACTGCCCCCATTAGGCACCAGGACCCCTATTTCCCCTCACTAATCACTTGAGCCTCCTATCTCTCCCCACTAGGCCCTAGGAACCCTCCCATCTCCCCTCACTAAGCGCCAGGACCCCCCCCATCTCTCCCCACTAAGCGCCAGGACCCCCCCTACCTCTCCCCACTAAGCGCCAGGACCCACCCCATCTCTCCCCACTAAGCGCCAGGACCCACCCCATCTCTCCCCACTAAGCGCCAGGACCCACCCCATCTCTCCCCACTAAGCGCCAGGGCCCCCCATCTCTCCCCACTAAGCGCCAGGACCCCCCCCATCTCTCCCCACTAAGCGCCAGGACCCACCCCATCTCTCCCCACTAAGCGCCAGGACCCTCCCATCTCTCCTAATTGAGCACCAGTGATCCCTTTTGTCCTCCTTGAAAAAAATGGGGATATTTATTTTAGCAAAAAGTAAAAAATTAGCAGTCCTCAAGCATATCGGATTAGGTAACCACATGTTGCAATGGATCTCTAATGTTTACTCGTTACCTACGGCTAGGGTCAAGGCTAATGGAATCCTGTCTGCTCCTTTTAATATCTCTAATGGTACCAGACAAGGATGCCCGCTGTCACCCCTTCTTTTTGCCCTGGTACTCAAACCCTTTCTAAACACGATACGCAAGAACCCAGATATCTCTGGGATTTCCATAGGGCACAGACAATACAAGATCTCCGCATACGCGGATGATCTTCTATTTTCCTTAACCAATCCGATTATCTCCCTCCCAAATTTAATTAAAGAATTTCAGAGATACGGGAACATGTCCAACCTAAAGATTAATTTTGACAAATCAGCAGCAATGGGAATTAATATGCCGATGGAACAACTTTCCTCTCTGAAGTCCAAATTCAATTTCAAGTGGTCAGACAGTCACTTCAAGTACCTGGGCACTAACATACCCAGGGATCTGAAACGCACATTTGAACTGAACTTCCCTCCAATCCTGAGCACAGTTAAAGAGTTACTCGCAGAGTGGGGCAAAGGTCTTCACTCATGGTTTGGGAGATGCAATCTAATCAAGATGTGCATTCTCCCAAAATTTCTATACCTATTTCAAGCCTTACCTATAAGAATCCCCGGTAACTATTTTAAACAAATACATTCCCTATTTATAAAATTTGTGTGGTCACACTCTAAGCCTAGACTAAAAAGATGCTATTTAACTCTACCGAAACACTATGGAGGTCTCGCCCTCCCGGACGCAAAACATTATCAAGCTGTGCACCTAGGGAGGATCATTGACTGGAACAGACACGACAAAACCAAACTATGGATCCAAGTAGAGAACCATCAGGTTAATATACCCTTGAAGGGGGCTATCTGGTGCTACGATAAATTACCTAGGGACATGACTTCACACCCAACCATTGGGGCCACGCTGTCAGTCAGGTTAAATATACTCAAAAACACTTCATTGACCTCCAAACAATCCCCCTTATTCCCTATTCTGGGGAATCCAGCGTTCGAACCAGGGCTAGACTATTCAAACTATGAGACGCTCTGGGAGGCAGGTAAAGACTGTGCATCACATTATGTGGAAGACGACCACTGGACCTCAATTCAATCTCTGACGAATGATAACGGGGGTTTTCAATTGTCATTTTGGAAAGCGATTCGGCTACACCATTTCCTTTACTCAATACCAGAACCGATGCAATATAAGCGCGATATGACGACGTTAGAAGAATACTGTAGAGGGGAGGCACTCTGCCTCAGGTGCTCTCCAAGACATACTCGCTACTCAACACACCGACTGAACAACCAGACTTGTTATTTTTACGAAAATGGGAACAGGATCTAAAATGTAATTTTACAGAAGCACAAACACAAAACATACTTCAACTTACACTGAAACCATCAATCTGTACAAAAATTCAGGAGACAAATTACAAACTACAAATTACAAATCTGACTAGATGGTATTACACACCTCAACTATTACACAAATTTTTCCCCGGCACTTCCGATAGATGCTGGAGGTGCGGTTCTGAGGAGGGGACGCTCCTACACATTTTTTGGACCTGTTCACTAGTACAGCAGTTTTGGGTAGCAGTAGAGACAATTGTTAAAAAATTCACGAATCACATAACGCAGAGAGATCCAGCCGTTTTTCTGTTACATGCCACCTCAGCCCCAATTAAATCATATAAAAAGTCAGTGGTCAGACATCTGCTCAATGCAGCGAAGTCCTGTATTCCAGCATTGTGGAAACAGAGTACACCCCCTACGGTGGGAATGTGGCTACGTAGAGTTGAAGAAATCAAAAAGATGGAAGACCTAATACTGACTGCCCAACACAAACAAGACAAACATTCAAGAAACTGGTTATCCTGGAACATATATATTTTCTCAGATGAAGGAAAAACCTTACTAAATTCTTGAGAACCCTTCGACTAGGTAGCGGCTAGGGGATGGAACCTTGGCCGGATCCATCGCGCTCGCGTCTATCTATAACCCTCCCCCCCCCCCCCCCCCCCTTTCTAACCCCTTCCACTCTGCCTTTACTATATATATATATTTTTTTTTTTTTTTTTTTTTTTTTTTTTTCTGTGCAATAAGTGGTCTATTATTTCAGTAACAGACAACTTTCCATTCACACCAACTATGATGGAATTATGTAAGAATAAGCAAATACTGGGAAGATGTCATTACGGTTATAATGTAATACTGCATGGTGGTTGATATACCTATGGACTACAAAGACGGATTCACAAATCTAAAGAGGATAAATGATGTCATAGGACAGTTTCCATGCAGATAGAATGGAACACTTTAATGGAAAGGATATATAATGACGGTATTTGTCAGAATGCTAATAGAAAGACCACGGATGTATTATATCGGTTATGATACACTTTTTTTCTTTTTTCTTATTTGTTTTTGTTTTCTCCCTTCCTTGTCAAAAATTCAATAAAAATTATATTTGAAAAAAAAAAAAAAAGTAAAAAATTGTGTTTTTTCAAAATTGTTTCTTTTTTTTGTTTATAGCGCAAAAAATAAAACCCGCAGAGATGATTAAATTCCACCAAAAGGGGAAAAAAGGACGTCAATTTTGTTTGGGTACAGCATTGCACGACCGCGCAATTGTCAGTTAAAGTAACAGTGCTGAATTGCAAAAAATGGCCTGGTCATTTAGCAGCCAAATCATCTGGGGCTGAAGTGGTTAAGGGAGTGAGGTTATTTTTAATTTAAAGTTCCAGTAATTTTTTTGTTTATTAAAAGTCAGCAGCTACAAAAAAAAAAAAAAAAAAAAAGTGCATCTTCTTTTAAATAAAAGACACTCACCTGTCCCACAATCCAGTGACATGGTCACCCGAACCCTTCCTTCTCTCCCCCACCTGTCCACAGCGCTGGCAATACTACTGTGGGCATCCAGCTGTGACAGCTTGCAGCTTCACAGCCGGGTGCGCATGTCTCACTGCGTTGTCCTGAGTGGCCGGGCAATCTTTTGGGACCTGTAATGTGTCCCAGAAGATTGCAGGGTGGAAGTGGTGCAAGTAGAAGTGGGAGTTCGTCAGTGATGCATTGTGGAATCGAATCGAATCGTTGACCAGATAATCATAATCAAATCAAATCATGAGACCAGTGAAGATGCGCACCTCTAATGGCCACCAGGTATGCCACCCTGGATCACCAGGGTGGCCAGTCAGTGCCCAGACATGATGCTAATCAGTGCCCATCAGCAATGCCTGCCAGTGCCATCAGTGATGCCTATTAGTGTCATCAGTGCCGCCTATCAGTGCCACCCTTCAGTGCCCATCAGTGCTGCATATAGGGCTGAAACAACTAATCGATTTCAAAATGAATCGATTACTATTTTCATAATCGATTAATCGGCCAGTAACATAAATTGGGTTAAAAAAAAAAAAAAAAAAAAACACAAACTAAAAATTAGCCCTTTATGGTACAAAAAGAGCAAATAATCACTACTGTAAATATTACTTTCACAGTTCTACAGTAAAAAAATGAACCCCTTACAGTAGTGATTATCTGCTTTTTTTGTACTATAAAGGGCAAATTTTAGTTTTTTTAACCCTATTATGTTACTAAACATCTTATGCCCTGTACACACGATCAGAAATTCCGTCAGAAAAAACTTGGATGGTTTTTCCGACGGAATTCCACTCAAGCTTGCCTTGCATACACACAAAAGTTCTCTGAACTTTCGACCGTCAAGAACGCGGTGACGTACAACACTACGACGAGCCGAGAAAATGAAGTTCAATGCTTCCGAGCATGCGTGATTTTTTGCGCATCGGAATTGCATACAGGCAAATCGCATTTTCTGATAGGAACTTTTTCCGACCGAAAAATAGAGAACCTGCTCTCAATCTTTTGCTGGCTGGAATTCTGCCAGCAAAAGTCCGATGGAGCATACACACGGTCAGAATTTCTGACCATAAGCTCACATCCAACTTTTGCTGGCAGAATTTTTGAACGTGTGTATGGGGCTGGTTCACATCTATGTGTTTTTTGGTGCTTTTTGCAGAAACGCACTACAGGTCATTTACATGGTTTGCTATGGGACACGTTCACATCTATGCTTTTTTCAGCCGCTGCGTATTTGGAAAGGGTTTAACACAAAACGGTTCTTTTTTGGTTCAATATACTTCAATGGAAAAGCTGCAGAAAAGCATGTAATGCGTTTTTGCAGCAATTTGTGTTATTTAATCTGCCCAACAACAAATTGGCCAAAAAAAAAAAAAAAATTGCAAAAACGCAAATCGCAGCAAAATGTGCGCAAAAATCAAAACGCACAGCAAAAAGCACTGCGGAAACAGATCAAAAGCAAACTGCATAGGTGTGCACCGAGCCTTATGCTGATCAATTTTCAGAAGAGAATATTCAGATGAAAAATCTTTGTACATTCGCTGAATGAAAGAATATTGTTTGAAATGTTCACTTGTTTTTAACATTCTGTTTTTAAAACAAATGTAATTTCTGAACGAAAACCACATACACTGTCTGAAAATTCCTTTGACCCCAATAACGATTAGAAACTCGAACGAACGTTCTTAAAATGACATTTTTTTTTTTTAAAGGAAGACATTGTTTTTTTAATAAAAAACATTTGATCTCTGAGTTTGATGATATTTACCAGATTCACCCTCTAATAGTATATACAGTATATCACTTCTGTCTGTTATTCTCAGCATGGATTAGATATTTTGCTCCCTAACCACATAGTTGGTTATTTACATTTACCACTGCATACAGATATTTAAGAATAAATTGCCTTTTTTAAAAACTTTACACACACACACACACACACACACACACACACACACACACACACACACACCAGTGCCACCACAGTGCCCATCAGTGCAGCCTTTTAGTGCCCATCAGTGCCACCTATCAATGCCCATCAGTTCTGCATATCAGTGCCACCTCATCAGTGAAGGAGAAAATTTATTTACAACATTTTAACAGAAACGAAGAAAAAACTTTTTTTTTTTTTTTTTTTCATAATTTGCAATTGTCATTTAAAAAGTGACAGCGCTGAAAGCTGAAAATTGGCCTGGGCAGGAAGGATGGAAAGTGCCTGGTATTGAAGTGGTTAATAAGGTAATGGACTGGATCCTACAGATTACTGTACATTAAACACCATAACAGCTCTTTGTTCTGGATTTTAGTATCAGTCCTGCTGCTAAATGGTAAAATGCAAAAAGTAAAAAGGGGCTTTGGAATTAGGTGCATTAACAAAAAGAGTCTAAAACAATGGCTGTAAACAGTAATATGCAATATTTGAACCTACAGCAGAAACATCGTATCATTACATCTTCTTTTATTTATGTATTATAATTCTGTCTGCCTACAGCCTTTGTTGTGCTTCAGTTTGCTTGTTACTTTAACTGTTAAAAGCAAACGAAAACCTGTATGCACAGAAACTGTACTAGCTACTTGCCCTTCACGCTGCAGGTCAAGGTAATGCATTGCTGGCTATTTATATTCATGTGACCTATCACACGTCTTAGATATTCTACATAAAATTGGAACAAAGTTGAAGCTATTCAGAAGCCTCATGTGAAACATATAGATGCAGAATAGTGATCATGTTGCAGTTCTTTGGTGTTGCTATAGTAATGATTCAGCACATCATGACAGGACATAGAAGAGTATGACTGGGGAGCTGGAAACTCCCCATCACAACTATCTGTGATAATTATGACTGTCAGTCTGGTCATTTTCTTCTAAACTAGAAGAGGTCTGCAATATGTGCTGCACTCACATGTATCAAGTCACCAACACACACGGATTTAAAGGCTGAGATACAGTATCTCACAAACGTGAGTACACCCTCACATTTTTGTAAATATTTTATTTCACCCCTAAGTGAAAATGTCCAAATTGGGCCCAAAGTATCAATATTTTGTGTGTCCACCATTATTTTCCAGCACTGCCTTAACCCTCTTGGACATGGAGTTCACCAGAGCTTCACAGGTTGCCATCCGCACCAAGGATGCTGCTAGCAGAACTTTCTTCAGCATCCTGCTAGCGCACCGCTCCAGTGTGAAAGCCCCGAGGCTTTCAAACTGGAGACACAGCAGCGGCTGTTTCAGGTCGATTTGCAGGCACTATTTTTAGCGCAATAGCTATGTTTTTTTTTTTGTTTAGCGACCACCCACCGTAGATATACTGCGGCAGGGCAGCCGCTCTGCACCAAGCAACGTATCTGGTACGTGATCTGACACTTCCGGGTCTGGGGCACGCGCACCGCCGCTCCCACTGTGATTGGACACAGCGGGAGCCAATCAACAGGTCCAGCAGACGCTATGTACGCCGGGACCCACCGATCGTTCAGGAGAAAGGCAGAACGACGGTCTGTGAGAGGGGAATGTGCTGAACATGGATCTTTACATTCCCCAGTCAAAGCAGTACCCCTCCCCCCCCAAACTATAGTGATCACTCCCAGGGAACACAATTAACCCTCTGATCGCCCCTGATGTTAACCCTTTCCCAGCCAGTGTCATTAGTACAGTAACGGTGCATATTTGAAGCGGGGTAAATCTCGTGTAGCTAAAGTGGTTAATCTATACACAAAAGTTTTGCCTTTCATTTCTATTTTTAAATGCATGGATTGTTTTAAAATCACTTTAACTTGTCGGTGGTCATAAAATTATGGCTGATCAATGTATACACACACAAATGTTTTGCCTTGCATTTCTATCTTAAACTGAATGGGTTATTTAAAAAAAGTAAAAGGTTCACATATACTTTAAAGAACGCACACATATACCTAAGGGAATGACATCTCTGCCAGGTGTCATTCTTTTTATTTTTCATAAATGAATAAAAACAAAAATCCTCAAGAACTAGAAAAAGCGATTGAAGAACTACGGTATTTCACGCATGGTTTTGCAATGTCAAATGTGTAAACTTAGCTGTTTGAGTAAATAAGGGCAGATTTCTACTGATGACTGGAAAAACACTACCCTTGGCCAGGACCAAATACTGGATGATAACTTCTTGTTCAAACAAGTGGTATAAAGAAAGTTTACTCTACATATAAATAAAATGTACCAGCCTGTTATGAAAGACCCGCCAGGCTACTTCTTAATGCTTACCAATGGAGAGTTATCACAGAGGTGACAGATCTCTCTAGTATAGTTACAATGTGCAACAACACTGCACAAGAGAATCTGTCACTGTGTCCATTCAAGGCATAGCAACAAATGGTCAATGCAGCACTGCAAATGTGACTATCAGTGGCCTGAATGGGCAACCCAAAGCAAACATCAACCGGAGGAGCATCAAACCAGATGGAAAGAAGAAGTCCAATAACGTCAATGTAGACAGATTAAAGTGATTGTAAAGTCAGGTTTTTTTTTCCTATAAAAATAAACATGTTATACTTACCTCCTCTGTGCAGTGGATTTGCACAGAGCAGTCCAGATCCTTATCTTACGGAGTCTCTCTTCGGCTCTCCTGGCCCCTCCCTCCTGTCGAGTGCCCCCACAGCAAAGCAGCTTGATATGGGGGCACCCAAGCAAAGTCACAGCTCTGTGTGTCCATTCAGACATGGACCCTGGTTCGTTCCCGCCCCCCTCTCCTGACTGGCTAACTGACTTTGAGTCTCAGCCAGTCAGGAGGAGAGTCCCAAATGACCAAGTCACTTGTGGACATCGCTGGAGGGTGCTTGAAGGCTGGTGAACACAGAAGGTTTTTTTTATCTTAATGCATAGTGGGATGTTCTTCATTTATGAGGAGGAAGGTGGGAATGTGCTTCGTGTATGAGGAGGAAGGTGGCAGGATAAGTGGGGGTGTTTTTCGTGTATGAGGAGGAAGGTGGGAATGTTCTTTGTGTATGAGGAAGAAGGTGGGAGTCTTCCTCATGAATGAGGAGGAAGGGGGGAATGAGGAGGAAGGGGGGAGTCTTCTTCACGTATGAGGAGGAAGGTGGGAATGAGGAGGAAGGTGGGAATGAGGAGGAAGGTGGGAATGAGGAGGAAGGTGGGAATGAGGAGGAAGGTGGGAATGAGGAGGAAGGTGGGAATGAGGAGGAAGGTGGGAATGAGGAGGAAGGTGGGAATGAGGAGGAAGGTGGGAGTCTTCTTCATGTATGAGGAGGAAGGTGAGAATGAGGAGGAAGGTGGGAGTCTTCTTCATGTATGAGGAGGAAGGTGAGAATGAGGAGGAAGGTGGGAGTCTTCTTCATGTATGAGAAGGAAGGTGAGAATGAGGAGGAAGGTGGGAGTCTTCTTCATGTATGAGAAGGAAGGTGAGAATGAGGAGGAAGGTGGGAGTCTTCTTCATGTATGAGGAGGAAGGTGGGAATGAGGAGGAAGGTGGGAATGAGGAGGAAGGTGGGAATGAAGAGGAAGGTGGGAATGAAGAGGAAGGTGGGAATGAAGAGGAAGGTGGGAATGAAGAGGAAGGTGGGAATGAAGAGGAAGGTGGGAATGAAGAGGAAGGTGGGAATGAAGAGGAAGGTGGGAATGAAGAGGAAGGTGGGAATGAAGAGGAAGGTGGGAATGAAGAGGAAGGTGGGAATGAAGAGGAAGGTGGGAATGAGGAGGAAGGTGGGAGTCTTCTTCATGTATGAGGAGGAAGGTGGGAATGAGGAGGAAGGTGGGAATGAGGAGGAAGGTGGGAATGAAGAGGAAGGTGGGAATGAAGAGGAAGGTGGGAATGAAGAGGAAGGTGGGAATGAAGAGGAAGGTGGGAATGAAGAGGAAGGTGGGAATGAAGAGGAAGGTGGGAATGAAGAGGAAGGTGGGAATGAAGAGGAAGGTGGGAATGAAGAGGAAGGTGGGAATGAAGAGGAAGGTGGGAATGAAGAGGAAGGTGGGAATGAAGAGGAAGGTGGGAATGAAGAGGAAGGTGGGAATGAAGAGGAAGGTGGGAATGAAGAGGAAGGTGGGAATGAAGAGGAAGGTGGGAATGAAGAGGAAGGTGGGAGTCTTCTTCATGTATGAGGAGGAAGGTGGGAATGAGGAGGAAGGTGGGAGTCTTCTTCATGAATGAGGAGGAAGGTGGGAATGAGGAGGAAGGTGGGAGTCTTCTTCATGAATGAGGAGGAAGGCGGGAGTCTTCTTCATGAATGAGGAGGAAGGTGGGAGTCTTCTTCATGAATGAGGAGGAAGGGGGGAATGAGGAGGAAGGGGGGAATGAGGAGGAAGGGGGGAATGAGGAGGAAGGGGGGAATGAGGAGGAAGGGGGGAATGAGGAGGAAGGGGGGAATGAGGAGGAAGGGGGGAATGAGGAGGAAGGTGGGAGTCTTCTTCATGAATGAGGAGGAAGGTGGGAATGAGGAGGAAGGTGGGAATGAGGAGGAAGGTGGGAGTCTTCTTCATGTATGAGGAGGAAGGTGGGAATGAGGAGGAAGGTGGGAATGAGGAGGAAGGTGGGAATGAGGAGGAAGGTGGGAGTCTTCTTCATGAATGAGGAGGAAGGTGGGTATGAGGAGGGAGGTTGGAATGAGGAGGAAGGTGGGAGTCTTCCTCATGAATGAGGAGGAAGGTGGGAATGAGGAGGAAGGTGGGAATGAGGAGGAAGGTGGGAATGAGGAGGAAGGTGGGAGTCTTCTTCATGAATGAGGAGGAAGGTGAGAGTCTTCTTCATGTATGAGGAGGAAGGTGGGAATGAGGAGGAAGGTGGGAATGAGGAGGAAGGTGGGAATGAGGAGGAAGGTGGGAATGAGGAGGAAGGTGGGAGTCTTCTTCATGAATGAGGAGGAAGGTGATAGTCTTCTTCATGTATGAGGAGGAAGGTGGGAATGAGGAGGAAGGTGGGAATGAGGAGGAAGGTGGGAGTCTTCTTCATGAATGAGGAGGAAGGTGGGTATGAGGAGGGAGGTTGGAATGAGGAGGAAGGTGGGAATGAGGAGGAAGGTGGGAGTCTTCTTCATGTATGAGGAGGTAGGTGGGAATGAGGAGGAAGGTGCGAATGAGGAGGAAGGTGGGAGTCTTCTTCATGTATGAGGAGGAAGGTGGGAATGAGGAGGAAGGTGGGAATGAGGAGGAAGGTGGGAATGAGGAGGAAGGTGGGAATGAGGAGGAAGGTGGGAATGAGGAGGAAGGTGGGAGTCTTCTTCATGAATGAGGAGGAAGGTGGGCATGAGGAGGGAGGTTGGAATGAGGAGGAAGGTGGGAGTCTTCCTCATGAATGAGGAGGAAGGTGGGAATGAGGAGGAAGGTGGGAATGAGGAGGAAGGTGGGAATGAGGAGGAAGGTGGGAGTCTTCTTCATGAATGAGGAGGAAGGTGAGAGTCTTCTTCATGTATGAGGAGGAAGGTGGGAATGAGGAGGAAGGTGGGAATGAGGAGGAAGGTGGGAGTCTTCTTCATGAATGAGGAGGAAGGTGGGTATGAGGAGGAAGGTGGGAATGAGGAGGAAGGTGGGAATGAGGAGGAAGGTGGGAATGAGGAGGAAGGTGGGAATGAGGAGGAAGGTGGGAGTCTTCTTCATGTATGAGGAGGAAGGTGGGAATGAGGAGGAAGGTGCGAATGAGGAGGAAGGTGGGAATGAGGAGGAAGGTGGGAGTCTTCTTCATGTATGAGGAGGAAGGTGGGAATGAGGAGGAAGGTGGGAGTCTTCTTCATGTATGAGGAGGAAGGTGGGAATGAGGAGGAAGGTGGGAGTCTTCTTCATGTATGAGGAGGAAGGTGGGAATGAGGAGGAAGGTGGGAATGAGGGGGAAGGTGTGAGTCTTCTTCATGTATGAGGAGGAAGGTGGGAATGAGGAGGAAGGTGTGAGTCTTCTTCATGTATGAGGAGGAAGGTGGGAATGAGGAGGAAGGTGGGAGTCTTCTTCATGTATGAGGAGGAAGGTGGGAATGAGGAGGAAGGTGGGAATGAGGAGGAAGGTGGGAATGAGGAGGAAGGTGGGAGTCTTCTTCATGTATGAGGAGGAAGGTGGGAATGAGGAGGAAGGTGGGAGTCTTCTTCATGTATGAGGAGGAAGGTGGGAATGAGGAGGAAGGTGGGAGTCTTCTTCATGTATGAGGAGGAAGGTGGGAATGAGGAGGAAGGTGGGAGTCTTCTTCATGTATGAGGAGGAAGGTGGGAATGAGGAGGAAGGTGGGAGTCTTCTTCATGTATGAGGAGGAAGGTGGGAATGAGGGGGAAGGTGTGAGTCTTCTTCATGTATGAGGAGGAAGGTGGGAATGAGGAGGAAGGTGTGAGTCTTCTTCATGTATGAGGAGGAAGGTGGGAATGAGGAGGAAGGTGGGAGTCTTCTTCATGTATGAGGAGGAAGGTGGGAATGAGGAGGAAGGTGGGAATGAGGAGGAAGGTGGGAATGAGGAGGAAGGTGGGAGTCTTCTTCATGTATGAGGAGGAAGGTGGGAATGAGGAGGAAGGTGGGAGTCTTCTTCATGTATGAGGAGGAAGGTGGGAATGAGGAGGAAGGTGGGAGTCTTCTTCATGTATGAGGAGGAAGGTGGGAATGAGGAGGAAGGTGGGAGTCTTCTTCATGTATGAGGAGGAAGGTGGGAATGAGGAGGAAGGTGGGAGTCTTCTTCATGTATGAGGAGGAAGGTGGGAATGAGGAGGAAGGTGGGAATGAGGAGGAAGGTGGGAGTCTTCTTCATGTATGAGGAGGAAGGTGGGAATGAGGAGGAAGGTGGGAGTCTTCTTCATGTATGAGGAGGAAGGTGGGAATGAGGAGGAAGGTGGGAGTCTTCTTCATGTATGAGGAGGAAGGTGGGAATGAGGAGGAAGGTGGGAGTCTTCTTCATGTATGAGGAGGAAGGTGGGAATGAGGAGGAAGGTGGGAATGAGGAGGAAGGTGGGAGTCTTCTTCATGTATGAGGAGGAAGGTGGGAATGAGGAGGAAGGTGGGAGTCTTCTTCATGTATGAGGAGGAAGGTGGGAATGAGGAGGAAGGTGGGAGTCTTCTTCATGTATGAGGAGGAAGGTGGGAATGAGGAGGAAGGTGGGAATGAGGAGGAAGGTGGGAGTCTTCTTCATGTATGAGGAGGAAGGTGGGAATGAGGAGGAAGGTGGGAGTCTTCTTCATGTATGAGGAGGAAGGTGGGAATGAGGAGGAAGGTGGGAGTCTTCTTCATGTATGAGGAGGAAGGTGGGAATGAGGAGGAAGGTGGGAGTCTTCTTCATGTATGAGGAGGAAGGTGGGAATGAGGAGGAAGGTGGGAGTCTTCTTCATGTATGAGGAGGAAGGTGGGAATGAGGAGGAAGGTGGGAATGAGGAAGGTGGGAATGAGGAGGAAGGTGGGAGTCTTCTTCATGTATGAGGAGGAAGGTGGGAATGAGGAGGAAGGTGGGAGTCTTCTTCATGTATGAGGAGGAAGGTGGGAATGAGGAGGAAGGTGGGAGTCTTCTTCATGTATGAGGAGGAAGGTGGGAATGAGGAGGAAGGTGGGAGTCTTCTTCATGTATGAGGAGGAAGGTGGGAATGAGGAGGAAGGTGGGAATGAGGAGGAAGGTGGGAGTCTTCTTCATGTATGAGGAGGAAGGTGGGAATGAGGAGGAAGGTGGGAGTCTTCTTCATGTATGAGGAGGAAGGTGGGAATGAGGAGGAAGGTGGGAGTCTTCTTCATGTATGAGGAGGAAGGTGGGAGTCTTCTTCATGTATGAGGAGGAAGGTGGGAATGAGGAGGAAGGTGGGAATGAGGAGGAAGGTGGGAGTCTTCTTCATGTATGAGGAGGAAGGTGGGAATGAGGAGGAAGGTGGGAGTCTTCTTCATGTATGAGGAGGAAGGTGGGAATGAGGAGGAAGGTGGGAGTCTTCTTCATGTATGAGGAGGAAGGTGGGAATGAGGAGGAAGGTGGGAATGAGGAGGAAGGTGGGAGTCTTCTTCATGTATGAGGAGGAAGGTGGGAATGAGGAGGAAGGTGGGAGTCTTCTTCATGTATGAGGAGGAAGGTGGGAATGAGGAGGAAGGTGGGAGTCTTCTTCATGTATGAGGAGGAAGGTGATAGTCTTCCTCATGTATGGAGTCTGGAGAAGCCCGGACAGGTTGACAATGAATGGGGCCCGGACAGGTTGACAATGAATGGGGCCCGGACAGGTTGACAATGAATGGGGCCCGGACAGGTTGACAATGAATGGGGCCCGGGGTCTGTGTGACTCACCGAAGTCCAGGAACTGCTTCATAGAGAGGGGGGAGGGGGAGAACTTGGAGTAGTAGTCCACCAGTCCCTGGGTGCTGTTGCTGGTGAGGGAGGCACTTCTCATGAGGGCCCTGAGGAGCCTCATTGTGACCGGACGGGGCTCTTCTCCTCTCCAACTACCACATAGACACACACCACATCCCTGCCATAGGCCGCACTTCCCGGGCTCTCTCTGTGTCCTCTCTCCGTTTCAAGGATGCAGACTCCCCACTCGCACACGTTCCTCCAGCGCTATCCAATCACAGCCATAGGAACACAGCGAGGGGGTGTGGCTGTACGAGTAAACAACCATCGCCATGTTCCTCCCCCCGGCCAATTGCGTTGTCCAAAGAGCTTTCTAAAAGCATTGCCAATCGCAGATTCGGAGAAGAGTAGAGGTAGCCGACCAATCCACAGTAAAGGTGTGTTTAACTATCCCTGGACCGCTGACAAGCCGTTACTGTACGTAGGGAGGTATCAGTGCTCCGCCTTCTGATTGGAAGAACACCAACAAGTAATAGAAATATTAGATCACATCCGAGTTGCAGAGCGCCCCCTCTGTTCAGGAAGAGTTCTCCCTCTGTCACAGCTGTCATTACAGCAATTTTGCGATAGTAAAGCACGAATACAATTTAATCTGTTATCATTTTTATGTAGCCATTTATTTATTTTTTGCTGATCCTAAAGTTATATTGCTCTACTGAAATGCATTCATTTTATATTTATGATTACATTCTCTCCTGTGTTGCTGCTAGAAATTAACCACTTCATTATTGGGCACTTTTACCCCCTTCCTGCCCAGGACAATTTTCAGTTTTCGGCGCTCTCACATTTTGAATTACAATTGTACGGTCATACAACGCTGCACCAATATTACATTTTTATCTTTTTTTCACAGAAATAGAGCTTTCCTTTGGTGGTATTTAATTTAGTCATCACTGTTTTTTTTTTATTTTTTTGCTAAACAAACGAAAAAAGACCGACAATTGTGAGGAAAAAAAACGTTTACTTTGTTTCTGTTAAAAAAAAATGTTTACAAATAAGTAATTTTTCATCTGCACTGATGGGCACTGATAGGATGCACTGATGGGCAATGATAGGCTGCATTGATGGGCACTGATAGGCTGCACTGATGGGAACTGATAGGCTGCATTGATGGGCACTGATAGGCTGCACTGATGGGCATTGATAGGCTGCATTGATGGGCACTGATAGGCTGCACTGATGGGCACTGATAGGCTGCATTGATGGGCACTGATAGGCTGCATTGATAGGGACTGATAGGCTGCATTGATAGGGACTGATAGGCTGCACTGATGGGCACTGATAGGCTGCACTGATGGGCAATGATAGGCTGCATTGATGGGCACTGATAGGCTGCACTGATGGGCAATGATAGGCTGCATTGATGGGCACTGATAGGCTGCACTGATAGGCTGCACTGATGGGCACTGATGAGGCTGCACTGATCATCAGTGTAAATGCCCCTTGTCACAGGAAAGCCAGTTATCAGCTTTCCTTTCCTCACACAATGACAGCTCTGAGGAAAGGAAATGCCGCTAACTGACATTTGTTTACATTGGATCAGCTGCTCACATGGTAAACAGCCAATGTCATTGACTCTTTACCCTGATCAGTGATGCGCTGTGTCCAAGGGCCACGGCTCACCACTAATTGCCTCATTGCACACCCCTGTGGAGGAGGAAGCCCCTGGGGGCATGCAGAAGGAGGATATTCGCTATAGGCCGGGGGGAAATGGTTAAAGTATATGTAGGGTAGGTGGGTGGTACTTTCTCCATGTTACCCTTCTTGTTGGGTGCCAAGTGTGGGTCACATAGGAGGCCTACCCCAGGGTAGGTAATTCTGAGCTACACCTGGCACTTAGAACAGGTCACTACCATGCACATGAAATACCCTTACTGGAGCTCACCAAGTGGAACAGATGACTGAACTTTAGTTACCTCTCTTCATGTTAATTTTCACCACTACTGTCACTGTTGCATTTAGGAGGGACATGCAGAGCCGATGCCCACTCCATCTATCCAGCATATCTCTGCTACCAAATGCACCCAGTGCAGACTCAATGCGTGCACTCACTTAAAGTGTTACTAAACCCACAACAGTAAAATCATTCTGTATATGCAGTAAAGCATGCTTGTGATACTCACTGTGGAACCTAAGGGGTTAATCATCCGCATTGTGTAAAAAGGCTGTTTAATCCTGTCTTCTCTGATCCTCCCTTTCTTTTACAGTCCCCAATCCATCTGCTGATAGTACAGAGCCCTAGAGGGCACTCTGCACATGCTCATTTTGGTGTATATTTCTACAATTTTTTTTTTTTTCGGGAGGGTGCATGTGATCAGCACAGGGCCAAGCAGCACTGTCCAGACAGAGGGTCAGGGGTCATGCAGCCTCATAAGATAGTCAGAGGTGAATCAAAACTCCTCTTACAAGCTTCTTTTTTTTTTTTTAAATCAAAAGGTTTTTATTGAACATAGAAGCAAAACAAATGTACCACAATACACTTCAGTTTGTCACGTTACAAACAAGCACATAACAAAATTACAAGTATCCTAATGAAAAAGAACAAGGAAAATGAAAAGGTCACCAAATCCACCTAGCATACCTCCAGTCTTACAATAGTACCATGATAAGCAATTATACAAGCATTTATACCCCTCTTGTGTATTTCCCTTTATCTTTATAATACCCTTTATATTTTCAGGGCTTACACAAACCTTTAGTTTTAGGGGCATTGCAGAATCCTCATCTGGACAAGCTCTTTAGGGCTTAGACCCGGCGTATCAAGCCAGGGGGCCCACAGTCTGTCAAGTTTGGCAGGCCTCCCCCTATGTTGGTATATGTATCGCTCAACGATAAGAGTATTTCCCATATGCTGTATCCACGATTTAACAGATGGTGGGGTGGCAGACTTCCATCCCATAAGAATAGTCTTCCTAGCTTGGAATAGGGCTCGGGAGAAAGCAACTCTCGTCACCTCCTCCGGGACCACCGCCTCCAGCATACCTAGCAAACAACACATCGGATCAAGGAGGACATTGGTTTGGAAAAACATCATTGAGTGTGGCTAGAACCCCACTCCAATATCTATGGAGCTTTGGGCACCGTCAGAGGAGATGCACTAGGTCACCAGCCACCAGCTTACACTTACCATATAGTGGGTCAGGTAGTCTATCCATTCTATGAAGTTTCACAGGAGTATAATGTGTTTTTAGCAGTATATATAGTTGGGATACTTTTTGCGAAACATTCAGAGAACAGGTGTTTACAGCCTGAAGGGCTTACTCCCATTAATCACTAGACATAGGGCCCAGGTCATTCTCCCACAGAGCCAATGCCTTAATAAAAAGCATTAGGTAGTATTGCGAGATAAAGCCTTTTGTCTCTGTGGCAGTTTGAAGCAAATGAAAAATAGGGGTAGATGATTGTACCCATTCCACCACCTCACCCTGTGCCCTGACAGCGTGTAGTTGCAGATAATAGAATAACATATTGGAGGGTAATGAAAACCTACGCTTTAAGTCAGAGAATGAAAGTCATTTCCCATTATAAAAAATGTGTGAAAGGCGAGTTACTCCCTGGGAATGCCAACTAGACCCCTGTTGGAGTTTAACCAGTTCATCATAAGTTTTATTTCCCCAGATCGGACTGTAGATTGTGAACCCCTTTACAAGCAGCAATTGTTTAGCCTTATTCCTCACCTTTTGAAGGAGATCATATGTGGGCATTTGTTTATTAGGCTTCTGGAACAGATGGATCATCGGGGTTGGAGGACATAGCTCCTATCAAATGCTGCAGTTGTGCACCCAGATAGTATAGCCAGGGATTAGGGAGTGCCAGACCACCCCCATCTTTAGGATACTGCAGCTGCTCCAGTTTAATGCTGGGGGGATGGGCATTCCATAGTAGCAATCTGAAAAGAGTGTTCACCACTCCGAATATCTTTAATGGGGTGACTACTGGTGTTTTATGGCGCAAGTATAGAGATTGGGGCATTAGGATCATCATAACGAGGTTCGTTTTCCCAGCCGGGGACATTTTAAATTTGTTCAATATATTGATCTAGTCTCTGAATCGGGTCAGTAATGGGTATACGTTTAAACTACAGTAATCACTGAGCGTGGGAGAGATTTGGAGGCCTAAGTATTTGAAGTAGGAGACTAGCGGAATAGGGCAGGAGAGCACAATCGGCTGCCCAGGCGCATCATCCAGAAGCATCAAAGCGGATTTGGTCCAATTAATAGTAAGGCTTGAGTAATGGCCAACATCTGAAACAATGGACATAACCTCAGGTAAGGATATATTCATGTCTCCCAGGAAAAGGAGCATGTCATCGGCGTAGAGCATGATCTTTTCATGCAATTCGCTGTACCTAAATCCGGTGACACGTGGACAATCACGCATCCTGAGCAGTGAGGGGCTCAATGGCAAGAGCAAAGAGCAGAGAGGACAGGGGACATCCCAGAAAAGAAAATGTAGTAAATGTGCAAGTGAAAAATAATAATGAATCAAAAAAGCAGCTGGCAATCACACAACAGAACATTTGTGTAAAAACATAAAAACAACAAAAGATTGCCGCGCTAGTGTCTAAAAAAACTGGATAATAAATCCAAAAAAGCGTTCATATATGTGTCCAAACACTCCTTGTGATTCCTGGAATGAAGGATAACAGAGACAGCCAAAGTGCACCTTCCACCACGAAGTATAAAAGATGTGCCTTTAACAGATAGATAGACTCCACGTTATAGGAGCCTAGCAAAGCATGGATTCACACACCCCATTAAGGATCCATCCATGGAAAGCAGACAAAGATGGCATTGAAATCAGCTTTGCTGGGGGGGCGTGTCCTGGAAGTGAAACTGTGAGGACGTGCGGATAATAAGCTCTCCATACACAGAGCCAATCCACTGCCATCCGCAGCCCATCCGCAGCCCATCCGCAGCCCCGGGGACTCCCGGATTGCATCCCTACGTGCCTGGACCTTCCCTACCTTGTTCCAGGGGGCTGGTGTGCTTTGCGGCTAGCCGGGCCCGGATCGGCGGCGGATTATACAGCGCAGCGGCCTCCGCCATCTTGGGGCGTATAGACCGCCCGGCATCCTTCTGCCTCTGACGGCCGTGGTCCGCAGAGTGAGCGTGTATCCGGACCTCGGCCGTGGACTAATCCGCCTCCGGTGGGCATCGGGCAGAGTGTTAGCCGAGAGACAGTGAGAGAGACCTCCTATTGCCGATCCCTCCTGCTCCGTGGCCGGATGTTCTCGGGAGGCCGCCGGTCCCAGCAACAGATCTCCCAGGCCGCAGTGAGTAATACCACCCCCTGGGAGACAATCCTTGAAGTGCCTGTCCTTCTGTGTAACGGCACCTGTCCTTGGCTGCGAGTTTTGGGCCTCAACGGAGCGGATCTTACACACCCGGCGGCCGCTTCTTAGGAAAGTCCGCGGCTTCGCCCTACTCCTGGAGGGTGGCGGCCATCTTGGTACTCCAGAGACTCTTAAACGAATTCCTTTTCTAATATTCGGCTGGCCGTTCTTTCATGGAGTTTTAAGTATCACCTGCCCTAAGAGTCACCCCCTCACAACCCCTACATAGGCCCACAGGACTATTGACCAACGACCCCACCATGTTTGATAGAGCCCTTTCTCTAGTTATGTAAAGCACGGCCTAAGAGGGGCGCATACGCGTGAGCGAAGGCAATGGACGACTGATTCCTCCGCACCGCTCTGTCGGATACTGTTACCCGGCCTAATCTGACATAGAAGTTATGAGGAGGGGACCGCTATACCCCACAGGATAGAGGAATTCCTGGAGCCGCAAGCGGTGATGTACCGCTCTACAAAAACAAGCTAAAAAATCGGTAGAGCGGCACCAAAACCCCAGCCCTAGGCAAAGGCAGATCTAAGATGTCGCCTGAGCCTCCAGAACCTGATGATGATACACAGCTCTCTGATCTGGGACAGGGTTCTCCTGCTGAAAGCCTCCATCTGTTCCCCACGGACCACATAAGTCCTCACCCTGCTGACTCTGATGCTATGCTAGCTAAGTTCCGCAGCATTGTTCGAGATGAGATAACGGCTGCCTCCCGAAAGCTTTCCTCAGATTTGGTCCGCGGCCTTAAAGAGATAGGCCACCGCACTAATCAATTGGAACGTCGTATGGACCTGGCTACCACCATGCTGGAGGGCCATGAGGAAGAGGTAGACAAAATGTCCGCAGAATTGGACGCTCTCAGAGATAAACTAGAGGACGCGAAAAATAGGGCCCGTAGGGACAACCTTCGTATCCGCGGAATCCCTGAAACAATCACCGACCTGCAGGGAACAGTCACCGCTTTTTTTCAAGAACTGGCCCCTGAAATCCCGGTGGACAGGCTGGAATTTGACCGCATTCATCGGTCACTGGCCCCTAAACCTTCCGAAGGCCCCCAAGGGATGCCATCATTATAGGACCAAGGAGAAACTCTAATGCCCCGTACACACGGTCGGACATTGATCGGACATTCCAACAACAAAATCCTAGGATTTTTTCCGACGGATGTTGGCTCAAACTTGTTTTGCGTACACACAGTCGCACAAAGTTGTTGGAATTTCCAATCACCAAGAACGCGGTGACGTCAACCACGTACGACAAGACTAGAAAAGGCCATTTCAGAACCAAGCGCGGCACCCTTTGGGCTCCTTTTGCTAATCTCGTGTAAGTAAAAGTTTGGTGAGAGACGATTTGCGCTTTTTCAGACTCGTGGCTTTCAGATCGTTTTCTGCGGTTCAGTTTGTGCTTGTGGGTTTGTATCTGCTCTTCAGTGCGTGCAAGCAAGTTCCGCGTGACTTTAGTCATTGTGTTCTTGTTCGTTCATTACTGTTTTTCAGGTCACTCTTCACAGGCCTTGCTGTTCTTCAGTGCGTTCTGTTACTTCGCTCTGAGCAGCCGACCGTTTTCTAGCCATGTTGCGTATACGTACTCCTCGTAGAGTTCGTGCTGTGCGGGGGCTTGGTGTTGGGGTCCTGACCTTGACACAAGTCCAGTCCATGAACAGGGTGGGGAGGAGTTCATGGACCAAGAATTGGTTGCTTCAGCGTGACCAGTTCTCTCATATGCCTTTGCTCCGTGAGATCCGTGAGAATAATCCTGATGATTTCAGGAAATTTCTCAGGATGACCCCGTATTTCACTGTTTGTTGGCTTCGCTGACCCCCTATATCAGCAGGCAGGATACCTGCATGAGGCAAGCCATCACTCCAGAGCAGAGGCTCGTCGCTACCCTGTGGTACTTGGCGACGGGGAGAAGTTTGCAGGACTTGAAGTTCTTGACAGGCATCTCCCCCCAGGCTCTGGGTATCATTATCCCAGAGACCTGTTCTGCCATCATCCAGGTCCTGCAGAAGGAGTATATGAAGGTAAGATTTTTATCCTTTAATATCACATTTTATTGTATATCATGTTTGCTAATATATTGTATTTCTTTCCTCATTCCCTAATTACCATGATTGTAATATGCTGTGAATGTCCCCTTTGTCCTCATTCATGCTCGAATTTTATGTAATTTTTTTTTTTGTCCTTCAAACATATTTGCCTTCACTTACCTCCGCAGCATGCTCTCCTGGCCCTATATTCACCTCATGTAGTCACTTAAGAATGTATTTTATCAGCTCCATAGTAGTGCTTTACCCCAAACAACCCCTAAAATGTTTAGAAATGTGATTTGTGCTTTAAATTCAGGCAGAGTGCCAGAGGCTTATTTTTGTGGTGTCCCCAAATCATTTTTAACCCTCCCTCCCCCCAACTGCTAAGTCAGCTGATCCCAATTCTCTATCTATCCTCAATCATCTATCTGCTGACTTTGCCAAACCCATACACACTATATCCATCTCTTTTGTGGTCAGATTTATTGATGAATTCCCCAAAGCATGTAGTGCAAGGGCCTGCCGATATACTTTCAAATGGTACTGTTTCAAGTTTTTGTATCCTATTATTATCTTGATAGGTAATAGCAGAATGTCCAAATGTGCTCAAATGTGTACAGTGTGTATTTATATCTTTGTATTATGACACTTCTTACCTGTCCAGTGGGCTGCCAATAGTGTAACTAAGGAGGGGCTGTTCCAAGTAATACCCATTATTTGGGCATTCATCTCTCAATGAAGTGGAGAGGGTTACCTGTCCAAGATCCCCCCCTATAATGTTAGAAATGGCCCATGAGGGGGGGGGGGGATATGATAGGTGTACCTTATACTTTGGTGTTGTAAAATTCCCCTTAATAAATGTTATCTGGATGTTGGCCAAGAATGTTTGTGTCTAATCTGCTTTCCATGTTTATGTGCAAAAATACTAATTTTTTTTGGTTTTCCTCAACAGTTTCCTTCCACGCCACAGGAATGGCAGATGTGGCCTCCCACTTTGCCCAGCGGTGGGACTTTCCTAACTGCGGAGGGGCAATTGATGGGAAACACGTCCACATCGTCCCACCACCCAACTCGGGGTCATACTATTATAATTACAAGGGGTTCAATAGTATTGTGATGTTGGCGGTGGTGTCGGCTAATTACGAGTTCCTGTATGTGGACGTGGGGAAGAATGGCCAGATGTCCGATGGTGGAGTCATCGCCCAGACGGAGTTTTACAGGCGTCTCCAGAATGGCAGCTTGGACTTGTCACCTCCAGAAGACAATGTGGAAGGACTCCCATTTGTCTTCGTTGCGGATGAAGCATTTGCGCTGGGGGACCATTTTATGCGGCCATTCCCAATGAGGACCCTCACCCCGGAACAGAGGGTTTTTAATTACCGGCTGGCCAGAGCCAGAAGAGTGGTGGAGAACACATTTGGAATCATGGCCAGCCGGTTCCGCCTATTTCTTACACCCGTCCATATGGCGGAGTATAAACTGAATCATATAATCCTGGCGTGCTGTGTTCTACATAACTTTTTACGGCAACATTCGGCCAACTATGCTGGCTCAGTTGGGCCTGAGGCCGGAATTATAAATGAAACAACCCTGACGGAGCTTGAAAGTGGCCGTCCTGGCTTGCCCTCCCTGAGTGCCCGTGATGTCCGGTTAAGATACCTTGAGTTCTTTGCGGGTAGGGGGGCCATCAATATGCCAGACAATTTGTGAAGCCTTGATCCAATAAAAAAAAAAAATTACGCAAATCTTTGGTGACATTTACTGCTTGTGTTTGTTTTAGCTGACCCTGACAGAAATGTGGTGAGTCCAGAAAATGGCACGATTGTGTAACCTTATACAAAGCACTGTTGGGTGTTATTTACTAAAGGCAAAGACACTTTGCACTACAAGTGCACTTGAAACTGCACTTGTAGTGCAAAGAGGATTTGCCCTTAGGAAATAACCCCCATTGTCACAGAAAGCAGCAATTACATCACCATAAAAGTGTTGTAGCGTTGAGACAATAATCCACACATTCTTGATTAACAATGTTTTTAATACCTGCACAATCACATGTGCATTTAGAAAAGGTTTTTAAAACAAACCAACATGTTTGTTGTATAACAATTTTTGGGGTGGCATTATCAAAAATATAAATGTCCATTTAAGATAAAATAGGCATGTTTCAAACCAACAAGAAAGACACAAATCTTGAACTTACAAAGTTCACATTAGGTAGAACTTGAAGGCAATATCATACATGAGTATTTAGGAACTGTGTTTGATATTGCGTTCAGATGGGGTGAAGTCACCCCAGGAAAAGCCAAATTTGGAAGATGCACACCAATTTAAGAAGTTCAACATTTGCTAGCTGCCATCACGGGGGATCAAGGGACATGTTTTCGGGGTGCAACCCCTTCCTCTCAGCTACTTTATTATTGAGGAAGGGGTTGCACCCCCAAAACGCGTCCATTGATCTCCCGTGATGGCAGATAGCACATGTTGACACACTGTGTGCATCCTCCAAATTTGGCTTTTCTAAAAATCGCTAAAACATTTTGAACATTGTAGCACGCAAAAAAACAAAGTGATTTGGAGGGGTTTTAAACTCTACCCAAAACATCAATGATGTTTTTATTTTTTTGAATAACATCATTGATGTTTTTCTTGAGGTTTTCCAATGCTAAATTACACCCCATGAGCTCCCCGATCAGGATCTGTGCACTTTCTGATATGAAAGGATCTGGATCCACAACATCACGATCACCTAGAAAGAGAGAAACCAAACAAAAACAGGTATTAAAAATATGCCAGCATCCATCTCTTACCTGAGCCTGTGGTCGCAGACACTCACCTGTTGTGGTGACTAGTTCCACCACGTCTTCTTCCTCCTGCTCTTCTTGTGTTGGGGGTATTTCCCCCTTCTTCCAGGGGGGGAGGGGGCTCTGGTCTCCTCGGATGAGGGGTGTCCTCCGAGTCTTTTATCCCCTATGTAAAACAAAAATGGTATACTTAGCACACAGATATTTGAGGGAAGAACTATAAAGATGAAATATTGCTTGGAAGTGGGGTACAATTGTCTATTTTGGCAGAGTTACAAGATGTAGAATTTTATTGTCCTTTGTCAAGCTGCAATACTTTACCTGTCTTGTACAAGCTTCACAGATGGAGACACCCCTATAGTATACACTGGAGCACCTGTGTGGCCCCCTAATAAAAATTGTGTTCTTGTGTCCCACACTAGTGCTCCAGTGTCCAGATGTGAAAACAGCTGCTCAGTGTCCTCTCCTTACACAGAATCTAGTTTGCATTTCATTCTAGTTACAAACCCATCTACACAACCAAATTAGTTTCATACAAGTAGTCCCTAAAAAATGTGGGCAAATGCATATGGCCAAAACAATGGTGTTTTATAGGCCGAAAGAAAAATGTTTGATACGAACGAATAATGTGCCCATGAACATGAAAGTTGTCATTTTAACCACTTCAGCCCCGGAAGGATTTACCCCCTTCCTGACCAGAGCACTTTTTACAATTCGGCACTGTGTCGCTTTAACTGCTAATTGCGCGGTCATGCAATGCTCTACCCAAACGAAATTTGCGTCCTTTTCTTCCCACAAATAGAGCTTTCTTTTGATGGTATTTGATCACCTCTGCCGTTTTTATTTTTGCGCTATAAACGGAAAAAGACTGAAAATTTTGAAAAAAAAAGATATTTTCTACTTTTTGTTATAAAAAAAATCCAATAAACTAAATTTTAGTCATACATTTAGGTCAAAATGTATTTGGCCACATGTCTTTGGTAAAAAAAATGTCAATAAACGTATATTTATTGGTTTGCGCAAAAGTTATAGCGTCTACAAACTAGGGTACATTTTCTGGAATTTACACAGCTTTTAGTTTATGACTGCCTATGTCATTTCTTGAGGTGCTAAAATGGCAGGGCAGTACAAACCCCCCCCAAATTACCCCATTTTGGAAAGTAGACATCCCAAGGAAATTGCTGAGAGGCATGTTGAGCCCATTGAATATTTATTTTTTTTGTCCCAAGTGATTGAATAATGACAAAAAAAACAAAAAAATAAAAAATTTACAAAAAGTTGTCACTAAATGATATATTTCTCACATAGGCCATGGGCGTATGTGGAATTGCACCCCAAAATACATTCAGCTGCTTCTCCTGAGTACGGGGATACCACATGTGTGGCACTTTTTGGGAGCCTAGCCGCGTACGGGGCCCCGAAAACCCAGCACCATCTTCAGGATTTCTAAGGGCACACATTTTTGATTTCACTCCTCACTACCTATCACAGTTTTGAAGGCCATAAAATGCCAAGATGGCACAACCCCCCCCCAAATGACCCCATTTTGGAAAGTAGACACCCTAAGCTATTTGCTGAGAGGCATGGTGAGTATTTTGCAGCTCTCATTTGTTTTTGAAAATGAAGAAAGACCAGAAAAAAATTTTTTTTTTTTCTTTTTTCAATTTTCAAAACCTTGTGACAAAAAGTGAGGTCTGCAAAATACTCACTATACCTCTCAGCAAATAGCTTGGGGTGTCTACTTTCCAAAATAGGGTCATTTGGGGGGGTTTTGTGCCACCTGGGCATTCCATGGCCTCCGAAACTGTGATAGGCAGTGAAGAGTGAAATCAAAAATTTACGGCCTTAGAAAGCCTGAAGGCGGTGCTTGGTTTTCGGGGTCCCGTGCGCGGCTAGGCTCCCAAAAAGTCCCACACGTGGTATCCCCATACTCAGGAGAAGCAACAGAATTTATTTTGGGGTGTAATTTCACAAATCCCCATGGCATGTTTGAGCAATATAACATTTAGTGACAACTTTGTGCAAAAAAAAAAAAAAATTTGTCTCTTTCCCGCAACTTGTGTCACAATATAAAATATTCCATGGACTCGACATGCCTCTCAGCAAATAGCTTGGGGTGTCTACTTTCCAAAATGGGGTCATTTGGGGGGGTTTGAACTGTCCTGGCATTTTATGCACAACATTTAGAAGCTTATGTCACACATCACCCACTCTTCTAACCACTTGAAAACAAAGCCCTTTCTGACACTTTTTGATTACATGAAAAAATTATTTTTTTTTGCAAGAAAATTACTTTGAACCCCCAAACATTATATATTATTTTAAAGCAAATGCCCTACAGATTAAAATGGTGGGTGTTTCATTTTTTTTTTCACACAGTAATTGCGCAGCGATTTTTCAAACGCATTTTTTGTGGAAAAAACACACTTTTTTAAATTTTAATGCACTAAAACACACTATATTGCCCAAATGTTTGATGAAATAAAAAAGATGATCTTAGGCTGAGTACATGGATACCAAACATGACATGCTTTAAAATTGCGCACAAACGTGCAGTGGCAACAAAATTAATACATTTTTAAAAGCCTTTAAAAGCCTTTACAGGTTACCACTTTAGATTTACAGAGGAGGTCTACTGCTAAAATTACTGCCCTCGATCTGACCTTCGCGGTGATACCTCACATGCATAGTGCAATTGCTGTTTACATTTGACGCCAGACCGACGCTTGCGTTCGCCTTAGCGCGAGAGCAGGGGGGACAGGGGTGCTTTTTTTTTTTTTTTTTCTTTATTATTTTTTTGCTTTTTTATCTTATTTTTAAACTGTTCCTTTCATTTTTTTTTTTAAATCATTTTTATTGTTATCTCAGGGAATGTAAATATCCCCTATGATAGCAATAGGTAGTGACAGGTACTCTTTTTTGAAAAAATTGGGGTCTATTAGACCCTAGATCTCTCCTCTGCCCTCAAAGCATCTGACCACACCAAGATCGTTGTGATAAAATGCTCCCCCAATTTCCCAATGGCGCTGTTTACATCCGGCGAAATCTAAGTCATAAAATGCTCGTAGCTTCCGGTTTCTTAGGCCATAGAGATGTTTGGAGCCACTCTGGTCTCTGATCAGCTCTATGGTCAGCTGGCTGAATCACCGGCTGCATTCTCAGGTTCCCTGTTGAGACAGGAGAGCCAGAGAAAAACAAGGAAGACGGTGGGGAGGGGGCATTCCCTCCCACTGCTTGTAAAAGCAGTCTAGAGGCTAATTAGCCGCTAGGATTGCTTTTACATGAAAGCCGACCGCTGGCTAAAAAGAATGATACCAAGATGATACCTAAACCTGCAGGCATCATTCTGGTATAACCACTCAAAGTCGTGAATGGCGTACCTGAAGACAAAAAAATGGTTAACAATAAAGCACAGTAAACGGTAAAGTATAAAAAATTGCATACCTGAAAAGCAAACATGATAAAACATAATAACAATAAAACATTGCAGAATAGAATACAGTAAAAAAGAGCAGAACAATAGAGAGAGAATAGAGAGAGAGAGAACAATAAAACGACAACTATTTTTTTTTATTTTTGTTTGTGTTTTTTTTTTTTTTTACACTTTTTTTTTGTAACTGTAACTTTTATAACTGTAACCGGTTCCAGGTTCGGGTCTCTCAAAATGCGATGGCATCTTGGGAGACCCTGTGAAAGTGTGTCTAGTCTGTGCAATGCTGTACCCTACGCTAATACTCAACTAGTGCATGGTAGCGTTCAAAACATTCACCAATGCAAAGACCAGGATTATCAGGACAGGAGGGACAATAATAGCGGGTGTCATGCCTATATCCGCGCTTGCTGCAGACACATCTTTTTTGGGGGGGTTCGTTGGGTAGGGGTACTCGGGAGGACATATAAATGCCTCTCATGCAGCCGACTGCATTTGGTTGGGGATGTGAATGGGGGAAGTACGGGCGCTGCAGAAGCGGTGGGTTCACAAATTAGGATTGGCGAATGCAGCAGGAAGGGCACTATGGGCACGACAGGCCTATGTTTGTCTTTTTGGTGGCAGCGGGACACTACTTGTGCTTGCCACCTCACCAGCTTGAACTGCACTTATGGGACTCGCCACGTCACCAAGTGTTACTGCAGTGCTGGTTTGACTACGACCGGGGTGTACTAGGCCGCTGGCGCTTGCCAGTTCACCAAAACGCTACAAAAAAAAGTGACAGTGATCGATCGATACTGCACTTGGGTGGGCTGGGCTGGGCCGGGCGGAGGGGCAAAACGCAGGTGCTAGCAGGTATCTGGGCTGATCCCACTAACACTGCGTTTTTGGGAACCCTAAACTGCTGGGGACGCTAGTATAGATCTGATCGGATCAGATATTGATCCGATCAGATACTATACCACTAAGGGAGGCGTATGCTGCGTGTGTGGGTGTTAGCGGTACTGGCGCTAATCTGACGCTGCCTGGGGCTGGTGCTTGCCAGTTCACCAAAATGCTACCAAAAAAACTGTTAGCGATCGCAGGGATCAGGCCTGACTCTGTGAACGCTGCAGTTATGCGTTTAGTGTTTTGTAAGTGTCAGTGATCGATCGATACTGCACTTGGGTGGGCTGGGCTGGGCCGGGCGGAGGGGCAAAACGCAGGTGCTAGCAGGTATCTGGGCTGATCCCGCTAACACTGCGTTTTTGGGAACCCTAAACTGCTGGGGACGCTAGTATAGATCTGATCGGATCAGATATTGATGCGTTCAGATACTATACCACTAAGGGAGGTGTACGGTGCGTGTACGGTGTTCGCGGTACTGGCGCTAATCTGACGCTGCCTGGGGCGACGCATATCACCGCCGGGCGATCAGGGGGCTAAACCTTTATTCGGTAATAAACGGCGGGTGCCCTGACACTATATAAAATAAACAAACTAACCAGCGTCACCCGTAACAGTTATACGGTGATCAGTGGTGAAAGGGTTAACTAGGGGGCAATCAAGGGGTTAAAACATTTATTAGATAGTATATGGGGGTCCCTGCCGCTATAAAACGCTGACAGCGAACCTAAATATTTACGTTCCTAACTAGCGTCACCAGCGACACTAATACAGCGATCAGAAAAATGATCGCTTAGCGACACTGGTGACAGGGGGTGATCAAGGGGTTAAAACTTTATTAGGGGGGGTTAGGGGGGTACCCTAGACCTACAGGGGGCTAATACTAACTGTCCTAACACTGTAACTGTCACAAACTGACACTATGCAGTAATCAGGAAAAAAAAAAAAACCTGCTTGGTGTCAGTTTGTGACGGGGGGGGGGTGATTGGGGGGGGATCGGGGGGCGATCGGGGGGGGATCGGGGGTGTTTAGTGTGCCTGGCATGTTCTACTGTGTTGTGTGTGTTGGTGCACTTACATGTCTTCTCTCCTCGGCGCTGGAACGGAAACTGGCCAGCCGAGGAGAGATGACATCACATCCTCTGCCTCTGTGTACTATACAGAGGCAGGGGATGTTTCTCATTGGCTGGGAGCGATCGCGAGGGGGGGGGCCACGATCGGATGGTCTCCCCCTCGTCTCTCATCGCTTCCAACCAAACGTCGACCGCCGATGGCACCGGGGGGGGTCCGATTGGACCCCCCGCCCACGGGAAGGCAATCACGTACCAGGTACGTGATTTTGCCTGCCCGTGCCGCTCTGCTCACGTATATATGCGTGAGGCGGTCGGCAAGTGGTTAAAATGTACAACATTTTTAACAAAAGCATATGGAGCAGCACAAACGTAATAAAGACAAAAAGAATAGGAACACAGCACAACTACTTACTTTTTTGCAGCACTCTCCGGATCTTTTTGTACTGCTCATGTTCTCGTAATTTGAGGTCCGACCACCGCTTCCTGAGCTGATCTTTCGATCGACGTACCCCGAAATTCCGGTGCAGACACTTGACTACTTTCGACATTATCTTGGCCTTTCTGATATTGGGGTTGGGGTAAGGTCCATACTACCCATCACAGTCGGCCTTCTTCAGGATGTCGACCAT
Organism: Aquarana catesbeiana; assembly: GCF_042186555.1. NCBI lineage: Eukaryota > Metazoa > Chordata > Amphibia > Anura > Ranidae > Aquarana > Aquarana catesbeiana. The sequence goes on from NC_133329.1 coordinate 338,098,556, forward strand.
CTCCAACATCTCCCCAAAGGACATATTTGATGCCTTAAATCGTCTCCTTCTCGATCGGGACGTTTCCGGATCCGGGCTTTCCTCCCCCTCCTCCTCGTTGCTATAATTAGCATGCACCTGCTGTGTCTCCGCCATGTGCTCTTCCCCCACTGCAGCGAATGAAAAGGGGCGGGGAATAGACTAGAAAGAACGTCTGGGGTGGGCGGAGTTACACGAATGCGCAGTGTGTATAAAGTGTAACACGCGTGCGTATTACGTACGATCTGTGAGCGGAGGAAGGAGCATCGGAGGCGCCGATCGTAAGGTAAGGTAAGAGACAAACTTGGGCCTATACTGCTTTTAGATTGAGGCCTATATTGTAACAAGATTAGGAGAGTTTTGCCTGACATTAGGATTTGTCTTGTGTTGTGTCTTGCAGTGCAAATGGATATCTTTAAAGATACCGACTTTATGGCAATCTTCATTGACATGTTCAGATAAACCACCCACATTATAAGAACCAAACAAAGAGGAAGGCAGCGCTGGATCAATTGCTGGAAATTGTGAAGCAGGTGATCCCCACGGCAGACATCACCTATTTGAAGATCCTAATTGGTGGCCTGAGGAGCACATATCTAAGGTAGCGCAAGAAAGTCCAGGATTCCCAGAGATCAGGAGCAGCAGATGACATCTATGTCCCCAGGCTGTGGTACTATGACAGGCTGCATTTTCTGGCAGGTCAGACTGAACCCAGGTCATCACTCTCCAGTCTTCCTTCCACGCTTCCTTACCCCCCAGCTGAGGCTTCTGACACCCAACCTGGGCCTTCCAGGCAGCAACATGTGGAGCCCAGCTTGAGCCAGGTATAGCATTCCTCTAAATATTTCAGGTTGTCCAATCAATAATGTTAACTAGATGTTAGTTTGGAGTACTAATTTATGATTGTGATTGATGATGCAAAACATTAAACCATGTCCCTTTTTCATACACAGGGAAGTCTCAGCCAGGAGGTGGCCGGGCCGAGCAGGCTGCCTGATATGCAGGTCCCTCCCCTACACCCGCAAAGAGAAAGTGGCAGGAAGAAGAGTACTCTGGAGGAGGCTGCCATAGGCCTCATTTGGAAGGCTACAGAGGCCCTGAGAGCCCCCCACACTGGGGAGGAGGACTTTGCTGGCATAATTGCCTATAAAATGCAGCGGATGGAGGAGGGCCAACGACTACTGTGTGAGTCATTCATTTTGGAAGCTCTCTATAAGGGGTTGAGGGACCAAATAACATCTGCTACCCACATTTGTGACCTCACACATGGTCCTCCTCCTCCTCCTCCAGGTCCTACTACTCCTCCTCCTCCTCCTCCTCCAGGTCCTACTAGTCCTCCTCCTCCTCCAGGTCCTACTCCTCCTCCTGCCACATCTCCAACAGCAGAGCCACAGCCAGGAAGGAAGCGTGGAAGGAAGACCAGAAAGTGATGACCCTGGATCCAGTCTGGTCTGGCAAAAGATGCAGCCTCTTGTGGTACCACAGCCTGGGGACACAGATGTCATCTGCTGCTTTCTGGATCTCTGGGACTTCTGGACCAGACTGCACTCCCTTACATATGGACTCCTCAGGCCACCAATTTTGATGTTAAAGAACTGATGTCTGCCCTGGGGGTCCAAGGCTTCGCTAATTTCTGCTGTTTCTCCAGCGTTGCCTCCCTCTTTGTTTGGTTCTGAGCCCTTAATAAAGGATTGTTGGTTTCAATTATACTCTCCTATGTGTGTTTTCCTTCAAAAAGGACAGTTTGTTTGTGAGGATTCAGGTACATTTCTAAAGTACAATGTGAAATTAACAAGGGACACCAACACCAAACAATCTCCTTGAGATTAAATAATATAAGATATCAATGGTGTTGTGGTAACTTGACACACAAAACACACACAAAAATATTCTGGAGTAAAACTAAAAATAAAATAAAACAAAGATCAGCCTTGGAAAAAATACAAACCTAAAAAAAAAAAAAAATTCTGCCTTTAAAAAAAAAAAAAAAAAACCAACACAAAAATATTTTTGTCAGATGTGACAAATCAAAATATATTAAGGGAATCCCGATAAATAATAAAGAAAGAAGTTTGTGAGACGTCTGTGTGAATATGAGCAGCAAAACTACTTAATTCTTATCACATTATAAACAAGAAGAGAGTGCGCTGTATTAAACCATTGTATCCATTGCGAACGCTAAGTTTACCAGACCGAGCTGTTCCGTCTTGGAATTTCTTCTGAGCATGCGTGGCACTTTGTGCGTCGGGACAGGCCACACACGGTCGGAACTGACGCGATCGGATTTTGTTGTCGGAAAATTTTATAGCCTGCTCTCAAACTTTGTGTGTCGGAAAATCCGATGGAAAATGTCCGATGGAGCCCACACACGGTCGGAATTTCCGACAACACGCTCCGATCGGACATTTTCCATCGGAAAATCTGACCGTGTGCACGGGGCATAACAGTCAGCTCGAGAACAGCGGGAGATCTCTTTTCAAGGCAATCATCTCCAAATATTCGCGGACCTCTCGTCGGTCACCATTGCCAGGTGTCGAGGTCTTAAGCCTTATCTCCAAGTTCTACAATCCCACCAGATCAAATACAGATGGGGGTTCCCCTTTAAACTTTCCTTCTTCTATCAGGGTCACCAATTCCATGCCACCTCCCCATCAGGCCTAAAACAACATCTCCAGGACCTGCAGTTGGACATCCCTCTGTCTCAGTCTGATGCCCAGGCTTCACATTCCCAACCAGGTCCCTCTAGGCCTCCTCTTAAATCCTCTCAAGCATCACAACGTTCACAATCTGGATCCCAGGCGCTGCGGGACCTGCAGGCCCAACGATTCCAACGAGCTAATACTGGATGATAATCCCCATCTTTCCTTGATGTGCAGTTCACTTTTCTTGGCCGCTTGAGTCGGCGTGTCACTGACTGTTATTGTTCTAACTTCTAACTTCCAACCTAACTGGAGGATTTCAGTAGCCTGTCTTGGGGGACGTCCCCCTCCCGTACCCTTGCCCTATCGAGTTGACTGTAGATTGGCAGGGGGCGGTCGTTGCCCCATGGTATACTGCCCCACCTGTGAGATTGGCGGTCTTGGGCATGGACCACCCCATATGGGATTCCCTGAATGGGTCTCCGACAATAGTTTGCCCGACGAACCACCTCTACATTGCTGATGGCCCTCATGGAGTAGAGGGTTCATCAGGCATAGGCAAATTACTCTCAAGATCTGGTGGGGTGGGGGGAGAGGGGTAAGAGGTTTTAGGCTGGGGACATGCCTCCAATGACTGTTATGTAGGTTGTTTGTTTGTTTCGTTCATGCGCCGTGACCCTTCGCTCCTGTTCAGTGGGGTGATGGGGCTGGCGCCTTGATTTTGATGTGGGGTCCCGCCCCGCCTTCTGGAGGTGATGGTCTTGAGGCTGGCGCCCCTGGGGGGCGGGGGGTCCCCTGTATCCACACCCTCAAATGCCAATACTGCACTGAGGTTCTTATACTGTAACTCATTTTAGGCTGCTTATTATGTTGCTATCTCTAATTATTGTTTAAACTTTATGTCACTTTCATTTAATCTGTTTGTATTATCTTCATTATAGGCCGGTGGTTCCGATGGACCACTGCTCCCCCCATGGGTTGGCACATGGCTAAGATATTTGTCTTGGCTATGGTCCCACCCCGTTGTGGGCTCTATTGCCCACGGCGTGATACGTCAATGTATTCACTACATACTCTAATTAGAGTACTTTTTGGTATTCTCATACATTATGTCCTTTCCTGTTTTTACTATTCTTCTTTCATTTTTCTTTCCCTTCTCCCTTCCCTTTTCCCTCGGCCCCTGGGATGTGCGGATGGAGTAGTTCATAGCATTATATCTCAGTCCCAATGACCCTTCACTGGCTGTCCCTGAATGTTCAGGGCATGAATTCCCCACAAAAAAGAGTCAAGGTTTTTAAATATCTTAAGCAACAAAAAATAGACATAGCCTGTTTACAGGAAACTCACTTTTCTTCTTCTTCTTGCCCCAAATAAAATATATTATTCCCGCGCTATCAGGTGTAAACTAAAATGGGCCCAATTGGAAAAGCTGCCTGCACCGAATCAGGTACAAACCCTGTGGATTAATAATTATAAGACTATGTGGTGCCGCACTAATCCTGGGTGAATTAGCTGAATAACTAAAATATAATAAAATAAGGATGTGCAATTAGAGATATAGTACCAATTAGAAGGTGATAATATCAACCGTGGAGGCACTCTCAATAAATATGGCAACAGCTCTGAATAGTGAAAATAATAATAAACATCTGTGATAATAATAATAGATAGCTATATCTCATCAGTGTGCATAAGCAAATAATAATAATATAAAAAAATGTTGCAAATAAACAATCAGTGAATAAATCGCATCATGTTCATAGATAAATTCACAATAATATACAATGACAATTAATAGTAATAAAGTGCATATTGCAATCTAAAGTGACTCATAATGTAAATCAACCATGCAACACATAAAGTGACATATGTGCAACAGTGTAATCACAAACAGTAATATAGTGTCCAAAATTGAGCGGGTGTTATAACGTAAAAGCTATTAGATCTAGCGTGATTAAAATATCCTAACATGCACGGTAATAATACTGTGAAGAGTATCAGCAAAAAAGTCCTTCTTTTTAAAACGTGGTCCCCAAGTCTATTTCGCTAACGGTCCTACTAAGCAGAGAGGGGTTCTTATAGCTATACGAAAATCGGTCCCATTTGTCTGCAATAAGCAGATAGCTGACCCTAATGGCAGATACCTTCTCTTGCAGGGCTCCGTTCAGGATAATGAAGCAACCATTATGACCTATTACGCCCCGAATGATAACCCAGGCCCGTTTCTGTCTCATGTCTGTTCTTTGTTACAGGCCCAACAGAGAGGCACCCTCCTGTTGGCGGGTGATTCTAATGTGACGCTCAATCCTGCCCTTGATAAATACCCGGCGGATCATAAAGCCCCCACTCCTGCGGCAAAAAAGTTTTTGTTGGCATTACAAAATCTAGATCTAGTGGACATATGGCGGGAGTTTCATCCCGTGGGTAGGGACTACACCCACTATTCCCACCCTCACCACTCTCACTCTAGAATCGACCATTCGTTTGTGTTACGGAAACATCTTCCTTTAATAGATTCGGTATTGATCCTAGCAGTCTAACAGGTTCTAACTGTTTGTCGTTCTCTACTTGATAAACCACAACACGCTCCCTGGGTGATGAATGATTCACTTTTATCTTTCAAACCAATCCTCAGTGAACTTAAAGAAGCTTCTGTGGAATACTTTAGACTTAATGCAGGTTCGGTCCCGTCCCCAATAACATTATGGGAGGCTTATAAGACGGTCGTGTTATTCGAATAGCATCTCAACGCAAAAGAGAAAGAATTCAGGCCCGACGCAAGCTAGAGTAGAACTTGGAGGACCGCTCGGCGGCCTTTAAATCAACCCCCACCCCTGATAATCGCAGATCTTTAGACAAAGCCCGTACAGACTTGGATTTATGTCTGTCAGATGAAGCGGATCGTACCTTACATTGGGCCCGCCAGAAATGGTATGCTAAGGCAAACAAACCCAACGCGCAGTTGGCTAACAGACTGCGTACCTTTACCCCGAAATTTACCCCCATAAGCTTGCGCACCCGCCATAACATCCTCACGGGAAACCCCCAGCGGATTTTGGAAGAATTCCGTTACCGACTTACTAAGCTTTACTCCCCCCCAAATCACCTTTCAACACAGGGCCTGAATGCTTTTTTAAGTAAACTATCTTTACCTTCCCTATCGGAATCCCATATTTCCCTAATGGACCGAGGCATACAGGTCTCTGAGGTTCTCCAGTGTATTAAGGAACTGAAAGTGGGCAAAAGACCAGGTCCGGATGGTTTCACTGCTTTGTATTATGAAAAATTTGCAGAGGTTCTGGCCCCATACCTAGCAGCTATGTATAATTCGGTCAAGGGGGGTCATACATTTACACCAGACTTGCTGACTGCCAACATAGTGATGATCCCTAAGCCAGACAAGGATCATTCTTCCTGGGCAAACTTTCGGCCAATCTCTTTAATCAACATTGACATGAAGATATTGTCGAAAATTCTGGCCAACCGTTTGAATTCCTTTCTACCGCGCCTGATAAAAAAGGATCAGGTGGGTTTTGTCCCCCGCAGGCAGGCAGGAGATGCCATTAGACGACTCCTTCAAATCCAACATATAGCACATGAAAGGTCCCTGGAGACAATGTTTCTTTCCTTAGATGTTAATAAGGCTTTCGATACTTTATCCTGGCCCTATTTGACACACGTCCTCACACATTATGGTTTTGGCACCTCCTTTTTGGGTTGGGTCTCAGCCATATATCACTCCCCTCAGGCTAAAGTGCGTTATTATGGATATGAATCACCCACTTTCCCTATTAAGAGGGGAACCCGCCAGGGATGCCCGCTCTCCCCACTTCTATTTATACTAGCACTCGAACCCCTGGCGGAGGCCATACGCTCTCATTCAGATATATCAGGAGTGGAAATAGCAGGGACCACGCACAAATTGTCTCTGTTTGCAGATGACATTTACTAAACCCAGAATCTCCCTCCCCAATTTATTCTCTCTCTTAGACTCCTTCGCCTCGTTTTCGGGCCTTTCAGTTAATCCGGCAAAATCTAAAGCGATGTCTATCAACCTTCGGGCCCCAGAATTAGAATCCCTACAATCGGTATTTTAATTTCAGTGGTTAACCTCACTACCCTATCTGGGTATTAACCTTCCCCCGAAGTACTCGGGATTATCTCAAGCCAATTTTCCTCCGCTTTTCCGAAAGCTGGAGGCTATGCTTGCCTCTTGGTCTACACTTCCGATCTCTTGGTTCGGCAGAATAGCGACGGTACGCATGACATACCTCCCTAAATTGCTTTATTATTTTAGAGTTCTGCCAGTCCAAGTGCCCCCCCATATCAATCGAATACATCAACGTAAAATTATGCAGTTTATATGGGGCCCCAAGAGACCCAGGATCAAGAGACAAGTGCTTTATGTGCGCAGGGTCAATGGTGGCCTTTCAGTTCCTAATTTGCAAGCATATTATATAGCTCACCTTCATGAAAAGCAACAAATGCCACTATGGGCCACCATTGATTTAGTCGACGCACACCCAATGCCTCTAGCTTCTCTTCCTTGGCTTCCTAAAGCACATCGCCCCATACCATAGGTCCCTGTCTAGCTCACTCCCTTAAACTGTGGGATGCGGTTAAGTACTCAGCAGGCCTAATTTCTCCTCATCCCCACTACTTCGAATCCTCCACTGCCCTTTATTTAAACCAGGTTGTGATAATCCACTGCAGTTTAAATGGTGGTCCGATAATGGTTTCACAGATGTTCATTCGTTATTCACCCCAACCAAGATCGTCTCTTTCGCGGCTTTACGTTCCTCACACGATATCCCCCTTAGGGAGCATTATAGTTACCTACAAATTAGACATTTTCTCCAACAGCTTACAAAATCCCATTCTGCCCCTTTACCATGACCCAATTTGAAAGCCTTTGTAGATCGCACCCCCAGTCCTCGGGTTTGATTTCCCTAATATATATCGCTATAATTGAGTCTAAGACACCACCATTGAGACCCTACCATCTCCAATGGGAGGCCGAGCTTGGGAAACAATTAGACCCGGAGGATTGGCAAAGCATGACTACTGTGCTATCTAAATGCTCTAAGAATGTTCTCCTTTTGGAGAACACTTACAAAGTCTTCTATAGATGGTATTATACCCTGGCTAGATTAGCAAGCTTATTCCATCCTATTCTCCTCTCTGTTTTCGTGGGTGTTCACAGGAGGGCACGATGGCGCATATTTGGTGGACCTGTCCCAGGGTTTGCAGACGATGGGTCAGAGCATATGCACTACTATGTAATCTTTTTAATACCAATATAAAGCGGGACCCTTTTGAAGCCCTTTTATGGAAACCGATTACAGAACTTCTTCGTCCTGAACGCCAATTAGCAGCACATATTTTCACTGCAACGAAATTGACCATAGCAAGGGCCTGGAAAACTCAGAACCTTAGTTTTGAAGCAGTTAAAAACAGTGCGAATGATATCATGGTAAACGAGAAACTTACGGCCATATTGTTGGACACACATGACAAGTTCCTCAGGATATGGCAACCCTGGGTGACTTATAACCGCCCATCAAGATTTGACCTAACGCTCCTTTCCCTATAATGAGCCTCCGACCCCCCACCCCAGGGTCCTTCCTTCCCTTCTTTCTACCCCCTTCTTCTCCCACTTTCATTTTCTCTCTCCTTCTCCTCATTCAGGCCCTCAGGCTTAATTCTGCAGAGATTGGATATTTAATATAACATACGAATTATCACATGCAGAGGTATGTTCTCCTCTTTGAAGTTATACAATTTAAGATGATTTTATTTTTGGTTCTTTTTGTTCTTCATTTTTTTGCATTTAACGTTACATATTGCAACAACATCTTGCTATGTATTTTTTAATTATTCATGTGCGTTTGCAAAGATAATACTCCGTGCTGGTATTATATCGCTACGCCAGTAAACGCGAGATGAGGATATGCCTTGGTATGTCGCCTGGCCTCGGCTTTGAGTCGCCTGAGACCAGGCTTAAATCTTTGATCATTAGCTCTAATGGCCGGTTACCGGCAGCCATGTACCTGTTCATTTATGATGTATCCATCACTGTTTTGTACTTTTCTGTTGATATATTTTCAATAAAACCTTTGTACAAGAAATCAGCTTTGCTGGCTTTTCCTTTTGTTTTTTCTCTCGTGCAAGTGATATAAAAGAAGAGAGAGATTACCACATAGTGTAAAACCGTGGTATTTATTTTATGAGTCCACAAGTCCAACAAGAGTAAAAAATGTCCTGGGTTAAAAGATTCTGCAGATCACAAACTGGCATGGTAAGTTGAGCATAGACTCCACCCTACTAGTTTCATCAAAACTGACATCTTCGGGGGTGCCTAGTCCCCCTGCCCAGTCCAAAGACAGGTAATATTCTATCAGACACTCGTATGGCCGCCTGGGGAGAGCTATACAACAAGCGTGTCCAAGCGATAAAAAGGGTGCCAAACCCAAATTTAGTTAATACTGCCCAGAGATACAGCCAGCTTACACTGTCAAAAGCCTTATTGGTGTTGAGGGATAGCAGGGCTCTCTGTCCAGTGTTATGAGCTGGTGTCTGCATATTCAGAAAAAGCCTTCTGAGGTTAGTAGCTGTGGACTTTCGAGGCATGAAACCTGCCTGGCTTGGATGGATGATAGATAAAATGATTTTGTTCACCCTTAAGGCCAGTACTTTTGCCAGTATTTTGACATCACTTTGCAATAAAGAAATGGGTCTGTAAGAACTCGGGTCTACTGGATCTTTCCCTGGCTTAAGCAACAGAATAACATTTGCCCTAGACATAGGTGACTGTCCCACCTTCAAGGAGGCATTAAGCACTTCCAAAAGTTTAGGTAAGATGACCTCCCCATAGTGGGTGTATACCACCATGGTGATATCATCATTCCTTGGTACTTTATATGTGGGGAAAGAATCGGCCGCCTCTCTCAGCTCATCCAGTGTGAGTGGTGCATCTAAATCTGAGCGGGCTTGATGGGTCAAAACCGGTAGGGGTATGGGTTGTAATTAGCACATCAATGCCTCATCAGAGTAGTTGTCACATGGATTATACAGGTCAGTGTAAAAAGAAGCCAGTTTGGCAACTATTAACTCAGGGTCATTTACTACCTGCCCAGTGGAGGAGCAGATGGCCCCTATAGCCGGGAAGGATTGTTGAGATCTGACAATCTTTGCTAATAGGCAGCCCGTTTTCTTCCCTTCTTCAAAAAAAGCCATTTTGGTAAAAAACGTTTTCGTTCTGTGGCAGAGGATCTCAACCTGTCCAGGGAATCCTGGGCTGATATCCATGCCTCCCAGTCAGAGGGATCTATAACATATGAGAGCTCCAGCTGTCGCACCTGGTCTCCCACCTTCTCCAGGAGGGCTGATGAATTATGTTTTATGGCCTCAATTTGTGCTATAAATGTGCCTCTAAGGCAGGCTTTAAGGGCATCCCATTTCACTAAGGTATATTCATAGTGTTGATTGTCATAAAAGAAACTCTCAATTTGGTGAGCTACACGTTTGTATGTAAAAGCTTTAAAAAGGCATTGAGTTTCCAAGGGGCCTTTGGCAGGGAACTGGAGGGTCGAGTAAAAAGATGTACCACCTGGGGGGGGCAGGGCCCTCTTTTTGCATGGGTACGCTGGGCAGTTGCCCGGGGCCCCACTTCCCTGGGGAGCCCCGCCTGCCCAGCAACTCCAGCCAAGCATCATTCAGATGAAACTTTATTACGTTTTGGTGAAAAAAACCTTTAGAGCAGAAATGAAACGTAATGTTTTGAGTGGAGCACAGAAGAGGAAAAAGGCTGCAGAGAAGAAAGAGAAAATGTGGAAACTTTGCGCAATCGTGCGTGATTGTGTAGACAGGGCCCCAGTGCACTGTATTGCCCAGGGCCGATAATGCTCTTAAGATGGCACGGGTGGGTTGGGGGTGATCAGACACCCCCCCCCCGGGGAAGTACTCTATTTTAGAGATATAGTTAAGGACAGGGGAAGAGCCTACACAGAGATCTATGCAGGAAAGGGAGCCATGGGTTTTGGAGAAACATGAAAACTGCTTAGTCATAGGCTTCATACATCTGTCCAGCCCACCTCCGCCAGCAGGCGGCTAAGAATAGTGCCCCTTCTGCCAGAGGGAGGCTGGAGGATGTCTGTCCAATTGAGGGTCCAGATAACCGTTCAAATCCCTCATAATCATGGTGGGAACCTCAGGCTTATCAACCAGGTAAGGCAGAAGGAGCTGTAATATCTCTCTAGAGAACAGAGGAGGAATATACACAAAAGCCATAATAAGAGTCAGAGTAAACAGCTTACAATGCAAAAACACATACCGCCCCAAAGGATCTATCAGAGAGTCCAGTTCCTGATACGCTAAGGACTTATGTATCAATATACTGATGCTGCGTGAATAGGCTAAGTGAGTGGAGAGATATGCCTTGCTCACCCAGGGGTATTGCATGCGTCCCTTGTGAGGTGGGTTTCCTAGCGACCTACAATGGCTGGGTGGAATTTCCATAAACAGGAGGAAATCATATTACATTTTAGTGGATCATGCACTCTTCGGAAGTTCCATAAAACTACTGGGGTGGTAGACATAGTGTGTACGGAGGACAATTATTGCAAGAATGGGTACCATACAGGACCAAGTTCTCAGAGAGGAGGTTCCCATAAACAAAGAGGTAACTGAGGACTTCTTTTAGGTGACTGAAGGTGGACAACTGACATAGTGACGAACCGAGCTGAAGAAAGTATTGAAGCAAAAGTTTCAAAACATCGCGCAACTGCGCAACAGTAGCATCTTTAAATGGAGATGTAACAACTGAAAGGCCGAGGGGTCATAGCAATCAGTAGTATAGTAGGAGCAATTTCTATTCTCACCCAGAGAGCCAGTTGCGAATATAAGCACGTGTGCCAACCGGGCATAAAGAGGAGTGCCACAAGAACCGTGACACGTTGTAACAAGATGGGTGCGTGTCATCATGGCATGCACACTTTAGCATTATGCTGAGTATCATATTAAGCAATTTATCAGAAGCTATTTCAATCGCTGCACCAAATTAACTGTAACATGTCCCCTTTAAGAGTAGATATCTTTAGGGTTAACAAAAGGCACCATATTAGTTGTGACAAGTAGGCATCACAGGTGTCAGTCACCCCTGTCGACATCTCAACGTCGTTGGAAGTCTTACTTATTCTGATCCAGCCATGCTGCTGCCTTAGAGGTCGTTTCAAAGAAGGTAGACAGTCATCTGGCCGTGATCCGCAGCTTAGCTGGGTAAAGCATTGCGTATGTCACTTGGAGCCTCTGAAATCACTTCTTCACGTCTGCAAATTTAGATCTCTTGCATTGCACCTCTGCTGAGAAATCAGGATAGAATTAAACTTTAGTCCCATTCAATTGAACAGAGCCCTTCTCCCTTGCCAGCCTGAGGATTATCTCACGATCTTTGTAATTCAGGAGCATGGCCAGCATAGACCTGGATGGAAGGTCGGGTGGGAGGGGCTGCGTTGGTGTACGATAAGCACGTTCTACTGCAAATAGTGGGGTAAAGGCCTCTTTACCAAATAAGTCTTGTAGCCATTGCTCCATGAATGCTGTGGGGTCTCAACCCTCAATCTTTTCAGGGAGCCTCACAATGTGGACATTGTTACGCCTGAGGCGGTTCTCTATATCATCCATCTTGGTATTAACCTGTATGACTTGATGTACAGCCATCCTGGTATACCTGGTGAGAGTGGGTAGTTGATCTTCTAGATCGCTGATCCTACCCTCCACAGACGTGGCCCTCTCTCTTACTTTTTGGAGGTCTTGCCTTAATAGGGAAACTGTTTCCGTGAGCCCCAGAACCACTCTTTAAGGTCCTCAATGGACGCAGTGCACTTGTGAACCGCATGTAAGATTTCAGTTAGCGTGGGCTGCGGGGTGACATCAGTTGGCAAGTCAAAGATATCAGGAGTAAGGACTGGTAAGACTTCCAATGGCAGCGTGTCATCTAGGACTGGTACAGTCTCCTGTCCCCCAGGCTCATATGCAGTATCTTGTGCAGGGAAGAAAAAGGAGCACCAGTTAATTTCTGGGAGTAGTAAAGCATGAAATAAAAAGTCATATTAGTGCAGCACAATGTGTGAGTCCATATGCTAGTATGGATGCAGCAGAAAGTTCTAAACAATGAGAAGGCAGGGACACTTCGTGAGGAAAGCAAAACTTTGATCCACTGTATAGTCTAAGTAATCGATCCTCCACCACTGACGAAGTCCTGTAGAATGTAAAGCGTACAGGGGGAGGAGCTATCGCGCAGACATCACCCGCGGTCATCTCCGGCAGAGCGCTGTGTTTCTCACTAGCGTTGTTACACACGCCGGTTTTATAGTTGTTGCATCGATTGCCGGTTTGGCATTCTTTTTATGGCTATCAGCCTTTTTATATATTGTGGAATTTTTATATATTGTAGAATTTTTCAATAAATGAACCTTGTGGAGTGCACTTAGATTGTGTGCGCTGATTGTTTAATTATTTTGTAGTAAAGCATGTCCCTGGGCTGCTCCTTCCCCTGAGTTTTGTTTGTTTTATGGGACTTACCCCAGGACTCTTTCTGATTCTCCGCTCCATGTGTAGCAGGCTGAAGCTGTGGTGCTATCTTGGGTCTCCAGGGCCACGGCATCTTTCTCTCCCTTGCAGGTCATATCATGGGCTCCAGGAGGTGCCGGATACATTCTAGGTGGGTCCTGGGAGCGGTAGCAAATGGTTGTGGTCGGTGCCGGTTTGGATAGACAGCGGGGAAAAGAACCGGTGTAGGATGTGCAGTGGGAGCTCCGTGCAGTGCATCCACTCACATACCCATGCAGGCCACGCCCCCCCTCTTACAAGCTTTAACCTCCCTAGCGGTATGATTATGTCAGATTTTTGATGCTCAAAGCAGTACAATGTTTTTCATGGAAATTTGTCATTTTATATTGTAGGCCTGTAATTCTTAGGAATAACACACTTAAATCTGTCCAAACAAGAGTCTAGTAGACATCCCGGGTATGATAAAGTTTGAAACACAAAATCGTAAATTATAATATAATAAATAACTATAAATAATTATAAGAAATAATAATATAATATTGATAAAAATTATTCAATATAGTAATCAAATCAAAAACACTGAAATTTACTCAGTTGCAGAATTGTCGCTGTCATTACTTTCAGTGTTTGATGACGGATTTCCCCACAAATCACTATCACTCAATTCTGCGAGTTATTCTAATTTCTTATCGCTGTTTTCTAGCTAGTCTAAAACCGCTTTTGATGTAAAGGGATGCTTTTTGGTTGCTATGGACAATCTCAAGTTTCCAGGCAGAAAGAACAGTATTTATAATATAAAACTGCATGCAGGGCACGGGACAAACCACTAGGGACAAAAGGGATGTGAAATGATTTGATACAATAATGTAATCTGTAAGATTACAGTGTACTGTATGTGTTGTGTTTTTAACTTTTTGAATTTGGCGCCGTGCTCTGTCCCCGTACGTTGCAACACTTGCAGGGAGCGGAGCTCGGCACTGTGATGAATCAAGTGGAGACACAGCCGCTGCACACAGTGGGGAGACATTGCAGGATCCTGGGGACAAGGTAAGTAACTTTGCTTGGATCCTGCGATGCGATCCTGAGTGTGGCTCGGGGATACTGCTTTTGGTATGAAAAATTCACCCCCAGCCACACTCAGGAATACCACTAAGGAGGTTAATCAGTGCTGGGCTGGACACTGATAGATGTCACAAGACTGCTATATGCTGCTGATGAGAAAAGTTATTTAGCAGTTTAAATTTACCAAAATAATTGTATTTCCATGTTCTGTGTACTGTGGGGGACCAAATATAGTGAATGCAAGCTCCTGGGTTTAGTAACACTTTAACTCTTCTTCTTCCGTACCTGCCCACAGGCTGAGGACCTCTGTGGTGCTAATCTGCTCCCATTGCTATGGGAGACAGGCCGCTCACAGACAGCGTGCAACAGCTCCTCTTGCAAGAGGCTATCCCACCTGCCTCAGATACACACTTACAACAGGCTACTTGAGAGATGTCCGTTAACCTTGTTAACCATTTGTCTCTTCATACCCCAATATGCTCAACTGATCTGAGCTGTAGACTGTGTGCCGGTTACTTGCATTGCACCCCTTTAGTAACTTCGGACCAGGCAAGGACAACATTTCAAAAGTTTTACCTAAAAAATCTGTAGCATAACAGTAGAACAAACATTTTTCCCTAAACTAATCTCTAACTCATATATGCTGGAAGGTTTTTTGAGGTATTGTTAGCGGTGCCTTAACACAAATAGTACCTCAAAATTGTTTAAAATTTAACAAATTTTATTAATACATAATAAAAAGAGTATATGACATAAATCAGTTAGCAGATTAACATGTTATGACGTCATGGAAGACATATTCAAGGTAAGTGATGTTATGGTGGTATTATCCCGACATGTTTCGCCCAGAGGGGCTTCCTCAGGGGATTGATTCAAACAATCATCACTATTCAAAAAAAAAAAACCCCATAATAGTAGAGAACAATATGCATAGAAAGAAAAATACATAATAACATAGCCGATCGTATTGTATTATCTTATTTGCCATATCCAGCCATTCAGTAGCTTACCCGGACAAGGCCTCCCCTATTGCCAACCAAAAGTACATTTTGTAAGTATTCTTTCCACTCTGTTTCATGGTGTGTTATTATCATTAATAACTTTTTTTGATGTCTATTCTCTGGTGCCACGTAATTAATCTATCACTAACTATATATTGTAGCTTCGCCTTGGTGTGTCCCCTGTGGCCACACCGCTTACACTGTATCCTCTGTGGCATTCGGGTGGCTTTTGGTTTGGCAATACTGGAGGCCTTGTCCAGGTAAGCTACTGAATGACTGGATATGGCGAATAAGATAATACAATACGATCGGTTATATTATTATGTATTGTTTTTTCTTTGCATACTGTTCTCTATTATTATGGGATTTTCTTTTCTTTTTTGAATAGTGTTGATTGTTTGAATAAATACTCTGAGGAAGCCCCTCAAAACAAAACATGTCGGGATAATAACACCATATCATCACTTACCTTGAACATTTCTTGCATGACATGACAAAATGTTAATTTGCTAACTGTTTTTTTCATATAGTCTTTTAATTATGTATTAATAAAAATTTGTAAAATTTTTAACAATTTTGTGTTAAGGGACCGCTAAAAATCCCACAAAAAACCTTCCTGCATATATACATTATTCAGGGATGTCGGTGCCTTTGTTGACTTTGTCACTAGCCCACACTACCCATGATTTCTAATCTCTAACTTAGGTTTGTGGCTGCCCCAGCTTACCTGCACAGGTAAGAGTCTATTACTGGTTGAGTTGATGATGATAGTATTCAGGATTGGCATCTTCAAGGCGGACTGCAGGTGCCAGCAATCCCCTATGCCGTAGAAGGCTCCTGAAGCTCGTTGTTCATTAGCAGGCACTCTGCATTCTGCATAATTCAGCAGGCTAGCAGGACAGACACTGGCAACAGTAACCACAAACAGCAAGCAGCAGTAATGGCTCCAGACCCTTGTTCCTTTAATAATATAGAGAACCGGTGGGTTGGACCCAAAAAGCCACCAAGAAAGACTCAGGAAACTCAAGGCCTCCTGGCTGTGGCAGCACCTTCCTAGACTGAACTAGGCAACCTGCCTAAAAATAACTACAGGCAAAACCTTTTTTTTTTAGTTTTGGATAGAGTGGAGAGGGATTAGAACACCTGTCAGGTTTTTATTGCTGTCTGTGCCCATTAGGGAGATTCACTCTCTCGATGTGTTCTGCCTAGTATTACCACCAAAAGTAAAAAAAAAAAATACCAAATTTTCAGTTGTCCCTAAAACAGCAACAGAAGGATTTGAAGGGATTTTCAATCACTTCCTGCTTTTGCTACAGGACAGGAAGTGAAGAGAAATCTCCCCAATGAGACACAGTTGGCAGAAATTAACCTTATAAGGGTTATAACCCTCCCTTACTCAACACTGAATTAACACTTTTAAAGAAATGTTTTTGTTTAACCACTTGACTTCCGGAAGGTTTTACACCCTTTATGAACAGGTCATTTTTTGCTATTCAGCACTGTGTTATTTTAACTGGCAATTGCGCGGTCATGGAACGTTGTATGCAAACACATTTTTTTTTTTCACACAAATAAAGTTTTCTTCTAGTGGTCCACTGGGTTTTTTAGTTTTTGCGATAGAAACGAAAAAATAACAAAAATTTAAAAATAAATATATATTTTCTACTTTCTGTTATAAAACCTATTTAATAAAATCTCGAAATCAAGTTTCTTCATAAATTTAGGCCAAAATGTATTCTGCTACATGTCTTTGGTAAAAAGAAAAAATCGCAATAAGTGTATATTAATTGATTTGAGTTAAAGTTATAGCGTCTACAATCTTATCAATATATATATATATTTGAAAATGGCTTAATCCTGATGTATTGACGGCCTCTCATTTCTCAAGGCCCTTTAAATGCTTGGACAGTACAAATGACCACATGACCCCTTTGTGCAAAGTAGACAGACTGAGCTATTTAGTAAGAGGCATAGCGAGTTTTTTTGTCATTTTTTATCACAGTCTTTTGGAAAATGAAAAATTTTATCAAAAATGTTTTTTTTTGTCGTAATTTTTTTTTTTACATACTGTCACCAGTGCAGTACAGCGTCATCATATGACTGGTGTGGCAGTGATCAGGGATACTGACTGGTGACACTGTTAAAAAAAAAGTAAATCATTTTTTATTACATTTTTAAAACATTTTTGTTTCTTTTTTAACCACTTGCCGCCCGCCATATAGCAGAATGACGGCGGCAAAGTGGTTTCAAAATCCTGACCGGACGTCATATGACGTCCGCAGGATATTAAGCCGCTGCGCGCCCCCGGGGGCGCGCATCGCGGCGATCGTTGTTGCGGTGTGTCAGTCTGACACCCCGCAGCACCGATCTAGGTAAAGAGTTTCTGACGGAGACTCTTTA
This sequence comes from Aquarana catesbeiana, assembly GCF_042186555.1. Taxonomy (NCBI): domain Eukaryota; kingdom Metazoa; phylum Chordata; class Amphibia; order Anura; family Ranidae; genus Aquarana; species Aquarana catesbeiana. The sequence continues at coordinate 338,116,245 of NC_133329.1, forward strand.
CCACGTGATCAGCCGTGTCCAATCACGGCTGATCACGATGTAAATAGGAAGAGCCGGTGATCGGCTTTTCCTCACTCGCGTCTGACAGACGCGAGTAGAGGAGAGCCGATCGGCTGCTCTCCTGACAGGGGGGGTCTGTGCTGATTGTTTACCAGCACAGCCCCCCCTCGGATCCTACCCAGGACCACCAGGGAAGCCGCCCAGGACCACCAGGGAAGCGATCCACACTGGACCATCAGGTATGCCCCTAGACCACCAGGGAAATGCCACTGTGTGCCCAGGCAGCCGCCAATCTGTGCCTAGGCAGCTGCCAGTCAGTGCCCACTTCAATGCCTACCACTGCCAGTGCCACCAGGGATGCCCATCAGTGCCTCATATCAGTGCCACGTATCAGTGCCCATCAGTGCCACATATCAGTGCCCATCAGTGCCACATATCAGTGCCCATCAGTGCCTATCAGTGCCGCCTATCAGTGCTCAGCAGTGCCGCCTATCAGTGCCGCCTATCAGCGCCACCCTATCAGTGCCCAGCAGTGCCGCCTTTCATTGCCCATCAGTGTCGCCTATCAGTGCCCATCAGTGCCGCCTATCAGTGCCCATCAGTGCTGCATATGAGTGCCACCCATCAGTGCCGCCTACCAGTGCCCATCAGTGCCGCATATCAGTGCCCATCGTCAGTGCCCATCAGTGCCATTCATTGGTGCCACCTCATCGGTGCCGCCGTATCAGTGCCTGTCAGTGCCACCTTATCAGTGCCCATCAGTGAAAGAGAAAACTTACTTATTTACAATTTTTTTTAACAGAAACAAAAGCAAAACTTTTATTTTTTTCAAAATTTTCAGTCTCTATTTATTTGTTTAGCAAAAAATAAAAACCGCAGAGGGGATCAAATACCACCAGAAGAAAGCTCTATTTGTGGGAACAAGATGATAAAAATTTAGTTTTTGTACAGTGTAGCATGACCGCGCAATTGTCATTCAAACTGCGACAGCACTGAAAGCTGAAAATTGGTCTGGGCAGGAAGGTGTCTAAGTGCCCTGTATTGAAGTGGTTAAACTTTTTTTTTCTTTTTATACTATTGTTTTTTACATGCTTTCACAAGAGTAGTTCACTCTTATCATAGTGACACTGTAATACTCTGGGGGTAGGGGGTGAATTTTTATTTTTTTTACTTTGATTGCTGTTACAGTGATTATCACTGTAACAGCAATGTTTTGAACCGTCATGAATGGGTTACATTCACAACAGCTGTGATTTACCGTTGTGTGCTGTGATTGGCCCAAGGCTATCATATGGTGCAAGGTGCTGTGATTGGCCCAGGTACCATTTGATAGCTGTCGGCAAATCACAGCATCACTTTGGGAATCACAGCAGTTATGAATTAACTTTTAGACATCAAAGAAATCCTAGACAGCCGCACTCCAAAAATATTTGCCTTTATTCAATACAGTGTCATCCAAAATACAGGTCACAGCAGAATGGAACAAAGCTTACGCCTTTCGCACTACACAGAGTGCTTAGTCATATGGCGTAAGGCGTAAGTTTTTATTGAATGAAGGCAAATAAAGGCAAATATTTTTGGAGTGCGGCTGTCCAGGATTTCTTTGATGTCTAACTGCTACAGCATTGCCAGCACCTGGACTTCTAGACTGAAGGAGATGCCTTTTACTTTGATCTGACCCACCTGGAGCGGTGATACTCTCTCTCTACTATGAATGAACTTTGTTGACATTGTGATCATGTGATTGGGCAGCCGCAATCCGCTGTGTCTGATAGACACCGTGGTTGCGGAGTGGTGATCCAGCCTACCTTTGCCGCCCTGCCGCAGTAAATGTACTGTGGCTGGGTGGCAAGCAGTTACATTTTTTACTAATTTTGCTGCCAATGGCATTCTGAAAAACTAACCACTTGCCGCCTGCCATATAGCAAAATAATGTCAGCAAAGTGGTTGCGACATCCTGACTGGACGTCATATGACCTGGTCAGGATAACAAGCAGCTGAGCGCCCCCGGCGGCACGCATCGCAGTGATCGTTGTTGTGGCGTGTCAGTCTGACACACCGCAACTCCGATCTAGGTAAAGAGTGTCTGACGGAGACGTGATCAGTCATGTCCAATCATGGCTGATCACAATGTAAACAGGAAGAGCCCTTTATCGGCTTTTCCTCACTTGCGTCTGATAGACGCGAGTAGAGGAGTGCTGATCGGTTACTCCTGTGAGGGGGGGGGGGGTCTGCGCTGATTTTATTAGCGCAGCCCCCCTCGGATGGATGCCCACCCAGGACTACCAGGGATGCCACCAGGACCACCAGGGATGGCCACCACTGATGACCACCAGGTATGGCATTCCTGGTGGCCATGGGTGGCAATGTGTGCCCACACATGATGCCAATCAGTGCCCACCAGCAATACCTGCCAGTGCCTCCTAATCAGTGATGCCAATCAGTGCCATCTACCAGTGTCAATCAGTGCCACTCATCAGTGTCCATCAATCCCACCTGTCAGTGCCCATCCATGCCCATCAGTGCCCACCTATCAGTGCCCATCAGTGCCACCCATAAGTACCCATCAGTGCCGCCTTTTAGTGCCCATCTTTGCCACCTATGAGTGCCCATCTGTGCCACCTATCAGTGCCGCCTATCAGTGCCCATCAGTGTTGCATATCAGTGCCCATCATCAGTGCCTATCAGTGCCACCTCATTGGTGCCACCTCATTCGTGCTCATCAGTGCCACCTTATCAGTGCCCGGCAGTGCAGCCTCATCAGTGCCCATCAGTGAAGGAGAAAACGTACTTATTTATAATATTTTATAACAGAAACGATGAAAAACTTTTTTTTTTTCAAAAATTCCAGTCTTTTTTTATTTGTTTAGCAAAAAATAAAAACCGCAGAGGTGGTAAAATACCACCAAAAGAAAGCTCTATTTGTGGGAAGACAATGATAAAAATTTTGTTTGGGTACAGTGTAGCATGACCGCGCAATTGTCATTTAAACAGCAACAGTGCTGAAAGCTGAAAATTGGCTTGGGCAGGAAGGGGGGAAAGTGCCCTGTATTAAAGTGGTTAAAGTCTAATATATACCCTTGCCAATAATTTTAAAGGGGTCTCTAAATAGAGTCATGTTTGGGTTGTTTCTGGGGTCCTGCCACTCTTGGGCCATTGTAAAAGCAGTTTGGTGCCAAAAAGTGGACATGCCAGTTTTCAGCCATTGACAGCCAGAATGCACTTCCTTTGTTTCTGGGCCTTGCTATATTCACACCATGTTACTAAGACATACTCATCATGTTGTGTTCTCATGTACAGGAGTAGTAGTATAAAGTATTTTATAGCATCATTACCTAATTCTATACATAAGAAACAACTAAAAAACAATAATTTGTAATTTATTTAATTTTTTAAATTTTTTTGCTTTAATTTCAAGTATTAAAATATTAATTTATTACCATTTGTTCAAAATGGTTCGATTTTTGGGGTCTTTTAATAAAATGTCAAAGATAGGGCCTTTGTTGTCATGTCATAGTGTCAGAAAAAAGCTTCATAAATAAAATCAAATTTTTGGTTACATCATTGTTGCTACACCATTTATTTCCCCCATAACGTGGAAAGAAGCAAGCACATTCGGTACTGTTTGATTCAAGACAAATTAAAGAATGTATTTCAAACGAAAGAACTGTACTCAATCTCTGAGGGTCTTGAGGCCCTTAGTTTTGCCACATCAAACAAACCTGCCGACCTACGGCCTCATTCAAAAAGTATGGAACAAGGCTAAATACCTACAACATGTCATTGGCTACACAAAGTAAAGCCCGATATGGCACAACGATAATTACTCAGGGTTAGCCAAATTAGTACATGGTGCTTGGTGGAAGGTATATGGGATTCATAACGTCACAGATTTTTAAGGACGGTATTCTATTACCGTTTGCCACTCTGTAAGACCTGTACTCGCTACCCGCACATATGCATTTTTATTATTTACAACTACAACTTGCAGTTCGGGCGCAGGGTGATATGCATGAATGGCATTTTTCACCCATTTTCAATCTAATTCAAATGGCTGATAGCTCTAAAGCAGTGGTTCCCACTAACAGGCCAGATTTTAAGTATTACCTTGGGGAGATGCAGACTAGAATACTGCGATCACTGTGCAGCAAATTATATCACCTGTGTTGTATTTCAGTTATCTTGCAAACCTGGCCTGTTGGTGGGTCCTGAGGACAGGAGTTGAGAACCACTGCTCTAAAGGCTTTATTTCCCAGTGCTATAATATGCTATTATCGGAATACCATAAAGGGCACCCCAGCAAGGCAACATCGTTCTGGTAGGGGGACTTGGAACCGCTGACGAGCGACCAGTGGGAAGACGCGTGCCAGGCTGAGCTGTCATGTTCCCTTAATGTGGCCCAGAAGCTGTCTCAACTCTACATTTTACTATGCTCTCATTACACTCCCCTGAGCCTTTATAAGATGGGATATTATACAGAGTCACACTGCCACAAATGTAAAAGAGATCACAGTGATCTAATCCATTTTTTATGATGATGCTCCAAACTACATTTATATTGGAGGCAGGTCGTTGACACATTAAATATGGTATTTAGGGTAAAAATCCTGTTGGACCCTAAATGTTGTATACTTAATATATTGGTGGGGGTGGTGGAGGAGGAACATCCTAGGATAGCTTTGGGTAGGGCTCTCTTCCAGGCCCATAGACTAATTTTATTAGTGTGGAAATCCCCCGACCCCCCACGCATAAGTCTTCGGTGGCCTCTGTTGGTAACTCCTTACTCTTAGAAAGCCATATATATACATGTAGGGGCTGCCCTGGTAAATTAGATAAAGTGTGGGGAATGTGGCTAGATGGCCCTGCACTCAGCCCAAAGGAACTTGTATACCAGAGACTATTTACCTGTCTGAATAAACCATAAAGAATTGTCTCGTGTATAAGTCAGTTGACTGTGGTTGACTGTACCTCAAACTGTGTGGGATGGATACACTTTCTTAATGTGATAGCACAGTGTTGGAACTGGTTTTGTGAACACTTTCTTTTTTTTCTATGTTAATGTATGTGTGAATATTGTACTGGTTTGTGAAATCAGGCCTTAATGACTTGTAACGTTTTGGAATGTATAACTTTCTGTTTATTACAATAAACATTTTTCCTGATTTAAAAAAAAAAGTAAAAAAAGAACTGTGCCTCGTCTTTTACATTTTTATGTGGTTGAATGGGATTTATACAGGTTGAAAGGTGCTGAGACTCAAGTAGTTAAGTAACATCTGACTAAAGCTGGCCATAGATGGAACGAACTTCAGCCAGTTCAGCAGGGACCGGCCGAATCTTGACCCATGTCTAGCCATTCCTATCAGCTTCTAAATTCAGCTTGTTTAATTAAAAAAAAAAAACCTTGATGCTGATTTCAATGCTGAGCCAGATGTTACATTCTCCAGTTTTAGGAAAACAACCCCAACATGTCCCAGGGTTGGGGAAAAAATGACTCACTCCAAATTCTTTCATGTGACAGCACTGGTGCCTTGCGGTTCTTCATTCAGCACTATCACATGGGTGCAGTGGGAGTCTACACCTCTATGTAAGCTGCAAGCTGTGCCCTGTCTTTTAGGCTGCTTCTCTTCACTCCCATGGCTGGACATAATGGCCAAAGCATAGGTTCACTTTAAGTCCTTGCTTGTTTACTGCCATATTGCACTATATCGTTTGGGATATACTTACAGTACAGCATCCTTCAGTTTGTAGGTAGAGCCCCTAGATATGGATAAAAATTTGTGGACACTCCTCCAAATAATTGATTTTGGGTGTTTCCATTAAAAGGTACTATAAATAGTATAGCATACAAAGACAGTTCAGATAATTGTGCCCTACCAACCTTGTGGCAACAGTTTCAGGACCTTTTCTGTTCCAGCACTGCTGTGTCCATGTGCAGCAAGTCAGCTCTACAAATCATAGGGTGATGAGTTTGGCAAGGTGGAACTTAAAGAAAATACCTTTAGGATTAATTGAAATGCAAATTTTGAACCTGGTTAACTTAACTACCTGACCTCACAAAAATAATTTTGGCTGAATGGGCACTAATCCCCACAGACACACTCCAAAATCTTGTTCAAGATCAAATCTTGTTCAAATCTTGTCTTCCTAGAAGAGTAGAAGCTGTTAAAGCTGCAGAATTAATGCACTCCCACATTAATGCACATAGGGGTTGTTTACTAAAACTGAAGAGTGTATAATCTGGTGCAGCTCTACATAGAAACCAATCAGCTTCAAGGTTACCTTTTTCAAAGCTTAATTGAAGAAGCTGAAGTTATAAGCTGATTGGCTACCATGCACAGCTACACCAGATTTTGCACTCTCCAGTTTTAGTAAATCAACCCCATAGTGTTGGACGGGATGTGTGATGGTTGGATGATCACAAACTTTTGGCCATACGGTGTATCAGAGCTGCATCATTACTAGATTACCAGGCTACAGAAGGACTTCCATTTTGCTAAAATGTTTTTTATTAAGTAAAATATTTTAAAGATCAGAGAGTAAAATAAATACTAGTATCCCAGAGCTTTTTAATAGAATTTTATTACAAAATATGTCATATCTCAATTTAGTTAGTAACAAAGTAATGACACTTGCTGAATAACATTAGTAACTACAATGAGAGGGACATATAATCACAAAGGCCTGCAAATGTTTCTATTGCTCATACAATTCATAGCTATTTATAGATCTGTTTCCAAAGTCAGAGCTAAAAATGCATATTCTTTGTCAATGAGAAACTATCCTGGAATATGAAAAGTAAAACCGAAAATCCAAATAAAATAGATGAGGATTCAAAAATGTCCAAACTCCATCCAGGTCCATTTTCTGAGCATGGGTGGGATCAGTACACTGCTGGAATTTGAAATAGATGGCTTCCACCCTGTCAAAAACACACTGTCCAATATCTAGTATGTTCAGGTTGTATAAGCATTTTACATACATATGACATAATGTTCTCTTATAGGAAGCAGCAATATAAGGTCTACTTTTCTTCAGAGAGGTCCTCCACAAAATAATATAATAATTTAGTTTTGGAAGATAAGGGCAGCAGGTGTGTAAACTTTAAGGGAGGCTTCGCATCTGTGCATTGTGGTAACATGATGGAAAATGCACATTTTCCCACATCGCACAGTAATAAACAATCAGAAGTGCGATGCAAATGCACCCCAACGCATATGATCTGCAGGTCATAATAAGATATGGATGGGAACCATCTGAGCATTGTGGTACAGTCAATTAAAAAAAGTACATGTCCATTTTTGGTGCGCTTGAAGCCTTTTTAATATAAATGAACTGCCTTAAAGCACATTAACATGTGTGCAGTAACCCACCGCGCAGATTTAAAGGGGACCTCGGGGTCTCTTCAGGCCTGCAGTAAGTAGTAAACACACAACAGGCTTACCAAGCATGGTACATAAATTGTGCAGATGTGAACAGGGCCTTGCACAATTTCTTAACCCTCTCATATGCTGACCCTGTATATTACAATCTGATGGTACAGTCTTACTTAGATTTACCAACAATTGTGTAGTTCAATTTATATCTGACCTGGTCAGATATAAATTGAATGGATTGTTGGGTAGGCCAGTGCACTACATAGTTGTTGGTAAAGCTAAAGCAAATTGTTCAGAGATTGTGCCATCAGAACAGAACATGTGTGAAGCGCTTAAATTCCTCCAATGATTTCCTTCCCTCGCTGTGCATACGGTACTACAGCGGCTTCTGGTATTCAACAGGGCATCTTCCAACACAAGACAAGCTGCATCAGTGGGCAAAAAAGCTGCTATATTAACCCCAAAACATTTGTTTGTGGATGCAGTGCTAAATCTACCCTTACATACAAGATTTCCCATCACTTTCCACCCATATCAATAATTCATAGTTTTGTTGGAGGTGTCTTTTTATAATTTCTTTCCTGAGCAATATAAAACCATTTACCCTAATTAAATAAAACAATGACTCCCCATAATGTCTCTGTATATATACTTAGAATCTGATGTCATCTATCTACAGAACAACACCATTACCAAAAACAGAACTAAAGTTAAAACGTAGATCAGTATTTATTTTAAAATTCGCCTTTCATAATGTTCATAAAAAACAAAATATTGCCTTTGTCCTGGTATAGTGCATAGTGATGCTGAATACTAGCATCTAAATTATCCCTCAGTAGTCAGCACTTTGTAGGGCTCTTTGTGTTGGACCACCCAAAACTGTGATTTCAGATGTGAAAGTGAAGGGCTGAATAACCCGGAACCATTTAGTCTGTTTAGGGAATACATCATTGAGATCTATCCTTTGAATTTGCTGGCTCTGCTAACATATGTAGGTGCCACTTTTCCTATTATGTTCTATATAAGTGCCTTTTATCACCTATATATATAAAGATACAATCCACATAGATATAAAACCAATTGATCATTAAAAATGAATTTGATACAAGTAGCATAAATAACTGAATCTCTCAAGATATCAGATTCTTGTGAATCTCTGTCCAAGAGGCCTCAGGCTTGGGTGGAGTGGCATCATTGTAAACCAGTTGGGGTTTACTAAATGCTGTCAGTCTAACATGGGTAGACTGCTGACAGGTGCAAAGTAGATATTTGGCAGCACACCATGGATCGACACAAAGTAGCAACATTTCGGAGTCACGCAGGACCCCTTCGTCAGGCTCACATGCCTGACGAAGGGGTCCTGCGTGACTCCAAAACGTTGCACTCTCCTTGTGTTGTGATCATGCAATAAATAATCCATTTGGATGCTACTTTGTGTCAATCCATGGTGTGCTGGCAAATATCTACTTTGTGACTTGAACCAGTATCCAGCTGGTTATTGCTGCAGCACCCAAACTTTGAGAGCTTATCCAGGAATGTGTGCGATGGGAATATGAAGTATTGCTGACAGGTGCAGACTTATGACCTCATCAGTATGCACTTCAGTGTTAAGTCACAGGCTGAGACAGTATTTGAACCAAGCTGCTACATAGAAGTGTAGTCTGCAGATAAGTCCAGTAGCTGTCTATGATGTTGGGCTGGATCTTAGCCTTCCCAGGGGATTTAAACTGCCCCTGCTGAGGCAGTTGGTGGTAATACTAACTTCAATACCAATTTTGGTACTTAAAGCAGAAAAAAAGTAAAGTGGGTGAAATTGTGCACAGCATACTTGCACATATACACTTACCTTAAGAGTGTGCCCTCCTCCAGCGCTGACCAGTGTATGCTGTCAGTCATTGCTCTATACCCCATAACTGCTATCTCATTGGCTGTTACTCTGGGTCCACATTCATCCTCTTCGGCCAGCCTCTGATGATGTAACCCCTGCTGCACATGCACACAGGAGTTCCGGTACATCACCCCAGCATCCTGCTCCATTCCCAGCATGAAGGAGCCGGAGTGTACACTGCATGGCTCACACAGAATGTAAAATCCCGCTAGAAGCACGAAGCAGCAGTTTTTTTTTTTGTTTTGTTTTTTTTTGGGGGGGGGGGGGGCACAGAACAGACTTTGTACGTTTCTTCTGCTAAAAAAAGATAGTAATGCTGCCATTATGACTAGGGCTGATTAGCCCATCAGCCAGTCTTTAGAGTGTGGGGGGAAACCCATGCAAGTTGGGATTATATGCAAACTCTGTGCAATACTGTCCTGACCTGGACCCCAGTGCTGCAAGGCAGAAATTCAGAACAGGCTTTGTACGTTTCTTCTGCTAAAAAAGATAATAATTCAGCCATTATGACTAGGGCTGATTAGCTTACCAGCCAGTCTTTAGAGTGTGGGGGGAAACTCTGTGCAGATACTATCCTGACCTGGACCCCAGTGCTGCAAGGCAGAAATTCTAACCACTAAGCCACTGTAATGACAGCATGCGGACAGATCTAGTCTTTAATCAGAGATATATCAGAGCCCTTCAAAGATTTATGGCTTTAGCAAGTGATTCAAAGCCCTTTAACTATTCACAATAGAGAAAACAGTTTTGCATGGATGGACCATCCAAAAACACGTGCAAGAAAAAAATAGCCTTACTGTCTATAGCAAGCAATCAGAACTAGAAAATGACTAACAGAAACTGATTGATTGCCATGTGCAGCACCTCTATTCATTCTTCACTAGTTTATTTATCTGTGCCCTTTTTTTGTTGCTCTTTATTGAGCAGTTATAGCAAAAGTCCCATTGATACACAGTTTAAGGCCTACAGATCCACATTTACAAAAGGTATAGTCAGCTGAGACATTGCGGGAACCTTTCCCTTGATTAGAAATAGCATTTGATATATACATATCACAGTATTTACAAAGACAGCACATAAACTGCTAGGCCGCCAAAATGTCAAGGCAGTGTGGCAACTACAGAAATACATAGGCACAACATAGGTAGCTATACAGTTTTAGTCTCGAGTAGTGTATTACGGCTTCTGGCTAGTAACAAAAAGACTGATAAAGCACTGAATTGCAATGAAATTGTTCAATATTTAAAATTTTCCGTAATTGAATTGCTATACTTTTCAAAATAAAAGAAAATATTTGAAGCAACAAATATACATATAGGATTGAAGCCTGTCAGTGTCTTAGGAACTTTGGAATTGTTGAGCACCTTAGTTATGACAGTGTAGATGTCATTACTCAATCAACAGATTTTTAATCCAAAAAATGAGCCAGATGTAAGTGAATGTTGCCCATAGTAACCAGTTTTTCCCTTTCATTCTCCCAGTGCAGAATGGGGAAAATAAAAGGGAGACAGTGATTGGCTGCTATAGTATTTGTTTTTCCTTTTGGCAAAAAAGTTGCAGAATGCAATAAATACCGTGAAGGTTAAGCTATATACAAATGAAAAATTACGCACTGGTTGCAAAAAAAAAAAGAAATATGCGCAGAATGACACCGTATTGCACATTTGTTTCAGTGTTTACACATAAATGATTCTGCAGCCACTAAATTTGCTTGCATACTTGGCAGCATTTTAAAAGCAAAAATTTAAGCTACTTGAAACCCCTCCCCACATCTGAGCGCAGTCCTCCCCGGATATTCCCACATGCCTTTTGGTTTTCCTAAAATCTACCCCTCCCCTACAGAAGCTAGAATGGGGGAGAGTTGGGTATGCACCATGATTATATATTTGAGCAAGGAGTGTATTTTTGTTGCATATGAACGTATTCAATGAGGCAAAGCTTACAACAAGTGACAGCGATGATCCAGAGATGATTTTTCAGTTACCTGAAACTAACTACTCCCTCTCTGACTGTTGGTGATCCAAAAGCTATTACTTTTTGTATTATTTGGCCTACTCCTTTTTAGATTGTAAGCTCTCATTCAGAGGACCCTCCTAACCCCCTTGAATTGTATTGTAACTGTTCTGTCTCCTTTCATTTTGTAAGATGCTGCACAAACTGTTGGCGCTGTATAAAAATAATTATATGATTGGTTGCTGAGTCTCTGCCTTAGTTTTCACCGCTATGCAATACTTCGAAGGTGCTCCTTACATAGAAGGAATTAAAAAGGCACGCTGGACCAGGCCAGTTAAGTACTAAGACTAAGTCAAAAACAAAGATCTGCATTGTTAGCTGTATTAAAGAATTGAATGTTCTTGCATAGGCAACAGTAGAGTATCACATCATTTTTTGAATGCTTACTTGCTCAATGGCACAAAAAGCTGTTTTTAAGGCAGAATGATCACAGATCTTCTCAGACTAAAGGTACCCATAGGCACTTCAGCACAACTGTCATCTAATAATTCTGGTTAGATGCAGGCATAATTGATAACTTCAAGGTACCACCAGTGAAGCTGTAGTCTATCAGCTGTGCTGAAATATTTGCTCGATGGCCATTTTTTTTCCAGCGCATGCACAGCCCATACGCTCTTAAAAGATACAGGCTTGCGTGAGAATGTAACTGATAGATAAACAAAATATTCAGCAATCTGATGTTTTTTTGCTGATCTGTCGCTGTTTGGTGCCCATGCATACCTTTAGAAAGAGTAATTGCTTTTCCTATCATCAATAGTTCAGTGGCTGCTTCCATGTTTATTGCATAATTACAGCACAACAATAAAATAAACACCCCTTCCTCACGCTGCGTACATCTCTAAAACCACTTGATACCAAGAAATAATCGTTACATGTCCATTAGCGCAATGGCTTCGACCAATGTTTCACTTTCAATCCCATTTTGTTTAAGGTCTCCAATTGAGGTTTCGCTGTGCAAGTCTTAACTGCCTTGGGAGTCAAAACAATATCCAAAGACAATTCAAGTTAAAGCCTGTTCCCTGGAGCCGTCTTTCAATTTACATCCATTATTAAAAAAAAAAAAAAAAAAATGGAGCACAATAAAAACATTCCTAGGAATAACTTTCATTTTCATTCCAGCTGGTGACCCATTGCTTTTTTTCACTGTCTTGTTTTAATTTTCCGTCTTTAAATTGGCGTTCTTCTTTGGGAATTCGTACAGCATGGTATCGTGGGACACTATCATCGTACCTGGAACGTTTAAAAAATCCGCACTGCAAAAAGAAAGGACAAGAATTAGCACAGAATCTGAGCCTAGTTACGGGTCCATAAAGAGAACCTGCCATCATTAGGCTTATCAAGACAATTTAATATGCAGTCTTAAATTATTAGACTTATGCAACCCAAACCATTATTTAACTCCACCTAGTTTGTCTGGGGATGACTCAGTGCTGGGACACCCCCTGGGGTCTGATATTTGCTGCCTTGGTAACTGCCTATTCTAACCTAACAACATACACTTAGGGAGATTTTCTAAAACTGGAGCATGCAAAATCTGGTGCAGCTCTGCATAGAAACCAATCAGCTTTCAGGTTTTATTGTCAGAGCTTAACCTCCCTGGCGGTATGATCATTTCAGATTTTTGATGCTGAAAGCGGTACAATTATTTTGCATGGAAATTTTGCGTTTTATATTGTAGGCCTGTGATTCTTAGAATTAACTCACTTAAATCTGTCCAAACCAGAGTCTAGTAGACATCCCGGGTATGATAAAGTTTGAAAAACAAAATCATAAATTATAATATAATAGATAACTATAAATAATTATAGCAAATAATAATATAATAATAAAAATTATTCAATAATGTAATCAAATCAAAAACACTGAAATTTGCTCAGCTGCAGAATTGTCGCTGTCATTACTTTCAGTGTTTGATGACGGATTTCCCCACAAATCACTATCACTCAATTCTGCGAGTGATTCTAATTTATTATGGCTGTTTTCTAGTTGGTCTGAAACCAATTTTGATGTAAAGGAACGGTTTTGGTTGCTATGAACAATCTCCAGTTTCCAGGCAGAAAGAACAGTTTTTATGATATAAAACTGCACGCAGGGCACTGGAGAAACCACTAGGGACAAAAGGGATGTTAAATAAATTGATACAGTAATGTAATCTGCTGTTCTCCGTCCCCGTGCGTCGCAACGCACCGAGCTCCGTGATAGATCGAGCGGGGGACGGCTCGCTCACACAGCGAGGAGACATCGCAGGATCCAGTGGACAAGGTAAGTAACATGTACCTGGCTCGGGGTTACCGCTTTTGGTACTGAAAATCCACCTCGAGCCAGACTCAGGAATCCCGCAGGGGGGTTAAATGAATAAGCTGAAGTTAGAAGCTGATTGGCTACCATGCACAGCTGCACCAGGTTCTCAGGGCTTACGTTTTAGTAAATTTCCCCCACTGTTTCCCAGGTTCTGAGCGTGTAAAATAATATCATAGTCGAAGCGAACTAAGCCCAACGATTTAACGCTTTTCCAATACAGTTACATTCAGGGTATGCCGTGAATGATAACTGTCACAGTTGCTTGAGCTCTCAAATGTACTGTCAAGACATTAATAAGTTGGTGTCATAACTGATCACATGTGCAGCACCATGGCAACTGCAGCTCAAACAGAGACTAAGATGGCAGCTTCTTGGCTGTACTGGATACGAGGATTTAGTTCTGCTTTAAGAGGAATGTTTCATTAGCTTTTAACATTCAATTTTAAAACAAATGGACTGGACTGAAAGAAAACTACATACAATGTTCCAAATTTGATAATTGAAGAAACATTTCCTATCCTGCTCTTTTTAATTTATCTATCATTATGGTCAAAAATGAATGTCAGTTTGACCCCACTAAGGATGTTCTTAAAATGAAAAATGTATAAAAAAAATCTGCTAATGTTTGGCCAGCTTTAGATAGTGTACTGTATGTGTGTGCTTTTAAGTGGTTGTAAACCCTGTTACACAACTTGTACCTACAGGTAAGCCTATAATAAGGCTTACCTGTAGGTACTGTAAATATCTCCTAAACCTGCAGCTTCGATCTAAGGTAAGTATTTCATAATGAGCTAGTATGCAAAGCATACTAGCTCATTATGCCTTTGTCTTGCAGGTTCTTTTTTTTTTTTTCCTGAGTTTACAACCACTTTAACACAGGACATTCCCATAACAGCAACTGTCGCACCACAGTGGACTCTGCGGCTTTGGCCTACACCTCTGAGAGTTGTCCTCAGGCAAATTAAAGTAAAAAAGCGAGGTATATATTCATACTGTATGCACAAGTATAATAATTCAAGATTCATATTCTTCTATCAGCACTATCAAGACTGGTTCTCTTTAAAATGGAAAATCACCTTTCTAACATGTAATATTGTAAAACAGGGCACTAAAATAAACTCTGTAAATGGCATTCATTACTTATAATCTTTTATGTTCACACAAGCTGTTGAAATATCTTTTGTGCTCAGAGGGGAATTTTAACATCTGGCTGGTAGCCAGCTTGTCTATCAGACTTAGATGACAATAGAATGGAATGTGTGCCAAGACTCAACAATTCTTACGTTTACAGCTAATACATGGAAAGACAATACTTGTGAACATTTACCTAGAGGATGCTCAAAGCAGTATTAAGCCCAAAAACAAAATTGTATTGTATTGCAGCTTACCAGTTCTTAGTTGTGGTGGCTGCATTTGTTTTCCTTTTTTTTGTTTGTTTTCCTTTTTCCCTTTATTTTTACCTGGTGATCCTGCCAGTAAGTCTGCTATTTTTCAACTTTCTTTAAGGGTCCTTTCACACTGGGGCGGGGGGGGCTTTACCGTCGGTATGCGGCCGCTAGCGGGGCGGTTTTACCCCCCTACTAGCGGCCGAGAAAGGGTTAAAACCACCGAAAAGCGCCTCTGCAGAGGCGCTTTGTCGACGGTATAGCCGCGCCGTCCTATTGATTTCAATGGGCAGGAGCGGTGAAGGAGCGGTATACACTTCGCTCCTTCACCGCTCCGAAGATGCTGCTGGCAGGACTTTTTTTACCGTCCTGCCAGCGCATCGCCCCAGTGTGAAAGCCCTCGGGGCTTTCACACTGGAATGAAAGCAGCAGCACTTTCGGGTCGGTTTGCAGGCGCTATTATTAGCGCAATAGCGCCTGCAAACCGCCCCAGTGTGAAAGGACCCTAAAAGACCAAGCTATCCAGCAGAAGTGGCAGTTAGGGGGTTGAGACAAACCATTTAAGGTCATTTTCACAGTGAGGCCTTTTTCAAGTGCTTTTGCGTTAAAAAAAAAAAAAGCACCTGAAAAGCTCAAGAAAAATGCTTCCCTTTGTGTGCTGTACTTGTGGTTATGGTTGTATCTCTAGTGTATGTTTCTTGCATACTGTATACCTTGTTGAAATGAATACAAAATAAAAAAATTTGCAGCAGCTCAGTGTGAAAGTACCCTAACTGACAGGGAGGCTTGCTGTGGTCTGCATTTATGTAAAACCTTTATCCCAAAAGGGAAAAGCTGTTGTAACTGTATTAGCTGGAGTTCAGTATTGGTTAGATAAGTTTATCTAAATCTGCTAGTCTAGTGTATTTAAGTCTCCCCATACACGTTACAATCCGGGGACGTGCGGTGAGGTCAGTGGCTGGTGAGGCACTGGCTAGTATCAGCACCAGATACACACAGGTTACATACGCTGCAAACGTTGGAGAGAGAGCAATAATTCTAGCACTAGACCTCCTCTGTAACTCTAAACATGTAACCTGTAAAAAAATTTAAAGCGTCACCTATGGAGATTTTTAAGTACCAAAGTTTGGCGCCATTCCACGAGTGTACTCAATTTGAAAGCATAACATGTTAGGTATCTATTTACTTGGTGTAACATCATCTTTCACATTATACAAAAAATTCAGGCTAACTTTAGTGTTTTTTTTTTTTTTTTTTATATTCATAAAACTGTTTTTTTCCAAAAAAACGCGTTTGAAAAATTACTGCGCAAATACTGTATAACATAAAAAATTGCAATGACCACCATTTTATTCCCTAGGGTGCCTGCTAATATATATATAATGTTTGGGCATTCTGAGTGATTTTCTAGTAAAAAAATTATGATTTTTACATGTAGGAGAGAAGTGTCAGAATTGGCCTGGGTGGCAAGTGGTTAATTACCATAAGTGAGTAATGTACAAATAATTATTATATAATGTTTTTAAGGTAATTTACTATTTTTTCAAAAACTGTACTCAAGCAGGTGGCTTAACAGACAAATTACTGAAGTTTGAAGTTATAACTTCCAACCAGTAATTTCACAGTAGATAGATAAATATAAAATTATTATTATCTCATATAGCGTATAAATATATGATTTATCTTGATTAAAACAGTACCTTTTCAGCAGGCAGCAGATTCTCGTTCTCCCTCTTAACTGTGTGAGAAAAACATGGGATTATGGATAAATCTTATACCCATAAGCCCATGCTTTTCCTTCTAGTTAAGAGGCTGGGCTAGAAGGGAGCATGTGTCTTTTAGACACATGCCCGCTTCTATGACACTGCAGTGAGAGGGCAGCCTCCACTGCAGCATTTTTATTGGATAGCTTGTTCCAATGGTGCTTTACCATTGGTCCAAGGCTCCAAGCTGTCCATTAGGCTCAGTGCCTCTGACAAGAAGTGAGAGGCACTGTGAGCTCATCCTCTCGGTCTGCTGCAAACTGAGTGTGCCATCTTGTACTTAAATTGGCCAATCTGTATGTAGCTTCTGACAGGCTGCACAAGAAGCCCCATATCTCTGGAACTATATGTGGCAGGAGCCCAAAATGTTGACCAGTAGTGGTGTAGGACTTTAGCTACCCCAGGTCTCCAAGCTACGACCCTCAAAGCTCGATTTTTTTTTTTTGTTCATGGCTCTGCCTCACCTGACTGCACGTCCCTGTTACAATCTGACCATACAGTTTTTGTACAATCAACTTTAGATTTATCAAAACTATATAATATAATGACAAACGTAAACAATCTAATCAATCTGTATACTGTACATCCAGGCAGGTCCCTGCACTACATAGAGTACTTATTGGTTGATTTAAAGGAGACTGTACAATCAGATTGTAAAGTGTGTGCTGAGCTTTACACTACTCTCTCCCCAGACTGACTATGCTGCTGTGCAAAGGTGTCTCTGTTGCTCCTCCAACCACAGTGCAGACACCCTAAGATAGCAAGTATGTTACTAGCTGGATCACCAGGTAAAAAAAAATAGAAAAAAAACCTGATGCTGCCACCACATTTAATAATGGGTAAGCTGCATTATACTAAGTTTTTGATTTTGGGATAATACCACTTTACTTTTGTACAGGCATAGGTAATGATAAGTAATTAAAGCAATTAAACAGACAGGTGAGCAAGTTACCAGACCCAAGGAGGTAGTAGACAGCAGAAGGAATGAGGTATCACTTAAGCAGGATAACAAGTAGGAATATTTGGAAAGAACAGGCCCATAAAGCAGAGGAGTTATTATTACCTGAGACATGTAGATATGTATTTGTGCTCTGTATAACTATAAGCAAGCCTAAACAATATAGTTGTAGGATCCTTAGAACAGATCACATGAAAACATACATTCTACTAGCATAGTAGCTGCAATAGCGTGCAAGATGTCATTTGAGGAGACTTAGGGGTTGATTTCCTAAAGGAAAATATACTGTGCACTAGAAGTGCAGTTGCTCTAGATCAGAGGGGAAGCTCTGCTGATTTCTATTATCCAATCATGTGCAAGCAAAAATGCCATTTTATATTTTCCTTGCATGTTCCCCTCAGAATTAGAGCAACTGTACTTGAAGTGCACAGACTATTTACTTTTAGTAAATCAAGCCCTTAGCATCCTATAAATCATTACTATATTAGTCAATTCAGACACTGTTACAAATGAGTGTTAATAACATTTTATATACATTTCAAATCATGTTTTGTAAGAGGTTTCCTGCATAATTGAAATAGACTCCTGCCTACGTGATGTCCTAGTAAACACCTACATACTGTATGTATATGGGTAGAGGCACTAAGGGAGATCCCTGTGTATAATGGAGGAACTGAGAAAGATTCCTGTTTATGTATGGAGGGATTGAGGATTGATATCTGTATATACAGAAGATCTGAGGTGGAGAAAGATTTCTGTTTATGTATGGAGGGATTGAGGATTGATATCTGTATATACAGAAGATCTGAGGTGCACCCTGTCTATGGGTAGAGGAATTGATGAGTATCCATGTGTACTGGTAGAAAAATTGAAGAAAGCCTATGTGCAATGGTGAAGGAATTTAGAGAGATGATGAAAGGAATTATGAATATATATGTATAGATTGACAAACTAAAAAGGATGTATGTCAATGGAAAGAGAAGAGTCTATGAGTAAGTGAAAATAAGCCAATAAGGACTCATGTGCTTGGACGACCGGATTAAGAAGGGACCATGTGTATGGGTCCAGGAAAGATGGAGGACCAATGTCTAAGAGTGGAGGCATTCATGGTTAGCATAATGCAAGTAGTCCTATGTATACAGATGGAAGGATGACATTTTTTCTGTGTATACAGGTGAAGGAATAAGTGAGTACTTGGATAGAGCGATGACCAAGGGCCAGTGTGTATAGTTTTTAGGTATGAAGAAAGGCCAATGTTTATAGCTGGAGAGATAAACGAGGGCCCATGTATATGGGTAAGAGGGATGAAGGAGGGCCCACATTAATGGATAGAGGGATGCAGTAGTACCCACATGCAGGGGCTGGGGAGATGAAAGAGGAATCATGAGTATAGGGGGAGGCATAAAGGAGGACCCATGTGTATAGGTAAAGAGATGATGGAGAACCTATGTGTATGGATGGCAGGTGAAGGAGGACCAATTTGTATGGATGGAGAGATGAAGAAGGGCCCATATGTATTGGTAAAGAGATGATGGAGAACTTACAGTATGTGTATGGATGGCGGGTGAAGGAGGAGCGATGTGTATGGGTGGAGAGATGAAGAAGGGCCCATGTGTATAGGTAAAAAGATGATGAAGGACATATGTGTATGGATGGAGGGGTGAAAGAGGACCATTGCGTATGGGTGGAGAGAGGAAGAAGGGCCCATGTGTATAGGTAAAGCGATGAAGAAGGGCCCCTTTGTTTAGATGGAGGGATAACAAAGGGCCCATATGTGTAGATAGAGGGGTAAAGAAGGACATGGGTGTAGGGATGTAAAATAGACCATATGTATGGGTGGAGGGATAGAATAGGATCTACAGTGTGTGTATGGGCCTTCTCTAAAGAGATTGTATTGAGCAATTATATCTGTGCTGCATCTAAACTTGAAATCATTATTCTATTACCACATCAAATTCAATGCACATTAAAATATTTGGAAATTAAAACTACACATTGTTAATAACTTCATTCTAATGCCCCGTACACACGGTCGGACATTGATCGGACATTCCGACAACAAAATCCATGGATTTTTTCCGACGGATGTTGGCTCAAACTTGTTTTGCATACACACGGTCACACAAAGTTGTCGGAAAAACTGATCATTCTGAACGCGGTGACGTAAAACATGTACGTCGGGACTATAAACAGGGCAGTAGCCAATAGCTTTCGTCTCTTAATTTATTCTGAGCATGCGTGGCACTTTGTGCGTCGGATTTGTGTACACACGATCGGAATTTCCGACAACGGATTTTGTTGTCGGAAAATTTTATAGCCTGCTCTCAAACTTTGTGTGTCGGAAATTCCGATGGAAAATGTGTGATGGAGCCCACACACGGTCGGAATTTCCGACAACAAGGTCCTATCACACATTTTCCGTCGGAAAATCCGACCGTGTGTATGGAGCATAATACAAAATACACAAAAATCCAAAGAGTTAGTCTTGCCATGAAAATATGTTCACTCGTAACCTGATTTCTTTACACTTTGGCAGATGAAACACCTAGTCCACGCCATCAAATTACATTTTAGAAGAAAGAAGTGTAAGTATGAATTGTTTAGTAATTTTACATGCATGAGTAGAAGTCTGAACTATGTGTACATAAAATCTACACGTTTCTGAATTCTCCCAGAAAGGCAAAGCACAGTAAAGATATGCATTCCGCTGATTAATCAAAGATAGCTCAAGCAGCTGATATGTTAAATTTGAAGACCTTGCAGCCAAACCAACACCCATAAGCTATGATTGAAACAATCAATTACCAAATCACAGAACGCTGATCAATACTATGCGTCAGATGTCAGCCTCTCTTTATCAGATGGCTGAGTATGGATTTCAGCTTTGTGATATGAGGCATCATACTGGTCTTGCTTACTTCTCTTGAAGAAGCCACACTACAAAGAATCAAGGTGATTAGATTGCATCGGATGATTTTTCAATGATTGGTGAAATGAAAACATACAAAATAAAAACATCAGTTGTCACAATATGTCAAGATAAAATTGTGTCACCTACACAGCTCAAAAGCAGCTTTCTCAGGGACTGCACAAATAAGCGGCTTAACAATTCAGTAGAATCATCAATGAGGTGCCATTAGTGAGGTACATCATGAGTTGTGAATATTTCCATGGCTATAGAATGCCTGCTTTAGTTATGTGTAAATGACACATGAATTGTAATTACGTTTTTAAAAAAAAATCCTCAGTTAAAATGGATGAAGCAAACACATGATAAATGCACATGATAAATGATGGGACCACATATAGGTAATACCCTACACCATCACGTTAGCTGTAGTTTTCACTTTCAGATTGCTCAGCATCTACCACATATTGATGGTAAGTTAAAAAATGAGAGATAGAATGTTACTGTAAAATTGGTAATACGTGCCATGATCATTTTAGATAAGATTAATTATCTTGGTGGTGATGAACAGTGTTAGGGTAGCAGTTCTGTTAAAATCTTTGACCTCAAAGTGTACTAGCCGGGAAGATCAGAATAACCATACTAGCAGTAGTGCAAAAAACGCGTGCACAATACCTTTGTAATCCTCAGACTGATTTCTGTGCTGCTGGGGGATCCTAGAACAGGGACTTCCAGGACAAACAGTAATAAAAAACCTGGAAAAGGTTTTACTTTTTTTTCTCATGCTCGCTAAAAAAAAAGAGTTTTCATTGCAGTCTCAGGCCCCATTAGAGATTTGTCACTTTGACTTCAATTACACTTACTTTCTGTCACTTTGGATGGAACTGGAAGTCATTTTTCTAGTGGGGACATAGGGGTCGATTTACTAAAGACAAATAGACTGTGCACTTTGCAAAGTGCAGTTGCACTCTGAAAGTGCAGTTGCTCCAGAGCTTAGTAAATGAGGTAAAGTTTCAGTGTGCAAACAATACCCAATCACGTGCAAGGAAAATAAAAATAATAAAAAAAACAGCATTTTTGCTTGCACATGATTGGATGATGAAAGTCAGCAGAGCTACTGCTCATTTACTAAGCTCTGGAGCAACTGCACTTTGCAAAGTGCACAGTCTATTTTCCTTTAGTAAATCAACCCCAAAGACTGCAAAAAAAAATACTAATAGAGGTTTAAAAACATCCCACTCTCTCCGAATAATGGGCAGTCTCACAGGCCAATAGTAAGGAAAGATAGCAGAAGAAGCAAAGTGTTGACTTGCTAGATGAAGTCAGAATTTGCATAGTAAAGCACTCTGGGTTTTAGGACTCCCAGGATGTGCTACTACATAAACTGCTAGGAACTTGAGCATGAGTATTATAAAGTCCAGGTACCAAAGAAAACATGTCTGTGACCAAAACGTATTCATGTTAGAAAATGTTGAAACACCTGTCATTTTTTTGTTTTTTTTTTTTGCTTACAGTGGGGTTGATTTACTAAAGGCAAATAGACTTGCACTTTGCAAAGAGCAGTTGCTCCAGAGCTTAGTAGATGAGCAGAAGCTCTGCTAACTACCATCATCCAATCATGTGCAAGCAAAAATGCTGTTTTTTTTTTTTATTTTCCTTGCACGTGATTAGGTATTTTTTTGCAAAGTGACTTACTAAGCTCTGGAGCAACTGCACTTGCACAGTGAAATTGCACTTTGCAAAGTGCACAGTCTATTTGTCTTTAGTAAATCAACCCCAGTGTGCCATTTTTGAGCTTTCTCCTCACTTCTTGTCCCGGAGACACAATAGGAAAGAGATAAAAATCTTTCTAAAGTGAGGGAAAATACCGTCTTAGATTCCCCCTTACATATTGTGGCTTTGATAACTGATGACTATGTTTTGTTTTCTGTAGCTATCTTCACATGGGACTCTAGTTGTGAGATATCCCCACCAGAAAACCCAAGTCCCCAACTGTCTTCTGTTGCTGTTACAAAGCATGAATGTTTCATGCTTGAGTGTGGAATCCAGTTGTGGTAACCCTCAATGTTACGTGGATAGATAAAGAAGCCTAAGACCTTTATGTGGAAATCAACAAACAGGAATTGGGTAAATTATTCAACCCACGAACATCCAGTCAACATTAAAATATCAGTTGTAGGTGGAATAGACCCTCAAGAGCGTATTGCTCCCAAAATGTAAATCCTTGGGTGTGCAGTGGATATGATTGTTGACTATTATATACTCACCTTCCATAAAATAAACACTACTAGTGCAAGCAATAAAATTCCAGAGAGTATGGCAAGCAGGATGATCCACCATGGTACTCCTGTGTACTGCGCTTGCCTCTTCTCCGGGAAAACCGTAACACGCACCTGCACAGGCAAGAAATACAGTGTTTTCTTAGTTTACTACAAAGACTTTATTAGAAATATATATTTAAAGATTTTAGGACAAAAATCTGATAGGTAAAATGAAACTCACAGAAATAAATACCCTGAAAAAAAGCTTTCCCTAATTGTTTGTCCATTACTTTTTCACATACGCACATTAAGGGCCTAGCCACATTTTCACACTGTAGCAACGCATGGTAAAACACAGATTATAGTACACATCACAGCAACCCATGGCAACATCAGTACAGTACACACTGTTATGCCTCGTACACACGATCGGACTTTCCGACAACAAAACCGTGGAATTTTGTCCGAAGAGCGTTGGCCCAAACGTGTCTTGCATACACACGGCCATACAATTGTTGGCCAACAATTACGAACGTAGTGACGTACTAGAGGTACTACGTTGTTTTTCAGCTCTTTAGCGCCACCCTTTGGGCTCCTTCTGCTAATTTCGTGTTAGTAGAAGTTTGGTGAGTGTTGATTCGTGCTTTTCATTTCGCACTTTTTAGTTCGTTTTTGAGTTACTGCTTTGACATTATTTTTTTTGGTTGAATAATGATTTGATTTTGTATATTTTCTATATTTTTAGATGCATAAATAAGTTCTATTGGCAGATAGCATGCCTAATTTTATTTGTTTTCTTTTTTTAATGCACAATAAA
This sequence comes from Aquarana catesbeiana, assembly GCF_042186555.1. Lineage (NCBI taxonomy): Eukaryota > Metazoa > Chordata > Amphibia > Anura > Ranidae > Aquarana > Aquarana catesbeiana. Next base: position 338,139,912 of record NC_133329.1, read on the forward strand.
AAATTGTGGAGAATAATACTTGGCTATGTGTTTTACTTCAAATGACAGTTTGGGAGTAGGCAGTTACATTTTAAAAAATACAATGTAAAATTAACAAGAGACACCAACATAGTTGTAAATCTTTGACCTTAAAAACTACAGGATTGTGATGTGGTAACTTGCCCAAATAATAAAAAAAACAAAAAACAAAACATAATATTATTATTCTTGATATCACTAGAAAAAAAAAGCCTTTGAAAATTTGTTTGCAATAACTCCATCAGTATCACCAGCAAAGCAGCTTCATTATTATCCCATTAAAGAAGAAGAGAATTGTGCGCTGCATTTGTAGATTTCATAATTTGCCACGTCACAAATGTTAATTCTCCATTAAGAACGCTAGTTTAGAAGACCGACCGCTTCTGGCTCGTCCTTGCTTCCGAGCATGCGTGTTTGTACTTTGGACTTTTGTCCAAGGGACTTGTGTACACACGCTCGTAAAATCCGACAACACACATTTGTTGGCGGAAAATTTGAAAACCTGCTAGCCAACATTTGTTGGAGGAAAGTCCGCCAACAAATGTCCGATGGAGCATACACATGGTTGAATTTTCCGCCAACAGCCTGACATCGAACATTTCCCGTCGGAAAGTCCGATTGTGTGTACGGGGCTTTAGAGTACCTGCTCAGCAATGCACCACAACAAATGTGCATTTTGGTGTTCGGCATTTGAAAAACAAACTTACATTTTTTTGGTGCACTAAGGTGTGCTGCCAGTCAATTCAACGTGAGCAACATACACTATAACACAATGAATTACCCAAACTGAATGGACCCTGAAACCCTGCCTCATACTGACAAGCAAAAACATGTGTTGTGGTTATACATATTTTTTTTTTATAAATATATATAACTGACATATTTTTATATAGATTTTTTTTGGGTTGTATGATTACAGTTGAATAATATCACATGTATTTATTATTAGCCCTGATGAAGGAGACACAGATTCCAGAAATGCTTTGGCGCACAAGGAATTTAAATAAGCATTCCAGATATATAAAAATTGCCATGGCATAGTACATTCCTTTGGACATGGGCACTGCTTCTCCTGACTTAGTGGAATGCTCCCATTCCTGGTATTCCCTTACTTCTCATTGGTCAGGAACCCACAAAGTAGTAAAGGAAGAAAAATACTTTTGTGAAGCCTGTCCCTCCAAAAACAGACTCTGTGTCAACAATGGCAGCTGCTATATTTCTAATTTGACCAGTGCTTTTATATGTTAATAATATTACTAAACTATGCTAATATTTTAAAAACATTATTTCTATGAGTAGTTTGCAATTATGTGTGCACATATACTTGCTATTCTTCCTTGATGTGCAAGAATCACGCTTTTTTGTTCTTTTTCGGCTTAAGCTATACTAAATAATAACTCTGGGAGGCTTATCCAATAATTCAATTTTCCCATAGCAGATATTACAGATACTAGAAGGACAACCTACAGATCTTTTTACAAAACATCAGCATAAAAACAGGGCACAGCAGGAACATAAAATGTAAATGTGTTACAATGTGTCCTCCCTAAAGACCCAGTATAATTCTTATTAAACCATGTTAATATAATAAATTGGGCATAATGTCTTTTACCTGGTAACCCTCGTTTGACAATTTGATGTTCTCCGCTTGTGTATCAATACTGATGGCGGCTTTCACTAGAATGTCCAGATAATTCATCTTTGAATATTCCTGGTAGCAGAAAGGAAAAGGATGATTAACTAAACTTACTCTATTCAAAAGTGGTAATAATGTATATGGGGTTGCAGTGTTACCTCTATGAAGGTGCCATTCCATAGTCTTGACCGCACTTTAATGAATGCATTGATGTCCAGACCGGCAAGGGGACATCTAATTGTAACACATTTTGCATGGTTTTTACAGTCCTACAATCAGAAAAGAGAGAAAAAGTGATATTAATCATTAGCAAGGTTAAAAACTACTCTTTTTATGCTAACATAACATGAAGGAAAAATGTAATTAAATAAATAAATAAAAATCAACTGAACACATTAGGTTCTTATTAATGGCACCAGTAAATATGATAGTTGATCTCATCATGATTTTTAATAGTAGAGGTATTCAAAATGATGCAGGAAAAATGCAAGCAGTGAAGGCGCTACAAGTCTTGGAATATTTGCGTCTTATTTACTAAACTGTGGCGGAAGGCAAATTAAGGCCAAGTGAGGTGAAGTGAACATGAGAATGATTAACTATAATGTAAAGACAGAATACAGAATACATTACCCTATGAATTTCATGAAAACATCCAATCAGAAGCATCAGAACTTGGAAAAAAGAATCTTAGTTTTTTCCCCATTATTGGATAAGCGCAGGTCCTTAAAAGAGCTAATTCATTTAATAAGGATGTAGGGTCCTAGTGCCCAACCTGCAGCAGTTTGGCACTTATTATGTGGCCCTTGGGGCCCTTGCAGACAGTGATCTGTTTTGGTGCTTACTTAAGCGAGTGAAAACAAAATATTCTTTAGAGTGGCTTTGAAAAGATAAAGTGGAAAAAAATCCCTAACTATAACTATTCTTAACCATCTTATGTCCGGACACTTTCACCCCCTTCCTGTCCAGGCCATTTTTCAGCTTTCAGCTGTCATATTGACAATTACTCACTTATAATTACAATTACTCAATCATGCAACACTGTACCCAAATTAAATTTGTACAATGTTTTGAGACAGATATAGCTTTCTTTTAGTGGTATTTAATCATCACTGTGTTCTTTCCTTTTTTGATATATAAACGCAAAAAGTCTGACATTTTTGGGGAAAAAAAACATGTTTTTCTTAGCTTCTGTTTTAAAATTTTGCAAATAAATACTCTTTCTTTATACATTTAGGTCAAAATAAACTGCTACATTTCTTTGTTTATAATAATGCAAATTAGTGTATATTATTTTGACTGTGTAAAAAGTATAGAATCTACAAACTATGGTATATACTGTATGTTTGAAAATTGATCAGTCCTGATGTACTGATGGCCTATCTCATTTCTTGAGGCCCTAAAATGTCAGGACAGTACAAATACCCCCCAAATGACCCCTTTTTGGAAAGTAGACAGTCTAAAGTATTTAGTAAAAGGTATTGTGAGTTTTTTAAAGTTGTAATTTTTTGTCACGTTTTTTTGAAAAATTAAGAAATGTAATAAAATGTGCTTTTTTTCACAAAGTTGTCATTTTAAAAAGTTATTTCTCACACATGTACTTACAATTACACCGCAAAACACACTCTGCTAAGCCTCCTGAGTATGGGGATACGAAATGTGTGAGACTTTTTACAACCTAGATACATAGAGGGGCCCAAAATCCAAGAAGCACCTTCAGGCCTTCCAGGGGAATAAATTACACATCTCATTTCCCGACTACCTATCACGGTTTTTGAGGCCCTGGAGCACCAGAACAATGGAAACACCCCATTTTGGAAAGCAAACACTCCAAGGTATTTTCTGAAAGCTATAGTGAGTCTTTTGAAAATGTCATTTTTTGCCACAAGTTTTTGGAAAATGTGGAAAGAAAATAAAAATAATTGTTTTACACAAAGTTGGCAATTTATTAAGATATTTCTCACACACAACATGGACATACTTAGAATTAGACCCAAAACACTTTATACTATTCCACCTGAGTATGATGATACCACATGTGTAAGGCTTTTTCAGTGTCTTCATTGATTATTTACCAGACATTTTATCTGGTGAATCACACAAATTAACCAATTGTGTCAAAACCAATGTACTGTAACAGTCGCCTCTATATGAATGATTAGGGAATATAGCTTAGTGTAGCATCACCTATAGCAGCCCCAATTCCTAGAAGCCAGGCAAGCCTAGCCTACTGGTACGTGGATGCCCCCAGGGGGTGCCATGTTCACTGGCCAAGAAGTACAGGAGCCTGAAGAAAGGAAGTATATAACTGGTGTGTTGGTGATCAGGAACACTTTAACCCCTATGGCGGTTATCAGGGACAATATGAATGGTGTGGCACTGGTCACGTACACTGGGACTGGTGTGGCAGTGATCAGGGATACTGACTGGTATGGCAGTGATCAGGGATACTGACTGGTGGGGTGGTGATCCGAGACAATATGATTGGTGTGGCAGTAATCAGGGATAATATGACTCGTGTGGCAGTGATCAAGGACAATGTGACTTGCATGGTGGTGATCAAGGACATTGTGAGTGGTGCGGTGGTGATTAGTGACACTGTGAGTGGGTGGCAGTGATTAGGGAAAATATGAGTGGTGTGGCGACGATCAGGGACACTGGGATTGGTGTGGTGGTGATCACAAACTCTAACTGGTGTGGTGGTGATCATGGACACTGTTACTAATGTGATGGTGATTATGAACACCGTAACTGGTGTGCCAGTGATCACGGACACTGTAACTGGTGTGAAGGAGATCACGGACACCGTAACTGGTGTGCCGGTGATCACGGACACCGTAACTGGTGTGCCGGTGATCACGGACATCATACCTGGTGTGCCGGTGATCACGGACACCATAATCAGTGTGCTGGTAATCACAGACACCGCAACTGGTGTGACGTTGATCAGGGACACTGTAACCAATGTGGCAGTGATTAGGGACACAATGAGTGGGTGGCGGGGATTAGGGACACTGACTAGTGACAGTGAGTTAAAAAGGAAAAAAGTATAGTTTTTCAAAAAACATTTTTACATTTTTTTACATACTGTCACTCTCACCACAGTGACACTGTACTACTCTTGGGGGGTAGGGTGATCAGGATTTTTTTTTTACACTGTGATTGCTTTTTGATGATGGCTGTAAAAGCAATAATTTCTCACTCTCTGCCGCCTGCATTTCTGCAGCCATTGAGAGATACCGTGATAGCTGTAATTGGTCACAGCTATCACATGGTACAGGGCTTCTGTGAATGGCCTTGTAACATGTGATGTCTGTGGATGATCACAGAGATACACAGTAGCAAACAATGATGCCAGGAAAATGTGTCTTGTTTACTACTGTCCATGTGATTGCTAAATGGCTACAGCAATCACGTGGTACCAGGGCTGCCCACAGTGGCCTGGTACAGTGATCAGTGTTCCGCTGTGTCCGGTGGACACAGTGGGCACAGGTCGTGCCGTTGCCCATAGGCTCCCCTGGCCCAGCCCTGCCGCAGCTGCTCACTGACACTGGGGAGCTGGAGCTGCAGGATCATGTAACCAGACCAGGGTGAATTAAAAATAGGTAAGTACACAGATCTTTTTTATACAGGAGGGTAGGTAGGAGGAAGGGGAGGGAACATTTTTAAGAACAGTTAGACTTTTCTTATTTTCTCACAATATCTGTTTTTTTTTTTTTTGTTATAACGGATCTTGCGAAGAGAAATGTTAAGTATTTTTCTTATGGAGCACAAATGTGAAAGCATTGCCTTTTTATAGGACAAGTCAATGCTTTCACAACCGAAATCAATTAAATGATTTGTACAGTAAAAGCAGTGGGAAAGTCTCATTAAATATTTCTACAATTTATGACTTGTGAACCATGTGCCCCAGTCTCCACCAACTTCTGTAAAATGTTTGCTGTTTTTGACCATCTCCAGTTGAGAGTCTTATACAGCTTACTGGAGCATTACATTCAATGAATATTATGTGCGGCCCTTTGGTGATGTAAGGGATCTGCACTTAAGCCCCCATAGTAAGTAGGTTGATCACCAGTGACATAAGTTCTATATACAGTATTCATAAATATATAACTTGAATAACAGGGTTGTGTTACTAAAGCTTTTCCTCAGAAAAATCTAGCATGATATGCACAATCCTGCCCCCATTAAGCTGGATATATCATGCCTATTGTGGGACATGCAGGTTGCTGGTTCAGACAAATACATTTTAATAACTTTAATAAGCGTAGACTGGGACACCTTACCAGTGTCATGTATTTCCTGTCAGAGAACAAGGAAAATGATTTCTTATCCTCTTTAGGCTGCCTTTCTCCGATCTCCCGCCTCTTTCGACCTTTTCCAGATTCCTGTCAGAAATGAAACATAGCATGAACCTCAATGACATGGCTGCCCCTTGCTATCATCACATTAGGGGTCTATGTATAGAAACATTTACTGTATGAATGTGTCAAACAAATCTTCACCTTCAGGCCCCTTTCACACGGTGCAGAATCTGCTTTGCTCAGCAGGGGGATCTGTCCGCTGATCCCCTTCTGAGCAGAGAAGAGTGGGCGGATGACATACCCGTGTCCTCTCTTAATATGCAGAGTCAACATGGACACAGCCCGCTCTACTCTTTGGGCATTTAGGTGTAAACGGACTGGCTGTCCATTTACACTCGACTGCCCTCCAATCCAATCCGCCTAAACAGGGGGGAACGGATCCCCCTACATATTTTTTATTTTTTTTGCAGACCAGATCGAATTGGAGGTAGGAGGGTATAAATGGACACAGAACCATTTACGCCCGCCTGTCCATAGGAAAACATGCACCATCCGATCAGGCACGCCTGCTGATCGGATCACCCGTGTGAAAGAGCCCTAAAAACTAGTACACACTATTTGTCTTTTCGTTCAACCCAGCGGGCTAAACAAAAAACAACTGAAGAGCTTGGGAGGAGATCCTATACTAACTGTCCAATTTTAGTACAGCTCCCCCCCCGCTGAGCTATTGTGTTCTGACAGGGGGGTCGGCAGATCTTTTTTGGTCATGCCCCTTTGACAGAAGCCGGACGTTCGGCTGGCTTCTGTCGGACCGTCTGTCGTACACACGGGTCGAATGTCAGCTGCTTTCTATTGAACTGTCCGATACCACCCAATATTCAGCCTGTGTGTATGGCCCTTTACTTTTTTCTCGTCAAATTTGTTTATTATTTTTTAAATATAACAAAGATTGACAAATTGAGTACATACAAGGATGGTGGTACAATATTCAAATAGCAATAAAGCTAAAGATATCGATTTATGAATAGGATGAGTAGGATGAGTAGATAATAATGTAAAAATGTAACGAGTAGAGCAACGAATAAATCAATTATTAACCAAAGTATTACATCGAAAGCATTAAAAAATTCCATCAGAAGGAAAAAGTAAGCTAGTGATTATTGGTTCATCTTGCAAGAGCAGCAATAAGGAGATCAATCAAATAGGTATATATTAAAAACAGAAAAGATAATGTGTTTATAAGTACCACACAATATTAAAAGAAAGGCAGAAAACAAAAAATAGGAGTAGATAGAGAGAAGAGGGTAGAAAATAGGGGAGAAGGGAATGAGGAGGGGGGTTTACAAGTGGTGATGCGGTCCCAAATGGATAGAAAGTATAGTCAAGGCAAATAAAGTAAAATTACCAAGGCAATAATAGTGTGATATCAAAGTCTGGAGGTAAACAATGCTTAACCGAAGGAAGTCAGAGTTTCTCAAATTTACCAATTCGATCTCTTTCGATTGCTCCAATTTTAGCATGAATAAGAGCTTTATTAGTTCTGTGTATGGTTTCAGCTAGAATTAAATATTGAGTTTTCCATGCCTTAGCAATGGTTTGCTTTGTGGCTGTTTGGAGCTGTAAAAGAAGGTGAAATTGATTCTGTGTGATCCCATCAGGTTTCAGGTTTAATAGGGCTGTAGCAGGATTGAGCTGTATAGGTGTATCAAAGATTTTGGAGGCTAAGTCAAAAACTGCCGTGCAGATTTTTTGGGCAATCCCACCAAATATAAAGTTGAGTGCCAGACTCTAAACAGTCATGAAAAACAAGCTCCAGAGTAATCAGAAGCAGCATATTTCGATATTCTAGCGGGGACCAAATACCAACGGGTTAGCGCCTTAAAGTTAGTTTTCACAGCAACAACATTAGAAGAAGCAGACTTAGTGGCGGACCATATGCCAGACAATTCAGTAGCATTAAATGAGCGATTAAGGTCTAGTTCCCTTTTGGAGACATATGAGGGGGACCAGTGTTAGTACTAGCTAAAATTTGCTTATAGAGAAACAAAACAAGTCCTCTAGCATGAGGGTCATAAATACATATGCGTTTAAAACACAACATCTGTGATAGTTGGGAGTTGGAATTGAGATAAGGTTTGAAAAAATTCAGTTCCGTCTGAGGAAGTCCAAATGTATCACACAAAGTAGGAAAAGAATGTATGGAGGAGGCAGATACCAAATTATATAAACGGGATAAATTAGCTGTATTCCATGCTTTGAAAGAATTAGGAGTAATCCAGGCAGGGTAAAAAGCGGGATTTTTAACAAAAGAAAGGAGTGGTAAATGAGGAGATTGAAGGCCAAGAGAAGTTTTGAATCTGTCCCAGATGGATAAAGAATGTTTTGTGATAGGATTGCCAATAAAAGTACAATCAGTTGGTCTTAACCATAACATGTTAGATAATAAAATAGGGTCAGAGTCAATAGACTCAATTGTTACCCATAAAGAAATTTCTTTGATTGCATGGTATTTTTGTAAATGTGCAAGGTGTGCAGCATGATAGTAAGCAGAAATATTTAGGAGACCTAAACCTCTGCAGCATTGTCGGAGACAGAGAGTGGATTTGGAGGTTCAAGGCTTCGTTTTAATCCAGAAAAAGGAGATAATTATGTGCTGTATAAGCCGTAAAAAATTAGATGGAACTGGGATGGGCAAGACTTGAAAAAGATATAAAAAAACTTGGGCAATATAGCCATCTTAATTACATTAATTTTGCCTATCCAGGATAGAGGGATAGAGGACCATTGCGATAATTCAGTAACCTGTTTTAGTAATGGAGGGAAGTTGGCTTATTATAAGTCTGTTATCTTAGGAGTGAGTTGTATTACTACGTATGGAAGTCTATGAGGTGTCCAAGAGAAGGGAAGTGAATTCTTAGCAAGCTAAAGGTCTGAAGGAGGCAAGGAAATGTTGAGTGCAGTTGATTTTTGATAGTTAGCTGTTAAACCTGAAATGTGTGCAAAACAGCTTCGGACAGAGAGGAGATTAGGTGCTGTGATATGGGGAGATGACATGATGTCATCTGCAAAAATACATACATTATGATGACATCCATCTAATTCAATACCATTTATGTTTGGATCAGATCTAATTAAATGGGCCAAGGGTTCAATGAGGAGTGCAAATAGGAGGGGGGAGAGAGGACATCCTTGACGGGTGCCTCTTCCAATAGGGAAAGCGTCTGATTTAAAACCAGCATATTTGATAAATGCATTCGGCTTGTCGTATAAGGATGAAATCCACTTCAAAAAAATACGGTCCAAACCCCCATTTTTGAAGAATATATTGTAAGTATGACCAAGAGACTGTCAAATGCATTTCTTATATTGAGCGATAAAAAACACGCAGGTAGACGTCTGGATTTAGCAACATGGGTGAGTAAAGAAGCTCTATGATTATTGTCACTTGCTTGGTGCGAGGGGATAAACCCATCTTGATCTCCATGAACAAGTTTGCCTATTACTTGATTCAAGAGAGTCGCAAGTATTTTAGCTAAAAGTTTAATGTCAATATTAAGAAGCGAAAAAGGACGTTAATTTGTCCTATTTCGTTTTCCTTGTAGCCGGTGCTGGCTGACATATGGAAGATTATGTGACCGGGCCGGCCTGAGATTAGGTAAGTATACATATCTATTTTACACAGGTTAGTTAGTATACAGTAGGTGTTAGAAGGGGGTAAGATTAGTTAATTTTACAGAATTCCACTATAGCCAATCTTCGGTGAAGATTCGCTGCATCTGTGCAAATAATTGACACATTTGCACAGCAAACATGTTATACATCGCTTTACAGTCTACAGACCCTTTAATGCCTCACAATGTTGGAAGTCACCTACCAGCAAATTAAGTTTGTTAATTTCCCCCTTAGGTTGACAAGACATAGGCTCCAAGCCTTGGGAGTCTATTTTTACAATGTAAAGCAGCCATTTTCCATTCATGATCTCTTTTGGCCAGTAAATGTCTAAAAATGCTGCACCAAGAGCTTTCAGGGGCCGTCCAAAATTAGTGATCTGCAATTAAAAAAGAAAGAAAACGTAAGAGTTGTACCACAGTCAATCCTGTGGATGCCCCCCCCCCCACACACACACACACACACACAGGCACCTAGTATAAAACATAATATCGGGAGAGTGCAGTGGTTTTCCCTTGCCCTTAAAGCCCATTCACCACAGAGCTGTGCACTGCAACATTTTCCTTGCTATGTGCTGTATTAAACAGTCCATTCAAAATTAATAGGCTGAATAGGCACTGCAATAATATGCAGGGCAGACTGCATTTTCCCGCAGCAAGACACACACGATATCGAACGTTGTCATAACGACTTCATCCTGGGATTGGCTGTACGGCGTATATGGGGAAGGTTTCTGTGGCGTACAGCCAATCCCAGAATGAAGTTGTAATGACGAAAAAACCTCGGGAAGTGGCTGTATGGCAACCAGGAGTGACACAATACGCAATACCGGAGGTGCGTTCCGGCGGAGTCGATTTCAGTTTGGGTGATACACTGCTTATCACACGTTGGACCCGCCATTGACCGCGCTATGCCAGTAAAGTACCGCTGCAGGAGATGTTACAATACATGCGTTGTTATACTGTGCATAATGTGAGTGCAATGTTTGAAGGTTTGGGTGATACACTGCCAGGGGCGTAACTACCACCATAGCGACCCATGCGGGCGCTATGGGGCCCACAGCCGAGTGGGGCCCAGTGAGGATAAGAGCACTGCCGGCACAGTCTCCCAGCCAGTGGAAGAGAGAGGAAAGGAAGAGGCGAGCTGTCCGTATCAGCAGAGAGCTGAATTGCCCGATGTAAGAGCTTTCATTAGAACTTCCAGTGTTCCCGGGGCTCACGTCACATAGCTCCACCTTTTGGCCCGGCGCCTTTGATAGACAGAACGCCGATCCAATGCGGCACATGTGACGTCATCAAAGGCGTTGGGCCATGAGGTGGGGCTATGTGACGATGAGCCCCGGAAAGACAGGAAATTCAAATGAAAACTATTACAGCGGGCAATCCCGCTCTCTGCTGATCCGGGTGGCTTACCTCTTCCTCTGCATAGGTGGGGCTGTATGGGGCACAGGCAGACCGGGCTGTATTGGGCACAGGTCACGCTGTATGGGGCACAGGTCACGCTGTATGGGGCACAGGTCACGCTGTATTGGGCACAGGTCACGCTGTATTGGGCACAGGTCACGCTGCATTGGGCACAGGTCACGCTGTATGTGGCACAGGTCACGCTGCATTGACACTAGGGCAGCTGTGGGGGGGGGGGGGGCGCTGTTTGCAGGGGGGCCCCATACAACATTTTGCTATGGGGCCCTGCTATTTCTAGTTACGCCCCTGTACACTGCTTATGACACGCTGGGTCTGCCGTGACCGCGATATGCCAGTATAGTGCCGGTGCATGAGATGTTACAAAACATGCGTTGTTATACTGTGCATAATGTGAGTGCAATGCTTAAAGGTTTTTCATTTGTTTCTAATACATTTTTGGTCACACGTTACTGCACTATTGGAGTATTTTTGTTTTTTGCAAATATGGATTGCCTGTGAGATTACCACTGAAGATCAGAGATCAATGTGAATATCCTTTAACCCTTAATGGGTTGAAGCCTTATTTGCCAAGCATGAGAGTGGGAGGCAAATATCTCTGGTGAGTTGACACCTATAAGGGAGCGGTGTCACAACCTTCACGTGGTGTGATGGAAAAGCCTTTAAGCAGGATTATCCTTTCACGATTAACCTCATTAAACATTTTATGTTTGATATAATTGAGGACTTTATGTACTTTTTGAAACTTCATTCACTTAGTGACTGGGTGATGTTTATGTCTATGCTAATTTCTATTAGCACCACTATTTACTGTGTTCATCTTCATATGTTTATCACGGTAGATGTGTTATTATTTAATAATTGAACTGAGAATGATGGAATGGAGAGGTTAAACTGAAGAATATTTTATTAAAAAAAAAAAGCAGGTGGTTGTTTTAACTGACATGGTCTGCAGATTGAAGTTCATTCCTTTGATCTGCAAATGAATGAACAGAATACATACAAAAGTAACAATGTTACTTTGCATCTTTCTTTGTGTGTGAGCGGTGCTGTTGGCAAACACTGAATAAGGCTGGATTCACATCTATGCAGTTTTAGTGCTTTTTGCATTTTGCAGATTTGCACTACAGAACATGTTCCATAGGAAACCATGTTAAATAGACTGTAGTGCAAATCTGCAAAATGCAAAAAGCACTAAAAATGCATAGGTGTGAATCCAGCCTTATGCCATTGGAAACCATATAACCTACTATCCATGTGTTTCTGAAGCAGGAAAAAAACGTATGCATTTTTAGTGCTTTTTTGCTTTGCGCGGATTTGCACTACAGTCCATTTAACATGGTTTCCTATGGAACACGTTCTGTAGTGCAAAGCTACAAAATGCAAAAAGCACTAAAAATGCATAGGTGTGAATCAGGACTAAGGCCTGGTTCACACCACATGCAGTCCAGTACGTTTTTTTCCTGCTTCAGAAACACATGGATAATAGGTTATATGGTTTCCAATGGCATAATTCACACCAGTGCATTCCAGTTCCAGAAAAAAAGTAGAACTTGCTGCATTTTTTCTGCACTGAACTGTAGTGGAATGCTGTAAAATGCATCAAAAATGCACTGAAACACAAATAAAGGCACACAAAATGCACCGGACCACACATGTCCCCATTTAAGACGAAGAAAAAAGAGGGGGAAAAAAAACGCACACGGAGAAATGCATCTGGACTGCGTTCCTATGGTGTAAACTGGCCCTAGAGCTTTCTAAATAACTGACCCAAGAACATGTGCTCTAATCGGGCACTGTGGTTTTTGCTTCTCCCATGCTTTGTTAGAAAGGATTTAAATCAAGGACAGCCAGGCAACTGGCATTTTAGAAATATGTCAGCAATGGCAGTCCTAATATCTGTTTCAGGACAGGTTCCCTTGGGGATTTCTCTATCTGTCCTCTGCTCAAGTAAATTCACAGTGAACTGAAGAAATGATTGTATGTGGCATTACATATTTTGATCAGCAGAGGGCGCTCCAGAATAATAAATAAAACAAGGCATTCGTTCACATAAACAAATCACAATACTCACTCTGAAATCAAAGTTCACCAAACTTCCAATATCGTCCTCTGTTTTCATGCCACTTTCTCCAACCACACTTCCTCCAAAGTACACCTGAGAGGGATCGGCAACCCTTATGAAAGAAAGAAAACCTATTAGAGTGAGTAAGGTACTTTGACAGTTACATACAATAGTCCGGTTGAAGAAAGACCATCAAGTCCATCAAGTTCATTTGGTTTTGATTTGAAATCAGCGGCTTGATTTATTTTTCTGGAAGGTTCATTGCCTTTGGAACAGACTGCTTGCAAAACTAAATTTACATTTATTTGCAATTGTAAGAGAAGGAACAGAGTTTTGCTAAACTTTACTTGTAAGATAACTTACCCTGATACTGACAGCAGAAGCTCAACAACCACCCGGGCTTTAGCAACTACGGGGCCCAGGTCAGGCTGAGAGCTTGTCCTGCAAAAGCAAAAAGAAAAAGTTCTTACAAATGTAAGGAATTGTTAAATACTTATTTTTCAAATTGCGCGCCACATTGTCCAATACCGCAGCTGGGAACGGACAGCTGCTGGAGCGATAACCCAATCACCCAATCACCAAAACCTTTAGTATATCAGTAAAGAAAAAACACATACGTTTCCAACTTGAGTGGAATCTGAAGTTCCTTGGTGTCAACTGTTATTTCATTTGTACTCATAACAAGATAAAATGTTACCTGGAAGAAAGCAGAGACATATTTTTAATTAGCAGCTTGTTTTTATGCGGCAATAGTTCACTTTGAAATTACATTTTTTTACCTTTTTCTTACTCTTAAAGTTGTTGTACACCTTTGACATGAAAAATGAACAAAGCATATCCCTCCATATTGTGTACTTGTCTCCATCCAAAGCACTGAGTGTGTTTTCTGTCTGCAGTCTGGTTTCTCCATAAGGTCCCTTTCACACGTGCGGACCGTTCAGATCCGCCTGTCAGTTTTATCAGGCAGACCTGAACGGTTGGTCCATACATCTCTATGGAGCGACGTGAGTCAGCAGGGACATGTCCTCTGACATCCGATCCGCCCCGATCCACTCCGCTAAATCCAGGCGGATGGAAACCCTATTTTCCATCCACCTGGTGGATCGGATAAAAATGGACAGGCGGTCCGTTTCCCCATATAGAACGGAGATCTGACAGGTCTGTTTCTGCACAGTGTGCAGAGACGGACTTGTCATCCTCCGGCTCAGCGAGGTTTTGCGTTTTTCTTTTTTATAGTGTTTTTTTTATACTGTATACAGTGTAAAAAAAAGAAAGAAAAAAAACGCAAAACGTGGCAAAAACGCGGTAAAACGCGGTACTTGCGTTTTGGATGCGGGTCCATTGAATTCTATTACATGCAAAATGCTGCATTTTGCATGAAAAAAAGTCCCCGACCCTTTCCAAAAACGCAGAGGTACAAAAATGCATTGATGTGAACATAGGAACCCATGTTAAAAAATTCCCATGCATTTCTGCAAAATGCAAAATACATCAAAAAACGCATTAGTTTGAATAGAGCCTTAGCCCCCAGTCACATCCGTACGACTTCCGATACGACATACGATTTACAAATCATACCTGAAGTAGCATCTAATGTATTTCTATGGCAGTGTCTTAATACGATTTTACGTAGTGTGATGTGATTTGAGAAGTAGTTCATGCAGTACTTTTTCAGGACTTCCGCACAATTTCACTGCCATAGACTATAATCTAAATTGTGCTGCAAACTGTGCCTGTGTCCTTATCAGCACTACTTGAGCCTGAAAGAAGTTTAAATATTAGCCCTTTGCTAGTTAAACTTTTGTTGATAACATCTCTGTTCCTCCATGTGACATGGACAGCCCCTCTCACTGAAGTCGTATCAAATTGTTACAAATCCCACAGAAGTAGTGCTGAAGTAGTGGTTGAAGTTGGGCTTTAAATTGCACTACTTTAAATTGTACCCGGTGTTACCGCAGCCTTAGGGATTGAGAAGTATCAGGGAGGCAAGGAGAGCTCCAGCACCCAGTCTGTGATTGACAGCCTCGGGTGTGCATGTTTCCCTATGATTGTGTAGAGGGGGTGGTGTCCCTTCCCTCCACTCAGGTCTCCTAAAGCCGCGTACACCCGAACGGAATGTCAGACAGAAAAAGTCAGACAGCTTTTCATCATATATTCCGATCGTGTGTGTGCCTCATCGGACTTTTCTTTTTCGAAAATTCTGATGGACCTAGAAATAGAACATGTTCTAAATATTTCCAATGGAACCAATTCCTATCGGGAAAACCAATCGTCTGTATGCTGTTCTGACGGACCAAAAACAACGCATGCTCTGAAGCAAGTACGAGACGGAAGCTATTGGCTACTGGCTATTGAACATCCTCTATCTTGTCCCGTCGTACGTGCTGTACGTCACCGCTTTCTGGACGGTCGGACTTTGGGTTGACCATGTGTAGGCAAGACTGCTTGAATGGAATTCCGTCGGAGTAACCTTCGAAGCTTATTCTGACGGAAAAAACGGTCGTGTGTACGTGCCAATAGTCTAGTGACTTTATTGGGTTTATGTAAGAGTTTACAACCACCTTAAAGGGTACGTTCACCTGTATTACACCTAAAACTGATTTTTAGCTAGCCTGGTGGGATGAGTCAACTGGCTTCTTGGTAGATAACCTGGATACTACAACAACAAGATCTCCATGCCATAATTCCCATCTCCATTCCTGTTAACCTGGAACTTTTAAATAATGCCCAATTTTGTGTGTTCCAGCTCTTCCTGTTTCTTTCTCTATGATATAAAATTTTAAAAAAATACAAAGAAGAGAGTGGGTTCTCCTAATAATGTCCAAAGCTGGTGTGCAGTCCCAGGAACTTACCAACTCCCTAACAAATAGAGAGATGGTGTAACCTATCAAACATCTTCCAAATTTCTGGAATATTAGATTTGGGTGGACAAGAAGGCAATATTTTCTTCAGGCCGGGTTCACGCTAGCTGCGTCGCAGCAAGGGGTCCGGTACATCCCTGTTCTCTGTTTCAGGTGTGAATCGGGTCCAAATTTTTGCCTGAATTCACACCTGAAACGGAGCCAAAGACACACTTTTCCAATGCAGACCACGGTCACCCCGGAGGTGTGTGAATCGCCTCCTTTGAGAGCCATCACACTCTCCTGTCATGCGAATTGGATGCGGTTAAACCAAGTGTGAACCCAGCCTGAACAAACTGAAGTTAGAAGCTGATTGGCTACCATACACAGCTGCGCCAGATATTTCACTTTCCACTTTTAGTAAATCAAACCCAAAGTGTATGGATTGACAGACTTTTAACTGCAGGATTGACATACTAGGGGATATTTACCAAAACTGGCGAGTGCAAAATGTGGTGCAGCTCTGCACAGGAACCAATCAGCTTCCAGGTTTTATTGTCAAAGCTTAATTGAACAAGCTGACGTTAGAAGCTGATTGGCTACCATGCACCGCTGCAATAGATTCTGAGTGGTCCAGTTTTAGTAAATCTCTACCACTATGTCCCTTGCAATAAAGAATTATGAATTCTTACCTGAATGTTTGCTATCTTCCTGACAATGTACAGTGAGTACATAAGCAACTCAGTGTACAGTTTCAGCATATGCAGGGATGAATGAACTCCTGTATATATGCGGGAGCTACGTCATTTACGTCATCTACGTCATCTGGGCACAACCTAATCTAAATGCCCAAAGATCCCAAACCCTACAGAAGATCGGGCAAACATGTCATCAGTGAGGGAGCCCATGGACATCATAATGCTGGAGGGGAGGTGAGTATAGTTCCGCTTTAAGAGAAACATTGAGGCTGCCATTACTGACCTCCCATTCAGAAAAAAACGAGTTGCCTGACTTTCTCGACTTCGTTTTACTTTTGCTTGCTCAGAAAGTACAGAACTCCACATTTATATCCTTTGTGGTTATTGAGGAATATATTTTAATGAAAGTTTTGCTCCCTGAGTTCAACTTTAAAGCGGTAACCCAAAAATGTAATATATTGCAGCTAACCAATCATTGGATGCAGTGGCTGCATTTGTTTTCATGTTTTAGTCTTTTCTCCCTCTGTGTTTTCACCAGGTGATCTGACCAGTCACACACCTCCTGTATTACAGTGCACAGAGACACCTTTGGAGAGCAGCATTGTCAGCTAGGGGAAGGGGAGTGTTACTGGTGCACTAGCAGATACACTAACAACTTAAAGCCAAACTTCAGCTAATACTTCTAAAGCAGTTAAAGCAACTGTTTTTTTTTCTTTTGTGATAAAGGTTTTACATAAATAAATAAAATCTGATCAGCTCTGAGGAAGGCGGTTTGTCCCCCGAAACGCGTAAGCCTCCCAACCATTAAAGTGGAAGATATCTCTCACGGCTGGAGTTGACGTTCAATATGAGGAAAGAAAAGGATCCTGGACGGATCCTGGACGGCCACACACCATAGAAGGCATCTTTATTGATATGAAGAAGTAAAATCCAAATGCAGGCACTTCATGTAAAGGGAAAAACAGGAAAAATAGCTAACGCATTTCACACCCTGTTGTGGTGCTTATTCATAGCTAACGTCCAATATACCTGTTTTATATTCTTGTTTGTGAGTATGATATTTTTTTTGACATTCAATAAATGGTTATGGTGGTAATACGCTAAGCGTTTGCGCCCTTCTGTGTGTGCTTTTTGCATTGTAAGCACTTCTGTCAGTAGCAAATAGTTTGTCTCAGCCCTCTAACTGCTACATTTGCATAACAATTTGTTACTGGCTTACTGGCTAGATCACCAGGTGAAAATAAAAGAAATAAGTCCTCAAAATAAAAATGAATGCAGGCACCACATCTAAGAATTGGTAAGCTGCAATATAGTAATTGGGTGCTTTTGGGTTTAATACCGCTTTAAGCTTAAACATCTTAGAAATGTTATTGCTATATACATTAAGTTTTTACATATATATTTTATAAATAAAAGTAAAAAATAGTAAACAAATAATAGTAAAACTAATAAGCGCAATATTACAATAATTATAACTGCAATAATAATACAAGTGCATGACGAAAAAAACAAAAATGATCACATACGTTGGCGTTTCTTTTGAAAGGGTTTGCAAGGTCGCACTCCACTGTTGTTCTGTTTACACTCGGTACGCACAAAACCTGTTTTTCCTGTATTGTAATAAATGTAAAGAATAGTATTAAAGATCTTTGACCGCAGAACAGAAAAAAGGACAAGGTCACAGGAGAGCTTTTCATGTTGATTTTACAGTTGAACCTCACAGCATGCAAATTCCCAAATGAGCTTACAATCGCAGTTAACTCTGGAGGGACGCTCATGGGAAAAACTCTGATCCCATCAGACATGGGAGGAGATCACAAGCGTGAAAGTTCTCATATAAAACTAGAAAAAAGAAAAAACTGCGCTAGAAATCAGTAAGTGAAGCTGCGGCTATAAGTGGGGCACACCAATAACAAAATAAAAATGAAAAAAGCCACGCATTAAAGACATAATACAAAAAATTAGTTGGAAAAAAGGACTTATTAAAAATGAATATGTTCCTTGTGAATGAATGTCCAACAAGATATTCAGGAATTATCAATGAAAGCATTAACATCTACATCGATATTTAGTCCATAGGGCGTATAAGTTTGAATCCTATGGATCCAGGACATCTCCAATTTGGAAATTTCACGCACCATGGAACTCCCACGCCAATGGGGTTTGCATCTATCAATCCCTAAAAAAAGGGTATTGGAGGGATCCTATCTATTTAAATAGGAGAAGTGTTCACAGGCCTGTGAGTTATTAAATACTCTTTATGGAGTTACCATAGTCCTTTCCCTTCTCCTAGAGAATGTATATTGGTTGTGCCACATCCAAGATGGCGCTTTGAGATTCTCGTAGCGGGACTCAAAGCGAGGCTTGGTGCATGTATATAAAGTGGTGGTTCAGCACGCTGCCCGTTCCCCATTGAAAACGTCACCCTATGACGAAACGCGTCTGGGAGGTACGTGCTGACGTCACCACGTCGCCCCATTGAGGACGGGAGTTTGTTTGAATGCCGGCCGGCAGTGTTTTTTATGCTTCGTCTAAGTGTTATTTCTTTTAAAATAAATTAGTTTGAAACGGTATCACACTATTGCCACTATTCTTTATAATATGTTTACTGCGGAGCCTGAGATATGGAGGTTATGATGGATCCACGCCGCCTCATGCCAGGAAGCCGTTTCTGTGGTTGTGTCAGTCTGCTTATATAGAGTTTGCTATCTGGTAAGCAGGATTTTTATGTGGTTTGCTGCACTTTGGATATCCCTTTCCATTTATCATCCGGTGGATAGTTATATGCTCATTTGTTTTAACATCTGGTAAGCGGCTTTTTTGTAAGGTTTATGCACTAGTTCTCCAAAAGGAGATTATTCACTTTATTGCATGGATTGCATGTCACTCACGTAACGACCCTATTTGTGCCTATAGGCACTGGGTGGTCTTATGATTTTTCATGATTTTATCACTGGTGGAGTGTCACATTTTTTCTTCTCTTCTGGTACTCAAACTCAAGCGTTTTTTGGTTGTTGGACATTCATTAACAAGGAATATATTCATTTTTAATAAGTCCTTTTTTCCAACTAATTTCTCATATAAAACTGGCTATGGTCACACTTCAAGTATATGTATGGGCAAAAACTTCACTGCAATATATGTACTTTACACCAAGTTTTATTCCTTTAAAAATTCTGCAAGTAAAGAAAAACACCTACTGAACCAAAACAAATCCAGTGAACTTCAAACTTTCTTTTGTCTGCTGACAACGCTGCCCTTGCTGTGCTGAAAACCCAAGCAGTGTTATCAGCTCTGTCTGCCATTGTTAGACATAGTTACATAGTAGGTGAGGTCGAAAAAAGACACAAGTCCATCAAATTCAACCTATGTGTGTGATTATATGTCAGTATTACATTGTATATCCCTGTATGTTGTGGTCATTCAGGTGCTTATCTAATAGTTTCTTGAAGCTATCAATGCTCCCCGCTAAGACCACCGCCTGTGGAAGGGAATTCCACATCCTTGCTGCTCTTACAGTAAAGAACCCTCTTCGTAGTTTAAGTTTAAACCTCTTTTCTTCTAATTTTAATGAGTGGCCACGAGTCTTATTAAACTCCCTTCCGCAAAAAAGTTTTATCCCTATTGTGGGGTCACCAGTATGGTATTTGTATATTGAAATCATATCCCCTCTCTGAAGATAGACAGATCTTCTTTTTTTTCCAGCCCCTCTCCAAATGCATACTTCTTTCCCAGCTTGTTCTCAAAGTGTGTGTAGGGAAAAAGCTACTGGGAGATATAGTTCTGGGGGCTTGTCTATATCAATGGGAACGGATCTAAGGCACCCTGCTGATCCCTCCTCCCAGCAGCTGCCACTGCAACAATTTTCTGTCCTGGGGTGACATCAGAGGTGGTAATAAAATTGTTTCTCATTATAGGAACAAAGTAAAGTAAAATAAAAAAAAAATAAAAATAATTCTGGGACATTCTTTGACGGGGAAGGTCAGAGGGGGTAATAAAATGGTTTCTCATTATAGGAACAAAGTAAAATTAAAAAAATAAAAATAATAATACTGGGACATTTTTTGACGGGGAAGGTCAGAGGGGGTAATAAAATGGTTTCTCATTATAGGAACAAAGTAAAATTAAATAAATAAATAAATAAATAATACTGGGATATTCTTTGATGGGGAAGGTTTGGGGCTACATTTGGGTCATGCCTGGAGATCACCTTTAAATGACTTTCCAGTAGTGCTTGTTACTTACCTGCTGGTTTGTGGGGAAACTGACTGAAGAGAAAGACAGAGTGCTTGGCATATCTACGATAAGCCTGGCTTCATGGGCATCATCTCCATCTGCCGTGGGATTGTTAGGATCTGATGGCTTGTTTGTTACTGTAATTTCCAGAGCAATATGTTTCTGGTCCTGAAGAGCCAACACTGGAACCCCATTCTCCCTGTGATATCAGAAAACAGTAAGTCAGGGCTAGTTTACACAAGCGTTGATTTCTGAACAGTGGTCCGCATTCACATCTGGATCGCTCTTTAGTAAGTATAGGAGAGGTGTCGAGGAGGCGCTGTATTCAGAGCCAGATATAGACCTTGGGGGGGGGGGGGGGGGGGCCTGGGGCACTTCAGATTCTGGGGGGCCCTTATACACAGAGTTGGTTTACATTCTCACTGACAATCACACATTTTTAAAATGCATGACACAATGTCATTCTGAGGTCACACATGCAGTCACATGTGTGGTGTGCTTGAGCAAAATTCATTTTTGAAAAACGATACAACATACCAGTCCAGATTTTTACACATGATGGCCAGCAAAATATTACTTCCCATGATACATTTAATAAAAGAAAATACGTTTTTCATGATACATTGTACAGGAGTTACAAACCTCCGACTTGCGAACGACTCCTACTTACGAACGGGAGGCGGCGTGAAGTTCTGCGCATGTGCGGCCACTTTTTGACGGCAGGCACATCGGAAAACATCGTAAAACCGCGGAAAATATCGGAAGACGACGTCTGCGCATGCGCGGCTACTTGACAGAACATTGGAAAACGACGTCTCTGCCGTTCTGCGCATGCGCTTCCGACTTACGAACAAATCCGAATTGAGAACAAACAGGCAGTCCCTAACCCATTTGTAACTCGGGGATTGCCTGTATATTATTTATTTTGTATTATTTTATATATATATTTTTATATTGTTTTATATTATTTTTGTATAGAGGGGGCAGTGCTGCCCTCTGAAAATGACAGCAGGGATAATGTTTGCTGTACCACGATGCAAAGCAATGCAGCTGTGGCATATGTACACCCCCCTCCACTGTCTTTCCAACTAAAGGGGAAGTGGTTGGGGGGGTGTAGCAATACCACAGCTCAACCACATAATTTTAATGCCCCCAACCACTAATGCAAACGAGGCCTTATAGCTCCATTTATAAAGCAGTG
Organism: Aquarana catesbeiana; assembly: GCF_042186555.1. Lineage (NCBI taxonomy): Eukaryota > Metazoa > Chordata > Amphibia > Anura > Ranidae > Aquarana > Aquarana catesbeiana. The sequence goes on from NC_133329.1 coordinate 338,161,997, forward strand.
GTGAGTTCTAACCCCAATAGCATTGCTGATTTTCTAATAATACTAATGCTGCATTTATAAATTCTGCTAAACCTGCATTAAAGGTGCATTTTCATGTCTACAATATCGTTGCTTGGGAGATATTAAGCAATACATTTAAGTAGAACCAGTTGCTCTGTGCTTTCACAAAGTTTCATCGCATTATTTTTCCAGAAGGTAGAGATCAGTGGACCAGTGTATTGTAATAAAAACATCTTTGTCATTCTGAAGCTTCCCTCCAACCACTTTGCATATTATTTTATATATACTGTGATTCTGTACTTGCCAAATATGCTGCAGAATTCTCCCTCCACTGAGTCTGGCTGCAGCCATTTTAACTGTGGGCAGCTGAAGCTGCTGCCTGTTCACTTCCTGGATTTACACAGAGGCACACCTCCAGCTCTGCAGCTCTCATTGGCCCTCTTATGACTCATCCCTCCTCCCTTCCTGGCAAACTCTCATGAGAGTGAGAGAGAGGGAGCTGTGCATGATGTCATAAGCCTAGGCTAATGACCAGACAAGAAACAGGAAGTGGGCTGTATAAGGTATTTACTAGCAGAAAAAAAATCTTTTACTATCCAAAGTTAAAACAACAGGGGCAGAAGATTTAATAGATGGTAAGTTGAAAAAAATGACTGAAGGTCCGCTTTAAGGAGGAGGTCCGGCCCCCCACAAAAAAATTAAAAGTCAGCAGCTACAAATACTATAGCTGCTGACTTTTAATATTAGGACACTTACCTGTCCTGGAATCCAGCGATGTCGGCACCCCAGCCAATGTTTCTATCGGCTCTCGGTTGCTGCCGCCGCCATTGCCTGTAAGGGAAACCGACAGTGAAGCCTTGCGGCTTCACAGCCGCTTCCATACTGCACATGCCCGAAGAACGCTGCGCTTTGTGAATGGCCCGGTGGCGGGGGAAGGAGGAGGGGGGCCGAACTTCCGGGGGACCTCGCCGCATCGCGCCGCAGCCAGGTCTCCTCGGAAGTGGGGATGGGTACCTGTCAAAAACAGGTACTGGTTCCCCCCCACCAAGGTGCCAAATGTGGCACCGGAGGGGGTGAGAAAGCAGATAAGCGGAGCTTCCACTTTTGGGTAGAAGTGTGTTACAGGACCCAATTTACCAAAAGAAGTGTCTTCTACGCCAAAGGATTTGTAATTCTGTCCATCTACTTTTGTGATTCATACACCTTTACCAAAAAGCATAGTCAGTAGGGCGACGCCACTAAGTTATTTGTTAAAACTAAGGAATACAGTGATGTCACCTCCCTGCCTACAGCCTGCTGATTGGGTAATTTAGGAGCAGCAACACATTGATAAATCACATTGCTCACTCTGCTTTCTCCTCCTGTCAGCACATTTGTATGCAGAGGAGCCTGACTGGTGTTGCTCCTACTGCTCCCAGTCTGAGCTCTGCTTCGCAATAAGTGTCAGTGGCTGACATCAAGAAAATGCAGGCATTAATGATAGTTTCAACCCCAATTGCGTTAAATATTAAAAGCATTTACAGTATATCTGTCTGAAGTTCAGCTCCTAATTTAAAATATGTTTAGTTATATACTTCTTCAGTTCGGTGTAGGTGTCCGCCTCTTTATTGCAGAAGTTGTAAGAGATCTTCATGTTACTGTTGCAGATATTATCCTCACCGCATCCTTCTTTCAGAAAATGAGCCTAAAAGCAACATAGAAACTGGTTGGCTAAACATATCCATGGCATATGGTCCAGGCATCAGTATTGTCATTTTCTAGTAAATCATTCAGTAAAGCTGGCCATACATTATACAATTTTCTAGTTCAATTTCCTTTAGCTTTACCTTCAACAATGCAGTGCAAGGGCCTGCCTGATTGCATACAAAATGAAAATGTTTAGGTTTGACCTCAAATTACATAGTTTTGGTAAATCTAAAGGGAAATAGTATAAGAAAATTGTATAATGTATGACCAGCCTTAGACTTAGGCTTGGTCTAAAACTACCGACTGCAGCACCTGAAAAAAGCCTGAATACCGGACTTAAAGTGATATTAAAGTCTTAGGTTTTTTTTTGGCTTAAAAATAACAAACATGTTATACTTACCTGCTCTGTGTAATGGTTTTGCACAGAGCAGCCCCGATCCTCCTTTTCTCGTGACTCTCGCTGGTGCTCCTGGCCCCTCCCTCCTGCTGAGTGCCCCCACAGCAAGCAGCTTGCTCCCGAGCCGCTGCTCTGTGTATACATTCAGACACGGATCCGGCTCGGCCCTGCTCCCTCTCTCTCTCCTCATTGGCTAACTGACTTTGATGGACAGCATCGCTCGCTGCTGTCTCAGCCAATGAGGAGGGAGAGTCCCCAGACAGCTGAGGCTCTTGTGCACACTGCTGGATCTTAAGGTGAAAAAAACCTTCTGTCTTTAGAACCACTTTAAGCAAAAAAATAAACAAAAAGAAAAGGTACGCATGTCCCTTTAAATACTTTGCTAATTAAATATTAACAACGCAAATATAAATAATCCAAATACCAATACAAATCTATAAACAACACAAATTAAGTAATACTCCAGCAGTACCTGCTTTCAAATTAATAGTGAATAAAAAAAAATTCTTAATTATATACCAATAAATAAAAAGTAATAAAGAAAGTTCATAAATATACGCAGTGAACAGTCCAAGTCCATTCAAGGTAATACCGACTGATGGAAAGTGCTCAATGCCCAACATTGTAAATACAGGTGCTCCTGTGTTAAAAGTGTATGGCCCCTTTCACACCAGCAGACTGATTAGGTCCGCCTGTCAGTTTTTCAGGCGCACCTGATTGGATAACCCATTGTTCTCTATGGGGCGGCGGATGTCATGGACACCCGTCGGCATCCGATCTAATAAATTCCTCTAAAAGTGGATTCCAGCGGATCAGATGACAATCGGATGAAAACGGACATGCAGTCTGTTTCCATCCGACCGCCCCCTAGAGGAGAGCAGGTTGTGTCCGTGTCTGCTCTGCGTTTGGAATGGACACGGACCTGTCATCCGCCTGCTTAACGGGGATCAGCGGAGAGATCCCCCACTAAGCAGGCAGATTCTGCTTGGACGGATCCGCCCCGTATGAAAGTGCATACTCGCTCATTATGCCTTTGCCTTACAGTTTTTGTTTTTTTTCTCCGTGCATACAACCGCTTTAATTTCTTCTAGTTTATGGAATGCATCGACGTGCCTCAACGTGTCTAGCATTAAAGCAAATTTATGCTCATTTGTGCACGTTCATTCAATTTTTTCTGCCCAAATGCTCCTCTCCTGAACGCGATTGTGATATTATTTTTCAGCCTGTAAACGTCTGTAAACACCTATGTTTACATGGACATATAAGCTTAGGCTCTGTTCACACCTAGGCGTTACTGTTTTACAGGCGTTTTTCCAGCGTTTTTGTACAGGCAGTTTCAAGGTTAAAAGGTCACCAATGTAAAAGAATTAAAAACGCCTGTAATCTGCCAAAAAAGAAGCTCCTGTACTTTTTTGAGCGACGGGCGTTTTGCTTTAAGCATCAGAACACTCAGATGTGAACAGAGGCCATTGAAATGAATAGGATTTTTCTTGTTGGGCATTTTTAGAGCTGAGGCTTACAGCAGAAAAACGCCCAAAAACACCTAGGTGTGAAGGGAGCCTGATATACATGTGTGTTTACAGGCTAAAAAAATTAACACCAAACGTCTGGAAACGTGGCATTTTTTTCTGCCCAATGTGCATAAAGCCTAATGCGCATAGTACAGGATCCTATTTGCCAAAAATATTTTCCCAATGTAGCTTGGTGCAATATTGTGCAAATGCAATGCGGAATCATACAACAAAATCTATAAACACCTCTAAATTTAAAAGACATGAGCAAAGTCATTCAAAAAAAGCAGTAATAAAAATAAATGAGTTACCTCTGTTGTGATTGTTTTGGGCTCAATGGCATCCTGGATTGGCATAAGATCTGGCAAGGAGCCACTTTGTCTCTTTTTCCGACGGACATTTTTAATATCCACAGTAAGAGACACAGGAATCTGTCGAAGTTTGTCTTTAATAGTTTCCTAAGAGAGCAAGACAATTGTAAGTCTGCTGTGCAGTAGTCTGGGGGATTGATTTACTAAAGGACCGTTCACATAGCAAAGTGAATGGTCACTAGAATTAGTAAATATAGTCACTTCAATCATCCAATCATGTGCTAGTCAGTGTTAATTTTGTCGACTAAAACATTTTAGTCGACTAAAATACGACTAAAACAATTGAGATGACTAAAATACGACTAAAATTAAAATGCCATTTTAGTCAAAAGACTAATGCCCTGTACACACGGTCGGACATTGATCGGACATTCCGACAACAAAATCCTAGGATTTTTTCCGACGGATGTTGGCTCAAACTTGTCTTGCATATACACGGTCACACAAAGTTGAAAATCCGATCGTTCTGAACGCGGTGACATAAAACACGTACGTCGGGACTATAAACAGGGCAGTAGCCAATAGCTTTCATCTCTTTATTTATTCTGAGCATGCGTGGCACTTTGTCCGTCGGATTTGTGTACACACGATCGGAATTTCCGACAACGGATTTTGTTGTCGGAAAATTTCATAGCAAGCTCTCAAACTTTGTGTGTCGGAAAATCCGACGGAAAATGTGTGATGGAGCCCACACACGGTCGGAATTTCCCACAACAAGGTCCTATCACACATTTTCCGTTGGAAAATCCAACTGTGTGTACAGGGCATAAGACTAAAACTAAATTGAAATTTGACGTCAAAATGAACACTGGTCTGTAGTGCATGTTCATACCTCAATACCATAAATAATAATAATAGATTTTTCACTCCAGCAGTATATAATGAGTTAGGAAATTGTAGAGAAATGCTTAAATAATGCATTACAATTTAACTCTACCCATTAGATTTTAGATGACTAAAATTTGTTTTAGTCGACTAAAATGTCCTGGAGATTTAGTCGATTAAATACAACTAAAACTAAAACAATTGCAGAAGACTAAAATGGGACTAAAACTAAAACGCCATTTTAGTCCTAAGACTAAAACTAAAACTGAATTGAAATTTGCTGCCAAAATTAACACTGGTGCTAGTAAAAGTCAAGTTTTTTAAAACTTTTCTTGCACATGATTGGGTATTTACCTCATTCCGTCCAGCCACGGTACCTCTTTACCAAGGTGCGGGAAGGACAGGCCAATCACGAGACCACTTCCCCCTTTTTGAACCCTAATACTTTTAGTTTCTCCCAGGACCTCCTGCTCTCTAGCTCCCTCATCCCTTCCTCCCATATCCGCCTCCAGGACTTCTCTCGAGCCTCACCCATCCTCTGGAATTCCCCACCCCAATCTGTCAGACTGTCTGCAAATGTATCCACTTTTAGGCGTTTCCTGAAAACTTTCCTCTTCAGAGAAGCCTATCCTACCTCCATCTAACAACTGCACTATTTTCTCCATTAGCTCATCCCCCACAGCTATTACCCTTTTGTATAACTTGACCCTCCCTCCTAGATTGTAAGCTCTAATGAGCAGGGCTCTCTGATTCCCCCTTTTATTGAATTGTATTATAATTGTACTGTCTGCCCTAATGTTGTAAAGCGCTGCGTAAAGTGTCGGCGCTATATAAATCCTGTATAATAATAATAATAATAATAATAATAGTTTCAATATCTGTCCTAACAAGTATCTACTGCTGCCCTTACCTGTACATATAGAACTTTCTGGAAACATTTGTCTTGGCCTTGTTGTCGTAGGGTTACTGTTCCTGGCTCTGGGAAATTCGCAATCCTGGAGGACAAACCTAATTTAGTCCTTTCACTTTCCACATCCAGCGTGTAGCCGAGTGCTGTAGGAAGCCAAAGAGAAGAATTACGTATAGACTAATACATAGTTATCATTTCTTATAATAGGAAAACAACAAGACTTAACCACTTCAACACTGGGCACTTTTACCCCCTTCCTACCAAGGTCAATTTTCATCTTTCAGCGCTGTCGCACTTTGAATAACAATTGGTCATGCAACACTGTACCCCAAAAAATGTTTTTATCATTTTTTTCACACAAATAGGGCTTTCTTTTGGTGGTATTTAATCACCAGTGAGTTTTTTACTTTTTGCTAAATAAACAAAAAAAGACTGAAATTGTTAAAAAAAAATCGTTTTTCTTCGTTTCTGTTATAAAATTTTACAAATAAATAATTGTTCTTCATAAATTTAGGTCATAAATTTAGGTTATTTTTGGTGAAAATAACCCAATCAGTGTATTATATTTAGTCTTTTTATTTAGTATATTTATTTGTGTGAAAGTTATAGAGTCCACAAACTATGGTATATATCTGAAGAGTGATCAATACCGACGGCCTATCTCATTTCATGAGGCCCGAAAACGCCAGGACAGTACAAATACCCCCAAATGACCCCTTCAAGGAAAGTAGACAGGCCAAGGTATTTAGTAAGAGGCATGGTGAGTTTTTTGAAGTTGAATTTTTTTTGGTCAGAATTTTTGGAACATGAAGAAATTAAAAAAAAAAAAGAAATTTCATTTTTTTTCTTTACATACTGTCACCAGTGCAGTACAGCATTATCATATAACGTATACTGTCACCAGTGCAGTACAGCATTATCATATAACGTATACTGTCACCAGTGCAGTACAGCATTATAATATAATGGGGGTGGCTGTGATCAGGGACACTGACTGGTGAGAGTACAGAAAAAAAAATTATCCGACCGAATCCAGAACAGCTGTGCATAGTAACCAATCAGCTTTTAATTTCAGTTTGTTCAGTTAAGCTTTGAAAATGAAAGATAAAAGCTGATTGGTCGCTGTGCACAGCTGCTTCAGATTCTAACTGCTCCAGTCTTAGTAAATTCCCCTCATAGTGCCATCCTTGTTGTCTCAGCGATATTTACATTATGGCAAATTATATACCTGTGGCTAGAAAGCTAATTAGAAAATAGTAATGCACTTACTTAGAACTGGATTGTAATTACGGGGAATAGCAGTATACGACAAACAGACGTCAACTGTCAAACTAAAGAATACAAAAAAAAAACATTGGTTAGAAAGTTTTGCCTGTTTGATTGGATTTAGTTGAAGCTGAACTCCAGGCAGATGTAAAAATGCAAACTAATGCAGCTCTTTATTCATTAATACATCATTAAGTGAATGGTATTTTTTAAATGCAAGTAATGTAAGTATCTGAACTTGACTTAAAGTAGAACTATATGAATAAAACTATTTTATTAATTTTGGATAGAGTAAGGGAGGGTTATAACCCCGTCAGATTTTTTTTCGCCATCTGTGTCCCATTTAGGAGATTTCCTTTCACTTCCTGTCCCATAGCTAAACAGGAAGTGAGAGGAAATCCCTACAAATTAAGGGAATTACTTGGGGACCCCCAGGTCACCAGAACTAGTGTCCCCATTGGAAGATTTCCCCTCTATTACTTTTTTGGGGACACAAAATTTGTGTTTTCTTTGACTTTCAATTCTAATGATAATGGTAAACAGGACAACTAGAGAGGGTGAATCTCCTTAACAAAAGACACAGACAACAATAAAAACTGGCAGGTGTTCTAATCCCTCTCCACTCTATCCAAAACTAAAAAAAAGTTTTGCCTTTAGTTACACTTTAACATCACCTTCTTGCAGTCCCACTGTGTAGCAGCGCTGAGAAGGGGGGAAAGGAGAAGCAGCATAAGTAGCCAATCAGGTGTGCTGTGGTGCAATAACAGAGAGATAAGCTTAAGGTTCTGCTGCTTCTCCTCTACTGTCCAGTCACAGGGTAGGGGTGTGCAACCTGCAAGTGAAAGTGAAACTGCAGCAGAGAAAGATCAGGTTCCCTCCCAAGACTGCACTGTAGGACAGAGTTGTGCAGATCTCAGAACTGGAAGGACAGAAATACAAATCCCAGCTCCCATATACTGTATGAATTTTATATGTGTATTTAGCTGTTTGCTTGGAGTTCAGCTTTAAAGCATATGTACATCCCAAATGAATGACATTAGGGGGTCCATTTTTCAATGTTGTCACCTAAGAATTATACAACTTTCACCCAAGATTTTTCACATAAGATTCAATTAGAAAAATGTGTAAATCTTATGTAAAGTTGTGCGAATCTTGCGTGACAACATTAATAAATCAACCCCTTAGTTTTCAAAAACACTGCATTTTAAACAATTGTCTTTTTTTTTAATACTTGTGTCCCCCCTTTTTTCATCCTTTGTTGCATCTCGGTGCTGTAGATCTTTGAAATTCCTTCCAGTCTACATGTCCTCCAACAGTGACTGTATGGGATGTTTAATGGTGGGTTGGCTGATGGTGACAACAATGGACCATGCCTATACAATGTGTGTTGAAACAGCTACTTGTGGTTTACATCCATAATCTGTGTTATGCAGGCCATACTTGAGTCGAATTTCGAACGAATCAGAAATCAGAAATTTTGTGCATTTTGCACTCCGATGGCGCCACCATTGATTTCGAAATTCGACCAATCAATCCTTCAATTTCTGCTCATGTTGCTACAGAAAATACATTTTGTGGCCGGGAATCTTCTTTTCTTACCAGGTCACAGCTCATGCGCATTTCGTTTTCGATTATATTGCTCACACGATTATCCCATCATCGATTAGAAATTTGTTCGTTTTTCAAAAAAATTCCAACATGCCTGATTACTCAAATTTGATGGCTGCACCAAAATCATTGTCATTGCTGCAGCCCACTAATGGTGCAAAAATTTGAATGAAAATTCTTAGTTACAATTTTGGAAAGAAAATTATTTTGAAATTTAAACCCAATTAAGGCGGGTTTTACAAGGCTAGGGCACAACTGGGAGACAGAAGCAAAGCACTGCCACTCTATAACAGGAAGCACCTGAACAAGGACCTTTTGCAATTACATGATCATGATCAGTAGGCTGAAGCCCGTTGTCGGTTGATGTCACAGAGCCAGTCCAGGCTTGGGAAGGACTGCGACCGAATGGACGGGATCCACCCACATGCCTGGACCGACACCCAGCTCAGCCTCTCAGCGAGTCACTGAGAGCCTGCGCCAGCCGCTCGGGGCAGAGCAGAGAGCCGGAGACTGACAGTCAACAGATCGCTGCTCATGGAGCCCTGAGAATCGAGCAATTGGCATTGTTTGATCGCTCGGTTCTCATTGTTAGAGTCGGCGGGGGACAGATGCAGCATTGAACCAATGCTGCATCCACCTAGGTAAGTATGAGTCAGAAAAAAAAATGTTTCCTTTACTTCTCCTTTAAGTGTCGGAGGAGAAAGTGTTCTTGTTTTGCCTGACAGCCTTTCAGCTTCTTCCTATCATTCACCCCAAGCAGAATGGAAGAAAGAGAGAACCTGATTGGCTGGTTATGAGTATTGTGTATATGTTCCTGTTCTCATTTGTGATTCTGAGGCACAATATCATGAAAACAGGGACAGAAGTACTTAGTGCAAATATAAACCAACTTCCTACCAGATTTTGCTTGCTGCAGCACAGTTCATATCTTTCTTATTGAAGTCAATTTTGTCTGGAGTCATTTTGATTGTCTTCTTGATGCTGATAACGGGGCGTGCCCTTTTGTGAAAAAGAAAATAATTAGGAAAAAAGTTATGAGGCTTGCATAACCGTATATATTAGCGGACACAATATTATTATCTTACCTGAAAACATTTATAGAATCTGATAACGATCCAATTGCTATATCTGGGTATAAATTTCTGTCTAGATCCATGTTTCCAGCAATAGAGTAACCAAATGTCCGAGTATTTGTGCTCTTCCCATCAATGATCTTCATTAAAAAAAAAAAAAAAACACAAAACATTAGACTGTAATATGCGTTAAAGTGGATGTAAACTCACTTCTATACCTAGTGAAGTGAATAGCCTCAGATGATACACGGAGATGAAACAAATCCTCCTACATAAGTTTCTCTTTTCTACATCCATTCAAAGTACTGAAAATCCTTCTGCATCTGTCAGTATAACAGAGGAGGGGATGGAGAGCTGCAGTTAGAGCTCTTGTATAGTGTGTGAGAGCTGACTGGAGGAAAGGGACACCCCCCAGGGACACCCCCCATCAAACACGGCACAGGAACAAAGGAACAACGCAGAGCTGTTACCATTTTATCTCATGTGTTGGAAAAACTTATCAGAAGTGACACATGCTGAGGAAGGAAGCACCAGAGAGAATTGACAATCAGAGCTTGGTAGAGAGACAAGTAAACACTACAGATATATGTGCTTTGTTCAGATTTCATGACTGAGGTTTACAACCACTTTAAATGAGATGCAAAGGCTTCATCTTCAAAAGATAAATCTGTGGTGTCGTGAATGTGTTCATAGACAAATATACATAATGCATGCACCTTCCTACAACATAAACCTGGCAATAACAATATGCTGGCCAGGAATTGGTAAGCTCTGTGGATACCTTTTTCCATCCTTACGTTAGTTGGGGGAAAGGGTTAAAACTTCTGTTGGGTCTTAAAGGTTGTGTTTCTCACTCAACTGGCCAACTATGTCCCTTCAAATATTATTGTCTATCACATTCCCACATCTCCGCTCTGTCCCCCTGCTACAGCACAGTGAAAAAGCCCTGTATAGGTCCCAGGTTATAATGCTGCATTATAGGAGCTAGAAGAGAAAGTAATATGCAGGTTCTGGTTTTTGGAGGTTAGTACAAGTAGAGTTAGGAGAGGTAGCAATTAAAGAACAAGTTTAACAGCCCAGTCCCTTAAAGTGGCTGTAAACCTCTGAAATGAAAAATGAACAAAGCATATCCTTCTATAGTGTGTACTAGCCTCAATCCAAAGCAGCAAGTGTGATTTCTAGCTTTTCTCTCCTCCCTCTGCTATTTACATGAGTCACGTCTGATTATTTATTAGGACATCAAGCAATCCTAGTACATGGCAACAACTCAGCTATGCATGTTTTTCTTTGTGACTGTGTAGAAGGAGGTGTCCTTTCCATTCACTCAGGTCTTTAGGTGTTGGAGGAGAAAGTGTTCTTGTTTTGCCTGGCAGCCTTTCAGCTTCTTCCTATCATTCACCCCATGCAAAATGGAAGAAAGAGAGAACCTGATTGGCTGCTCCTCTCTGTGCTGTGCAGTGTGTGACACCAGAACCACACACCCTGCCTTCTGGAGCTCAGAAATGCTGTGTAAACTCTGTACTTTGAGGAGCTCTGGAGAAGAGAAGGCTTCAGATAAAAAGGTACAACTTATGTAGGATGATTTGTTTCATCTGAAGGTAGTCACTGTGCATATGTAAGGGTTTACAACCACTTAAAACTATCCTAAAGAGGAGGGCCACTAACAATAAAAAATTAAAGGTCAGCAGCTACAAATACTGCAGCTGCTGACTTTTAATTGGACACTTACCTGTCCCTGGGTCCAGCGATGCGGGGGATCGAAGCCCCGCTCGTCTCCCCCTCCGTTCGGCGGTGCCGGCATTGCAACTGTGGGCGCCGGGCTGTGGCTTCACAGCCTGGCACCCACTGAGCATGCTCGAGCGGCGTGATTGGCCGCTCAGTCACCTGGGAGCTGTAATGGGTCCCAGATGATTGACAGGAGGGAGGGAGCAGAGCTGAGCCCTTCCTGTGCCGAGACGGAAGTGATGTCACCAGCCCAGGCACTGAAAGAGGCAGACTACGAGGGACCCCCTTGAAACAGACATTTAGATGTGAGTAAAAAAAAATAAAAAATTTTTTTTGTATTTTGTTTTAGGATTTTTCATGTAGTTTTTTTTTTTTTTTTTTTTTGGGTGGAACACCACTTAAGCTGAAACTTCCTGCCATCAACTAAATGAAGTATGACTAAAGGTTTCTATATGACATTGTAAACAAGTACCAAATCCAGTTACTCTGTAATGCACAGGCTTCATAAAATAAAAAAAATCCTTTACCTCCCCTGACTGGGCCAAATCCACCCTTATTTAAGACTCACATGCTCTCCCTGCCAGACACTGCAGCTCAAAATAGGAGTGTTCCAGTAACAGAGGCAGTGCGAGTAGGTGTGACCAGATGCTGATTGACAGGCCACAGGTTTGTGAATCAGCAGTGACAGTGTTGATACTCATGCCACCTTTTTTTCATTCCACAAGTGTAATGCCCTGTACACACGGTTGGATTTTCCGACGGAAAATGTGTGATAGGACCTTGTTGTTGGAAATTCCGACCGTGTGTGGGCTCCATCACACATTTTCCATAGGAATTTCCGACACACAAAGTTTGAGAGCTTGCTATAAAATCCGACACACAAAGTGCCACGCATGCTCAGAATACATTAAGAAACGAAAGCTATTGGCTACTGCCCCGTTTATAGTCCTGATGTACGTGTTTTATGTCACCACGTTCAGAACGATCGGATTTTCCGACAACTTTGTGTGACCGTGTGTATGCAAGACAAGTTCGAGCCAACATCCGTCGGAAAAAATCCATGGATTTTGTTGTCGGAATGTCCGATCAATGTCCGACCGTGTGTACGGGGCATTAGAAGGCACAGTCTATATGAGAGTGACAACTCTGCTCTGAATTCAGGGGCAGTGCAGCATCATTGCCACATCACAGAAGGGTGCATTCGGTGGATTTCACTGGCAGGCTCAATAGGTATTTGTGGGAGTTTGCAAGGGGGCTAAGAAAGCTGTGAGTGCAGATTCAGTATACCCAAAAAAAAAAGTGCTGCGGTGCATTGAAATCTTTGTTCTACTTTAAAGGCAAATGTATCCTATAAGTGAATTGGCAACATGTCAAGTTAGTTTTAGGCTTTTTAGGTGCATTGCCAGCTAGAGCCCACTAGGATTTAGTTACATATAAAAAAATGTGTTTTTTGTTTTGTTCTGTTTTGTTTTATTTTGTTTTGTCTTGTTTTATTTTGTCTTGTTTTCTCTTGTCTTGTTTAATTTTTTAGCATGTTTTCAATTGTTTTTAGCATTTTTTTGTTTTTCCAGTTGGTTGCAGCACAAATAGGGAATGTTGAAATATATTTATTTGGTTGGCCTATGTTTATTTAGGTCACAGTCAAAGAGCATAGTTATTTCCTTTTTTTCTGTATAATGGCATCCTTTTCAATAAAGATATATCAAAGTGAAAATGAAAAAAAAACAAAAAAACACTCTAATCAGATTTACTGACCATGACACATTCAAAAAAAAATACCTGGGCTGGTTTTTCTATTATTCCAGTTTTGGAACCATGATAAATATAGACTTTGCCAAAACCTTCATCATACGGTGCTCCTACAGCAATGTCTAAGAAGAATGATATAGGTGTGTTAGTATACAAGAAAAACATACTTTTGAAATATCTGAACTTGATCTTGCACAATAAAAAGCTTCATGATGCTGAACTTGTCACTTGATGCAAAGCATTTCTAAATGTCAAAAATTCTTTCACGCTATGAGCAAAATGTTTTCATTTGAAGGAAATTTATAGTGTATTTGCATATTTTTATTATGGTTAGGACTAACAGGTCAAGTGGATGTGATAAAATGCATGTGAACACATTATAGTTTTTATTTCCAGCAAGTAGATGGCGCTCACAACCCACTCTCTAACATGATCATGTTTTGTTAAATGGACAAAGTTACAATTTCTTGTAAGCCATTTTTTTAGGTTATTTTCAGTTATTTCAAAAACCAGCAGCACTACAAATACAGAGTTGGCAGACATATTTCAGCCTTAGTGAATGGTCCCAGTAATGCAGAGTATAGCGTGAACGCTCATAATACAGCGAACTAAGAGCCAATCCAGATCTAGTTTCTAAATGATTTAATACATATATAAAAGCCCTGCACGTATTACTTGTGTATAACCAGATTATACCACATTTTCTTACCAGGGTAGCCATCTTGATTGACATCTCCAATATTTTTCACGGAAATACCAAACATGGAGTCCCTGCTTCCAACAATTCGTTTTGGTTGCACATTTTCCCATTTGCCAGCTTCATTCATATACACATAGATCGCACCTCCAGTTTCTTTGTCAGTCTTATCAAAATATTGAGGGGCCCCGACAACAACATCCTGCCAACTGTGGGGAAAAAAATAATCACATACCGGTCATCGCAAGAAGATTAAAAGTCTGACTCACAAAGGTTTCTTATATAGTAAAACCAAAGCAAAGCACTCTTATATCAAAGCAAATTTCCCCATAAGAAATAATGGAATCTCAGATGATTCATTCCACAACCATTTATTCATAAGTCCTTCAGTTTATAGTCCATATAAAAAGATTATAGCAATGTGACCAGATTGTGTAACCATAAAATGTCCATCCACAAATGGAAGCCTCTACAAGGGGATTAGAAGCAAAATCCAGCAGGAGCTACAGAGTATAAAAGAGAGGAGAGGCGCCTCTAAGTGTAGCAATATGGTTACATTTAATGAAGGTCCAACATTTAGCAACTCACATGGTTGATGATTAAAAGAGGCACATCTAAGTATGCAGGCATCTGGGGTAAAGCTGGCCACATAGACCTCCCTCCGCACCGCCGCCTCTCACTGCTGTCAGTCTGCAATCGGGAAGACTACCCTGCAGTAGAGAGATCTGAAAGCGAGGCTTGAAGCACTTGTGGAAGGGATGACATCTATGGTGGTGCAGAGGATGGTCTATGTCAGTGATGGCAAACCTTGGCACCCCAGATGTTTTGGAACTACATTTCCCATGATGCTCATCCACTCTGCAGTGTACTTGAGCATCATGGGAAATATAGTTCCAAAACAGCTGGGGTGCCAAGGTTCGCCATCACTGGTCTATGTGGACAACTTTACCTGGATGCCTGCATACTTAGATGCACCTGTTTTAATCATCAACCATGAGAGTTGCTAAATGTTGTACCTTCATTAAATGTAACCATAATGCTACACTTAGAGGCTCCTCTCTTCTCTTTTATTCCCAGTTGTGACATTACGCTACTTGTATATCAAGACATCGCTTGTATATCAAGTCAAAATTTATTTAAAAATTTTGCTTGTCTTGCAAAACGCTCTCAAACCAAGTTACTCTCAATCCAAGGTTTTACTGTATACAATTCAAGAAGCAGTATTGAAATGTAGCTATCAGCAGGTGTGTGTGAAGGTTCAGTCACCCCTCCAAATTAAAACAACGAATGCAACCCACTGAACTCCGACTCGGGTTTCGCCATTCCGGCTTCCTCAGATGAATCCAAGATGGCGTAACTCAAGTAGGGAATGCTGTTTAATACATACTTGTGTGGTTATAATAAATAATTGGAATTCAAAGTGTAGTTCCGATTGTGCTATTTCATCCTATGTCATCTGGTCTAAGTGTTCTGCATGGAAGCTTTTAAGCGTGTTCCAGCAAAAGAAAAAACGTATGTCTGGAGTCTAAAAATATTTATGGAGTTAATACATTAGCAGTGTAGACTGGAGAAAAAAATGACTCCAAGCTAAATGAGCTCTAATATAACGCTTTTCATTTCATGTACATGGCGATGGAATAAGTCTGACTCACAGGAAGGATGTGAGGTCCAGGCCTCCAGGTTACAATATTAGCAGGTCTGCAGCACACTGAGGGTCTCTAATACTCTGTTGGCTCTCTAATCCATTACTAACGTCATAGAGTGGCACATTAGTACTAGTGAAAGCAGGCTCCCCGTAGATCTGTAACAGTGGCTGGATTTTAATTACCTACTTTATAAATAGAAAACAAATACAGGAGTTCCACTGGAGGAAATCCCTTTGTGCAGGTTCGTTCACCCTGCCAAAATTCATGAAGCTACAAAAACATGACCATTTTGGGGGTATGGAGGGAGGTGTATTGGAGCTTTAATAAATTACAGAAGACTGGGCATTCCAAACAGTAAATATTCCACAAACCAAAATACATTCACTATATTACCAAAAGTATTGGGACGCCTGCCTATACATGCACATGAACTTTAATGGCATCCCAGTCTTAGTCAGTAGGGTTTAATATTGAGTTTTTGCAGCTATAACAACTTCAACTCTTCTGGGAAGGCTGTCCACAAGGTTTAGGAGCGTGTCTATGGGAATGTTTGACCATTCCTCCAGAAGCGCATTTGTGAGGTCAGGCACTGATGTGGCTTGTAGTCTCCGCTCAAATTCATCCCAAAGGTGTTCTATCAGGTTGAGGTCAGGACTCTGTGCAGGCCAGTCAAGTTCTTCCACCCCAAACTCGCTCATCCATGTCTTTATGGACTTTGCTTTGTGCACTGATCCGATGGCGCAGTCAGGTTGGAACAGGAAGTGG
Organism: Aquarana catesbeiana; assembly: GCF_042186555.1. Lineage (NCBI taxonomy): Eukaryota > Metazoa > Chordata > Amphibia > Anura > Ranidae > Aquarana > Aquarana catesbeiana. Next base: position 338,178,226 of record NC_133329.1, read on the forward strand.
CCATCCCAAAACTGTTCCCACAAAATGTTTTGGTATGCTGACGTCTTAAGAGTTCCCTTCACTGGAACTAAAGGGCCAGGCCCAACCCCTGAAAAACAACCCCACACCATAATCCCCCCTCCACCAAATGATTTGAAGCAGTCCACAAATCAAGGTTCATTAAGACATAGATGAATGAGTTTGGGGTGGAGGAAACTGACTGGCCTGCACAGAGTCCTGACCTCAACCTGATAGAACTCCTTTGGGATGAATTGGAGCACAGATTGCAAGCCAGACCTACTTGTCCAACATCAGTGCCTGACTTCACAAATGCGCTTCTGGAAGAATGGTCAAACATTCCCATAGACACTCCTAAACCTTGTGGACAGATTCCCCAAAAGGTATGAAGCTGTTATAGCTGCAAAGGGTGGACCAATTCAATATTGAACCCTATGGACTAAGACTGGGATGCCATTAATGTCCATGTAAAGGCAGGTGTCCCAATACTTTTGGAAATATAGTGTACTGTATAGGATCACCAGTGTAACTGCTAAAAGATTTTGTGATTTACACACATTGTTCGCACTGCACAGCCAGATAGGTTGGCAGACAGAGAATCTGATTCATCTTCCTGGTTCTACAATGCGGCTTCCTCTATTCTCCATCTCCAGCCTCCACAGTGGAAACTGAATTTGTATCCACACTTCTGTGCACTGAGCACTTAAATGCTTAAGGCCCCTGTTGACAGTTGAATTTTGGTAGATTCCTGCTGAACTGGACACAATTTGAGCCATGAGTAGAACACTACCTAGTTTGACAAAAGTTGATTTAAAAATTAACTGACCTGGGTTGAAAATAATCAGTGATTCCATGTAGTCACTGTTCAGTGTCTGATCAGCCACGACTGCTTGAATACAATGGAGATTCCTCCACCCATGATATTCAGCATGGATAAGGGAATCAAGTTATCTCCTATGGGCTGAGCGGCTGAAATCTGCCCAGCCTTAAAGAGGATCTACACTGTATCTGAACACCACAAAACAAAAGCACTATTTGATAAATGTTTAGTATTCAAAGCAAACTCCCCCATCCAACCATGTCTGCCTGCTTTATTTTGCTGACACATCTCTTTGAAAATAACCCCCTAGCATTTCTGGCCGTGGCAATCTTTAGTATGGGCAGATGATTAGATTATTCATGTAGCATTTACTTCTAGGGAATCCATCTGCCCTTAGCTCAGGCACTCAGCCAGGAAGGTGTGCTTAAAATGAAAAAAAAACCTCCTCCCCTCCTGAAGACTCATGGGATGTATGACATAATTTGCCTAGTCAAGAAACCAGGAACTGAACAAATGGATACAAAAAAGTTTAAAACGAATGAAAATATGATATACCTTCCTATTTACTAATTTTAGCAGCATAAGGATTAAAAATGAGGAAAAGATGATCCGCACTCTGGTGATTGCTCTTAAAATATATTGTATTTATTGTCAAGCCACAGTGACCAAACGCAAATGAGAACAGTTGACGCGTTTCACCTATAAGGCCTTAGTCATAACTATGACTAAGGCCTTAAAGGCTGAAACGTGTCAACTGTTCTCATTTGCGTTTGGTCACTGTGGCTTGACAATAAATACAATGTATTTTAAGAGCAATCACTGGAGTGCGGATCATCTTTTCCTCATTTCTCTACTCAGCCAGCGACTGTGGATCGAGCGCCCGGGGCTCTGTTTTCTATGTGATGTATGGGTAGTAGCACTGACTTTTTTGTTTATATTAAGGATTAAAAATAGTCAATGTTGATTCCACATTAACTAGTTATTAAAAAAGAGGAGTCTTACTGACTAGTAGAAATGTGTGTCAAATATCAAATCCCTTGGCAAGTAAAACTAAAAATGTCGCAAATAAAATATCAATGCACAGGAGGAGCCAATATCATATACAATCCCCAGCAGCTAGCAACACATTTCCCCCCTGTTCAGGGTAAACATGTAATCTAAAAAAAACAGCACTCAAAGAAATGTCCTAATATTCATCCAGGTCCAATGAAGCTTGTAATATCAAGCATGGCAATGCCTCGTTTAATATTGCAAGCTTTATTTAACCCGATTTCAGGATCCCTTGAGAAAATCTTTTATTTTATATTCAAATGAGAGACTTTGAATATTGAGGGACATTTGTCAGAATACTTTTTTTTTAGATTATATAAAACTATAAATATATACGTGTTCTCAACTGTGCATTTAGCGGCTTAACTGGAGTTCCACTTTAACTCCAGGAAAAGTAAAGGTCCCTCTTGCAGTGGGGTTGTGCCAGCACCGCAAGGGTTCATTTCCCGTTTATGTCTAGGGGACTGGGCAAAGTCATTTTACTTACCTGATCCTCTGCTTCCGCAGTCTCCTCTATGCTGCTAGATTGGTTCCCACAGCCTCTTCTCCCCACTAGGCGTGAGAAGGCCAAGAGTCAGTCTACCACCGGAGCATTGGGGAAATGCCATTTGTCGAGGAAGTGGGGCAATCAAGTAAAAGTGCTTTTACTGTCCCCTAGATTGAACACGCATTTAAAGTGGTTGTAAACCCTGTTACACTACTTTTCACTACAGGTAAGCCTATAATAAGGCTTACCTGTAGGTACCGTAAATAACTCCTAAACTTGCACAGTTTAGGAGATATTCACTGTATCCGTCATCGGCACATGAGCACTGAAGTAAGTACTGAAATGAGCGATGCATACTAGCTCATTATGCCTTTGTCTTGCAGGCTTTTTTTTTGAGTTTACAACCACTTAGCTCTTGACATACAGTGAGCAGAACTCTTTCTAGTGGAGATGCAGGACCCAACTGTAGAGAAGCTTTTTGGGCTAAACTTCAACTTTTACTTTGTGGTTAAATCCTCTTTAAAAAAATAAAAGGGAACAGGGTGAATCGTCTTTAAAATATAATGGGCAAATTGGGCAAATCCTATGAAAATAATGGGGATTATTTGAAAAATGAAGGTCTAATACTGTAAATTACAGCTAGATAAAGATGTAGCATAAAAACGACTCCTATGGTAGATTAGCCCCTATGTGTATTTTATGCACTTTGCACTACATGAAAGACCCTTATCTCCAGCGTTCTAGATAAAAAAGAATCCCAAATCTTCAAACTTCTTGGTTTCCTGACTTTCCTGTTTAAAGATGAATATCTTTTTTAATCTAGTTTTTAGAGTGTACTACAATGATATCCAGGCAAAAATGAAAAACAAGGTTTTGAAATAACAAAGTAGAATAGCCAAAGCTTGTAAAACAAATATGCCCTGTTTGTAATGAGGGGCTTTCCTTCATTTATTTTGTAATCATATTAACTGCATAATTGCTGTTGAAGTACATTTTACCAGTAATGTTAGAAGTTGAATGGGAATAGGTTATCTTTAGTCTTCATAAACTAAGCAGGAACTTGCTAGGAAAAGGAAGCCATGAGCTGCTAATGAGAGATAAACTGGACATTGTAGTTCAGGAGATGAGAGGCAAAGCTACTGAATGGGGCATTAAGGCAAAGTTAACACCAGTTAGGAGAAGGGGTATAAAAGACAAGAGAAGTTCTGCAAGATAAATAGTTTCTCTTGAAGGAAAGTAAGAAAGCGAAACGGAAAAGGTGGGTATGTGGATATGGGGGGGGGGGGGGGATATCTGTAGATGTAGAAAAGAAGGCCAAAGACTATGGAGCCTGAACAAAAAAAAAAAAAAAACAATGTTTTATTGGAGACTTATGCCCTGTACACACGATCGGACATTGATCGGACATTCCGACAACAAAATCCATTGGATTTTTTCCGACGAATTTTGGGCCAAACTTGTCTTGCATACAAACGGTCGCACAAAGTTGTCGGAAAAACCGATCGTTCTGAACGTTGTGACGTATAACACGTACGTCGGGACTATAAACGGGGCAGTAGCCAATAGCTTTTGTCTCCTAATTTATTATGTATGCGTGGCACTTTGTGCGTCGGATTTGTGTACACACGATCAGAATTTAAACAATCGGATTTTGTTGTCGGAAAATTTTTTATCCTGCTCTCAAACTTTGTGTGTCGGAAATTCCGACGGAATAAGTCCGATGGAGCCCACACACGATCAGAATTTCCGACAACACAATCCGATCGCACTTTTTCTATCGGAAAATCCGACTGTGTGTACAGGGCATAAGTTAACTAGTTATTTTTTACATGGCTTGATTTTCCCTCATTCTGCTTGTTAGAGAATGAGAGAAAATCAATCGGTTCACCCAACCAGAACAAAAATGTGGATGGAGGAATCTCCACTGCTGGCTGCCTGAGTATAATGGTGCTGCCGAACAACAACTGCATCTCTTAGGATGCAGTCCCTGTCTGGCCAATAATTTTTCACTTGGCTCAGTCGGTTTTAATATAGACTTGTGCTTGCAGGGCCACCTGCAAAACTCAAGTTTTTCTCTGATTCGGTAGGAATTGGCTGAAATTCAAGCAGTCTAAGGGGGCCTTTAGGGATGTGATGTACAAAGCTGAAGAAGAGAAGAAAGACTTAAAGAAACTGATTCCAGGTTAAATATCTGCATCATGAATAAGGAGTTATAAGCTAATAGAGCCTTGAGCTTGGTGAACTTTGACTAGCCTATAATAATACAAAGTAATTTGTGAGGACACCTCTTTTACTATTTAACAATAGCCACCAAAAAATCTTACCTGTCACTGTTAAGGTCCACCACTGCCACATCATAACCAAAGGATGAGGCCAAACCTTCCCCTTGAAATACAAACTCTGGAGACAGCATCCTTTCATTGGGAGGATATTTCTTCAGGAGCACAACTGCTCCACTGTGATTGGCTCTTGGAGCACCGGATACAAAGGTCATTTCATCTTGGGAGGTTATTCCTTTACCACTGTCCAATGAAAACCCTGGGAAGAATCATAGAACCATATAAAACAACATAATATAACAGAATAATACACATGACAAAAATAATTAGGTAATATTGCATGTTTTGTGGACCATTAAAGTGGATGTAAACCCTCACATATACTCAGTGAAGTAAACAGCCTCAGATGATACACAGGGATGGAACAAATCTCCCTACATAAGTTTTACATGTATATCTGCTGTCTTCAGCTTTATATACTGTTTAGAAAGTTCAGATCCTGTTAGGAGATTTTCTCTTTCTGGTAAGCACTGAAGTGAAGCCTGGGCATACAGCCAAGACAGCTGATTGGAGGAAAGGCACACACCCCCTCTCCTCATAGGTAGAGACTTTCAGAGCAGTTTGCTGAATCATTCAGGGCTCTGCTAATCTATTTATAGCATCTTCCCCAACACAAAACTCCAGCTGCTTTTATTTTATATAACAGAGAACTTGTCAGGAGTTATCAGGCTGATAACAGAAGAACTGAGCAGGAGACAGCTAGGAGACATAGTGTTTTGAAGAGAGATAACAAAACACTGCAGATATATGTGCCCAGCTCAAATTTCATGAATCGGGTTTACATCCACTTTAATCAAAGTGGAATCAAACAAAAGGAAAAGGTATTATGATATGATGAAATGGAAGTTGATTCAACCATCTCACTTGATCTTGGCCATGTCTTTGATATATTGCAGTCTACTGTATATCCTTCTAGTCATCCTATATACATTATTGAGACCAGGGCCCAGCAAAATCTCCAAAAACACATCCGTGCCCCAATAATGAAAGAAGTTTACATGCACACAAATTATGTATTGAAATGCTAGTAGGCTCTGGATAGAGATGGTGTCACTGTGGGGGGATGGAGGCTCTGGAGGATGTTACGGGACTGCCACAAACTTGGTGGCCCTATAGGGGATTAGGGGATGAGATTTCTGAAGGGAGCTTGGGGCCCATCTGGCGGATGAGGTCTTTCCAAGAAGCTAGGGAACTGTAGAGCCCTGTGAGGGCTGGGAACCACCGTTGTAGACTGGGAGCTGTTGTAGTGACAACAGGCGTTAAAGCGAGCTAGGGGGCACTGCAGTGCCCTGGGTGGTACTGTAGGATGATGAGTTGCACTGTGGGCACTGAAGGGCGTCTAGGGGCACTGTGGGTGGTTGAGGGGGCACTCTAGGTCATTATATTAGGTCGAGAGGCAGCTGGAAGGCACTGGAGGAAGGGGATCTGCAGCTGGATGGAGGCCCAGAAGGAGAGAGGCAGCAGCCAGATAGTTAAGAACCACTGCTATAGCCTGCTAGCAGGTATGTTTAACATCCCCATACCAAAACTGATTTTTTTTTTTTTAAAGGCAATAATATTTGAGAAGTTCATTTAATGTATTGGGTAGAATAGATGAATCTTTTGGTTGACTTTTAGCTGTTATGACTTGGTGATATCAGTGACAGTAATGGGCAAGGTCATGAATGACGATGTTACCAAATTATTTTGACTCCATCCACAAACCTAAGTAGCTATTAGTTGTTACATCTAAGATGTTGTCGCCCCTGCCTCGTGGGGGTTCAGATTTGTACAGAAACTGATCTGGATCAGTGCTGGAAACTGTAGTCATGAACAAGAGACCTGGATGTGTTCATAACAGCAAGAAGACAGAAAAAGAGCAGATTGAAGGTTAAAGAGAAAAGCACAGAGAAGACTTCTGTGTTTAGAAAACAATATCATGAAAACATTAATCGTTACCTTGAAACTTATCCTGCAATTGTATGACTGCTACAAAATCATATTTTAAAAAAAAAGATAGGAATGGCAGAAGCAAATGCAATTAAATCTGAACTCCAGGCAGATATAAAAACACACATACTGCATCTCTGGAATCAATAATACAACATTACATTTATTTTTTAACTGCTTCATCTCTTGGAACTTTTGTGCAGTAGCAGTCATGAGCTTGTATCTGTTTTGTGCAGCTGGATCCCAGATTTAATGTAAAAGGGATCCAGGCTCTGTATAGCCACCTGATTACTTTTACAATGCTGGCAGTGAGCCTAATAGACCCCTGATGTCTCAATAAAGAGAACCTGTCACTTGCCCAATGATATGACATAGGGGGCTTGTTTGTGTGATAGCTATAAAGTTAAATCTTATAAAAAAATGTAAAAAAGTCAACTATAATAAAATGTATAACATTTTTTAAAAATAAAAGCAACTCAGTCACCTTGCGCTCAACGAAAAAAGCAAATACGTGCATAAGGCACGCACCTGTATGTAAATAGCAATTGTGCCACACAAGTTATGTTTAGCTGCGAATGTTGGAGTGAGAGCAATAATTCTAGGTCTGTCATTTACATTTAACTCAAAAACAATCAGCTATCAAAACATTTAAAGCCCCAGCACCAGGTAATACAGCATATATGCATTGCATCTGTGTATTTAGATCTTTGCCTGGAGTTCAGCTTTAACATAATGCTCTTCTAAAGAATGGAAAGATCAACCAATATTGTAGTCAAAGTGACCTCCCCTCCTATATTATTTACTAAAGAAACAATTTTTACATTTGATGAAACAAGCCTGCATTCATTTCCAACACTCGATCATGTGCAAAAGAACTAACAAATATAGAAACTCTGCACCTGTTTGGATGTGTAAAGCAAAGAGATTCCACCTTTGGTTGATTTACTAATCTGTCTTTTTTATTGGCATCCACGAGAATAACACAAAATGTATAGGAGAACTACATGTGTCAGCATTCCCTTGTAATGGGTACAACAGCTCAACATCTCATAAATTTATCTCAAAACGGTTACCTAAATAACTGTTCGCAGGAACAGGCACTAAGTCAGCACTGCGTTTTGTTTCACCACCCGTCTCATATGGACCATCTTCTAAAATCCCAACGTCCAACAATGTGCTATTTCTGTGTTCTGCCCGAACAATTCCTGAATGATTGAAATGGTAAATTAAAGTGAACCATGGAAAATGAGCCTAAATGATCAAACTAAACAAAAAAAAAAAAAAATGAACGAAACAAGCTACAGAAACAAAACTGATCATGGAAAGGTGGTACACTTGGAAGAATGTTATAAATCAAAATTAAAAAACTAGCATGAAAGTAAGATTTAAAGGGAAACTATAATTTTATATATATGTTAAAGTTAACAATATAATGTAAAATCTTCATGGTATTTTTGTACCTGTTTAGTTTAAAATCAGAATTATGAGGGTGATTTACTAAAACTGGAGAGTGCAAAATCTGGTGCAGCCGTGCCTGGTAGCCAATCAGCTTCTAACTTGTTCAATTAGGCTTTGAAAAAAAAAATCTGAAAGCTGATTGGTTTCTATGCACAGCTGTACCAGATTGTGCAGTCTTCCAGTTTTAGTAAATCAACCCCTATATGTGCATGGGGGCAGCCATATTTTTCTTATTACATATAAATGTAGAGGTTTCTGATTAGTATAGATATATAGTTCTTGTGCTTTACAGATCTTCTATCCTATTGCAAGTGTATGTGCCATTAACTATAGCAATATGAAACTGCATTAGTGTACAACTACGTATTCAATTTAGTTTAATGTTGATAAACTGTGCAGTTCACATAATCAGTAAAGTCATGCTTCTAAGTACAATGAGGTTTATTTACTAAAACTAGAGTGCAAAATCTGGTGCAGCTGTGCATGGTAGCCAATCAGCTTCTAACTTCGGCTTGTTCAATTAAGCTTTGACAAAAAAAAAAAACTGGAAGCTGATTGGTTTCTATACAGAGCTGCACCAGATTTGGTACTGTCCAGTTTTAGTAAATCAACCCCAATGTGTTAACTGATTTGTCCAGCAAAAAGCCACTTTCTTGACACTAAAGGGCACTAATATGTATACCAAATGAAATAACAAGCATGTAAAAATGTGAAAATTATAATTTCCCTTTAAAGTAATGCTAGAGCATAATGTCTGTTTTTTTTCAAGTAACCTGGAAGTTCCAAGCAGACACGGAACTGTAAAAAAATGAATTTATGATATTATTAATGAAGAAGAGTCCCTGTTGGATTCCCAGGCTTACCTGGTTACAGCTACAAAACTGAAGTTATTTATTACTATTAGAGTAAAGGTAAAATATCTGCTTTCTCCCTAACTCATCCCATTCCAGCTGTCATTTTCTAAAGCAGGTTAGGAAATATAAGGAAATATCTGTTTTCTGTAAAACATCTTCTATCAAAACCTTAAGTCTATTTTATGTATAATAATGTAAGTCGGTTGGATACAGACACACAGAATCCGGAACTGTTCAATCATAAAAGAAAACAAACAAATCACTGCAATAATAAGTAGACATTCAGAATTTGAATTAACAGGGCATTTCTCTGTTTTCACAAAATGCACCCTAATTTTAAATTTTCACTTAAATGGCTAACAAGTTTATCTAAACTTTTAAAAACAATTTGTAAAGTAACTGTACATACTATTATTATTATTATTATACAGGATTTATATAGTGCCAACAGTTTGTGCAGCGCTTTACAACATGAGGCCAGACAGTACAGTTTCAATACAAATCAATACAGGGAGGAATATAACAAAAACTATACATAATATATACAGTAAGAGAAAAAAAGTATTTGATCCCCTGCTGATTTCGGACATTTGTCCACTGACAAAAAAATGTTCAGTCTATAATTTTAATGGTAGCTTTATTTTAACAGTGAGAGACAGAATAACAACAAAAAAATCCAAAAAAACTCATTGTAAAAAAAGTTATAAATTGATTTGCATTTTAATGAGTGAAATAAGTATTTGACCCCTTAACAGAACATGACTTAGTACTTGGTAGCAAAACCCTTGTTGGCAATCACAGAGGTCAGACATTTCTTGTAGTTGGCCACCAGGTTTGCACACATCTCAGGAGGGATTTTGTCCCACTCCTGTTTGCAGATCCTCTCCAAGTCATTAAGGTTTTGAGGCTGACGTTTGGTAACTCGAACCTCAGTTTAGCCACGTTTACATGCTGCGTTTAGCCGCGTTTGCGTTTAGAAGCAGTTTTATTTTTTTTTTGTTAAAATGAAAAATGTCTGTAAAGGAAACGCTGCTAAACGCGAGTTACCGCGTTTAGCAGCGTTTACAGGCTGTTACAGGCATTTGGCGTATAAAATGCCTCTGAACATCCGTCCTGAATGCATTTTTTTTGCATTCCAAAAAATGCTTCTAAACTCAACTGCCTAGAAATGACAATAAACGACCTTGTGTACATGTACTGATAAGATAACAGAGGAGAGTTCAGGGGCAGCTAAAAAAAATGCCCAACTGCTCCTAAATGTCCGTTTACCAGCAGTAAGGATGAGCTCCGGCGTGTTCGCACACTCCACGTGCAGAGCCCGCCAGGAAGTCGGCACTACCAGTGAGACATTTACCCGATGTGCGGCTGCAGAGATCGGGAAATGTCTCACTGCCTGTGATTAGCGCAGCACCCTGCCGACTTCCTGGCGGGCTCTGCACGTGGAGTGTGCGAACACGCCGGAGCTCATCCCAACCAGCAGCAGTGTACATGAGGCCTTAGATTTTTCACTTCCTCATTCATCTGTAGGAATGGATTATTGCTAGACACTGTGAGACAGCTGATTGGAGGTAAGGCACATACATACTCCCTTCCCACACATGCACATGTGCTTTCTTGAGCAGGGGGACCTGCAGGATTTCAGTCCTTCACGGAGTTACCAATTGTTTTCTTGGTGACTATGGTCCCATCTGCCTTTAGATCATTGACAAGATTCTCCCGTGTAGTTCTGGGCCGATTCCTCACCGTTCTTACGATCACTGAAACTCCACAAGGTGAGATCTTGCATGGAGCCGCAGACCAAGAGAGATTGACAGTTATTTTGTGTTTCTTCCACTTGCGAATAATCGCACCAACTGTTGTCACCCGCTCACCAAGCTGCTTGGCGATGGTCTTGTAGCCCATTCCAGCCTTGTGTAGGTCTACAATCTTGTCCCTAACATTCTTCGACAACTCTTTGGTCTTGGCCATGGTGGAGAGATTGGAATCTGATTGATTGATTGATTGCTTCTGTGGACAGCTGTCTTTTATACAGGTAACAAGCTGAGATTAGGAACACTCCCTTTAAGAGAGTGCTCCTAATCTCAGCTCATTACCTGTATAGAAGACACCTGGTATCCAGAAATCTTGCTGATTGATAGGGGATCAAATACTTATTTCACCATGAAAATGCAAATCAATTTATAACTTTTTTGAAATGCGTTTTTCTGGATATTTTTGTTATTCTGTCTCTCACTGTTAAAATATACCTACTATTAAAATTATAGACTGATCATTTCTTTGTCAGTGGGAAAACATACAAAATCAGCAGGGGATCAAATACTTTTTTTCCGTTCACTGTACATACAGGGCTCAGTATTACATTGGACTGTAGCTGAGCCAGAAGTTGTAGTCCCTTGTGTAAATCAAAGAACACCATACCTTTCCAGTTGTATGTTCCTGGGGCCCCAAACACAACATAATGAAAGTCCTTTGTAAATGTTGCAGCAACACCCTGCTGGCAAGATCCAAATTTCTCATGACCCCTGAGACGGCCATCACAAAAGTTCCATTCGCCTCCATCCATGTCATCTGAAATAGTGAGGTCTTGGCTCAGCATGTAGCATCGTCCTGTAATATCTCGAGATTCCTGGGCAGAATTCACAAATCTTCTCCTCTCGTATCGATGGGCACATGTCTGTCATTTAATGGGAACACTTTAATTGTTGCATTTTTATCTTTATACAATATATTACAAGACAAGGTTACTCCACTCAAACCATTTCCCCATCAGCTCCAAGGGCAATGCAAGCCCATGCTCCAAGGCAACAGAGAGAAGCACATTCTGTACTAAAAATGTCTCTTTATTTACACCTTCAGTTCATAAAACCAGGTGATGTATTTCTGAATTACAGTCATCAAGAGAAGCAAGAAAGTAAGAAACAGGAATGATTATTTTTAATAGCAGAGAAGGTTAAGGCTAAAAACTTTCTAGAGAGACCATGGTTTTCCTTCTTGCCATCTACTAAGCCAATAAAATATATACTGTAACTTATATATCAAATAAACATAAAAGGTTTTGATATCACATACCACAATTTTGCCTCCTGGTCCTTGACTTTGTACACTGACACCCATCCATTGGTTTTCTTTACTCTCCACTTGCAAGTCAACTGTTAAAAATATATATATATCTTATAGCATATAATACATAATCTAAGTTGGTTTCAAAAATAGAGAAGTCATTTCTAAAGCCCAAATATTTTTTTTTGTATAGAGCTGGGTATCTATTTTTTTATAGCTGCATCCTTCTTGGGGAGATTCAACCTCTCTAAAGCAGCGATTGCCAACCAGTGGTCTGTGGACCACTGATGGTCCATGAGAAAATGTATGTGGTCCCCAGGGGTTCTGCCGCAAATCAACATATTGGGAGATGTATACCATCCAATGTTGTTTCCAGTGTTGTTCTCAATGCGTGCTGACAGTCAAAACGCATTGATACCCGATGCCTCCTCTGTAGTCCTGGCTCCTGTGAACTAAGAGGGAGGCGTCGGGAGTAGTGCAGAGAGTGGGAGGTGAAGAAGGAGGGGAATTCCAATGACAGCGCTGATCAGACTGTGGGAGGGAGCACAGGGCTCAAGCACATGGCTGGATAAGGAGGTGAGATCCAGTGATGAGTCTGTGTAAGGCAGCAGTGTGATGCAGAGTGCGGGGGAAGGGGGGTGGAGGGGGGGAGGCAGAGAACTGGAGCACTGTGTATATAAGGCAGCAGTGTGATCCAGGGGGAGGGGGCAGAGAACTGGAACACTGTGTGTATAAGTTAGCAGTGTGATCCAGGGGGAGGAGGCAGAGAACTGGAGCACTGGGTGTATAAGTCAGCAGTGTGATCCAGGGGGAGGGGGGCAGAGAACTGGAGCACTGTGTGTATAAGTCAGCAGTGTGATCCGGGGGAGGGGGCAGAGAACTGGAGCACTGTGTGTATAAGTCAGCAGTGTGATCCGGGGGAGGGGGCAGAGAACTGGAGCACTGTGTGTATAAGTCAGCAGTGTGATCCGGGGGAGGGGGCAGAGAACTGGAGCACTGTGTGTATAAGTCAGCAGTGTGATCCGGGGGAGGGGGCAGAGAACTGGAGCACTGTGTGTATAAGTCAGCAGTGTGATCCGGGGGAGGGGGCAGAGAACTGGAGCACTGTGTGTATAAGTCAGCAGTGTGATCCAGGGGGAGGGGGCCAGAGAACTGGAGCACTGTGTGTATAAGTCAGCAGTGTGATCCGGGGGAGGGGACAGAGAATTGGAGCACTGGGTGTATAAGTCAGCAGTGTGATCCGGGGGAGGGGGCAGAGAACTGGAGCACTGTGTGTATAAGTCAGCAGTGTGATCCGGGGGAGGGGGCAGAGAACTGGAGCACTGTGTGTATAAGTCAGCAGTGTGATCCGGGGGAGGGGGCAGAGAACTGGAGCACTGTGTGTATAAGTCAGCAGTGTGATCCGGGGGAGGGGGCAGAGAACTGGAGCACTGTGTGTATAAGTCAGCAGTGTGATCCAGGGGGAGGGGGCCAGAGAACTGGAGCACTGTGTGTATAAGTCAGCAGTGTGATCCGGGGGAGGGGACAGAGAATTGGAGCACTGGGTGTATAAGTCAGCAGTGTGATCCAGGGGGAGGGGGGCAGAGAACTGGAGCACTGTGTGTATAAGGCAGCAGTGTGATCCAGGGGGAGGGGGACAGAGAACTGGAGCACTGTGTGTATAAGTCAGCAGTGTGATCCGGGGGAGGGGGCAGAGAACTGGAGCACTGTGTGTATAAGTCAGCAGTGTGATCCAGGGGAGGGGGCAGAGAACTGGAGCACTGTGTGTATAAGGCAGCAGTGTGATCCAGGGGGAGGGGGACAGAGAACTGGAGCACTGTGTGTATAAGTCAGCAGTGTGATCCGGGGGAGGGGGCAGAGAACTGGAGCACTGTGTGTATAAGTCAGCAGTGTGATCCAGGGGGAGGGGGACAGAGAACTGGAGCACTGTGTGTATAAGTCAGCAGTGTGATCTGGGGGGAGGGGGCAGAGAACTGGAGCAGTGTGTGTATAAGTCAGCAGTGTGATCCGGGGGGAGGGGGCAGAGAACTGGAGCACTGGGTGTATGTCAGCAGTGTGATCCAGGGGGAGGGGGGCAGAGAACTGGAGCACTTGGTGTATGTCAGCAGTGTGATCCAGGGGGAGGGGGGCAGAGAACTGGAGCACTGTGTGTATAAGGCAGCAGTGTGATCCAGGGGGAGGGGACAGAGAGCTGGAGCAGTGTGTGTATAAGGCTAGTAATATTCATGTTATTGGTCTGCAGGATTCAAAATTGTGAGTTTAGTGGTCTGTGAGGTCTGAAAGGTTGGCGACCACTGCTCTAAAAGACAGAAATAAAAATCCAAAATGTTATGTTTTCCAGGGCAAAGCGATGGAAATCTTCCAATAGGGACACCTATTCCAGTGACAGCTATCTATTTCCCCTTACTTTGGATACATTTACACTTACTTCTTAATTTGTCTTCGGGGCAGGAAATACAGGGAAGTCTCCCCAACAAGACTTAGAGAGAATAACTGAGAAGCAGATAAAATGGTGTATATTCCCAACTTCATGCTTTCAGACTACAGTTGAAACTTAAAATAGAGCTATAAGGAAAAAAAAAATGGACTATGGGCTTTTTTTTTCCATTTTTGGATAAAAGAAGGGTTTATACCCTTCCAGTATTTTTCATTTATTTTTTTCATCTGTGTCCCATTTGGGAGATTTCCTTTCATTTCCTGTCCAATAGCCAAAACAGATAGTGGGGAAATCCCTGCAAATTAAGGGATTTCCTTTGGGCCCTCAAGGTCACCAAAGTTAGTACCCCCATTAAAGATTTCTCCTCTATTACGTTTCTGGGGAGATCCCAAAATTTGGGATTTTCTTATACTTTCACTTTCACTAACAGGACAAATAGAGAGGGTGAATCTCCCTAACGGGGGCACAGATGAAAAAAGACTCCACTCTGTCCAATACAAAAAAAAAAATGTTTTGCCTTTAGTTTTAAATGCTCAAACCGAGTGTGTATAAAGAAGTTATCTTCAGTGAAAAACCACATGTCAAAATGGTGAGCAGATCCAGAGATATATGTACGTGAAATTATATTCAAATAATTTTTCTACCTTTTGAACCTCCCTACTGGTGAAAATCCAATCACAGGACTGGTCACATCACATTACAGCACCAACAATGAGACCTGGGTGGTAGGAGGGTGTAGGAGGGACCGGGCAGATGTGTGATAAGTTTAAAAAGAAGTTCCAGTCAACAAGAGAAACTAAACAGTAAACCGTCAATGTTAATCAGTGAACGCAGGCATTGTGCTTAAATGAGTATCTCTTGAAAGTAATAGCAACTACCATTTACTGCCATCCCTTCCCCACAAACTGACCAGCATATACCACTTGCACCCCATCCTACTGGACTGACCTCCAACCCCTGAACTAACCTGCGCCCATTACATTACACAATCAGTACTGTGGCATATACTCACACACAACTGAGGCTATCAAATACCAGGCACCCATACCCCTCTGCAGACAGGCGGGCATTTACAGCTCACCACTGACACCCTACCAGGCTTTCAAGCACCTGCATTCAACACCTCCCCCCCAGCCATTAATATTAGGAGGCTTGCATCCATACAATGGAGGAGCGCTCACTATGTGCATCAGGCCCAAGATCTGCCACCAAGGTGCATCAGCCAACAATCATTGCATTTCCAACCTATAGCAGAACATACCATTTCCTATATACGGTATATCAAACTATCTTGCTGGAAAATCAGCAGATTTCTGAATGGATTGACAGTTGAAGAATTCCTTTAAAGTTTAACTAAAGGCAAAACTTTTTTTAAAATTTTGGATAGAGTAAAGGTGGATTAGAACACCTGTCAGTTTTTATTGCTGTCTGTGCCCTCATAAGGGAGATTCACTCTATTTTTCCTGTTTTCTGTAAGGGCCCTTTCACATGGGCGGACCCATCAAGTTCGGTTCGCCTGGCAGTTTTTCAAACGGACCAGTTTGGATCCTCCAGTCTACTCTATGGATCGGCAGATGTCAACGGATATGCGTGTGTTGGCACCCACCGACAACTGTTTCGATCCCCTTAAAACAGACAGATGGGGGATCTGTTCCCCATCAGTCTCGCTGATTGGATGACAGTCGGACAGACAGTCTGTTTACATACGACTGCGCATAGAGGGAAGTGGGCTGCGTTCATGTCCGCTCTGTCATCCAGGGATCAGAAGACAGATCCCCCGCTGAGCCGCCCACGTAAGAGCCCTTATCATCAATAGTAAAAAATTTAAAATTTAAAAATACCAAATTTTTCGGTTAATGCTAGAACAGTAATAGAGGAGAAATATTCCAATTGGGGACACAAATTCTGGTAACCCTAGTGACACCCCAGGATTCCCTGACTTTGGAGGGATTTCCTGTCACTTCCTGTTTTAGCTATGAGAAGGAGGTGAGAGAAGTCTCCACTATTGGATACAGATGGCAAAACAAAACAGAAATTTGAGACGGGTTATAACCCTCTCTTACTATATCCAAAATGGAAAAACACCAGTGCAAATAGGCACCAATAGAAGCCATTTCTTGACTGGTGGTACCTGCAGTACTTGTTCTGGGGCAGTGGAGCTACACCTATCGCTTATTGCCCTGGAACTATTATATGGCATATAATTCTGGGACTGGTTGCATTCACCAGATGCTCATCACGTAAGTGTGTTGCAT
Organism: Aquarana catesbeiana; assembly: GCF_042186555.1. Lineage (NCBI taxonomy): Eukaryota > Metazoa > Chordata > Amphibia > Anura > Ranidae > Aquarana > Aquarana catesbeiana. The sequence goes on from NC_133329.1 coordinate 338,194,912, forward strand.
CATGACAAATTTGTTTTAATCTCACAATGTTTGTTAAAAATCAAAATACCTAAGAAGAGAGCAGTTTATTGTAATACTTATGAGAGGTTAGAAATATACCTGTTTCATCAAACATAATTCTTTGGCATGGAGCTGTGGATGTGATATCACAGTAGAACAATCCACCCGATACATTCGCTTTCTGACCGCTGAAGGCTTTTGCTCGAGGTGCACCGACCAACAGACTGTAAACAAGGGAGATTGGGTTTAGATTCCTGGCAAATAGCTGTATTAGATTTCATCAGTAAATACACTTTAGCACAAAGATCATTATTAAAGTGGTTGTAAAAATCCATCATGAAATCTGAATGAAAGCACATGCTTCGCTCCTTTGTTATCAGCATGAGTTACTTCTAAGAAGTTTTTCCAACATATGAGACAAATTTGTGTCAGAGAGGGGGGAGAGCTCAGAACAGAGCTTGTCTATTTACGTGTTCCATTCCACCAATCAGCTCTCACACACTAACTAAAGCCTCTCGGCCCCCTCCTCTGTGATACTAACAGATTGAGAAAGATTTTAACAGGATTCTATCCTTTTGAAGGGTACGGGTGCAGATAAAAAAGTAGAACTTATGTAGGAGGATTTGTTTCATCTCTGTGTATCATCCAAGGCTGTTCAATTCACTGGGTATACGTGAGAGATTACAAGCACTTTAAAAGAACCAGCAAATCTCAAGTTTACAAAAGTAAGTGTAGGCAGGGATAGGTAGTGCAGGCATTTTCTTTAAAAAATACTTAAATACTGATATAACATGTATTTAAACACTCAATGACAATCTAGATGTACTGTAATAAACAGTTATTTAAATCAAACAAATCAAGCTGGAAGATTAAACAAGAGAGCAGAGATGTAACCTAAGCAGTATGCTGCTGCTCCTTCACTATCCAATCATAACTTTGACCAAGCTGTATTGCTTTGGGTGTTATGGGGAAAAGAAAATGTAGATTACCTGGAAAATCACTAAACAGTATGGGGTTGATTTACTAAAACTAGAGAGTGCATAATCTGGTGCAGCTGTGCATGGTAGCCAATCAGCTTCTAACTTGTTCAAATAAGCTCTGGCAATAAAACCTGGAAGCTGATTGGTTTCTATGCAGAGATGCACCAGATTTTGCACTCGCCAGTTTTAGTAAATTAACCCCTATATGTACATGTCAGGTGAAAAAAAAGCATCAAATTGTCTAAACAGTTGTTGCCAGATTCTAGTCTTGCTTGATTATTGGCACAGTGGTGCAGTCAGGCAGTGTGGGGTCTGCAAGGCTGGAAAACAATACATATAGGGCAGAAGCCTAAAGGGATTTTGTTTTTATATTCTCCCTTTTCCCTCTCTTTGCATTTTAATGCAATTAATACTGCAAGAAACTTTGTTGTCTACGGCATCTAATGAAGCTGTTTTTGGACTGACCAAGTAAAGATCCCATATTCATGTTCTCCTGCAACACTACCAGACAATATTTTTTGGGGTAAACTACCATTGAGCAGGCTCCTCTGTTCGATATTCTCATCTGAGATGGGCTAGCAGCATCTGATTTCTCCCCATCTCTTCTCACATAGGCATAAACATAAATGGTAGGCTATGCCAAGCGTTCATGTTTATGGAAGAATCAGCTGAGACTCATGCTTGTATATATGATTGTCCTCATGAATCTATGGCTGTCCTTAGGCTATCAACTTAGGAAGCCTTCTACAAAGTACAACAATTTGGGCCTCCGATTCCACGTCTCCACATTTTGTGGAGCCAGCGCCTTTCTTATTGGTTCACGCTTGTAGCTTTTAAAAGCAAATACATATAATAAGATAAAGAAACAAGCATCAATGCCCTGATAAAATTCAACACCCTAGGCCAAATGCCCAAAATGGCATTTCACAGTTGCAGACGTATGCGATTTATACGTCGGTGACTACAGAACAAACTTTTACTTTCTTTCTGAATATGAAAAGGTGCGTTTACTTTCACTTCATTTTCTTAAAGACCCCTTTCACACTGAGGCGTTTTTCAGGCGTTTTAGCGCTTGATATAGCCTCTAAATAGCACCTCCTATTCGTTTCAGTGCGTCTTTTCACACTGGGGCGGTGTGCTTGTGGGACGTTAAGAAAAGTCCTGCAAGCAGCATCTGTGGGGCGGTTTGGGAGCGCTGCCCACCTGAAAAGCGGTTCGGCAGCGCCCCCTTCTTTGGAGTTATAAGCGCCCTGCTAGCGGCCGAAAAGCGCTGCTTAAACAGCACTAAAGCGCCGCTAAAACGCAGCTAAAACGAGCTTTAGCGCTAACAAGGCTGCGGCCTCAGTGTGAAAGGGGTCTTAATATCATACAGAGTTCGTGCTCTAAACATTGAAAATCCATACTGATATTAAATCTACTTGAAACGTTGGACATAAAAATGACATTGTCACAATGACCTACAAACATTTTAACAAATATTCTATTCATTCTCTCTGAGCTGAAGGAGGCTTATTGCTGGTAAGGTCGCTGCTGCTAATCTTCAGTAATTGAATGTGAGAATGATACAATAGACTTGCAGAGACTCAGTCACACCATTGGCAGATGTGATGAGTGTGGACACAAAGGGTTATTCACAGCCGCAGCCCACTGTTGATGGCTAAAACTAATACAGTTAAGTGATGGAGAATTTTATTGCTTAAATGAATAGAGCTATCGGTGGTAACTTCTGTATTGACCTAATTCTTCTGAAATGGACTAAACTAAAATTAAGTTAGAAGCACATTTATTTGATGCACTTCTAAGATTAGAAGTTTGCAATGGTTTTTCAGCTTACATGCCTATGTGTGTCATAGTGCGGGGTGTCTTATTGTGTTATCAGGTTCCCACATGCTGTTGATTATCTAGGCAGATTGTACCATTTAGAAGCAGGTCTGCAGATAACTACTATATCTCTATATAGATGGAAAAACCACAGGGAAATGCCACCAGAGATTGTTGATCCACAGAACACAATAGCTCCACTGGAGGGATTCCCCATCAACACTGACTGTATTGATGGGGAAATCGAGCGATTTTCTTCCCTCCAACCTGTGGTTGCAGGAAGGAAAATCACATCATCTATGGCAGGGGTAGGCAACCTTTTGAGCACAGTGTGCCGAAAAATGTTTTCAAAGAAATTGAGCGTGCCGATTTTATAGCAAAAAAATGTCAACTTCACACACTCAATCACGAAAAGGATTTTTTATAAAGTAAATGCTGTAAACTACTTTAGTAGTGACAAATTAACATCCTGCACTCTCACGACTCAGATCAGCCCCAATTCCTGCAACTCCACACCTCAGATCACTGTCCCCCCCCCTGCAGATCTGTCCCACCACTGTACCCCCCTGCTCATCTGCCCCACCACATCTGCACCACAAGTAACCCCCTGCTCATCTGCCCCACCAATGTACCCCCATTCTCATCTGCCTCACCACTGTAACCCCCTACACATCTGCCCCACCACTGTAACCTCCTGCTCATCTGCTCCACCAATGTACCCATGTTATCATCTGCCTCACCACTGTAACCCCTTACACATCTGCCCCACCACTGTAACCTCCTGCTCATATGCCCCACCAATGTACCCACGTTATCATCTGCCTCACCACTGTAACCCCCTACACATCTGCCTCACCACTGTAACCCCCTGCACATCTGCCCAACCTCTGTACCCCCTTGCTCTTCTGTCCCACCACTGTACCCCCTTTCTCATCTGCCCCACCAATGTACCACCCTGCTCTTCCGTCGCACCACTGTACCACCCTGCTCATCTGCCCCACCAATGTTCCCCCTTTCTCATCTGCCCCACCACTGTACCTCCCTGCACATCTGCTCCACCGCCGTACCCCCATGCTCTTCTGTCTCACTGCTGAACCATCTTCTCATCTGTCCTAACACTGAACTTATCTGTTCATCTGCCCCACCACTGTAACCCCCTTTCTCATCTGCCCCACCACTGTACCTCCTGCACATCTGTCCCACCACTGTACCCCCTGCTCTTCTGCCCCACCGATGTACCCTCTTCTCATCTATGATATGCAGAGTGGTGAAAGGAAGCAGAGATGAGACTCATCTACCTGTCCTGGCACACTCATCCTGCTGATCCAACTCTCGCATCCAGCCCACGTGCTTGTATGGGATGTATGTGATGTATGTGATGTCACATACAAGCATCTGGAATGGATGTGCAGTGATGATCTCAAGTCAGGGGCATTTTCTGAAAGCCGTGGGCCTGTGTGCAGGATCATAAGTTGGGTTCCCGCAGCTGAGAAAAAGTGTGGTGCTCTGCGCCACAGCAAAAGTTGGGTTCGATTTTCATTGCGCTGAATACTGTCTGTGGCTTAAAGGGACGCAGAGTGCAGGGGTTCAGTAGTAAGTGATGCAAAGATTCAGGAATAATTTCAACAAAGTTACCAGAAGCTCAACAGTAATTCCACAAATTGTCACCTGATTGTGGTTTTCTCAATCACAGTGAAATCCCTTCTTTCTGAGATTGGTAGTGGCTACCAAGCGAGTCATCTTCCTCCAGATGGTGGACGGGGCTAGCAGGACTGTGATTGGCTTTAGCAGTGGCCAATGACTGTCCTCCTTCTCCTGGAAACAGGGACAGCCCCCCATCCCAGCAGAACTGCACCCAATCTCTCCCCCATCACAAAAGCTGACGATCGCAGCTACAGCAAAGTTAGAGAACCACACAATGTTTCCCATCTTTTACAATGTGTGGGGGCGCAGTGCCTCCGCCTCCCCTGACCCTTCCCTGCACTGCTCTGCTGATGGGGAAGGAGTCGAGTTCCGGCAGAAGAGGCTTTGTGTGCCACTTGCGGCACCAGTTCCGGAGGTTGCCTACCCCTGATCTGTGGCCTGCCTAAAGGCCCAAACACATTAAGAAAATCGTAAGTAAAATTCCGCACAATGAACGATCTGCCCCACTTTCTGACCGTTAGTATAGTGCTTTGGACAGCCGATTCCGTCTTTTTGGATGACAAAAACAGAAGGTGCAGGCTATAAAAGTTTTATCGTATGTAAACATAATGTCAGATTTTCGTTTAATTAGTACAGTTTCCGTCCGAAAAAAATGTATGTAAGACTACGCATGCTTGGATATGAAAGAATACATACAAAACAATTCAACACATTACAACACTTCTGAAGTTGTATTCGGTCGTACAAAAAATTTCGTATGTTGAGTAACTTCTTCTCTTTCGATGTGAGACTAGCATGCAACAAAAAACAAAAGAATATTCCTACGATAATCTTATCATGTGTACCAGGCTTTAGAGGCAAAGCCTACTTAAAGGTAATATGTTCCAGCAGCTTCTTCTTTTATTAAACTTTATTGCCTAAAGTTTCTCATCTGGTACTGTCAATACTTCAAATACTCAATATGCCACATTCCAAAGTAAAGACTCTGACATTTTAATAGCTGAATAAAAGGGAGCAGGCCAAGGCTTAATCCCAACATGGGCATAAATCAAGGCCTATTTTATTACACACTTAATTAATTAATTAGGCTCCAAAATAGAGGGAGGTCCACTGAATTTAATATCTCACAACTCACAAATCTCATTTGTAACTGTTGCCAACTTTACCAAACAGGAGAAGAAAGAAAATAATTCCTGAACCTCCAAGACCAGCCAGCTCAATTATTTAGACCCAAATATCTTCTCCCTGTGCTTGCAGACACACTCCAAACACATGCTAGTAGGTTAAAGTGGTTCTAAATGCTCAAGATTTTTTTTTTGTGCAAAAAAAAACCTTCTCTGTGTAGCAGCCTCCCTAATACTTACCTGAGCGTCATCTTGATCCAGCAATGTGCACGAGAGCCTCGACTGTCCAGGGATTCTCCCTTCTTAGTGGCTGAGACAGCAGCAGGAGTCATTGGCTCCTGATGCTGTCAATCACAGCCGGTGAGCCAATGAAGAGAGGGGGCAGAGCCTGCTTGGGTGCCCCCCACTGCAAGCTGCATCAGCAGATGAGCCAAAGAGGAGAGGGGCGGGGCCTGCTTGGGTGCGCCCAATGCAAGCTGCTTGCAGCAGGTGAGCCAATGAGGAGAGGGTACGGGGCCTGCTTGGGTGCCCCCCTTGCAAGCTGCTTGCTCCGGGGGCACTTAGCAGGAGGGAGGGGCAAAAAGCAGAGGCCCGAGAAGAGGAGGATGCAGGCTGCTTTGTGTAAAACCACTGCACAAAGCAGGTAAGTATGACATGTTTGTTATTTTAAAATAAAAAAAAAAATAAAGCCTTTAATATCACTTTAATTTTCTGCTGTCTAAACTGGCCCTAGTATGCGTTTGTATGCATGTGAGGTTGGGACGTTAGATTGTAAGCTCCTTGAGGGCAGAGACTGATGTAAATGTACAGTATGTAAAGTGCTGCCTAATTTGACAGCTCTATATAAATACCGTATCTATAATTAAATAACAATAAAAATATTTGTTGGTAATCATAACTCTGGATATTATGAGCTGCAAGTAAATCCATTGTTGTTTGTGCCATTGCTACTGCATGCAGAGCAGAATTCCACAGCTTAAGCGCTACTAACTTGTTTGTAGAGTCATCTTTTGATCTACCAACAGATATTTAGTTTAAGAGTGAATGTATATAAACGCAATGTTGTTGGAAAAGTTAAAAGAGATTATGTGTGGCCAGCTTTAGCTTCATGAAAACTTGTAGCATAACAAAATAGAGAAGCCACATGCAATAACATGTCAACTAACCTAATATCATCTTTTATTAGTCTGCTTACTTCCTCTAAGCTGCTTAAATTACAGTATATTCTTGTTTGGGTGCTACAGATTACTGCATGCCACTGCTGGTGATGATTTTAGTAAATAAAAGGTAAACTCCAGGCAAGCCACTAAACACACAATATTAAGACACATATAAGGGTCTGTTTGACTCGCCAAAAAATTTGCAATGCTGTGCAGTCAGTCTTGTGTTCAAGGCTTACAGTGTTTCTTAAAATTGAATCTGATTCTTTGCCATTTATGGACAAAGGAAATTATTGAATATAAAATAGCATAAAATGTGTGTTTTTTTCTGTTTCAGTATATTTATTGAAGTTTTTTTCCAAAATTAGGGGAATCCACAACACAGGTGGTGCATATTAAAACAGTAAGAACAGGTATAAAGGGGGAATCAAATATTATGCCACCAGCTACTCCCAACCCAAGAGGATGCCAGGTAAAGTAGGAATTCAACATACAGAAAAGGGTCATATGAAGCCAACAGCCATCCCACTCGGAAAGCCTCCCCCCCAAGGAAAACATTAGAACCAGACTTCACTATCACCTATCAGCACGCTGGGATGGGCCTTGGGTAAACATAATACGCAACCACAAGTGATAGCAACTCAACTAGATAAAAGAGGAAATGCGTATCCAAGAAAGAAAAGGGGCAGAAGAGGAAATAAAAGGAAGAAAGACAAAGAAAAGAATGAAGGGAAGGAATAGAAGAGAAGAAGGATGAGACACAGCAAAAGGGAAAGGACTGTCCGACCGCCCACCACCACCGCCCACACCCCTCTGTCAGCTGGAAGTTGGAGATACTTAACCAAAGGATCCCAAACAAATTTGTGTTTTTTTTAATCTTCCTGAAGTTCAACTTTAACCAAACTGTCAATGATACATTCCATACTCTCAAAAAAACAAAACATTTCTACCCTCTGAACCAAAAACAAGCACTTTCAAAATGTCCCATTGTTTGGATATGCCACTTGGCAGAAAAAAAATCATGTTTCCTAAAGAATTTTTGGCCTGTAGCAGTAAATGAAGCCCTTCTCGAATAGCTTTCTACCTATGTGTCAGTGGTGGCCTGTCCATAAGGGGCGCCGCCCCCCTAATCTCTATACGCCTGGCCCCTAATCTCCATGCAGGCCGTCAGATGCATAGAGCTCTATGGGTTTTTTTATTTTTAAGCAAGATTAGAGCCGGAGACTTGCGAGAGGGGCTGTCTAGCGGGACGGCGGGTTGGAAGTGGGGGGTTTGTTTGCGCCCCCCCCCCCAAAAAAATGAAGCACCAGCCGCCACTGCTATGTGTATTCCAGACACCAGTTTCTGTGGGGGGGAAGAACTACAATGCTCTGGCTGAGACCACCCACTGGATGCAGATGTACTAAGTGGTCATGTGACCTGAACCAGAAAGCTTTGGGTAGAAAAACTGCAGGAAAGTGGTGTATCACATCTGTCTTGATTTTTTAATCCTTTCCTAATGGTGAGGTTTGGAGGTGAGGTTTGAGCTTGCTACTACCAAAGGGTTTTTGTGGCGAATCCTTAAGATTTATGACAGTTGTAATTTGCAAATTTTTGGACCAAAAATGTGCAGGTTCCCCGCTAGAAATAAGAAACAACCTGTAATGCTGTGTAGCCTTTTCCTTGGTCAGCTGGGTTACAAGACACAATAAATTGAAGTAATTACTAACCCAGTCCTGTCTATAAAAGAGAAGCCTTATTATGGCTGCCAAATGCGAAGTGTGTGTTGGAGCTGCAAGGGTGAGCCAACAATTCTGTTTTTTCACATCAAACAAGGTCCCTTTATTTACTGAAACTTCTAAATGTACGCTTCAATAAAGTTAAAAAAGAAAAACCTGTTTAAAAAAAAAGTTGATAAATATACTGTATTTATCGGTATATAACACGCACATTCATTATAATAGGGAAGTTTCAGGAAAAAAACTGAAATATTTAATAAGGAACTTTGAAGCAAAAGTGCCAGTGCCCATCTGCAGCCTCACCATTGCCATCAATGCAGTCAAATTAATGCCCATCTGCAGCCTCAGTGAAGCCTCATCAGTCCACATCAATGCAACCTCACAAAGTGCCATCAATGCAGCAGCCTCACCATTGCCGTCAATGCAGCAGCCTCACCATTGCCATCAAATTACATACAGTGAGAATCTCCTATGATAGACAGAACAGTGGTCCAATGGCGGCCCAGGAGACGGGACTTCCTATTACAGAGGCCGCCAAGTAAAAAGGAGATTCTCACTGTATGTAATCTGATGGCGCTCGTCCCGCCCCCTCTCCCTGTCTCCTCCGAGGCAGCTAAAATTGAAGTATCGGCATATAACACGCACACGCTGTTTGCACCCGATTTTCAGGATGAAAAAGTGCGCGTTATACGCCAATAAATACAGTACTTAGCTCCTGTACTGCATTATTTCAGCAAGATTCAGCAGAATGCACAGTGCAGGAGCATTGCCTTGAAAGATTTGGTCTACTCAGCATTCCTCGGGAACTCACCAGAAGAATGGTGACATGACCCTCAACTAGGTGGTGCAAGCAGAAGCCGCGGTAAGGTAAATACATTTACTAGTTTCAAAAGTATAGAAACTTAAGCATTTAAAAATGAAAAGGTCACACCAAACAGTTCTTTAAGCTAAACACTGCAATAACAACTATCTGTTCAATAAAATACACTATACTTTCCCTTTAATGCACATTTTATTATGTTTGCTTCTGCTTTCATAATTATTATTCTTAATGTAGTTTAATTTAATATACATGATATGCAGTTAGGCAAAAGGTTTCTTAGATTTAGCTGTAAAAAAAAAATAGTATAAAATCCCTGTGTGAGACCGGCACTGGGGGGAACAAGTGAATCAGCAACTTTGTGTTATTATTGTGCAAACCCCCTCCCCAAGCAAATTTAATTAGGCTGGGAAAAAAAACATTACCAGTCTACCAAAACAACACTGTACTGTCTCTCCACTAATTGTGTCCCTTTCCCATGCGGAAACATTTCATTGTTTTATCCTCAGCTGAGAGCGCCCCACCATGAGGGTTCTATAGTGTGCTAAAACTGTGTAATACAAACATCTCTTCTAATAACTCTATAAAGAGGTAAGATTGTATCCTCCAGAAGAAGTCTATATACGGTAAATATGGCAACACATCATACAATTTGAAATCTGAAATCTTAAAATGTTACTAAACCCAGGACCCTGCATTCACTATATCTGGTCTTCCACAGTTCACAGAACATGGAAATGCAATTACTTTTGTAAATATAAACTGCTAAATACGTTTTCTCATCAGCAATATATAGCAGTCTTGTGACTTCTCTCAGTGTCTGGTTAAAGCTAATAGGAGGATTTTTCATTCTCCTCTGACTGTCCTATGAGGCTGCAGAACCCCTGACCCTCTGTCTGGACAGTGCTGATTGGCCCTGAACTGATCACATGCACCTTCCCAAGAAAAAAAATCTTTCTAGCAATACACACCAAACTGAGACTGTGCAGAGTGCCCCCAAGACTCTATTCAATCAGGTGATAGATTGGGGACTCTGGAAGAAGGGGAGGATCAGAGAGGACAGGATCAAACAGTCTTTTTACTCAGTGCAGAAGATTACTCCTTGGGTTCCCCAGTGAGTATAACAAGCATGCTTTACGCCATATACAGACTGATTTTTACTGTTGTGGGTTTAGTAACACTTTAGAAGACATACACAACTAGATTTATGAACCAACGTTTGTATGAACATTCTTGCAGAAATTCTTAGCACATTCGATGACTTGACAAAGTTGTTCAAAAATAGTTCAAAATTTCATTTGCATTTAACATTCGATTGTGGAATGAATGAACTTTCCCAAACAAAAGCCACATTCACTGTGAGAAATGTTCAAATTCTGCTCCTTAGAATTTCCTTGTCACTGAGGTCAAAAACGAACACCAATTTGACCCCGTTAAATAGAAATCTAACAAATGTTAAATTTCAAACAAAATTCTACTAGTGTATGGCCAGCTTTATGGAGCAGGGAGCCATCGCTTTGTATAGTATAGTACGATTGCTGCATGGCCAGAAGTAGGCTGCAGGCCCATATACAGCCAGAATTCTGTATCTGAGGTCTGGCATTGTATTTTGTAATATGAGAAAGGGTAGCATTTGGTGGGCACAAGAGTTTGTATAGGCAGAAAGTTTTTTTTCATTATTGCATTCTATGCACTAGGGTAAAAAAATGTCTGCATGCATCTACCCTGGCAGCCCTCCCTAAATACATACCTTAGCCCAATCTTGATCCAACGGTGTGCACAAGAGCTGAGGCTGCATTGGCTCACTCACTCCTCATTGGTTCAGACACAGCAGCGAAAGCCATTGGCTCCCGCTGCTGTCAATTAAGGCCAGTGATAAGGAGCGAGGGCGGGGCCGAGACATGCTATGTTTGTCTTATGGACACACAGAGCAGGGCTTGGGAGCAAACATGCACAAGTGCCCCCATAACAAGCGGCTTACTATGGGGGCACTCGGCGGGGGGGATTTATATCTATGCGCTGAATCAATGCATCATGTTAGCATATTGAAGTGCCATTCATTTTGAACAACACACTAAGGCAACACAACATAGTGCACTGTGTGACATGACTGATAGTTAGAACATTTCTTTGCACTGACAGTCCATTGAGCTCATTAGACTGCCTTAGGCCTTGTTCACAAAGAGCACGGAGGCCCAAATACCAAGAACATTCAGTTTTCTTCTGCTGTGTTTTTGAGGCCTCTCACCCGCACCTGCCTGCCTGTCGAGCAGCTGTGTCCTTGCAGCGGCTGCATTCGGATTGACATGAATGGGCTTCCTGCACACAGCTGGCTAGAAAAAAAACATCTCACTCACGGTATACAGTCCTCAGCGCTTGTGTGAACGAGGTCTTATTGCACAATATGTTAATGCATGACATAACGCACATTAACACAGGTGCATTCATGTACTTCACAAATGTTAAAGGGCCCTCATATGTTTTTTTCATACAGTAGTTTATATTTTCTATTTTTTGGTCAGGTTTTGTACAAGACAGAAAACTACATAAGCTGCATTTAAGAAAAGCCTGACATTACAGAATGACACAATGCCTAATTCTGTATGATCACTGGAGCGAGGAGATAAGATTTCATAAGCTCTCATTGTGGAACACAAACTCTACAAAGTGCATACACCACAGCTGCTGTCCCGGCATGTGAGGTGTCAGTTTACTTCAAAACAAGGTACTGCCTGCTTTCACCACTAAAAGTGATTTATAAACCTGGAGAAAGCAAGAGATAAGTGATGGAAGGTTGAGACTTGCCAAAAGTGGAAAAGAATTTGGACTAAAACCCTGATTTAGATTGCTGTCAAAAAGGGTGGGGAAGGTGAACTGACATAGGAGATCTAAGGAACAAGAAGACTGTCATGTATTAAATGTGTTTGTATTATCCATGGCAACCGATTACCATCCAACTGTCTATTTTTTAAAACTGAACTCCAGGTAGAACTGAAAATATACATGTGTAAACTATCTCGTCTTTTGCCCTCTTCCCCTGATCCATCCTAACCCACCCTCCACAAATGCACGTTTACCACAATCAGGCAGGCCGTAGTTCCATGGTCTGTTTACATTCTGCATTGCAAGTCTTCATCTTTCTGGCTGCACCTGCGCATTAGTGCCCCCTAGACTTCTACAGCCTTGTGTAGACCCTATGGGGCTGTGTACATTTCTATAGGGCTGTGTAGACTTCTGTGGGGCTGTGTAGACTGCTATGAAGCTGTGTGGACTTCTACAGGGCTGTGTAGACATCTATGGATCTGTGTAAACTTCTATGGGGCTATGTAGACTTCTAGGGGCTGTGTAGACTTCTATGGGGCTGTGTTGACTTCTAGGGGGCTGTGTAGACTTTTATGGAGGTGTGTAGACTTCTATTGGGCAGTGTATAGTTCTATAGAGCTGTATAGACTTCTACAGGGCTGAGTAGACTTCTTTTGGATCTGTGCAGACTTTTAATGTGCTGTGTAGACTTTTGTGGGCCTGTGTAAACTTCTACAGGGCTATGTAGACTTCTGTGGGCCTGTGTAGACTTCTATGGGACTGTACGGAGTTCTGTGGGGCTGAGTAGACTTCTTTGGATCTGTGCAGACTTCTAATGTGCTGTGTAGACTTCTGTGGGTCAGTGTAAACTTCTACAAGGCTGTGTAGACTTCTATGGGACTGTACAGAGTTCTGTGGGGCTGTGTAGACTTCTATGGGGCTGTGTTCCAAGGCTGGAAACACAGTGCACACAAGCCTTTTAATGTTGCAACCTGTTGACTGGACAGTAAAATGTTTAGAGGCGTAGGCAAGGTTTGGCTTTAAAATTCCAACCTGCAGGGAACGCATATGGACACCCATAGGGGTGAATGACTGTACACACTTTTACTTGTGTTAACATCAATGCTTTTTTGCTTTGGCTTTTACCTGCACATGCACACATGATGGATTCCACAAATGCAAAACTTCCATGTTTGGGGAATACATCATTTGCATATGCACAGGTAAACACAGACACAGAAAATATCGCCATTTTTATGGGTATACTCACATACACCTCTATGAACAGCTGTGCATACCACCTGGGCTCCCTGGTCGCAGAAAAAGACACTGGGATTTTTAGACCAGTCCCTGCCCTGCAACTCCAAACGTCTGTATGAATGAGGCCTAAAGGAGCAGCAAACTGCTCATGGTTCTCTATCCTCTTGTCACTATCAGCACATGTGCATGGAAGAGCCTGTTTGTTTTTTTGTGATGTCCCTGTCTCTCCCAGTCTGAGAACTGCTGTGCAAGAGATAAGTAGGCGAGTATCTAGACAGATTTAGTTACTCATTCTAGTTGTACTGTGAGTATATATATATATATATATATATATATATATATATATATATATATATATATATATATTATATGTAATGGGTTTTGAATAAATATTCACATTCATTAAAGATTGTGCTGCCACTTTTCCTGAATGGAAAAAAAATGGCTAAAACCATTTTAGCTTCTACTCCCCCTTCCCAGAAATATTCAATCTCCAGTGGGCATCCCCATTACCATGGTAACCAAATGCATTCATTTTTGCTGTTCCCCCTTTGGTTGCTAGGATGCTGACACAGCAGCCAATGACACTGTGGCTTGGCCATCAGGGTCCTAGCAACCAATGGCACTGTGTGGCATTGTTTGCCTGGCTAGGCCAGATGGCCTCACTGGTTGGTAGGACACAGTGGCATTGGTTGTTGTGGTGCAGGCAGCACCAGAATCCTAGCAACCAGCTCAGTAATGTTGCCTTGTGTATACAGGGCAATGTTACTGAGCTGCAGTGAGGATGGAGTGTCCAGTATGGACACTTTGGACTCAGTGCCATCCCCCACTAAGGCACACCCCTGCCTTTGATATTTTTGAGAAGAAAAAGAAAAGCCGCTCTCAAAGCACAGGTTCCAAATGATACACACCCTTGACGGGCACTTAGGTGCAGGCTCTGCTGGGATCAGAGAACAAATGAATAAGCCTGGGCGGCAGCACTCGGATACTACACCATTATTCGATTAAAATCCAACGTACAGCAGTCAATCCATAGGGTACAAAAGAGGGGGATGCAAGCAGCTTACATGTTTCACACCTGGATCTGGTGCTTAATCATAGCATGATTAGGCTATGATTAAGCACCAGATCCAGGTGTAAAACATGTAAGCTGCTTGGCTTGCATCCCCCTCTTTTGTACCATATGGATTGACTGCTGTATGTTGGATTTTAATCGAATAAAGATGTTGTATCTGAGTGCTGCCGTCCAGGCTTATTCATTTGTTCTTTGATATTTTTGAGGCTATTTGGGCAAGTGAATGACACTCCTGCTCACTGAAACCATTTTCGTTGTCTAATCTTTTGATGAAAGAGGGATGGAAGCATTCTGGATTTTTATTCTAAATATTCTCCCAAGAATTAGGAATCTCGCAATCTGTTCCCTGGTTTCTTTGCACAGCTAAAACCATGTTGGTTGACTTGCACACAAATTGGCCATCAAGTGTTTGGTGTCTTTAAAATATGAACTGTAGTAGGGACATTAGATCTTACACTCCTCCAAGGACAAGGACTGACTTATTTTTACGAGAAATTTCTGTAAGGAAAGTAGAGATTTTACTAACTGAACTCCAGACAAACTTAAGGGATAAGGATAGTCTTTGGGACAGAAAAACCTAGAGAGCACTATATTATTTGTCAGACATTCTAATTCTTCCATGCTCTACTAAAAGTGTTTTTGCTTGCGTTCCATTGGAAAGAATTCCTATCACTTCCTGCCTTGGCATGAACTGAGGGCCCATGTTTCAAATAGGGACAAAGACAGCAATACTAACCTAACAATGGAGCCTGCTGACTACACACTGTCATCAGTCATTCTGTACATGTGCATCTATCGCAGGAATTACTCATTTAGGGCTCATTTACACCATTGTGGTGCTTTCATATGCCTTTGAAAAAAGTACATCATGCTACATTTTTTTGCATGAAAATGCACCAAAACGCATATAAACACAACCGAAAGCACTGCAAATGCATGCAAATGCAACTCAGTAAAAAAAAAAAGTATTGCAAAAAAAAAAGAAAAAAATACCAGAAATGGGACAAAAATGGACTGCAAGCATGCTGCAAATGCATTACAAATGCATGTATGCAGCTAAATGCAGCTCCAGATCACCAAGGTGTATTCAGCTGTGTGGGCCCAGAACATATGATACAGCTGCATTTAGATTCCGCAATAAAAAAATGTACACATTACAGAACCAAACCAAGCGTATTTTTCATTTGTGTGTATGAGCCCTAAGAGGATGTTAGTAGAAGTTTGCATTGTCATTATGTAACAAAATCCAGACTTCCTATACATACAAGGCTTTGTTTCCCTATGGGGAGATGCTGGCATCCACTCTCATCATTATGGTATCCTGTAGATAATTCCCATTGGACAGCACATAGTAAACATTATTAATATACTTTGGGGACTACAAACACCACTGAGACATAAAGCACAAAATGACTCATACACTATTATGTTACTACTTCCCAGAATACTTACAAGCAGCTTACACCTTCATTTTGGCTGGCAGCATCTAGCCAGTAAAATATTAATAATATTACATAATTTTAGATATAATTGTAAATACAATATGTTATTATAAAGATCATCAATGAGAAATAGGATGTCTGTGGCTACCTATCATATGTGAGGCTAGGTTCACACTATTGTGGCTGGGGAAATTAGTGTAAATCGGATGCATTCTCACTCCTGTATGCACTACCCTTTTGCAGATACAAGGGGATGCCATTATTTCTTTTTGGCACCCCCACACATTAAAACACGCATTTTATGGTGCGTGAAAATGCATGGTGCAAAAGTATCATGTGGTTCCATGAGGCCACATTTTAAAAAAAGGCTCAGGGAGTTTTTCCCTGTGGGATACACAGGTACAACAGCCCATTCAAATGAATGGGCTGCTCTGCCCTCGCATACGCAGCACACACCAACTGCATCAGTGTGAATCTAGGCTTAGATTGAAAGGGCCAGTATAATGCAACAGTATTCTGGACACTGTATTTGGCATTACCTGTAATCATAGTCTTCAGCATAGGCATTCTTTTTTTTATATGCCTTTTTTTTGGGAGTTTGTCTATGGGAATGTTTGACCATTCCTCCAGAAGCGAATATGTGAGGTCATGCAATGATGTTCGACAAGTCATCCCAAAGGTGTTCTATCGGGTTAAGGTCAGGACTCTGTTCAGGCCAGTCAAATTCCTCCAACCCAAACTTGCTCATCCATGTCTTTATGGACCTTGCTTTGTGCACTGGTCCAAATCATTTGGTGGAGGGGGGATTATAGGGTGGGGTTGTTTTTCAGAGGTTGGGCTTGGCCCCTTCGTTCCTGTGAAGGGAACTCTCCAGGCGTCAACATACCAAGACATTTTGGACAACTTCATGCTCCCAACTTTGTGGGAACAGTTTGGGGACTGTGACTGTGCACCAGTGCACAAATCAAGGTCCATAAAGACATGGATGAGTGAGTTTAGGGTGGAGGAACTTGACTGGCCTACACTGACTCCTGAACCTCAACCCGATAGAATACCTTTGGGATGAATAAGAGCGGAGACTGCAAGCCAGGCCTTCTTGTCCAATATCAATGCCTGACCTCACAAATGCACTTCTGGAAGAATGGTCAAACACACCCATAGACACACTCCTAAACCTTGTGGACAGCCAACCCAGAAGAGTTGAAGCTCTTATAACTGCAAAGGGTGGGCCAACTCAATATTGAACCTTACGGACTAAGACTGGGATGACGTTAAAGTTCATGTGTGTAAAGGCAGGTGTCCCAATACTTTTGACAATATAGTGTATAACAGATTTACTGGCAGGATCAATAGGTAGAAAATTATGTTGCGGGAGGACTCAGAAAAAAGAAGAATGTCTTAATGCCACTGACAGAGTACATCGTATATGTAATTTTTCATTGTGCCTATAGTAACACTTCAATTTTATAGCACCAAAGTAATGACTGATAGATTATAGATCCATTGTTTTTGCAACATCTCTGCTTCTCTGCACTCTTTCTAAATTATTTCCATCATTACCTCAGAATGGGAAGAGAATTTTTATGGGACTTATACTATACAAAACTACTATGCGCTGACATGAAAATCTTTTTTGCCCATGTCAGCCAATCACATTCCATCTTCTATTCACTCAACAGCCCACAACCTCTACGACTGACACTTACCTCCCCTGCACAGCCCTTTCTGCTCCCCTGAGATGTGTGAAATGCCATACTTTCAGGTATGGGGGGACTATGTGATTCTCTCTCCCTTTTCTCCACTAAGGCAGGGCTCAGTGCCTAAGCATTCAAACGCCAACCTAAACTGTCACATGACTGCAAGGGGAGGGTCCTTAGCCCTGTGTAAGCTCCAATCCATAACATACACAGAACTTGTTCTGGAGGCTCTTGCGGGTGAACAAGGCAGTACGGCGAAAGGGACGTATCAGCAACACAGGACAGGCTATGAACTGAAACCTTTACTTTGTCCTGAGTTCCTTTTTAAAGATTCTATTGACAAAAAAGGAATGGTTTGCCTATTTAGATCAGCCTAATAAATCGGCTCTGCACTGTGCTCTGGCTGTACATATGGCCTGTTTCCCTGTGATGTGCTGTCATGTGTTATTTAAACGCAAACATGCTCAGGCTACAGCTTTGTCCTAGAGGGTTACATTCATGAAGGATTACACATAGAGAGTTACACGCAGATTCAAACTTGTATTTATTTTATTTTAAAGCTGAAGTTTGGTCAATAAAAACCTTCTCTATAGCTTTAATGACCGAACTTACTTGTAATACCATGCAGGCAGCTGTATTATGGAGAAATCTTCACTGCAGGGATGCCCCATCCTCCTCCTGATGCTGAACTTCTGGTGAGTTGAGGGTTAATAGTTTAGAGTCTTTTGTGAAGCTGCTGAGAAAAAGTTTGTGATGAGGACCCTCCCACTCCTCCCTTCTCCACCATTCAGAAAAGTTCTTTCATTGCTCAAGATCTGTGAATGAGGGAGAGAATCCTGTGACTCACCAGACCCTCCTCTATTCACAAATTATGTTAGCAGTGTTTCGTCAGATTAGACGACCCATCAGAATGTGTAACGGAAGTGACGTTTCATCGCCGCCATCTTGCTACACCTTGCACTCGCCCACAGTAAGGATAGAGTGGGAAGAGGGGCAAGCGGACATCTTGTTACACCCACCATAGTTTTGTATTTTACATTTATTTGTAACTGTAAACTGAGGTTATATCGTGAAAAACAGTACTTAGAACTCCGTTTGACTGTTTAGGTGTCGAATTTTAAAAGCAGCGAACTTCTGTCAGATTAGCCAACTGTGAGCTCAGCAGGCTTGCCGCTGCTTTCAAAATTCAACATCTAAACAATCAAACGGAGTTCTAAGTACTTTATTTCAGTATATAACCTCAGTTTACTTTTAAAAATATGCAAAACTATGATGGGTGCAACAAGATGTCCGCTTGCTCCTTTCCCATTCTATCCTTACTGTGGACGAGTGCAGGATGTAGCAAGATGGCGGCGACGAAACGTCACTTCCGTTACCAATTCTGACAGGTCGCCAAATCTAATGAAACACCGGCAGTGAAAGCAACGAAAGCCTATTTCTTTCACAGCAGCTTCACAGAAGACCCAAAGCTAAAAACCCTGCAATGTCAGAAATGAAGCCACAGGAAGAGAACGGGGCAATATACAAGAGAAGAAATCGCTGCTCAAGGTGTGTGATGAGAGACTAGGGAGTCTCATGGAGTGGCTGCCTTGGCCCGCTTCCGTGGGAAACTTGTAAAGAAGAAAGAAATGGCTGCACATCCAGAACTCATGCATACATCTTGTGCTTAATCATTACTTTGATTAAGCACAAGATGTATGTGTGAAATGCATCTACGTGACCATTTGTTGGTGTATTTGGTGTTATCCTTGTGATCAATAAAAAGGCAACCAGGAGTTCTGGATGTGCAGCCATTTCTTTCTTCCATCCAAGAGAATGGGGCATCCCGCAGTGAGGATTTCTAAAGGCTCCAGCTGCCTGCATGCTGCGGGAAACCTTCAAGTTAGCTCAATAAAGAGAATGTTTTTTTTTCTTTTTCTTATGGCTAAACTTCAGTTTTAACGCTATGTACCATATACAGTATTTTGGAACAACACATTTTTTACAGAACAAGGTGCAGAGAACAGCTGGGTGACAAGGATGATGTAACTCTATTGGGAGTTGCAGCTCCTGTGGGACCTAGAAAAAGAGTCGGGGAAGATGGCGAAGTTGGTGGATGAAGTGGCAATTACAGTTCTGACCTGTCACCACTAAAAGAGAGCACACAGAGAGATAAGTGTTTCATAATGTGCAAGTTATAATATGCATATCTGCATATTATGGCAAGTGTCCCCCCCCCCCCCCCCCCCCCAATAGGGGCTTTAGTTAGGCTTTACAATGAACACAGTTTAACCACATTTACTAAGCTAAGTGAACCTTTGTCTGTGTTCACTCCAAGGCCAGGACAAGGGGTGGGCAATAGAAGCGGCTACCCCGGGCACTGTGGTATCATGTGAGGTGGGGGGGCCACAAGGAGATTGGAGGAAGGGGATTTGTGTTGGAAGGGAGATTTGGGGTGCTGCAGGGGGCAAGTATTGTCCTAGGACAGGAAATTTAGGGAGGTGCTAAGAATGGTTTTATTTTTTATCCAATAATTAGCACTAAAAACTATCAAATCTGCAAATAATCAAATAGCCATAACTTCCCGTTTGAACAATTTAGACTCAATTTCAAACGAATTGGATCAAACTGAGTGGATTGGCCAAGGCTGAAAATTAGTGAACAATTGGCAGCCCTGAATTACTTCGTTTATGAATACAATTGTATTTCAATCAGATTATGAGGTTACATGGTGGAAACAGAGATGCGATCTGCAACTCTCGATCATAAGTTACAATCACATCTTACTATCAATTGAAATGCATTTCCCCATAACTGGCATATTGATCGAATGGGTTGTCAAGTCAACTATAGATAGATTATTCCCATTGGAAGATATTGGTCGGAAAGGAAATTGAACATTTATTGAAACATGTATGGCCACCATGCGTTTTTCCTGTCCATACATTTATCCTGCATTGGAAAACACATGAGAACACATCTGGTGTGAATAAGCTTTCATGTCCATCAATGCACAATAGTATTAAAGTGAAAGTAAATGACATTAGAGGTAAATTATTTATAACTTGATTATTACCTATTAGCTATTTTGCACTGAAAAAACATATTTGAGCATACTTCTAAAAATTTGAGCAAAGAAATTTGGATCAATTGGACAAAGTAATCATCAGAGTTACCGTATTTATCGGTGTATAACACGCACATTCATTTTAAGAGGGAAGTTTCAGGAAAAAAAACTTAAATTCCAAATAAGGAACTTTAAAGCAAAATAAGGGTCAGTGCCCATCTGCAGCCTCACCATTGCCATCAATGCAGCCTGATCAATGCCCATCTGCAGCCTCACAAGTGCCATCAATGCAGCCTCATCAGTCCACATCAATGCAGCCTCACCATTGCCATCAATGCAGCAGCCTCACCATTGCCATCAATGCAGCAGCCTCACCATTGCCATCAATGCAGCCTGATCAATGCCCATCTGCAGCCTCACAAGTGCCATCAATGCAGCCTCATCAGTCCACATCAATGCAGCCTCACCATTGCCATCAATGCAGCAGCCTCACCATTGCCACCAATGCAGCAGCCTCACCATTGCCACCAATGCAGCAGCCTCACCATTGCCATCAATGCAGTAGCCTCACCATTGCCATTAATGCAGCCTGATCAATGCCCATCTGCAGCCTAGAGGGGACAGGGAGGGGGGCGGAACCAGGGTAGATTACAACCGATAGATTACATACAGTGAGAATCTCCTATGATAGATAGAACAATGGTCCAATGGCGGCCCATGAGACTGGACTTCCTATTACAGGAGCTTCTCACTGTATGTAATCTGACGGCGCTAGTCCCGCCCCCCCTCCCCGTCCCCTCCGAGGCAGCTAAAATTAGTAGTTTTGGCGTATAACATGCACGCACTATTTGCGCCCAATTTTCATGGTGAAAAAGTGAGTGTTATGCGCCAATAAATACATCTTATTCTTTCTTGTATTCTTTTTGATTCTTTAAAGTTTGGACAGCTCAACATAACTTTCCAATGGAATTAAATCACCAGCCTGTTGTATCAATAGCATTTTTTCATTAGCCTGAGTAACAGCTGCTGGTCCACAGGCCAGTCATCTCACACCGCTCAGATTACCAGCACCAGTGGTTGGAAAGCCCAGGTCACTATCTCCAGAACTATGAAACAGATGGCTATGTATGTGACCGCGCTGTGTGAAATGTAAAGCTCACACTCAGTATGGATAACGGTGATTTGAAACTTCTTGAGAAGTGATGAGGGACAGATGGACTTTAAACAGCAATCTGCTTTTATATACACTCCAAAAAATCCAGAGCTAAGGAAGTTTGCATGTGACTGGTGATACGTGAAGCATAGGTTACACAGTGTAGGCTTTAGGAAGTACACGTCCATTAACTATAGTAAATATAACATTCAGATTTTAGCACAGTTGTAGTTCTTGCTGGAGTCAAGTTGGATCTCGTGGAGTGCTGTTTACTTGCATTTAAGTCAGCCATAGATTATTATTATTTAGATAAAAGACCTCTGTGCTATTAGAGTGAACTACAAAAATTAACCAATAAATGAAAAGAGAGGAGTAGAAATGCTGCAAAATCTAACAGTGATCACTAATCACCTAATGTAAATAAAGTGTATATAAATAATTATATGTGATCTTGCGCATAAACCTCAATAACAATCACTAATTAAGAGAAAGTGCTAATGATAATAATGATGAAAAATAATAAAAATAATAAAAAATATATATGATATATGAAAAAATATATAATAAAAAATGATTCATCACCATTATCATATATATTTTATTATTATTTTTATTATTTTTCATCACTATTATCATTAGCACTTTCTCTTAATTAGTGATTGTTATTGAGGTTTATGCGCAAGATCACATACAATTATTTATATACACTTTAGATTATATAGCGTTACAGCTGCACGATTTTGGCCAAAATGAGAATCACGATTCTCGCGACGTAAAATCTTTCACATTATACAAAAAAAATTGGGGTAACTATACTGGTTAGTTTTTTTTTTTTTTTATTCATTAAAGTAATTTTTTCAAAAAAAAATTGCATTTGAAAGACCGCTGCGCAAATACAGTGTGACATAAAATATTGCAACAACCACCATTTTGTTCTCTAGGGTCCCTGCTGAAAAAAAATATATATAATGTTTGGGGGTTCTAAGTAATTTTCTAGCAAAGAAAAATATTTTAACTTGAAACCAACAATTGTCAGAAAAAGGTTTAGTGTTTAAGTGATTAAACTTTCCTCATTTACACACGAAGTCTATTCCTTTGACAAATTGTTACAATGTTTATACTTAAGTTCCACTGCTAAAGAATGTTGTGATTCTTGGCAGACTGCCCACTTTTTTCTTCCTTTCTTTTGAAGGCTGTGGCTTCAGAAGAGCAGAGAGAATTCTTTGCACAGCAAGAATTGTGAAACACTTTTGTCAAGATCGCAACGGGGAAAAAAATTGCGATAACAATTCTTGACAATTAATCGTGCAGCTCTATGTAGCACCAACAGTTTGCGCAGCGCTTTACAATTTGAATGCAGACATTACAGTTACAAAACAATTTGGTACAAGAGAAATCAGAGGGCCATGCTCGTTGGATCAAATCTCGGCCCGTTCAGCAGGGACTGACCGCAATTCGATCCATCTATGGGCAGGCTGATTGTACCCAAATCCATCCTTCGATTGACATGGGTATAACCAGCATGTTGGATTTTCAGCATGCGATTATTGCCACGGGTATAGATGCTAGCAGTAATCACTGTGTTCTCCCGCCAGGGACTGACTGTGTTGATGGTGGAATCGAGGCTGCAGGAAAGAAAACCGCATAATCTATGGACTGCCTCACTGTTGCTTTATTCATGCATCGCATTACATAGCATTTTTCTGATCCAAAAACGTCAGCTTTTACTTTAGTTGCTTTTGTTCATCACATCCAAAATGTATACTAGAGTACACTAACTCTAAAGCAGGCCATAGATTATGCAATTTTCTTGCAGAAAGAAAATTGCCTGATTCTCCCATCAACACAGTCAGTGTGGATGGGGGAAGCCCTCCCGTGGAGCTTTTGCGTTCTCCCAGCCGGGGGGGGGGGGGGGGGGGGGCTTGGGTTGCTTACAGCCTTGCCCATAGATGGATCGAATCTCGGCCGGATCAATCCATCTATGGAGGGCTTAAGGACTCATTCACATGGGTGCAAAAGGCCTGTACAGCATGAAGATGCATGTATTTATGGGCCTGGGAGGTGCCCAGAAGTGACAAGTGTTTGCGTACAGTCCCTGTACAAATCAATGTTAGGCTGTGGCTGTACACGTGTTACTGCACATCTGAACATCTGCATACATAAAGTAAAGGATGAATGCCCCTGGACTCAGACAGTTTGTCTTGACAGTTGATCATTCCTTCCTGTATGCATGCAAACGCTCGGATGTGCGATGATAGGCCTGTCATCGATTTGCACAGGAGGCTATACACAAACACCTGGGCACCACTCCTTGGCACCTCCTGGATTCATATATACCTGTCTCTTCACGTTGTATGGGCCCTCTACACCACAAAAATGAGCACTCTACCTCAGTCAAAACCCACACATGCGTAGTATGCTTTCTCTCTCCCTCTGTTACCTGACAACAAAAATGTAATTTATTGCAGCTTACATGTCGGATGAAATGGCTGCATTCATTTTCCTTTTTTAAGGCTTTTAACCCTTATTTTCACCTGGTATCCCTGTGAATAAGACACGTTATGTCCCTGTAAAACTACACTCATTTCCCACTGCATCCATGAAACTCTCAGTAGTTTTCATACAGGCATAAGCCGGCCACAGGTCATTCAAATAGAACCATCAATGGGCAGGCTGATTGTACCCAAGCTAATCGATCGATCAACTGGGGTACAACCAGCCTGTCGGACTTTACATGTGATTATTGCTAGTCACCGTTATAGCCGCTAGCAATAATTACTATGTATTTCACCTGTCGGGAGAATATAATGGCTCCATGGGAGGGATTCCCCCACTGACTGTGTTGATGAGGAATCAAGCAATTTTCCTTCCTGGCAACCCATAGTTGCAGGGAGAAAAAAAAAAATCGCTCCATCTATGGCCGGCTTTTAGCTTCAAACACATCTGCCTTTGTTCATCTCCATTACATGATAATATTAGTTGTTTACACAAGAAAGATAACATTGTTGCTGTCTTCTCAGTTTAAAGGAAGTGACACTTTTAGCAAGATCAACGTTTCAAGATTTTCTGTATTTGCTAAAAATATTTTTAGCCTGAAAAATCAAAACGAATGTGACCATTTATCTAAGAACTAGGAAGCTGAAACGTATTTCATTTGTCTTTTTTGGGTTTGGATCTGCTGTTTCTGGGAATTATACAGTGTAAGTGCATGAACTGTGTATGGTAATAGAATCTGAAACTAATATTAATAGCAGCCTTTAAACAATAGGAAAGAAAACACACAACAGTACATATAATGTGACATCCTATAAATGGTGGTAGTTTACACGAAAAAATCACAACTATGTAAAATCAGTAAAGCAATACCAGTTAATGTGAGGGCAAAGAAAACAACTTCTAGTGCTTAACAATAATCTCACACAAGATAATTGCCTAGTAGTATATCTTCTAAAAACATTCCAGCCACAGACAAAACATGCATTTCTCTATATAAACTTTTATCAATGACTGTTTTTTTCCAGAACATTTGAAGTATTTTGCAACTCAATAAATCAACTAATTAGAAATAAGTCCATTATTTTATAAGCTGCATTCACACTACAGTAGCACAAAAAACGCATGTCCACTTGCAATGCCATTCCTTGTTAATGGCAGCCCAAACACAGCATACAAAATGTGCGGATTTGAATGCGAAAAAACATGCAACAAACAAAGCAAAGGATGCAGCTTTAAAAAACAGGCAAAGCTCAAAAAGATACCTGATCTTTTTTTGCCACATTTATCACGTGCATGAAAAGGATGTGGGCCTCATTCACATCCTATGTGGTTCAGATAGCCAATTCATTTTATTTATTTATTTATTTATTTATTTTATTTCACAATATTTTATTAGTAGAAATAAAAAGTAAAGGTTTACAATATTGTTGAACAAGATGCTGGTAAAACCCGTTAGCAGTTACAATCAATGGTAAAACAGTAGTGGTCAGAACAGATAAGGGTATATAACTAAGCCAAAAATCAAGTTTAAAAGTCAACAAAAGAAGTATTAGTTAAAGCGGGGTTCCACTCAAATTTTTAACTTAATCTTACCCCCTTCAGTTAATTGCATAGATGTTCAAAAGCCGCACGAAAATGTTTTTATTTGCTGTAATTACCTTTATATTGTACTTTATTGTGGCACTTCCTGTCTCTCCTCCCATGGGAGTAGGCGTGTTTATTGCCTTTCCCCGGCGCCGCACTGTCTCCTGGGAGCTTAGTGTCAAGCTTCCCAAGATTCAGTGCGGAAACAATGATCATGCGCGCGAACAAGCTGTGAATGAACAGCATTCACCGCATCCCGGAAATCAATGCTTGTGAGCTTCACATGCCCACAAGCAAGATGGAAACAGCATCACATTTTTTAAGTTATTCTTCAGTACAAAAACAGACAGGCAGAAATATTACACCCAAACTGTGAGTATTATTTTGGGATTAGCAAAGTGTCTCAATGACCTAAAAAAAAAAAAAAAGATTGGTCGCCGGACTCCCGCTTTAAGACATAAGGTTTGGTTGACTTGGATCCCTTATGTTCAGTATTATCTAGAATAACAAGCCCTCTGTCTAGTGTTAAATTGGATTGAGGTGTGTATCATGTATAAAATTGCGTGTTTAAGAGTTGGTATAATAACCACGGACATTAGGTATAGACATTTTGTCTATGTAACATCTATGTCTATGTCCAAAAGTTCTAGACATGTAATTAGATGTCTCGAGAGGGGTCCTCCCTCACTCTTCCCTTGTTTAGGGCTAGAAAGCCCTATGCCTTGTTGTGTTTTAATAGGAATATCAGTTGGAAGGTATGGATGTGGTATGGATTAAGAGTCTAACGTATCTTGGAGTGAGGGGTTAGACTGAGTTTGGTTCATCAGTAGCTTATATCTATCTGTGTTGCAGAAGTGGGTCCAGCAGGCCCAAGTGTCGGAGAATTTGTCCAGGCAATCCCGAGCTATGGAAATTAATTCCTCCATCTCCACAAATTTTCCAACTCGTTTGAGCCATTTCAGAATCATCGGAACCTGGGTTGATCCCCGAGGGAGAAGAATACCAATTTTGGCCGCATTTATTAAGGGTGGCACCAGTGGTTTGCGATATTGGTGTGTCAGTATGTCCGAGTGATGAAGGAAAAACTGTGTTGGAATATGTTCCAGAGTACATGTTGAGACCTGTGTTGTCAGTTCACGAACTTGTGTCCATAATGGTTGAATTAGGGGGCATGACCACCATGTGTGTAATAGAGTGCCTAATTCCTCGGAGCATCTCTAGCACTTATTGGAGTAGTCAGGGTTGTATTTGTTAAAAATTGCTGAGGTTCTATACCAGCGATATAGAACTTTATAGTTATTTTCCTGGATCGAGACATTAAGAGAACCTTTATGTGCTATTGTGGCTATGTGTTCCCATTGCTCTTCCGTCATCTCTGTTTGCAGGTCTCTCTCCCAAACTAAACATGCTTTTTTGGATTTCATTGAGCTGTCTGAGGATAGCATAATGTAAATAATGGAGATCACTTTTTTTTTTAAATGATTAAAAAAAAACAAAAAAAAAAAACAGATAGCGGATTCGTGTGGCTGGAATCACAGGTGGTTGTAGATAGCTGTGGCAGGGAAGCCTGTACAAAGCAATGACAGGCTGACCAGCCCTGAACATAGACACAGTTGTTTTCTATGTGCCCTGTTTACACTACAATGCAGCCTTGAGGTGGTTTGCAGCATGTTGTGCAAGGCCCCTCTCACACATGCTGCAAACAGGTCAGGACCGTCCGTTTCATTAATTCAGTCATGTTTTTTCAAAGAAAAAACAGATTACGTTTTTCATACGTTTTTTACATACGTTTTTTTACATCCTCCAGCTAGAGTTCTTAGCCACTTGAGTCCCAGAGCCCCTTTTTCATGCAAAAACAAACGGTTTTTCTGTTTTACATCTGTTTTTCCTCCGATCTCTTTTTTTTTAACAGAAAAAGAATAGGCCTTTGATCTGTTCCAAAAAACAGATGTTGATGGAAGCGGATGTAAACCGATGATCATCCATTTACATCAGTTTTTCCATAGAGATGCATTGTTGTCCGTTTTTCATCCGTCAACGAATGGATGTAAAATGTACAAATGGTCCGCATGTGTGAAAGGGGCCTGCTGCTTTTTTCTTCAAAGACATGCTGCTTTTTTCTTCAAAGTGCCTTCGCTGCAGTGCATAGAACCAATGGGAAAACTGTGACAATTTCACTTGCAGAGACATGAGTTTACATCAGTTTTCATGTGCGTTTCAGTGAGTTTTCATGCACATTAATATCAGTTTTCATGCACGTCAGTTATGTGCCCTATTCACACCAATACTGATGTAGTGTCAGTTTTTTTTCCTGTGCAGAAAACGGCATACACGTTGCATATTCCTGTGCAGAAAAAAAGCCACACATTGTTGTGTGAATAGGGCACATAGAGAACCATTGTTTTCTTGGAGCCCTTGCAACACGCGTGCAGAAAAACTGATGTCTCTGCACCATGCTGTAGAAGAGGCCTAAATGTTACTTTGACATTTCAATAAAGTTAAATAAAAAAGATTTTAAAAATTGAATAGTGCCTTTGTTGTGAAAGCGGTGGGGCAGCTTGTTATAACACGAGGCCAGCCCGGAGTGAATGGGCCCTTAGAGACCTAGCAAGAGTGATACAGCAAATTCCTACCAATCCTACCTACCTGCATGGCAAGGGGTGTGTCCTATGCCTGCATACTTTTTCTGATAGGTGTCCCTCATTCCCATCTCAAAAAGTTGGGAGGTATTATGTAGAATACAACTGTGTGTTGTGTTACAAACAATCGTATACGCACCTAATTTGCTCCATTTTGGTGGGTTTTGATGCAGTAGGCAGTCTATTTAAATGAATGGGTTGACTTAATACAACACACATAACATGTGGTATATTCCTTGTCAACTTGTATGTGATAATGCACTACAATAGTGTAAATTCAGACTAAATCAGCTAAATAAATTCCAAGTGCATCAAAATAAAAAGTGTGCAAAGTACAGTTTTCCTTACAAAACAGCCACAGCCTGATTGGAAAAGTCAGTTTGCTGCCAGCAGCTGTAGAGGACCCTTACTCTGTGTAGAAGCAGTGGCCTCTCTGCAGATGTCTAACATACACCCTTTCGAGTCAGAGCTAGAATTCTCCATTCAGTAGGGAGCATGAACTTGCGGACTTCAGAGATATAGGTCAGAGTAAGTGCTTACCAAGGAAAAACGCATCTGATATATACACTGCTAAAAGAAGACCTTCACACTCCTCACAAACTTTACATAATTTTACTTCTACCTACTCCTTTCATTACAATTGTAAAATTATTTATTTTAAAAAACCTTTTTTGGGAAAGGGGGCTCCCTGCACTTCCGGGATTCTTGTCTAGGGAAACATGACGTCCCTGCTGCTGCTCACAGCCTCTTGGGATACTCATGTCACGCATCTCAGGAGGCCTCTGTATCATCTACAACACATGTTTTACAATGTGTCATCAGGGGACTGGCTGTCTCTTCCTGGCAAGAACCAACAAGAGACAGCTGGTTCCCAGATGATGTATGAGATGAATTCATGGTGGTCTGAGGTTGTGCTGTGGATGCGCTCACTGTGCTCACAGAACACCAACTGAGCTGTCACTGATAGCTTTTGGTCTAGGTTTCTGATTGGGATGGACTCCCGAACATGGGACCACTGTGAGAGCTGATCGGTAAGCTACGTCGCCTTCTTTTATTTAAAGGGCAGCTGGAAAATGGCACGAAGAGATTAAGCGCAACATAGGATTTATGCCGAGAACACCAGTTTGGTGGACTCTAAAGGACTCTTATTTTTGAAAATAACAATAACTATGGTGAACAAAGATCATTACAGCTTAGAGAACCAAGACCTAACAGAAATGCAGGCTGCAAAGGAGAGCACATTTAATTTGTTACATGTGTCAATGCTGTCATCTGAGTTTTATGTGAAATGTAAGCACAACATTTTTTATATAATCTCCTAAGAATTCTCGATTTACAATCATCATTAAAAATGCAGCAGATAAGGGTGAGAGATTGATCATGGTAAAGAGGACATCAATAATGCTGTGCAATCCATCACATGCATAATTAAAGAGGTTTAAATAACAGAACCTAATAGACATTGTATTACTTAAAGTTTTGTTTCCCCCCAATAGCCTTAAAGTGGAGTTCCAGGTTCTAACTAAATAAGCTTAAAATGGCTCCCACCTCCCTTCTAACTCCCAACTGCCCTGTGTAGAGGGAAGAAGCTTATACTTACCTATTCTCAGAGCCACATGATCGGCTCCCAGCACCAGCTTTAGAGGAGAGGGACAGCCGACAATGGACGCCCCATAGTAAGCCTATGGGTGACATCACTGCATAGGCATTCTATCAGTTGTCTGTAGTCTCTCCTTTCCCCAGAATGTGGCGCTGCAAAATCATTTGACCGGAAAGTGAGTGCCCTGAGAATATGTAAATACAAGCATCTTCCTTACACAGAGTAGTTAGAACAGGAGTTAGAAGGTGGGTGGGAGACATTTTAGGCCTAGTTAGTTAGAGCCAGGAATACTACTTTAATAATTAGATAAGACAACTTGATGGAAATACTACACAATAAAATGTAGATAAACTAATAATTTAGGTTTATCATATAACTTTATTTAAACTGCTAGCTGTAAACTATCACAATATTGGAAATATGCTCTTGATGCTTATACTTAGTGGGGCTGGTTTACTAAAGAAGTAAAAAATGTTCACTTTGCTTAGTAAAAATGGTAAAGCTTTTTAGTAAATAAGCTGAAATTTCAACCACCCAATAATGTGCAAGAACTATTTTTTATATTTATTTTTAGGGCCTATTCAGACTCATGAACTTGAACTGCAGAGCCATTTTTCGAATGGCAACCCAACATATTGTACAATATCCATCAATGCACAATCCATGGAAACACACCATTTTCTGGTCAGTTTTAGAACCAGAAATGCAATGGAGGAGATTTACTAAAACTGGTGCACTCAGAATCTAAGCTGTGCATAGTAACCAATCAGCTTCTAATTTCAGCTTGTTCAGTTAAGCTTTGACTATAAAAGCTGGAAGCTGATTGGTTACTATGCAGAGCTGCACCAGTTTCCGGCAGGCTGGTTGTATTCAAGTTGATCGATCCTGCCCACACACAGTTCAAATCTTGGGTGCTTCCTGCTGAACTGGTCGATATTCATACTGTCTATGGCTGGCCTAAAGCTGGCAATACATGTGCAGATTTTTCTACCCCTGCCCCCAGCCTGAAGAAGATAAACTGATTCCCCCATCCACGCTAAACAGCACGCAATGGGGAATCCCTGCTGCTGGCTATTGTATTCATCAGTGGATGGAGCAGGCACTGTTCAGAAACTTTTTTCTGATCGCCGCCTACAACAAAAGTTGAAAAAGAAAAAAAAAATGTGACCATGTGTGGTATGTATGTAGAGCTGTGATAGTACACCAGGTACTAATATACCAGGTAACCTCAGGGGGGATACAAAGAAATACTCTTTGGTTTGCACTATTAGCTGAGAACTCAAATATCTTTAGGCAAACAGCAATTTGCTGCATCAATCAATTTCATAGCTAAAATACAATATATTCTTTTTCATAGGTATGCAAAGTGTGCTGTATGTAAAAGCAATTCATTTTATACATCCACTTCACTGGAATGTTCACCAGACATGTGCAGACAAGAGCAGAGGCCAGACAGTATTTATCTTGTCTTTTTCTTTATTTAACCAGGCCTGGCTGTTAAAAGCCTCCTTATCAGCATCAATGTGCCAGTGATGTGTTATATTTCCAGTGATGTGTTAACCAAATTTGCCTGTTGCCATGGCAACACACTCTGCTGAAAGTGACATGGCGTCAGACATAAAACATAATACATTGTGTGGAACTTCCGAGCCAATCACATGAAAAAAAAAAAAAAAAGTGAAATCAATTCTGCAGTGTAGTTTTGCATAAAGCAGAATTAAATAGGTTCCAAAGGTCTCAGTGCAGAAATATAAAACGAAATTAGTAATCATGTAAATTTGTTGGCAAGACAAAAAGTGACAACATATAAATGGCTTTTTAAAGGAACCAACCAGATTGCAGCGGTCATTTTTCAACTACAGGGTACAAATTATAACCCAGTTTGTTGCCATGGCCATCAAGAACACTCTCATGCAACACATTTACTTGTGAAGGTCACGGTCTCCTTAGAAAGCATGTTTGCCTTCTGCAAAAATGTAATAAACACACCTACATTGGATATGTGCATGTATAAAATGTTTGCATTGAAGCCATTAGAGCATTGCAACCACGATCAGAGCGTTGTAGGTGCAATACAGTATATGGGATTCTGACTTGTTTACATTCCAGCCTCAGGTCCATATAAAGGTAGAGACCTACCAATAGTGGATGGAAGAAGTAAGCAGCAATGGCTTCAAGTGTAATGACTGCTTGGTGCACCATTAAGACCCATTGTGCATGAGCCTTTAAAGTGGTTCTTTACCTTAGGAACAAAAAAATTAAAGTACTGCAGCTGCTGACTAAAAAAAGAACACTCACCTGTCCAAGGATCCATCGCCGTCCTCACCCAAGCCAGAAATTCACTGGTCTTTGGTCCCCGGCACCGGCATGTTAACTGTGGGCAGCCAGCAGTGACTACTTGTGGCTTCCCAGTCAGTGGCCCACCGCACTGTTCTTTGTGAATGTCCCTGTAGCTTTCACGGACCTGTGATGTGTCCCAGGTAGGCAACTACTGAAGGTAGAAATGGGCAAGTAACTGGCATTTTCAGAAGTACGTCAACACTGGCAGTATAGGGTTCCTTACTGACAAGAGGATACTGGTCCCTCCTGCCTTCCTGTATATCCTGAGGGAGAAGGAGGTATTTATACACCCAGAAATGTGAAATACCTGCAGTGGCTGGGGGCCAGCAAAGCATCAGTATAGATACTTTTTTTTCCAGGCTGTACTTAAGCTTGCCATAGATGGTTTGAATCTAGACCACTTCAAGAGGGACTGGTTGAGATTTGATCCACGTATGGGCAGGCTGACTGTACCCAAATCAATATATCGATCGACTTGAGTACAATCAGCATGTCAGATATTTAGTTTGCAATTATTGCCAGCGGCTGTAGCTTATAGCAATAATCACTATGTTCTCCCAGCAGGGACAGCTCCCCTCCACTGGGAGAACATAATAGCTCCACTGGGAATGACTGTGTTGGAGGAATCGAGCTACCATGGGTTGCAGGAAATCGCATCATCTATGGCCTGCCTTAATTTACCAGCAACCCTGTCACATTAAACATTTCAGGAGTAGGTCTGCAGGAGAGAAATTGGCAGTTGAGAAACCCGTTAAGCACTCTTCAGTGATACAAAAAGCAAATACATTCCTGCTATGTAAAATTTTCTACAAGTTAATATAATTAAACCACAAGAGTGGCTTTTGGGAACAACAGATCAATAAAGCATAAAGCAAGCAAATAAACAGATTATTATCCCCTTCCTCTATAATAAATCACAAACCATTAAGGAGTTCAGAAATATTTCCCCACCCATCCTAACGTTAAAGCATCTATAAGTCAATCAACCATGTCAGATGGAATGTGAGATGTAAAAGGTCGAAATTTACAGCAGGTTTGTGCTGAGTAGGGAGTGGAGCCTTTCATTTCATTCTGAGAGATTCATTACCCTCAGTCCCATCGGCTCATGTATACGTGAATGGATAGAATAGAATCAATACTTGTAAAAACTTCTTTTCAAAGTAGAGACGAACATGTCTTTACAGCTTTCAGGATAATAGCAACTTCAATACCAAATGTAACCTCTTGAGCTCCAGACCAATTCTGACAGTTCTGTCATACATGTAAAAATCATATTTATTTTGCTAGAAAATTACCTAGAACCCCCAAACATTATATATTTTTGTAAACAGAGGCCCTAGAGAATAAAATGGCGATTTTGCAATTTTTTTTTATGTCAAGCTATATTTTTGCAGCAGGTATATCAAATGCAATTTTTTTTTTTAATAAACTTTAATGAACTTTAGTGAACACAGACAAAATATAACACCCAATGTTTGGTAAAATATAAAAAAATGACGTTACACAGAGTAAATAGATACCAAACATGTCATGCTTTAAAAACTGCGCACACCGGTGGAACAGAGACAAACTACGGTACATTAAAGTATCCATAGGTGACGCTTTAAAAGCCTTTCAGGGTTACCAGTTAAGATTTAAACAGGAGGTCTGGTGCTAGAATCATTGCTCTCGCTCTGACATTCGTGGTGATACCTCACATGTGTGGTGTGCAGCTGTTTACGTATGCGTGTGGGACCGAGGCTTCTGTTTGCCTTTGCACATAAGCACGGGGGAGACGGGGGTGCTTACATTTTTTTTAAATTTTATCATTTACTTTATTTAATCTTTTTTATTTTTACACTGTCCCTTTAATTTTATGAACTTGTGATAGTAAAGAGTACCTGTCACTGCTTATGCTGAGAGATCTGGGAGATATTAGACCTCAGATCTCTCCTCTGCCCCTTCAGATCAAACCAAGATTCGATCGATGCTTTCACAGGCCAGTTTACATTAACCGAAACAGGAAGTGACAAAATATTAATCACTTCTGGTTTCTTAGATCATAGAGATGGCCAGTGAAGTTCCTTAGTCATCTCTATGGTCAACCAGGGAACCAGTGGGACGGGAGAGGCTGGAAACGCGGCGGAAGGGGGGAACCCCTTTCCGCAACCTGTAAAAAGCGACCCAGTGGTCAATTAGATTTTACATTAAAGCCCATCGCCAGCTGTAGAAAAAAAAAAGAACATGATGATGTCTGTAGCTGCAGGCATCATCCCAATATAACCACATGAGTCTTAGCGATGTACGGGTACGTCACTCAGGCTGAACTGGTTAAAGCTGATCGCCAGCTAGCAGCTAAATACAGACTTGAAACACACATATAGGAACAGTTTTACCTGCAAAAAGGATTTTAACTCATGCTGAGTTTGTAATCCAGGCAACCCTGCCAGACAGCACACTCAGATCCTCAACCACTACTGCAGTAGCAGCAGCACAGCATTGGCAAGAACACATCCCCAGCCTGCTGACTGAACAGTGGTTTCCAGCTTACACAGGGGCCACACAGGTATGGTATATGCATACTTACATCAGTCCAAGCTGGACCCATGTACAGAAACTATGCTATAAAATCCAAAGGACATTCAAACCCAAGAACAAAATTTGAACATACCACAGCTTACCCACTGGACCTTAGATGTGATGGTTGTTTTTATTCTTCAGGCTAAGCACATTTTCAGCACTTGCAAAAAGTACCTGATGATCTTGCCAGAAATGCAATGTCCTTGTCACTACTTGTAAGCTGAACTCAACATATAAAACGATATTATCTTCCTTCGGCAAACTATTAATCCCCCTACCTCCCATGTAAAGGAAATGTGTAACAGGAAGACATGTTAGAAGTCCAGACTGGGTAATAACCATGATTTCCTCCATAGATACAGTGGAGAGATCAGTGTAGACACCCTAGGAATGGATTTTTTAATTTTTTTTACTAGTAATGGCGGTAATCAGCAACTTATAGCAGGTCTGCAATATTGCGGTGGGAAATCAGACACTAATTTACACTTTTTTTGGAACCAGTGACACTAATACAGTGATCAGTGCTAAAAATATGCAGTCACTGTACAAATGACACTGGCTGGGAAGTGGTTGACATCAGGGGCGATCAAAGGGTTAACTGTGTGCCTAGCCTGAGTTTTTGTACAGTGGGGGAGGTGCTTTTACTAGGGGAAGACATTTATCCTTTTCCCCAGGAACACAGAATCCATGCCTTCCCTACTGACAGAACGGCAATCTGCCTTGTTTACATAGGCAAACTGTTGTTCTGCCCCTGTACCAAATGAACAGTGGGTGCGGGGTCATGGAGTCCGCTGTACCCACAGACCAGCTCCCACTGTGTAATAATCACAGTGGGGGTGTGGCGCCGGCGGCACGTATGCACACCACCTACCTGCAAGTGTCGAATCACCTACTAGATACGTGATC
Source organism: Aquarana catesbeiana (assembly GCF_042186555.1). Lineage (NCBI taxonomy): Eukaryota > Metazoa > Chordata > Amphibia > Anura > Ranidae > Aquarana > Aquarana catesbeiana. The sequence continues at coordinate 338,230,778 of NC_133329.1, forward strand.
CGGCGCAGCAGTGACCGCAAGTGGTTATTTGCAGGATTACCAAGAAAAAACAAAAAAGGATTAAAGGGGTTGTAAACCTTCGTGTTTTTTCACCCTAATGCATTCTATGAATTAAGGTAAAAAAACACCTGGCAGTGACCGCAGCCCCCCAGCCCCCATGTTTTACTTACCTGAGCCCTGGAACTTGACCCGGCAGGGACGCACTGTCTCTCGGTCCGGGGTTCTCGGCTCTTGATTGGATAGATTGATAGCAACGCAGCCATTAGCTCCCGCTGCTGTCAATCAAATCCAATGACGTGGGGGCGGGACCGAGTCCTACATTCGGCGGCTATGGACGCCGAATGCTGGATTCGGGAGCGCGCCCGCAAGGTAACCCCCTCGGTAGAGTGCTTCTCCTAGGGGGTTAGCTGATGTGGGGAGGAGCCGTGAGAGCCGCCGGGGGACCCCAGAAGAGGACGATCGGGGCCACTCTGTGCAAAACGAGCTGCACAGTGGAAGTATGATATGTTTGTTATTTAAAGGAAAAAAACGAACACTTACAATCACTTTAAGAACACCACATCTAAGTATTGGTAAGCCACAATATGTTAAAGTGGAATTTCAGTCTAGCACTAACTAAGCTTAAAGTGGCTCCCACCCACCTTCTAACATCTACACTCTGTAGAAGGAGGATGCTTATACTTACCTACTCTGGTCACGTGATCTCCCCAATGGCAGGCTTCAGGGGAGAGGAGGGAGCTCCGCCAACAGATGGAGTGCCCGGGTGGTGAGGTCACCCATAGGCTTACTATGGGGCATCCGTCATTACTGTCTGTGCCTCTTCTCCCCTGGGAGCCGATTACATGTCCAGACCAGAGCGACCTGAGAATAGGTAAGTATAAGCATCTTCTACGGGGTAGTTTTATAGGAGTTGGAACGGGAGTGAGATCCACTTTAAGGATACTTAGTTCTAGACCAGACTACTTTAAATGTTTGTTTTTGAGCGTATATACACTTTATAAAATACACAGCCTATCCACCCCATAAGGGACTAATATCATCTCCTAGCCCAGGAACATGGAAGCATTTTAATTATACCTGATCTATCTGGATTTTGACTGAATGAGAATGGATCAAAATGCACCAACAGTTGGCAACGCCTTCTGGAACTAAGCTGTCCAAACTGAAACCATGCCACTAATCAATGTATAATGCAATAATGGTAAAATAATATTGTAATGAATTCCCAGTAAATCAGGTATAAAGCTGCATGAAGATGAGAGGCTTGATTTATGGAACAATGTAACCTCTCAAAGTTCTTCTAGCTCATAATTTAATGACTTTCCATGCTGTTGATGTTTTTCATATTTATACACATACCAAACACACCAAAATAAACACACATGGTGCAAAGACTCACAAACAACCGGCAATGTGGGAAAAACATATTTTCTAATGTTACATAATTACAAAAGCATCCTTGTTATAATGTCCGGCATATTGATTGTATATCTATGGACAAAATGTAAAATTCTATATTAATTTCCAAATTGTATTTCAATTATTTGTAGCCTACGCTTATTAATCTGAACGATCTTGAATGTTGCAAATGTACATTGTGATGATCCTCACATATTTACTGCCTGAATTATATGGTCTATAATCACAATGTCCTGTAAGTAGGCACTGCTGTGTCACACATTTCACAGAGCCTGCCTTCTGAACTACAGAGGTGCGGAGAGGAGGAGGAGTTTCAGGAGGCGGAGTCAGTATGGGAATCACTGATTGCACGAAGCAAGGTACCTGGGTACATGGGATATGTAGTCCTCTCCAAGATAAAAATGATATAGCGTAGCTTACCAGTCCTCAAGCTAGGTTTACATCTGTGCGATGCTAGAACGGACGCAAAATTGTGTCCATTCCTGGAACACATTTAAAAAACGCACATCCCTTTTCCAGGTTGCAGCAGTGCCATAAATTCTTAATTGCACTTCAAAACACATTGCTAACGTGCCTGCTAAATCACGTGCCAACCTGTACTGTAACAAAGTACCATGCATTCTAGTGTGGAGCACAATTTTAAAAAAAGGGTGTTTATTTTGTGCAATTTTTGAGCATAGGGAAGCCCAATGAAATGAATGGGCTGTCTTAAACGTGCTGCACGAAAACATACAAAAACGCATATGCACAGTCGCACCTGCATAGGCGTGTACAAAGCCTTTAATTTGGTGGCTGCCTTTGTTTTTATTTTCTCATACTGTTTTCCCTTTATTCTCAAATGTTGGTCCTGCTGGTAACACACTTTCTGTCCTAGAGTGAAGTGACAACGCTCACTCACCATACTGGAGCTATGCAAGAGCTGCATTGTCACCCTAGGCTGCTCTTCTGATCTGGACTATAGAGCACCTCCTTTTATTCATCTCTATAACATAGGGGTGTTCTGTAATCCACAGAAGGAAACTGGGCAGGGAACAGGAAGTTAGAAGCTTGATTTCTGGCAGGATCAACAGGTATTTTTCTATATTAGCAGCATTTTAAAAAAAGGTAAAACAAGGGGGAATGCTCATGTATCGGAGAGACACTGGGGTTGATTTACTAAAGTCAAATTTACTGTGCACTTTTGAAAGTGTAGTTACTCCAGAGCTTAGAAAATGAGGAAGATGCTGGCTTCCATCATCCAATCATGTGCAAGCAAAAATGCAGTTTTTTTTTTTCCTTGCATGTGATTGGCTGTTCTTTGTAAAATTAAACTTATTTACTAAGGCCTTACTAAATGCACTTTCAAAAGCGCACAGCTTATTTGCCTTTAGTAAATCAACCCCATAAGCTTTTACTAGAGTTTAGGAGCAGCAGAGTTTAGAGGCAGTCAAAGCTCCTCTCCTGAATGCAGAAAGAAAATCATGTTCAGGAGGGGAGCTTTAGGGCATAAAGAACGCCAAATGCTCTTAAACGTGCATAAACGCATGGCCAAATGTCTGTTAAACTCACCTAAACTGGTTTGAAAAAAAAATTGCACCCTAATGAGTTTATAACGCTGACTTTCTCCTGTCAGGAGAAACAGGGTTTACAATAAACTAGTGTGTATGAGGAGTAACAATGTGTGCCGCCTCTGATCCTCAGCTCAGTCATTCACAGCAATGACCTTTTGTTGTCCTGGAATTCCCTGCCAGCCAATAGGACAGGTTCTACGTACACGTAGGCAAAGGATGACTGTCCCATTGCACTGCATTGTGTACAAAGCAAGTCACGGGGATTTCATGCTCATTACACAGCTGCTATGGAGATGGCAGGAGCTTAAAAAAATGTCTGCAAGGGCATTCCATCACAGCTCATGGTCACAAAACAGACCAAACGTGTAATAAGCTCAATGACTTAATACTAAGTGTGGCAGGAAAAACTTTTTGCTTTAAGGCCTGTTCACACCAGATGTGGTGGGGCTGTGTTGGCAACTATTTACTGTGTATCTTTAACGCATACACAAGACAAAGGGGTTGATTTTCTAAAGGCAAATAGACTATGCACTCTGCAAGTGCAGTTACTCCAGAGCTTAGTAAATGAGGGGGGGGAGATCTACTGACTTCAGCCATCCAATCATGAAAAAGCAAAAATGCTGTTTTTTTTTTTTTTTTCATTTCCCTTACATGTGATTGGGTATTCTTTATTAAGTGAAGCTTCACCTCATTTACTAAGCTCTGGAGCAATTGCACCTGCAAAAGTGCACAGCCTATTTGTCTTTAGTAAATCCACACTAAAATGCCTCGCTTCACATGCTGTGTACTGAAAAAAAGTACAACTTTTTTTATTACAACAGGTTGTAACAAGCACTATGACATTGCAACGCCATTGTGGTAAATTGAACTTGTGACATTTCAATAAATTTCTGTGAAAATTATGTAAACTATGTGATGCACCGAGATCAGTATGTCAGCACTATGGGGCAAAAAGATGCAGTTGCTCAGGAGCGTAGTAAATGAGCACACGCTCTGCTGACTTCCATCATTCAATCATGTGCAAGCAAAAATATAGTTTTTTTTAATTTGCACGTGATTGGGTACTCTTTGCAAAGTGAAGGTTTACCTCAATTACTAAGCTCTGGAGCAACTGTGAAGTGCACAGTCTATTTACCTTTAGACCCCTTTGACACTGGAGGCGTTTTTCAGGCGCCTTGACGCTAAAAATAGCGTCTGTAAAGCGCCTGAAAAAGCCTCAGCTGCAATCCCAGTATAAAAGCCTGAGTCCTTTCACACTGGGGCCCTGCACTGGCAGGACATCAAAAAAAGTCCTGCAAGCAGCATCTTTGCAGCTGATCTACTAAGACCTGGTAGCTGGGAGCCTGGAAGTGGAAGCCCACCACCACCAAAGATACTCATAAGGCTGATTCACCATTTCACAGAGGTGAGAGTTCTGTGAGCATTAAGCAATTGTGTGAAGTCATGGGAACACTGTTTGTTTGCATGGAAATGTTATTTTGAAGAACTGTCTTATAGATATTTGGAAGAATCCTTTGGACTGTAGCTTCACTATTTTGCACTTATTGTTTGTGGCATTTAGTACGTCACCATTTTATATTGTCATTCATATTCAATATTTAGAAATTGCGCTCATCGCTTCACCATTTTATTAATTTATGTGCACTGTGTACACTATAGATCTAGCAGCAGTTTCATTTATCATTTATTTAAATTGTTTTTTCACTTGGTAGCGCGAGGAACCACACTTTTCAATGTACAGAAGTGCAATGTGCTGTGTTGCTGTACACTGCCATGTGATTTGGTATGTTGCACAGCCTGTGGTGCAGTGTGAATGGGACACTTAGGAAACATTTGTTTCCTGTGTGCCCCAATGGTGACAGACAGTTTACCTGTGCGCTGAGGGGTTGAGCCAGTTGCCGGTCATAAATCTGGGTGGATCCCATCTAGGGTTGCCACCTGTCTGGGATTCACCCGGACAGTCCTGGTTTTGAATCATGTGTCTGTGATTCAGTCCCCCTGAAACCGGGACATATTTTTCAGACATGAATGTAGCTCAGAACAGGGCCTGACAGGGGGGGTGAGGGGGCACTATGCGCGCTGCATTACTATTCTCTTTGGAGCGCCCAAAGGTGTCCCAGGTCTGTTATCCTATATCAGTGATGGTGAACCTTGGCACCCCAGATGTTTTGGAACTACATTCTCCCATTATGCACAGTGTAGTTAAACATCATGGGAAATTTAGTTCCAAAACATCTGGGGTGCCAAGGTTCACCATCACTGTCCTATAGTGTATACTAAAAAATAAATTAAAAAAATTGCTATGCGCCGCTAAAGTGTTTGGGTTTGGCTTGAGGAAAAAGTGGCAACCCTAATCCCGACATTATTGTCGGAATCTCTGCACAGCCTGGACTGGCTCTGTGACGTCAGCTGACAGCGGAATATAGCTCGCTATTGGCTGAATCTGGGTCACAGGAGTGCAGAACTAAGTGGACTCCTGTGACCTACGGTAGAAGTATGGCCAAAGTTCTTTGAATCTCTCAAGTGCTGGGCACTTCCCAAATCAACACATTAAAAAGACACAAAAAAAAAAACAGTTGGACTTTAAAGTAAATAAAGATGACAACTCTCTAGGTCTGGTCATAGTTCAGTCACAAAACACACGCTAGGTAAAGATCTGGCTAGTTCACACCCAAAAGTGTAAAATGATCGCTCCTCTGATAGAGCTGAAATATCTTCTTTTTATATGAACAGACACTGAAACATTTCAGAAGAATTTCACACTGCACACGCCACTTCCTCCGAGAAAACACCGTAGTGTGAAATACAAGTCATCTTGTGTTTATGGCAGTATAAAGCAGGGATTTCAGTTTACCAGCAGTGCAATCATCTTCTATGTTACTTTAATAGCTGTAGAATTTATCAAACTTGTCCACACATGCACATAGCCAGAGCGAATATTATAATGAGAATTGCTATAACAGAGAATGCTATACATGTCATGCGGTCATCATATGAAAACATCTATCATGACTACAATTTACATTACCAGTCATTGCCTATCAGATATCAATCATTGGGAGCTCTTTTTGCCCTACATATAAAATTATTACTATATCTAATATTATTATTACTGATTTGAAAATCTCCATCATCTCCCTTGGCACGATAAAGGAAAACATTCAGTAAAGCAAATTACCAAAAAGACATCACAAGTGAATTTTCAAAAAAATATAGAAGACTCATAGCTGGCCATACATTATACATTTATTGTTCAATTCCTTTGGATTTACCTTCAACTATGTAGTGCAAGGGCCCGCCTGATTGCATACAAATTGAAAGTGTTTAGATTTGTCCTTGTATTATATGGTTTTGGTAAAACTAAAGAAAACAAAACAAAAAAAGCTGTATAATGTATGGCCAGCCTATGAAGGTTTCTAAAACTCTGCAAGACTTGAGATAACGGATCTGTCTAAATGTACAGTGTGATGAGACATCTGTAAACTTGAGAAAAATCCCTAAAAGGAAGTCTGCAGTATTTGGGTAATATTTTTCTTTAAAACCACAACATTATTTCAGTTACCATCAAGTGTAAGCACTTTGCACTTGTATATGTGACTGTTAAAAACTGCTTGCATGGTTTGGTTTAGGGTGTTCTAGATCAGTGGTCTCCAAACTGCGACCCTTTGCTTGCCTTTATCCAGCCCTTGAAGCATTATTCCCATCACTGACACCAACAATGGGGCATAATTCCCGCCACTGACACCAACAATGGGGCACTATTTCTTCCACTGACTACAAAAACGGGGCACTGTTCCTCCCACTTACACCAACTATTTCTCCCCCAACACCAAAGATCAGCCATTGTTTACTCCCACTGGGCACAGTCCAGCCCCCCTAAAAACTGAAAGACAGTAAACTGGCCCTTTCTTTAGAACATTGGAAGACCCCTGTTCTAGATAAATGGTTCTTAACCTTTCTGAGACCAGGATCTGGTAAATTCTTCCAAATGCCCCACCAATAGAAAAAATGTTTATGCTCACACAATAAAAGTATGGGAACACTGTTGGAGGTTGGGGACCCTATGAAGGGCTGGTGGCCAGTGCAGTAAACTGGCCCTTTCTTTAGAACATTGGAAGACCCCTGTTCTAGATAAATGGTTCTTAACCTTTCTGAGACCAGGATCTGGTAAATTCTTCCAAATGCCCCACCAATAGAAAAAATGTTTATGCTCACACAATAAAAGTATGGGAACACTGTTGGAGGTTGGGGACCCTATGAAGGGCTGGTGGCCAGTGCAGGATTTAAGGAGGGAGCAAAAGGGGCAATTGCCCCGGGTCCCCCTGCTAGAGGGGACCCCAGATTTCCTTTATAAAAAATGAAACATATTTTCCATCAAAACTTCAGTAGTGTGTTCGTTAAAGGAAATTGTCCAGTTTGCAGACTTTGCCAAGGTCTGGTCCTGTCTCACTCCATCTCAACAGGCAGTTTTATTACATGATGAAGGGTCTTGCTCATACCTTTCTGTAGCTCCTAGAATATATTTGAGCATGATAGTCTCAGTTTTTCAGGAGAAAGGTCATTCAGCAAACTGGCACCACGATGACCATGAAAGACTAAGTGCTCTGTGCCTACTGGCTGTGGAGAGCAGAATCCTCAAGATGATACAGGTTGATGAGTTAGTTAAAGATTTTGCAGATGCTAAGTGCAGAAAGAAAGACTTTTTGTAAATATTGTAGTGTGAAGCATAACTGTGATGTATGACTTGCCATTTCCAATTACCTATGTAATATGTATTCTTACAGTCAATAAAACTGGGGGAAACCTTATTTTTTTTTTAGAACAAATGTGGTTTATTATATTTATTTCCGTTCACTTTTTTATTTGTCATATAATTTATTGTTGCCCCCAAACATAAAGTGCCCCGTGCCCCCCAAGGTCTAAATCTGGCACTGCTGGTGGCTCTGCAGCAGGGTGGGGAACACTAAGGACCACTCTCGGAGCTTAGATGCGCTTGGGGGGGGGGGGGGTTAAAGGATCTGTAGATGGTTGGAGGCCCAGGTGAAGAGAGGCCGTGGCCCAGTTGTGAGCCACAGCACAATGGTTGGGAACCTGTGTTCTAGACAAATAACTTCAGCCTCATTACTGATAAAGGGTAGCTATGGATCTTTTATGCTTATGGAACGTTGAAGGAGGACACAGAAGATCAGAGTGCGAGGAGCAGTATCTTGCCATCTATGAAACCATTACACTGTCAATGTTCTCTGAGGCGACAGTGCTTGTGTCTATATTTGAAGCATATACAGTTGGAAGACACACTGTCAGATAATGCCCAACATGCTTAAAAATCTCTCCAGGCCACCTTACACATGGAATTGGTTGAGCTGCATGCTATACAAGAGCCGATTTTCTCTAGCAATGCTTGAATGCCACATATCTGGCCAGGCTTTGCACCTGTATCAACGGGCTTTCAAACAGTTTTTGCAACCCCATACATGTCTATGGGAATGCAAATGCAGGTCAGAAGGAGGTGGACTTCAGGACAAATGCACCTGTCAATGAATTCTGAATGATCTCAGAAGCCTCTCAAACTGGTACCATCAGCACAAGCCAAAGCCAATTGACCTAGACCCAAAGACCTAGGGGTTGATTTACTAAAACTGGAATTTAGTGAATCAACCCTATAGTGTGTGATCCAAGGATCCCAAAGTTTATGGAAATTTTATAATCTCTTACCCAAGGTAGCCGCCATTTTCTCAAATGTCATGCAAACAACTAGATGGGTTAATGGCTGGTTTGGTTAAATACATCTGTAATAACAGCCATGTATGAAATGCTTCTACAGACAATACCTGTGTAATACATCTGCACAGAAATATTTTTGTGGCTTGCGAACAGCTCCACCCCACTTCCTTCTAATGTTACAGCGATGTTTTATTGTGCAGCTGACAGTCAGCATACAGAGAAGCCATCAGGGTGTGAAAGGGCAGTGCAAGCACAGAGAACAATACAACCCATCTGAGGGCAGGGGAAATGGAATCTGAAAAACGAATTCCCACAGGGACAAAAGTGCATGTGGGGGCAGGGGTTGTGGGGAGCAATTAACCCTACCGCTGTGATTAGAATCAATCAGGATCCCATAGAAAACAGATTTGTCCATCACAATGGAGCTACAAAGCCTAAAGTAACTGCAAGCTCCCTTACTGAGCAACCTGTGCGTTCTCCAAGTTTGAGGAACTACGAACTTCGGCCTGTTAGATAGAAAGTAGTTTCACTTTCCCCCCGGTGCAATGTGTATAATCTCCATGGCCTTGTCATCTTAGTATTATTATAGAAGAGCTAAACCCAGACACTGAAATCTCCTATAAGCTTTAACATGCTAATCAACTTCCAAAGCTTGTTTTAATCATTATAAATCAGAAGTTTTCATTAATGTTGGCTTCACACTTATGTGTTGTGGTAACACGTGGTCAAATGAGTGTGGTATGGTGCACTGGGTTAAACAAAAAAAGTGCAGGTCGGGTTTATTTCCATTATCATTTGTTGGCTGCCTATTGTAAAGGGTTAGCAGTTCTGCCTAGCAGCACTAGAGTCGGTGGTTCAAATCCCAACGACGGCACTACCGGGATGGAGTCTGCATGTTCTCCCTGTGCCTTTGTGGGTTTCCTCCGGTTTCGTCCCACACTCCAAATACATGCTGGCAGGTTACCTGGCTCCTGTCTAAATTGTCCTTAGTATGTACTGTATGAATGTGAGTCAGGGACCTTGGATTGTAAGTTCCTTGAGGGCAGGTACTGATGTGAATGTATAGTATAAATGTACAGCACTGTGTAAAATTGACTGCACTATATAAGTACCTGTAATAAATGAATGAGCTGCTTTAGGCCCCTTAAACATGGATGTTGTTAGTGCAGTAAAACCAGGCGGTTGAGGTGTATTTTTAATGCCTGTTTAATGCCTAGTACACACCGGCTTGAATGTTGGGCGACATCGGCCGGTTCATTCAGCCCATGTGTGTATGGCAGCCGGTCTGGCGGAGGGTCATGATTGAAAACAGTCTGCCGACCGGCTCCCAATCAGCACTCTCAGCCAATGGCTGAGAGCGCTGACCAGAGTGTTCTGGTGGGGGGGCTGTCCCTCTGTCAAAAAACAATAGCACAGCAGAGGATATACCTGTACTAACATCAGATTGTTAGTACAGTGGCTCTGACTTGAGCTGCAAGTTTTTTTTCCGTTTGACCCGCTGAGTAGAAAAAAAAACTAGTAGTGTGTACTAGGCTTAAACCCGGCAGTCGCTGCCAGACAACCCCATACTTAATGTCATGCCTTGTGACCAGAGAATTTTTATCTTGGGCTGCAGAGTTTGACATGTGGTACCATCTTTCAAACTCATGTATTGAGTTCAATGAGAGTGTGCCACAACCACTTGCAATGCATGCAACTGTGGTGTGGTACTGCAGCATTACAGGGTTAAACAAGATGGTGAGGAAGCAATATAATGCCTCCTCAACGTCTGTCAAATGCCCTCTGAAAAGCAATCTAAATGTGGATCACTCTTGAGAGCCCAAAATGATCACTGAGAGTCTGTATCATGGCCCATGTGAAAGGGACCTTATCACAATGCACATTACCGGCTAAATACCAAATAATAGCATGCATGCACTTCAACCAAAGGCCAAAGTGTGAAGGCAACTTGAAAAAAATACCTGGTGATCCTGACATGAATTTCCTTGTTCAGGCAGTTCCTGTTATGGAATAACATCTGTCTCCCACTTGTGTGCCTGCATTGTCGCCCTGTCCCTGGCCGAGACTACAAGTGACCATGCCAACACACATTGCACATGCATGGCCCATTGTTGACACTATGAGGAATCTGGTCCAGAGCACTGATGTACAGCTGACACTGAAGTGAGTACAGACGTACCCCACTTTTAAGTACCGAATGGGGTTTATTTACTAAAGCTGGAAAGTGCAAAATCCAGGCTCACTTCTGCATAGAAACCAATAAGCTTCTAACCCCAGCTTGTTCAATTAGGCTTTGGTAATAAAACCTGGAAGCTCATTGTTTTCTATGCAGAAGTGAGCCTGATTTTGCACTTTACAGCTTTAGTAAATAAACCCCATTGTGTACTTAAAAGTGGGGTATGACTGTACATATAGACAGGAAGTGGCTGAAAAAAGCTGGAGGAGATCTGCAGCACTGAAGTGCAAAAAAAGGAAAACCAAGCTGGAGGAGATCTGCAGCACTGAAGTGAAAAAAAAGGAAAACCGGTATACCTAGAATCACACCTATGCCGGTGACGCAGCTCGCGTTTTGCGCAGGCACAGCAGTTTCTCCATTTAAATGGGATGCTGTACCTGCGGGAAATGCAGGGAAAAAGTCCCTGATCCTTTTTTTAAAATGCGGCTGCATGGCACAGCATGGTGGTGTGGCTGCTCTGGCATCATGTGGTTTGACACACCTGAAAATGTGCTGCATTTTCTGATACATTGTGATGCAGTTAAGAACAGCATGTTTTCCATGAGGTTGTCTGCAGGTCAGGGAACACAGACAATTTACACGCTTTCCTGGACCCGCTACAGTGTGAACCTAGTGTCAAATATTTCCTGGAAAAAAACAAGGCAATTATTTATCCTAAAAACTGCTTCTAACGAAATATCCAGTTATGTTTAGTTCTATTTAAATAACAGTCATGTACAAATGCCACACACAATGTAACAAATCTATTAGCAAAATAGGATTTTCTGTTTATATGTTTCATTTTTTCTCTAGCTAACATTTTTGATGATGTTTACTCTTCTACAATGTGCTGGAAAAAGATGAACCACTGTCAGCCAATCACTAGTACATGAGGTTCCCCTGTAGGTGCACCACTGCTCCAGAGGCACTGCCTGGCAAGCTGAGACATGTGGTGCCTCAAGGGTGGTTCATCAACAGATAGATCTTCTGAGAGGTGCCTATGCCTGCATGCTGAATCCTCATCCTTCAGTTATCATTTTTTCTCCATAAAACGCAAACCTACAGCTCTGCGACTGCAGGGGAACTACAAGGTGTTGTCTACTTAGGTGCTGTCATTGAAGTCTCTAGGAACCAAAACTTCGAACGCACTATTCCCACCGCACACCTTCCTATAAAAATGGCTTTGCGTATAAGTGGGTGCTGGAACGACCACCGTCTGGAACCGTGTCAAGTCAGAGCAAAAGAATGTCACCAGCACACCAAGATTCTCCAAAATAGGTCCTAAGCTTTCATCAGCGATCACATCATTACAGCAGATTGCAACGTTTCGGAGCCGCACAGGAACCCTTCATCAGGCATGTGACTGTCACGTGACTGATGAACGGGTCCTGCGTGGCTCTGAAACGTTGCAATCTTCTGTAATGATGTGATCGCTGATGAAAGCTTAGGACCTATTTTGGAGATCCTTGGTATGCTGGTAACATTGTTTTGCTCTAGGAACCAGACACATACCTCTGCCCCAAAGAAGCTCATGTACTTTTTTTGTAGTTTAAGAGGCAAGCTCAAGTGGCACAATACCCGGGTGTGAAGAGTACCTAAATATAATGGGAGTAAAGCACTTCGGGGAAACGGGCATCAAATCTCCCAGGTGTGAAAAGGGGTCTGGCTTCATTCACTGAGCATTATTACATGTTTGTAGTGCACGATTTACCATGAAGAGCCTTGCTACCATGTTTTAGACATATAACATGTTTTAGGTCGCATGCACACATGGTGGCCAACCCCAATGTCAGCTACCTGTTAAACTATTAGAGAGTCTGACAGCTGCTACCAGCCTTTAGAGCAACATGTGCCTAGGGATGAATGCCCGGAATGCATATTTCTTGCGTTCTGAGCATTTGTCCCTCAACACATACTACATAAAACATTAGCAGCACTTGGTGTGTCATCCAGCGGCAACAGTTGGCAGCCTCACATAGAGTTTAACAGCTGCCGGCAGGGGGGCTGGATGGTGCACCTGCACCCTAATGCTGAAGCCTCATGCATCTCTGCTAAACTCTAAGATTGCACTGACATCGGTATCAGTATTGCATGCGTACTCGTATGCATGCACATGCTCCGATACCTAAAACTGATACCATTGCGGTGCGATTTGAGCCCATACAAAATGAATGGGTTCAAATCACACTCCAAAGAGTCGCATGCGGTTTGAACAGGAATACGGTGCAATTCCTGTCCAAATTGCAGGTGGTTTCCCCTACTGCTTCTGTGTGAATCCAGGCTTGTCATAGTGACTTCAGCCTGGGTTCACACAAGAGCAGCGCAGTAAACTGCATGTGATTCAAACACGAATTGCACTCCTGACACATTCATTGTATGGCATAGACCTGAATGAGGCCTTAGGTCAGGTACTTCTGACACATTCATTGTATGGCATAGACCTGAATGAGGCCTTAGGTCAGGTACTTCTGACACATTCATTGTATGGCATAGACCTGAATGAGGCCTTAGGTCAGGTACTTCTGACACATTCATTGTATGGCATAGACCTGATCAGATTTTCTTTTTCCAATTAGAGCAGAAGTAAAACTAATTGAGAACCTGTGCCCAACATTTTACATCTAACTGTACATTTATAACTTTAACATTTAACTTCACATTTATGTTTAGATTGAATGCCACTTGTCATGTATCTACGTAATTTTAGAACAATTCTGAGTAACTGCCACTTTATTGTCTTGTAGTAAATTGTTCATTTGCTACGACACATCCTGTCTGCGGTAAGAATCAAGAAGGCTGCAAGGGCGCAACACATAGATGATTTATCAGCTTAATCATTTACCTAACATCTACAAGTACAAAGTTCACTGAGCAGCGATGTGAGGCATATGTTCAAACACAAGATCCACAATAATGCTGTTACATTCAACCTGTGCAGGAGAGCTCACAGAAAGCCTCCAGTGGAAGATAACATCTCAATTCCTCATAAGTAATACATTGTCTGACATATTATGTACTAAGAATAACCACTGGAAACTGCCCCATGCAACCTGTAGTACTAAACACTTCACCTGCAACCAGCCAAATCCTCCATTTCATTGTGTAACCTGTACTATAGCCATGGAAAAGAAATACTCATTGCTTGGGACAAAAAAGCACCTCCTTCTTAAAGCTGAACTCCTGGCAGATATACTGTACAATGATGTTTCCGTTAATAACAGCAGAGCTCAGGTTGGTGAAGAAGAAGCAGCACAGGAAGCCAATCAGTTGTGCTGCACTGCTAGGAGCATGCTGACAGTGTTAGAGACAAGAGTAACAGAGAGAAGAGCTCATCAGTCTGCTGCTTCTCCTTTCACTGTCCAGTTACAGGATGAGAGGATAATGCCACGTACACACGAGCGGAATTCTGCTCAAGCTTGCCTTGCATACACACGGTCACACGAAAGTTCTCTGAACTTTTGACCGTCAAGAACGCGGTGAAGTACAACACTTCCAATGCGTCCAATTGTTTCCGAGCATGCGCGATTTTTTGCGCATCCGAATTGCATACAGACGAACGCATTTTCGGATAGGAACTTTTTCCGACCGAAAAATAGAGATCCTGCTCTCAATCTTTTGCTGGCTGGAATTCTGCCAGCAAAAGTCTGATGGAGCATACACACGGTCGGAATTTCTGACCAAAAGCTCACATCCAACTTTTGCTGGCAGAATTTCTGATCGTGTTTACGCGGCATAATGCCCTGTGCACACGACCGGTTTTGCCGTCGGAATAAACTCTGAAGGTTTTTTCCGACGGAATTCCGCTCAAGCTGTCTTGCATACACACAGTCACACCAAATTCCGACCGTCAAGAACGTGATGACATACAATACGTACCATGGGACAATGTACAATGTCTCGTACTTGCTTCAGAGCATGCGTCATTTTTGGTACATCAGAACAGCATACAGACGAGCGGTTTTCCCGATAGGAATTTGTTCCATCGGAAAAATATAGAACATGTTCTCTATCTAAGTCCATCTGAATTTTCGACATAAAAAGTCCGATGGGGCATACACACAGTCTGAATATACAATGAAAAGCTCCCATCTGACTTTTTCTGTCGGAAATTCCGCTCCTGTGTACGCGGCATAAGGATTAGTATACTTTTGAAAATACTTTTGTGTCATTGGTGAACTGTAAATGACTGCCAGTATTCCTCATCTCTATACTTGTTCTGGGTCAGAGGCTCAGAAAGCACCAAAGCATCAGCATGGCAGCCAGGGAACTAACGTTCTCATAGGAACAGCAATCAATGGCGCCCTCCATACATTTCTCATGGCAGATTCACTTTAAGGCTGGGTTCACAGTGACGCCGGACCAACAGCGATTCCTGTGTGGATTCCCACATCTGACTGGCAGGCAGTTTACACTGCTCTCTGCGAACCGCTGCGGGTGTCAATGTACAGTTAATGACACCCCCAAATTAGTTTGCAGAATGCAGGGCAAAACGTGAAATCAGATGGGAATCGGATCGCATGGGTCTGAACACCAATGCGTTCCGATTTCAGTGCAGTCCAAAAAAAGGGTCCTGCACCATTTTGGTCCGAATGCGAAGTGATTTCAGCCATACAAACTGTATGGCTGAATTGGCATTGCACAGACAATTGCATGTGATGTGCACAGCAATATGGTGCGAATCACATGCGATGTCTGGCATTGCATAAGAGGCCTTTCACACTGGGGCGGGGGCGTTGTAGGCGGTAAAGCGCCGCTATTGTAAGCGGCGCTTTACCGTCGGTATGCGGCCGCTAGCGGGGGCGGTTTTACCCCCCTGCTAGCGGCCGAGAAAGGGTTAAAACCACCGCAAAGCGCCTCTGCAGAGGCGATTTGCCGGTGGTATAGCCGCGCCGTCCCATTGATTTCAATGGGCAGGAGCGGTGAAGGAGCGGTATACACTCCGCTCCTTCACCGCTCCGAAGATGCTGCTGGCAGGACTTTTTTTACCGTCCTGCCAGCGCATCGCTCCAGTGTAAAAGCCCTCGGGGCTTTCACACTGGAATGAAAGCAGCGGCACTTTTGGGTCGGTTTGCAGGCGCTATTATTAGCGCAATAGCACCTGCAAACCGCCCCAGTGTGAAAGGGCCCTTAGTGTAAACCCAGCCTGAGTGCACAAGACCAGGGATGTTTCTAAGGTTCTCGGAATCGGGGGGGCATGTCTGAGAATACAGATTAAAAATGCTGAGGGGCTGGTAAAATACTATGATGGCTGGCTTGGATCAAGTCTGAGTCTTAAAACTAATATAATCTTTTTAACTGAACAAAAATGAATGTCACATTATGATGACATGGCTAAAATGATATAAAAAATGTATTACTGTTTAGAAGAAAAAGTAAAAAGGAAACAATAAGAGAAGAATTGAAAAGAAGATAAATAATACAATGTTACATAACTGGATTATGCATAAAATGTATTATCTCCACATCTCACAGAAGACCAGCAGAAGACCTGGGACACATGCCCTGAGTACCAGAGTCTAACAACCACTCCGCACAAGACACTGATATAAACCCATCAAATTGGGGGGAAAAGCAATTGCCCATCATGCAATGCCCCTATTTCAGTGGTACTAAACCCAAAAACAAACATTTTATATATAGCAGTTTATCAATCCTTAGATATGGGTGGCTGCATTTGTTTTCTTTTTTCCTTTATTTTCACCTAGTGATCTAACCAGTAAGTTATTTTCCAACTTCCTTTACCAGACCAAGCTGTCCATACAAAGTGGCAGTTAGAGGGTTGAGACAAACCATTTACCACTGACAGGGGTGCCTACAATAGTCAACTTTTATTCATTTATAAAAGTGTAAAGCTGGGTATACACAAGTAGAATTTTGAACGAAAATTTGCACAAAAATTCTCAGTCCACATGAACGACGTTTGAAAGCAATTCAAGATTTCAACTGCTTGTAACATTTGATTTTGGAATGAATGGACTTTACCAAACGAAAAACCACACCAACGCCTTAGGTGAATTGAAAAGAAGATAAATTATACAACGTCCCATAACTGGATAAATGTATCATCTCCATATCTCACAGGAGATCGGGACTCTCAGCAGAAGTCCTGCGACACGTGTCCTGAGTACCAGAGTCTAGCAACCACCTTGTACAAGACACTGATATAAACCCATCACATCCGGGATTTGATGTTCGGCTTGGTTCACATATGTCTGGCCACGGCTTCAGCGCAGTTTTTAAAAGTAGTCCGGTGTGGTTTTGTTCACTGGTTTAGCGGTGATTCAGGTGCAAATTTTTACTTGAAATCGCACGTGAACCAGACTGAAAAACGCACAGGACTCTTTTTAAAAACGAACTGTGGAAGCCCCGGACATTGTAAACCAGCCCCATTGAAAGACGTTCTGTTCACGTCATGCGAATCAAATGCGGTTCACAATTTACCGATTCGCATATATGTGAACCGAGCCGTACAAATGTATACATTTGAGAAATATTTTCCACTCTGCATCACGGTAGTTGAAAATGAAAGTTGACCCCACCAATGATTAGAAAGGTGAATGAACGTTCTTACAACCTAAAATGTTGTTACAAAATTCTACTAGTGTATACCCAGCATTAGTTGGCATTCATCTTTGGGGGTCAATGCACACTGGGTTTAAAAAAAAATGCCAGTTCCCTCGGCAGAAAAAAACACTCATATAGAAAAGTAGTCTCCAAACTGCGGCCCGGGGGCAGGAGGGGATACGGCCCTTTGCTTGCTTTTATCCAGTCTTTGGGGCACTATTCCTCCTACTGACACCAACAATGGGGGCATAATTCTTGCCACTGACACCAACAATGGAGAACTTTTCCTCCCACTAATACCAATGATGGGCATCCTTCTACCCACTGACACCAATGATGGGGCACTATTCCTTCCGCTGACACCAATAATGGGGCACAATTCCTTCCACTGACACCAATGATGGGGCACTATTCCTTCCACTTACACCAAGGATGGGGCGTTATTCCTCCCACTAAAGATGTGGCATTTTTTACTCCTGTTGGCCACAGTCCGGCCCCCTTAAGTCTGAAGGGCAGTAAACTCTTGTTTGGAAAGTTTGGAGACCCCTGATATAGAGTATTTTTGTACAGGCATTTAGTTTTCTTCTACCAAAAAGCTCCTTTCAAAGACACAAACCAGAATTTGTTAGTCAAGTCCATCTAAATCTGCTAGTGCACCTAACAAACTAACAATGCTGGCATCCAAGGGTGCCTCCATTGCTTCTCTATCCAGAGTGGAGACCCCCTAAGGCTGGGAGCTTGCTACTAGCCAGATCACCAGGTGACAATAAAGATAACAAAGCCTAAAAAAAGAAAATGAATGCAGTAATCACAATTAATGATTGGTAAACTGCAAAATATGAAATTGTCGGGTTTATTACCGCTTTATCCCTACAGCCATTGCACTGCCACTTGCCAACCACCGTGCCAACCATCACCCTGCCCTTCACACTCTAGATCTAGGTAAAGAAGTTGTGCAGCAGCTCTAGCTGTCAGTAATGGAAGGATCTATAGAGAAGCAGCAAAGCGATGAACTTTGTCCGGATCTCCTCCGACACCTGAGCCTGAGATAGGTGGTGAACTTACAGTCTCCGGTCCTGGGGTTGCAGCTGCCAATGCATGGCGAGGGAGAAGCCGAACAAGCTCCCGGGATCTCCTCCTTTGGAGATGGCATTGTCGGTATCCAGGTTGAAGGCGGCGATGAGAGTCGCGGAGAGGAGCGCGGCACAGGACAGGTAGAGCCGGGCGGTGGACATGCTGGTGGTGGAGGTGCTGGTGGTGGTGGTACTGCTGGTGGTGGTGGTACTGCTGGTGGTGGAGGTACTGGTGAAGGTGGTGGAGGTACTGGTGAAGGTGGTGGCTCCGCTCTCTCTCTTAGTTCTCACGCTGACTTCCTCCCCCCTCCGCTTCTTCTTTTTATCCGGGTCCCCCTCCCTCCCTGTGCCCTTTCCAGTCCCCTCCGCTCAATGCAAGCCTTGTTCTCTGGAGGGATCGGGCTCTTTATATGTCACACACCCCGCCCTGCCTGACTACCCGAGTCTTGTCTGCCAGCTCTCTTTTCTTCTTCAGGGTTCCCTTCCCAGCCCACTCCTCACTCCTCTCCCACTCCTCACTCACTCCTCACTGTGTCCTGTATGAGCAGCGAGTGATCTCCATCCCAGGGAGGGGCTCATACAATGCAGAGGTCTGGGCAGGCAGCCAGGGGAGGATCTCAGTCTATGGCCTCAGGTAGCACAAATCCTCCAATGTGAGGCTGCAGTTCCTGTTTCCAGGGGTAGAGGAGGCACTGGGTGTACAGGAGCTGCAGCCTCACCCACAGCCCCCAACACCATGCTTCTAGATGATTGGACTTGTGTCTGAGCTGCTTACAGGTTGCCTTAGTCCACCTATGAGCTGCTGCAAGCTTTTCTTACCCTAACTCCCAGTTGTCCTTTATTTGGAAGGAATGTCCTTGTCCACTTGACCTCCGGAAAATTGACCCCCCTTCCTGACCAGGTCATTTTTTTGTGATAGGGCACGGCATTACTTTAAAGCGGAGTTCCACCCAAAAGTGGAAGTTCCGCTTATCTGATCCCTCCCCCCCCGAAAGGTGCCAAATGTGCCAAAAATCTGTTTTTTGACAGGTACCCCACCCCAATTCTGTCGGACCTCGCAAAGTACATCAGAAGTTCAGGCCCCCCTCCTCCTCCCTCCTCCTTCCCCTACTTCCGGGCCAAGAGAGCGCAGCACGCTTGGCGCATGAGCAGTGGGGACCCAGCTGTGAAGACACAAGGCAGTGGCGGCTGGTGGGTTCTTCTTTTGGGGGGGGTGTGGGAAACAAAGAACACTCCCCGCCCAGTGGCATGACACGGCGCTAAAACACCCCCCCCCCCAGGCAGACCGGCACTTACCCGCAGGGCTGTGGTGTCATCTCCTCCTCTCCTGGAGCGGCTGCGGTGTCCGCTCCTCCAGCGGCTTCCTCCACCGTGTGTCTCCTCTTCCGCCAAAGCACTAGGCATCCAATAGGATCGCCTCATGCTTTGGCCAATCAGGAAACAGGTCTCACAGACTTGCCTCCTAAATGGCAGGGAGGAACTTTAGTGTGAAAATAGCAACAATTCATTCGCTATGGTCACACAACTAGGGGGCCTTGGAGCGCAATGCTCTGTGCTCCAAGGCCATCCTTTTTTGAAGCCTATTAGAGCCTCTGGCTCTAATCAGGTGCTTCAAAAAAACACCCCCCCGCATTAAAATCTATTGGTCTGGTGCCACTGATATGTAGATCAGGGGGCTGAACGAATGGACAGGGGAGGCGCCGCCCGTGCTCCCTCTATGGATGAGCCGCCACAGCTGCCGGGTTCCCTTACTGGCAATGACGGTGGCAGCACCCAAAAGCCGATGGAAATACCGGCTGGGGTGCCGACATCACTGGATTCCAGGACAGGTAAGTGTCCTAATATTGAGGCTGGGTTCACACTAATGTGAATTGGATGCGGCTTACACCGCATCCAATTTGCAGAACATGTTGTTTACAATGGGTATCAGGGCCGGTGCTACCACTAGGCAAACTAGGCGGCCGCCTAGGGCGCCCTGCTACCTAGGGGGCGCCCGGCCACTGGTTTTCCTACTCTCTTCTCTCTGCAGCAAGCAACTAAGTCTCAGCATCAGCAGGCAGCCGCAGCTCCGTTCACACATAGTGTCTGAGGTGCAGCAGTGGTGGAGGACTGTGTCTGTGTCCCGACTCCCGCAGCAAGCAAACATTCATTGATGGGCACTGGTAGGCTGTATTGAAGGGCGCTGGTAAGCTGCATTTGATGGATGCTGGTGAGGATACATTTGATGGGCGCTGGTGAGGTTACATTTGATGGGCGCTGGTGAGGCTGCATTTGATGGCGCTGGTGAGGCTACATTTGATGGGCGCTGGTGAGGCTGCATTTGATGGGCGCTGGTGAGGCTGCATTTGATGGGTGCTGGTGAGGCTGTATTTGATGGGCGCTTTATTAAAAAGGTGGGATTTACATGGGCAGGGAAAAGGGGGCAGAGTCAGCCAGGGGGGCGGCAAAATGAGGTTTCGCCTAGGGTGTCAAAAATCCTTGCACCAGCCCTGATGGGTATGGTTCACATGTGTGCGTTGCATCCGCACTCCGCATTGCACAAAGATTGTGTGTGTTTTCTAGGCAGTGCGGTGCGAATTGGAGGCACATAATCTTCAATAGGAACGCATCTTATTCGCAGATGTGGTCTGTTGTGAACACAAATACTCTCCCCCTCCTCCTACACCTCCCTTCCTCTCCCAGGTCTTCTGAGCACCTCCCTCTCTCTGAAAAGAAAATCCTGTCCTGATCCTTCCGGATCCGCAGCTAAAACGCTGAGGAACAGCTAAACAACTGCTTTTTATCTTTGCAGGGAAACCGAAGCTGCAATTCGCACCAGACTAGTGTGAACCCAGCCTCAAAGTCAGCAGCTACAGTATGTGTACTCACCTTTAACTGACAATAGCACGGGCATGTGACAGTGTTCCCAAAACTTATGTCCTTTTTTATTCCACAAATAGAGGTTTCTTTCGGTGGTATTTGATCACCTCTGCGTTTTTTATTTGTTGCGCTAAAAAAAAAAGTCCAACAATTTTGAAAAAAAAATATTTATTTGCTTTCCAATAAAAAAAAATGAAAAAAAACAAAATTTTTCATAAATTTATGCCAAAATAGTGCATCTAGAAAGTATTAACAGCGCTTCACTTTTTTCCACATTTTGTTATGTTACAGCCTTATTCCAAAATGGATTAAATTCATTATTTTCCTCAAAATTCTACAAGAAATACCCCATAATGACAATGTAATAGAAGTTTGTTTGAAATCTTTGCAAATTTATTAAAAATAAAAAAATAAAAAACCACATGTACATAAGTATTCACAGCCTTTGCCATAAAACTCAAAATTGAGCTCAGGTGCATCCTGTTTCCACTGATCATACCGTACTTGAGATGTTTCTACAACTTGATTGGAGTGCACCTGTGGTAAATTCAGTTGATTGGACATGTTTGTAAAGGCACACAACTGTCTATATAATGTCCCACAGTTAACAGTGCATGTCAGAACACAAACCAAGCCATGAAGTCCAAGGAATCATCTGTAGACCTTCGAGACAGGATTGTATCGGGGCACAGACCTGAGGAAGGGAACAGAAAAATATCTGCAGCATTGAAGGTCCCAATGAGCACACTGGCCTCCATGATCTGTAAATGGAAGATGTTTGGAACCACCAGGATTCTTCCTAGAGAGGGCTGCCCGACTAAACTGAGCAATCAGGGGAGAAGGGACTTAGGGAGGTTACCAAGAACAAAGCTCAAGCGTTTCTCTGTGGAGAGAGGAGAACCTTCCAGAAGAACAACCTCTCTGCAGCATTCCACCAATCAGGCCTGTATGGTAGAGTAGCCAGACGGAAGCCACTCCTCAGTATAAGGCACATGACAGCCCACCCGGAGTTTGCCAAAAGGCACCCGAAGGACTCTCAGACCATGGGAAACAAAATTCTCTGGTCTGATAAAGCAAAGATTGAACTCTTTGGCCTTAATGGCAAGCGTCGTCTCTAGAGGAAACCAGGCATCGCTCATCACCTAGCCAATACCATCCTTACAGTGAAGCATGGTGGTGGGAGACTAGTCAGAATCCAGGGAAAGATGAATGCAGCAATGTACAGAGACATCCTTGATGAAAACCTGCTCCAGAGTGCTCTGGACCTTAAACTGGGGCAAAGGTTCATCTTCCAACAGGACAACCCTAAGCACACAGCTAAGATAACAAAGGAGTAGCTACGGGACAACTCTGTGAATGTTCTTGAGTGGCCCAGCTAGAGCCCAGACTTGAACCCGATTGAACATTTTTGGAGAGATCGAAAAAAGCAGAGTAGGGAGGGACTTTAAAGGCATCAATGCAGAAACAAAATTGTATCAAATGTAGAAAAGTTTATTTGTACATAAAGTTTGAAATCAATATAGAGATAAAAGATCATACATACGGAATATACATAGTACATGTGAAAAACAGGAAATTGCAAAGAATTCCATTGCTCAAAAGAGCATTGCAACCCAAAGGGACCCCTACACGTTTCAGCTTGCTGAGTCATCTTCAGGGGGTTCTTTATGAGTGCAGTGAATGGACACTACAAAATAAATGTAAATTAATAACATGCAATAAAGAGTTGCTATTTACATATAAGAATCACATATCAACTATGTAAATATATCTTACAGTTTATAGATTGAAAGTTAACCATATGCAGACACGGAGATGGTTCCAAAAAGTCCAGAAGCCAGGAGACAATTCAAGAGAAAGTATCCTAGTGTACAATCCTAGTGTACAATAAAGATTAATGAATACCTCATCCAAAACATGACCAAAGAAGCCGCCACCCGCATTTGAGGGCATGGAGCATGTGGTCAACATAGAGTCTAACTAAAAAATCCTAGCATGTATATACAGATGTTTGTGGCTTTAATAAGAAAAACTATCAGGGGTACTTACTTCATGATCCAAAACATTTTGACATACAAGATCCATTTGGATTATCAAGTAAGTACCCCTTTTTTCTTATTATATAGGGTTCACGTCCATCTGACATTTTACAATGACGTTAGCGGGAAGCAGTTACAAAACACACAACTACTGGATCGTATGATACTATTGTACTATGCGATCCAGTGCAGGCAAATGCTTTTGTGACCTGTATTTGGGGTGTCGTTAACACTGACACCCCCCCCCCCCGCAGATTGCAAGTTCGGTGGGTTTTGAATACGGTGCAGGAAATGCTCACGGAATGTGGGTTTCCTGCACCGCATTCTGGTGTGAACTGGCTTTTAAAACGCACTGTAACTCATGTAAAAAGCACACGTATTTCAGTACAAGTTTAAAAGGCATGCCATGGCGTGTGCTATGGTGCGAACAGGCCCGGTGTACACGACTTCAGACTTAGAGGCAAGTAAAGCACAAAAGAATTTTGTGTTGCTTCGGCTCGTTTCTGAGGTGCTTATGAGCTGATTCATGCATCTTGTGAGCTGCTGTGAGCTTCTTTTACCAGGAGGGGGTCCTGTGTAAAGGGTAAGTTCCCAGCCGTCCATGATGAAGAGAGACTGTCACTGATTAGGTACCTCTGTCCCTTACTCCACTTTAAAGGGTAAGTTTACTTTTACAGAAAAATCTGTAAGGTGAACTTACACAGGACCCCCTCCTCAACCCCCCAGTTCTGCTGACCTGGATTGCGGCCATCTCCCGTTCTGAGCCCCAGTATATCCGCGTCAGAAGTCCAGGGCTTAGAAATCCCCTCGGCATCCATGCGTACACGGCTTCTGATTGGCCGGCGCCGCCCATGTGACGGTGCCGACCAATTAGAATGCTCCGAAATGTCCCTCCTGACTGGGTACGTTTTGGAGATTCAGCTGCGGGGGATTTCTAAGCCCCAGACTTCTGACGCGGATTTACCGGGGCTCAGAACGGGAGATTGCCCTGATCCAGGTCGGCAGGACTGGGGGGGGGGGGGGGTTATGAGGAGGGGGTCCTGTGTAAGTTCATCTTACATACAGATTTTTCTGTAAAGGTGAATTTACCCTTTAAATACCCTTTTTTCAGCTCTGGTGTAATTAAGATCTAAATAAATGTATTGCTTCATTCCCAAGCAGTGGTGGCCCATCCATAGGGGGCGCATGGGCACTGCCCCCCTCAGCAGTAAAAAAAAAAATATACATATACCCATTTTTTTCTTAAAAAGGCCCTTAAAAAAAAATAGAAAAAAATGTCCTTTAAGTGCACTGTGTTCGGGCGCCTGGACACAGTGCACTATGGGAAGCGCCACGTCAATGCAATCCCGAGATTGCAGACGAGGCTCTTCATTTGCAGGATTTTTACCTGCTTTGTGGCGCATTCCATCGCGCCGAAAAACTTCCGCTGGTGCTTTGTTCTTGAGGTTAAGACGTTACTTCCGGTTTCCCTGTGCCACAGGGAAACCGGAAGTGACGTCAGAAGCTCCATGGAACGCACTGCCCAAGCAGAGCTGGTAAGCAAGGCTGCAAAATAGGTTGTGTTAGGAAAGCTAATGACTATTCGCTTTTCTAACACTTACCCGCCTCTCCGCCAATCAGGTGCTCAGGCATAGGTGTGCACAGCCTATTGCATTAGGGTGTGCACCCCAAAGCTCAAACACATATGTGTGTGCATGTGTATATATACTGATGGTGTCAGTAGAGTGGACAGTGTCTTTAGGGCACAGATTGGTGTCAGTAGGGCAGTGGATGGTGTTAGTTTTTATTTTTTATTTTTTATTTTTTACAATTTTATTTTTTTTAATTATTTATTTTTTTCAGGAGCCCCATTAGGGGGGTTTGGTGAATAATCAGGGGTCTAAACAGGAGAATCCGTGCCACACAGGGTGATTAGGGTGTGCCCAGGCACACCTGGCACACCCTGTGCGCACACCTAGGTGCTCAGGTCTGTTACCTGTCACCTGATTGGCTGAAACGATAGGCGCCGCTATTGGACGCCTATCAGGAAGCAGGAGACGCATGAAGGACCCCAGTTGGGCCCGCAGTTGGACACACTGGCAGCATTTGATGGGCACACTGGCAGCATATGATGGGCAGTAGGGCACACTGGCAACATTTGATGGGCACACTGAGCAGCATATGATAGGCAGTTGGGCACCTGGCAGCATTTGATGGGCACACTGGCAGCATTTGATAGGCGCACTGGCAGCGTTTGATGGGCACAGTGGCTGCGTTTGATGGGCACAGTGGCTGCATTTGATGGGCACAGTGGCTGCAATTGATTTTTTTTTTTCAAAATTTTTTCAGTTTGTTTGCGCCCCAAAAAAATTTTGAGCACCAGCCGCCACTGTTCCCAAGGTTGCACTAAACTTTTTATTTATCCTTTAGATCAGGGCTGGTCAAGTTACTTGATATATGGGCCATCTTGTGTGGCCCCTGAAAGCCCCTAAGGGCCACACATAATATTCAATGAATATGATACTATAGAGAACTGTCAGAGATTGATGACGTGCAACAGAGGAGGGTCAGATACTGCAACCATGCTATAGGAGTTGCTGAAGACAGGAGACAGTCATAGCCTGGAGACATGTTACATGAGATTGGGATTGCCCACTGCTATTACTTCTTCTATACAAGTCTACACTTCACATTTGTGCTTTCTACAGCCTTCTTAAAAATCACTCGTGTCACGTTTAATATTTCTCTAATGGTGGCCATGCACACAGTAATTTATCAATTTATTTTTAGATAGATCTCTTCCATTAGGAATAATCGATCTATAGTCAATAACCCAATTGATCAATATGCGACACATGGTGAAGTGTATTATCACATCCGTCTCCATGATTCAAACTCATGATTTGATTGATTGACATACTGTACAATCAAATTTATGGGCAGGGTGTATGTGTTGCCGATTGCTAATTTTCCATCATACCTGATTGACTCAGTTTGATGGAATCTGATCAAGAATGAGGCTAAAGCTGGGATGCATTGAAATTTGGCTGCTTCAGCAGGGACCAGATGAATTTTGATTTATTGATGGCCATTCCTCTTCCAGAAAAGTCGATCTAACAATCAGCTTCCCCTTAACCAACTTGCTGGAAAATTTTCATTGGATCAGCGATGCAGCCAATCAGCTGCAGAGATGATCAGTGTATTCTGAGAGTGGAGCAGTCCTTGCTGTCAAAATACAGTAAGGCTACTTTAACACTACTTTAACACTGGGGCAGGCGCCGGCGGTAAAGCGCCGCTATTTTTAGCGCCACTTTACCGTCGTTTTAGCGGCGCTATTCAGCCGCTTAGCGGGGTGGTTTTAACCCCCGCTAGCGGCCGAAAAAGGGTTAAAACCGTCCGCAAAGCACCGCAAAGCGGACACAAAATGGTGAATACACCGCTCCTATAGCTCTGCAAAGATGCGGCTTGCAGGACTTTTTTGACCGTCCTGCAAGTGCACCGCTCCAGTGTGAAAGCCTTCGGGCTGTTATCATTGAAAGTGAAAGTAAAAGAAAATCCTAAATTTAGGGCTGTCCCCAGAAAAGTAATAGGGGGTAAATCTTCCAATGGGGACACTAGTTCTGATGGCCTGGTGGTTCCCAAGTGATTCTCTTAACCACTTCAGCCACAGAAGGATTTACCCTCTTAATGACCAGGCCATTTTTTGCAATACGGCACTGCGTTACATTAACTGACAATTGCGTGGTCGTGCGACGTTGTACCCAAATAAAATTGATATACTTTTTTACCCACAAATAGAGCTTTCTTTTGGTCTATGTGATCACCTCTGTGGTTTTTATTTTTTGTGCTATAAACAAAAAAACATTGAAAAAAAAACAATATTTTTTACTTTTTGCTATAATACATATCCAATAAAAAAAAATATAGAAAAACAAATTTATTCATCAGTTTAGGCCAATATGTATTCTTCTACATATTTTTGGTAAAAATAAAAACGCAATAAGCATATATTGATTGGTTTGCGCAAAAGGTATAGCGTCAACAATATAGGGGATAGATTTATGGCATTTTTATTATTATTTTTGTTAACTAGTAATGGCGGAGATCAGCGATTTTTAGCAGGACAGCGACACTGCAGCGGACAGATTGGACACTTTTGACGCTTTTTTGGCACCAGTGACATTATTACAGTGATCAGAGCACTGATCACTGTATCTATTACACTGGCAGGGTAGGGGTTAACACTAGGGGGTGATCAAGGGGTTAAGTTTTCCCTAGGGAGATGTTTCTAACTGTGGGGGGAGGGGACTGACTGGGAGTACAGAGAGATTGCTGTTCCTCTGTACTCCCCTGTCAGAACAGGGATCTGCTTTGTTTACATAGGCAGATCCCAGTTCTGCCTCTCTGAGGAGCGATCGAAGACTTCACGGCCACCGGACCCACGCATCAGCTCCCGCAGCGTCTCGTGCATGAAACGACGTATGGGTACGTCGTTTCGCGCAATAGGGCCGCCCTGCCGCAGTGTATATACGGTAGGCGGTCCTTAAGTAGGTAATTTGCAGGGATTTCCTCTAAGGTTCACGCCACAAAAACGCACTCCAGATCCGTTACAGATATGTTTCTGTATGCGCGTTTTACGCATCTTCCGGTGCATTTTTGATGCGTTTCTGGATGCATTCTAGATACTTTTTTTTCCCATCTTTTTTCCCGTTTTTTTTTCACTGTACTAGGGTCCAGTGTGTTTTTGATGCATTCCAGTGCATTTTTGGAGCGTTTTACCACGTTCCAGTACAGTCCAGTGCAGGAAAAATGCATCATGTTCTACTTTTTTTCCCTGGAACTGGAACGCCTTGGAAGTGACTGCACTGGTGTGAACTATGCAATTGGAAACCATATAACCTACTTTCCATGCGTTTTTGATGCAGAAAAAACGCATTTGACTGCATGTGGTGTGAACTGGCCCTTACTTCCTGTTTTGGCTATGGGACCAGAAGTGAGGGTAAATTTCCCCAATGGAGCAAAGATGGCAAAAAAAACCCCACAGGGCAGGGGCGGACTGACAACACTCAGGGCCCACTGGACCAAATAAAGCAAGGGCCCCCTGTCAGGCCCCACCCATGACCCGCCTATGACCCCGCCCCTACATTTTGCACAAAGTACAACTTCTGCCTTTTTTTTAAATGGAACCTGGAGGAGGTCTCTCTCTAACAGTGTCCATTAGACAGTCTGTTAGAAAGCTTCCCCTCCAGGCCCTACTAGAGTCTACAACAGAGTCTAATGGGACCTTGAGGGGGATCTCTTTCAGTGTCCATTAGAGAGTCTCTGTTAGAAAAAGACCCCCTCCAGGACCCATTAAAGACTACAAAGGCGTCTAATGGGATCTGGAGGGGGGTTTCTCTAACAGAGGCCCTATCCGTGTCCATTATAGAGTCTGTAAGAAATAGTCCCCCCCCCCCCCAGGTTCCATTAGAGATTACAAAGGAGTATGATGGGACCTGGAGGGGGGCCTCTTTCTAACAGGGTGTACACCTTAATTCACTCTGGTCCTCATGGGACCCCCTCCTTGTGCCATGACTCTCACCCCTGCCCCAACCGCTCACAAAGTAGCAATAAAATTGGCACTGTGTAGCGCTCCTCTTACATTAACTATGGGTACTGTATCTGTGGCTGGCTCCCATGTCCACTGTGGCTGGCTGGCTCCTGCATCCTTGTGGCTGGCTCCTGTGGGTGGCTGACTGGCACCTTGGTGTGGGTGGGTCACTGTGGGTGGCTGTCTGGCACCCTGGCCCTGCTGTGGGTGGGTCTCTGGCATTGGTGGCTGACTGGCCCCCTGGGCCTGCTGTGGCTGGCTGGTGTATCCTCTCCTCTTCCGCCATTCCAGACACTGTTTGCCGAGGCAAGGGAGGGACTTAGAAGGAGACAGCGGCCTTTGCCCTATCCTGGGATGGTAGAACTAAAAAGTTTGCAGCAGGCACACTGCGCGGAGCTGCGCGGTGCACCGCGTAATGATGTTGCTCGCGTGTGCGTGGATCCTCTCTATGTCCATTTGAGAGTTTATGTTAGAAAGAGCCCCCATCAGTGCCCATCAACGCAACCTCACCAGTGCCCATCAGTGCAGCCTGATCAATGCCCATCAATGCAGCCTCACCAGTGACCATCAATGCAGCCTCACCAGTGCCCATCAATATAGCGCCTGATCAATGTTCATCAATGCAAGTTCACCAGTGCCCATCAATGCAGCCTCACCAGTGCCCATTAGTGCAGCCTCACCATTGCCCATTAATGCAGCCTGATCAGTGCCCATCAATGCAGCCTCATCAGTGCCCATGAGCGCAGCCTCACCAGTGCCCATCAGTGCAGCCTCACCAGTTCCCCTCAATGCATCCTCACCAGTGCCCATCAATGCAGCCATGCAGCCTCATCAGTGCCCATCAATGCAGCCTCACCAGTGCCCATCAGTGCAGACTCATCAGTGCCCATCAATGCAACCTCACTGGTGCCCATTAGTGCAGCCTGATCAGTGCCCATCAATGCAACCCCACCAGTGCCCATCAATTCAGCCTCACCAGTGCCCCTCAATGCAGCCTAACTAGTGCCCATTAATGCAGCCTCACCAGTGCCCCTCAATGCAGCCTCACCAGTGTCCCTCAATGCAGCCTCACCAGTGCCCATTATGCAGCCTGACCAATGCTCCTCAATGCAGCATCACCAGTGCCCATTAATGCAGCCTTATCAGTGCCCCTCAATGCAGCCTCACCAGTGCTCCTCAATGCAACCTGATCAGTGCCCATCGTTGCAGCCTCAACAGGTGCCCATTAATGCAGCCTCAGCAGTTCCCCTCAATGCATCCTCACCAGTGCCCATCAATGCAGCCATGCAGCCTCATCAGTGCCCATCAATGCAGCCTCACCAGTGCCCATCAGTGCAGACTTATCAGTGCCCATCAATGCAACCTCACTGGTGCCCATCAGTGCAGCCTGATCAGTGCCCATCAATGCAGCCTCACCAGTGCCCATCAATTCAGCCTCACCAGTGCCCCTGAATGCAGCCTCACCAGTGTCCCTCAATGCAGCCTCACCAGTGCCCATTATGCAGCCTCACCAATGCTCCTCAATGCAGCATCACCAGTGCCCATTAATGCAGCCTCATCAGTGCCCCTCAATGCAGCCTCACCCCTCACCAGTGCCCCTCAATGCAACCTGATCAGTGCCCATCGTTGCAGCCTCAACAGGTGCCCATTAATGCAGCCTCAGCAGTGCCCATTAATGCAGCCTCACCAGTGCCCATTAATGCAGCCTCACCAGTGCCCCTCAATGCAGCCTCACCAGTGCCCCTCAATGCAGCCCCACCAGTGCCCCTCAATGCAGCCTGATCAGTGCCCATCATTGCAGCCTCATCAGTGCCCATTAATGCAGCCTCACCAGTTCCCATTAATGCAGCCTTACCAGTGCCACTCAGTGCAGCCTTACCAGTGCCTCTCATTGCAGCCATACTGGTGCCCCTCAATGCAGCCTTACCAGTGCCCCTCAATGCAGCCTGATTAGTGCCCATCATTGCAGCCTCACAAGTGCCCATTAATGCAGCCTCACCAGTGCCCATTAATGCAGCCTCACCAGTGCCCCTCAATGAAGCCTTACCAGTGTGACGTGTATCAAGGGAGCCTGTGCAGGAGACGGGACATTGGATGACAGCGGTCGCCGGGTAAGCTGGAGATCCCTGCTCTGTGTGATCTTACCCTCCGAGGCAGCGCTGGGGCCCGGGGCTGGCCCCAAAAGATGGTCGTCAGGGGCCCGCGGTCGCAAGTTTTTGGCCCTAGACCTGTTTCAGAAGGTGGCACTGGCGGGCCCCCTTCAGCGGCCGGGCCCTTGGACCATGGCCCGAAGTGACCAGCCATTCAGTCCGCCCCTGCATTAGGGGTTGTAACCCTCCCTTACCTTATCCAAAATGAAAAAAAATGTTTCCTATAGTTCTACTTTAATGGCCCTGTAATCAGTTTTTCATTAAATCATGTCTTATTGTGTTTTTGTGCCTCCTTCCCCTTCTTCTTTCCTTCACTTATGTTTGGAATGAGCAGTGCATGTTAGTTGCGGTCATATACACTGTTCTAGGCACACTACAAATCCCATAGTCCATGTCAGGAGTGAGCAAGAGAAGGTGGCTATGCTCTTACTTACAATGGGTCCATGGAGAATGATTGTAGCCACTCTACCAAGAAGGTGGATCACAGCAAAAAAAAAGGAATCTTGCAATTTGGAGGAGACCGCACTATTTTTTAGTTAAAGCCGAGCACCATTTGTTTGCACCCTCCACTGCCACATTTGGCACTTTTTGGGGGGAGGGGGAGCGGGTATCTGGCTTTGACAGGTACCCGCTCCCACTTCTGGCTCAGATTGCTGTGCCCCCCCCCCCCTCTTTCACCCGCAGTCTTCTTGGACACATCACAGGTCCCAGAAGACTACGGGGCCATTCACAAGGCGCAGCGCAGATCGCAAATGCGCAGTAGGAAACAGGCTGTGAAGCCGCAACTCCTCTTTCCCTTACTAGAAATGCCGGCGCCTGCACCCGAATATATTGAAGAATCGGCTCAGGTGGGGACATCACCGGATCTCTGGACAGGTAAATGTCTTGTAAGTACTTGTAGCTGCTGACTTTTATTTTTTTCTGAAGGAGCCTGGAGCCCCTTTTTTAAGAAACATAGGGGGTTATTTATGAAAAGTAAATCCAGGCAAATCCACTTTGCGCTGCAAGTGCACTTGGAAGTGCAGTTGCTCTAAATCCAAGGGGTAGATCTGAAATGAGGGGAAGCTCTGCTGATTTTATCATCCAATCATGTGCAAGCTAAAATGCTGTTTTTTATTTTCCTTGCATGTCCTCCTCGGATCTACAGCGACTGCACTTCCAAGTGCACTTGCAGTTAGTAAATAACCCCCATAGTTGATTAGAATATTTTTTTTTAAACCAGTTTTAATTTAATACTAATATTAAAAAAGGTGAAAAAATGGTGAAAAAATGGGTGACCAGTCTTTCCTTATACTTCATCTGGTTTCATTTTGATCGAGGGCGCCAGGCTGTTTGAACTGCCTAAATATTTTATGCAAAAATGTGTCCCTCTCTCCAATATCAGAAGGGCGCGTATTCTTTTACATTTGCCTTGACGTTTACGAGTAAGGAAAGCAACTGAGAACAGATAGAGGCACGTGTACACAAGCCTTAAATGAGGTGGCAGGAGCACCCTTTCACACCTATGTGCATGCAGTAACGTGTGTTTTTGACATGCCTGTAAGAAAATGTACATGTGCTTTTAACACAGATTTTTTTCACATTCTAATGGAATGGCAACTCAGATGTGTTGCCATTGGAATGAAGAATGTTTTATTATTTTTTTTTTTAAAGATATTTTTATTAATCTTTTGTGTCAACATACACAGAGAAAAGAAAAGACTTTGGTGATTCACAGCATTATAATATTACATAAGTTCACTGTAGTCCACAATAAACAGTTTTCATTTATCAAGTCTCCTGTATTCATTAATATGAATTGCCAGGGGTGTGCAGTATGTATTTTTCTGGTTGCATGACCATCAGGTGGGTGTGTGCTTGGTTCTGATGCACGTCATCTGTTAGGAACACTACCTATCTAGTTATCTGTCTTATGGAAGGGTTAACGGGCTGGCCAGCCATCTATGCCAGACTTTGTGAAAGGTTTTGTTTTTTTTCCTAACCTCCATTGTAAGTTTATATAAAGGTATCGAGTCATTGATCAGTTTTGGCCACAGGGATTTCAGGGGATTTCAGGGGTGTCTGTGATCCTTTCCATGACAATAGTATGGTTTTTCTTGCATAAAAGTGGAAGACACAAAGAAGTCTTTTTGTATGGGTTGAAATGTGGAGATCCCCAAAAATTCCCAGCAGACAATTCTTGGTTTTGGGAGGCCCATCGCTGATGAGATGAAAGTCCCACTTTCGTCCAGAAGTGCTGGACTAATGAGCAGGTCCAGAAACAATGAAAAAAATCTGCCATCTGGCCACATCCTCTGAAGCATTTTGCTGTGGGTGTTAGTCCCAGTTTATGTAACCTAGCAGGGGTTAGGTGGGATAGATGAAACATTTTAATATTAATGATGCGGTTCTTTGGATGACATTACTGACGTCTTGTATGTATCACTAAATTCTGACCAGTTATCTTCAGTAAGTGTAGAGTCCATAAGGGTCCATTTTGAATGAAGAATGTTTTAGAACAATTCCACCCAGTCACATAATGCCACAGATATACAAAGTCCAAAAAGGAGCACCATACCAATGAGCTAAGAGTCCAAAAACTTTTAATACTGTTGTTCATTCAGCAAGACCATATAAAACAGCCAACTCCTCTATCCACCTTTGAACCTCCAAAACACGTTAGATGTTATAAATTGTCTTGCTGAGCAAGCACCAATTATAAACATTTTTGTACTTTCAGTACATCATTTGTCTGATGCTCTTTTTGGACTTTGTTTAAGTATCTTCAAAACTTGAGGTCCCCTGTTTAAGGGGGGCACCCTGTCTGTGTTTAGAGCAGACTCACTGAAACCATTGCACCCCACTTGAGCTTGTTTGATCTCCAATCATGAGTTACACATATTCACGTAAAGCCACTGGGTTCCATTTTTTGGTAGTGCAATCCTCAGTGATGCAGAGAGTGTCGCCGACACGATATCATCATCAGTATTCTCTGCAACATTGTATGATAAGGGACTATATACAAGATTTTAGTAATGAGAACGGTATCATCAGCAGTAATCAGCATGGATTCATGAAGAATCCTTCTTGCTAAAGCAATCTATTAACCTTCTATGAGGAGGTGAATTGCCATCTAGATAAAGGAAGGCCCGTAGACGTGGTGTATCTGGATTTTGCAAAAGCATTTGACACAATTCCCCATAAACGTTTACTGTACAAAATAAGGTCAGTTGGCATGGACCTAGGCTGAGTACATGGATTGAAAACTGGCTACAAGGGCGTGTTCAGAGGGTGGTGATAAATGGGGATGGTCAGGGGTGGGTAGTGGGGTTCCTCTTTTTGGACTTTGTTTAAGTATCTTCAAAACTTGAGGTCCCCTGTTTAAGGGGGGCACCCTGTCTGTGTTTAGAGCAGACTCACTGAAACCATTGCACCCCACTTGAGCTTGTTTGATCTCCAATCATGAGTTACACATATTCACGTAAAGCCACTGGGTTCCATTTTTTGGTAGTGCAATCCTCAGTGATGCAGAGAGTGTCGCCGACACAATATCATCATCAGTATTCTCTGCAACATTGTATGATAAGGGACTATATAC
The DNA here is from genome assembly GCF_042186555.1 of Aquarana catesbeiana. Lineage (NCBI taxonomy): Eukaryota > Metazoa > Chordata > Amphibia > Anura > Ranidae > Aquarana > Aquarana catesbeiana. The sequence continues at coordinate 338,265,517 of NC_133329.1, forward strand.
AAGATTTTAGTAATGAGAACGGTATCATCAGCAGTAATCAGCATGGATTCATGAAGAATCCTTCTTGCTAAAGCAATCTATTAACCTTCTATGAGGAGGTGAATTGCCATCTAGATATAGGAAGGCCCGTAGACGTGGTGTATCTGGATTTTGCAAAAGCATTTGACACAATTCCCCATAAACGTTTACTGTACAAAATAAGGTCCGTTGGCATGGACCATAGGCTGAGTACATGGATTGAAAACTGGCTACAAGGGCGTGTTCAGAGGGTGGTGATAAATGGGGATGGTCAGGGGTGGGTAGTGGGGTTCCGCAGGATTCTGTGCTGGGACCAATCCTATTTAATTTGTTCATAAATGACCTTGAGAATGGGGTAAACAGTTCAATCTCTGTATTTGTAGATGATACTAAGCTAAGCAGGGCAATAACTTCTCTGCAGGATGTGGAAACAATGCAAAAAGATCTGAACAAATTAATGGGGTGGGCAACTACATGGCAAATGAGGTTTAATGTAGAAAAATGTCAAATAATGCATTTGGATGGAAAAAATATGAATGCAATCTATACACTGGGGGGAGAACCTCTGGGGGAATCTAGGATGGAAAAGGACCTGGGGGTCCTAGTAGATGATAGGCTCAGCAATGGCATGCAATGCCAAGCTGCTGCTAACAAAGCAAACAAAATATTGGCATGCATTAAAAGGGGGATCAACTGCAGAGATACTATAATTCTCCTGTTTTACAAGACTCTGGTCCCGCCGCACCTAGAGTATGCTGTCCAGTTCTGGGCACCAGTCCTCAGGAAGGATGTATACTAGAAATGGAGCGAGTACAAAGAAGGGCAACAAAGCTAATAAAGGGTCTGGAGGATATTAGTTATGAGGAAAGGTTGCGAGCACTGAACTTATTCTCTCTGGAGAAGAGACACTTGAGAGGGGATATGATTTCAATTTATAAATACTGTACTGGTGACCCCACAATAGGGATAAAACTTTTTCGCGGAAGGGAGTTTAACAAGACACGTGGCCACTCATTAAAATTATAATAAAAGAGGTTTAACCTTAAATTACGTAGAGGGTTCTTTACTGTAAGAGCGGCAAGGATGTGGAATTCCCTTCCACAGGCGGTGGTCTCAGCGGGGAGCATCGATAGTTTAAAAAAACACCTGAACGACCGCAACATACTGGGATATGCAATGTAATACTGACATACAATCAAACACATAGGTTGGACTTGATGGACTTGTGTCTTTTCTCAACCTCACCTACTATGTAATTATTATGTAACAATGTATGGCCAGCTTTAGGCCCCTTTCACACTGGGGCGGTAGGCGGCCTCGGCGGTAAAACAACGCTATTCTTAGCGCTGTTTTACCGCGGTATTCGGCCGCTAGCAGTGCGGTTTTAACCCCCCGCTGGCGGCCGAAAAAGGGTTAAATCCACTCGTATGATTTCAATGGGCAGGAGCGGTGAAGGAGCGGTGAATACACCGCTCCTTCACCGCTCCAAAGATGCGGCTGACAGGAGATTTCACACTGAACAAACAGCGGAGGCTGTTTTGGGGCGGTTTGCAGGCGGTATTTTTAGCGCAATAACGCCTGCAAACCGCCCCAGTGTGAAAGGGGCCTAAGGCTTTGTATACACAAGCATCAAAAGGCAGTGAACAGCACAAGTTCCTGAAGTTTTGCATTGATTTGGACAGCCAAATACAGATGAGCACTCTGCGTTTAAAGTAGAACTATGGCCTCCAATTAAAAAAATATGTACCTAGCACATTAGTCAAACTGGGGACCATAGTTCTACTTTAAATGCAAAGTGCTCACCTGTATTTGGCTGTGCAAATCAATACCAAACTTCTAAAATGTAAGGAACTTGTGCTGTTCTCTGCCTCCTAGTCCACAGCCTCCTCCAGTCCTCACACCCCCTCTCAAAGTTTACGGCTTCCTCCAGACACTCCCCTTGCTAGCCCAAGGTCTCCTCCGCACACTTCCCTATCCTAGTCCACAGCCTCCTCCGCACACCCCCTCTCCTAGTCAATAGCTTCCTCTGCACACTCGCCTCTCCTAGTAATGGCAATCTCCACACACTCACCTCTCCTAGTCCACAGTCTTCTCCATGCCCCCCCCCCACCAGTCCAGGGCCTTCTTCAGCATACATGCCACTCCTAGTCCATGGCCTTCTTTACACAGTCCCCTCTCCTGGTTTACAGCCTTCTTTGCACACCCCTCCTTTTCTAGTCTGGGGCCTTCACCACAACAACCCACATTTCCTATTCCAAAGCCTCACCAAACAACCCCCCTTTCTCCTAGTCTAGTGGCCTTCGCCATACAAACACCCTCTTCTAATGTAGGGCTTACAGATTCAGGTAGGCTTTCCGATTACATTTTAGTGGGGTCCACTTAGGATACAAAGGAGTGACATCAGTGTAAGGTGACTGTCGATGGTCCGGCAGCATGAGCGCATCTGCAACAATATATTAGTGGTACCCCTCACCAGAAAACTGCGCTGGCGAGGTACTTAGCTGAGTATACTTTACTGTATATAACAAAACTTGTGCAGGATTGCTAAGGGGGGGGTAATATTTGCCTAGAAGGGGGCATTAACTTTATTAGGCTTGTGCTTCACATGGTAAAAGGATTTAATGTTTGACTGTCATGTAGGAGCATTCAGATGTTCTTTAAATAAGCAGGCTTCTGTATTTGGGGATGCAGATGCTGCACTCAATGTTCACCTCACAGCAGGGAAAATTAAAGTAGCGTTAATAGTTCTGATTGACACCTTTCCATGTAAACATAATTTTATGATACATATAGCAGGTAATGTATGTATGCACTTACATACATGTGTGTATAATCACTTATACATGTAAGTGTATCTAAACCCAAAAGCAGAAATGTATTATATTGCAGATTATCAGTCCTTAGATGTGGTGGCTGCATTATTTTTTTATGTTAAGTCTTGTCTTATTATTTTTCAAGATAACAAGCCATACAGAGCAAAAGTAAACATAGTACTTATCAGGTGTCAGTATAAGTACAGGAAATCCTCATATTGCATATTCTCTGAGTATGACAGGAAGAAATGAACCAGAACAATATGCTAAAATAGCCACTGAAGCATACATAAACCAACGTAGTAAGGTATTAAAACATCAGCCTAAATCACAAGAGAGAGACATTAGGGTGGCAATGAAAATATGGGACCAAGACAACCACCAGAAAGGTCACTGGGGTAACCTGGGGGAAAAAGAAGGTGGGGGGTTCAAGGGAAGGGAGAAAACACATCCAACCAGGCTAAACCTGCCAGAATTCAGGAAACAAGATGCCAACTCTGTTGAGTATTGGAAGTATTACCATACAGACCACGTGAGCCCACACGCTTCCATTTTATACTCATCCCAGACAATCATATGTTCCATGTGACTAATTCTCTCCAGTTCGCATGTTTATTTTTCTAATGAGGGCAGATCAGGTTTACATCAATGTCTTGCTATCACTGACCTTCACGCCGTGAGAAAGTGTCTAAGTCGGCTTTTTTTATCTGCTTATAGGAGCCTGGTAACAGAGATAGTACAGTGATATGAGGTGTGTTAAGCCTGCAGTTTGACCAAAAAAACTGTCAGCTCCGGTCAGTGCCGCTAGTTAGTACAGAGATCTCCCCCCACTGAGCTGTTGTGTTCTGACAGTGGGGCGCCCCCCTACCAGAACACTCCAATCAGCGTTCTCAGCCATTGGCTGAGAGCGCTGATCGGGAGCTGGTCAGCTGCTCATTTTGGCCGGCTTCTGTCGGGCCGACTGCTATAAACACAGGCCGAATATCGGCTGTTTTTTATTGAACCGCCGATGTCGCTTGGCATTCGGCCCGTGTGTACGGGGCTTTAGGGACTGAGTCCTCTACCAATTCTGTACATAGCTGTAAAATCTTCTTCCAGAAAGGGATTATCTGTGGGCAGGTACCCCAAATGTGAGACAAAAGTGTTGTGGTGGACACCTGAGGGATTAGATGGTAAATTGTACAATTTATCATAAAAAGAGCAAAATAACCTATTTACGATCTTAAGCCTTGTACACACTATTGCCCCGTACCCACGATAGGATTTTCCAATGGAAACCTGTTGGAAATTCCGACCGTGTGTTGGCTCCATCGGACATTTTCTATCGGAATTTCTGTCACACAAAATTTGTGAGCTGCTTCTCAAATTTTCCCACAACAAAATCCGTTGTCGTAAATTCCGATCGTGTGCACACAATTCCGACGTACAAAGTTCCACGCATGCTCGGAATCAAGCAGAAGAGCCGCACTGGCTATTGAACTTCATTTTTCTCGTTGTACGTGTTGTACGCCACCGCGTTCTTGACGCTCGGAATTTCCGACAAGATTTGTGTGACCGCGCGTTTTCAAGACAAGTTTGGGCCAACATCCGTCGGAAAAAAAACATGGATTTTGTTGTCGGAAAATCCTATCGTGTGTACATAAGAGTTTTTTACGCCCAACCCAGCGGGTTGAACTAAAAAACCTGTCATCTCCGGTCAGAGCCGCTGTACTAACAATCTGCCATTAGTACAGCGATCTCCTCCTCTGAGCTGTTGTGTACTCACAAGGGGACGGCCCCCTGCCAGTACACTCCGATCAGCTGCTGGGTTTTCCAGCATGCTCGTCTGGCAGAAGCCGACCAAATGGTCGGCTTCTGTCGGATCGGCTGCCATACACACAGGCCGAATGTCGGACATTTTTCATTGGCCCGGTGGATGTTGCCCGTCATTCAGCTGGTGTGTGCAGGGCTTTAGGGTGGTGGGTGATTTAACCCTTGGGTTCCCCGAGCTTCAAGATGGAAGTAAGGCCATTTCTAATGTGGGGAGCTCTGGCCAACAGTTTACCGGGTTTATTACCCTCAGCTGGGAAAGAGTTTCGAAACCTATCCTGCACAAATAAGGTTTTACATTCCAAAAGTTGGAGGATTTGGAGCCTGGTTTCAGAGAGTTAAGGCATAACAGCCAGGGTCTGTTGTCGTTTATGGGACTTTTCAAGTTGGGTAATGCGAGCAGTCAAATCATGTATTTGCTCTAGACGGTCTTTTTTAATTTTCAAGCCGTACTTAATGAACACCTCTCTCAGGTTACATCTTAGTGCCTCCCACAGGTAGAAAGGGGGGTATCATCATTTTGGTGGTCAGTCATGAAATGGGATACAGTCACCCTGATGTCAGTTAAAGTGGTGTTCCGGCCAAAATGATACTTTTTAAATAAAAATACCCCTATAATACACAAGCTTAATGTATTCTAGTAAAGTTAGTCTGTAAACTAAGGTCTGTTTTGTTAGTTTATAGCAGTAGCTTGTTATTTTTCTAACTTACAGCATGCTGTGGCCATCTTAAGTGTGGGCATGTAAAGCCAGACTGTATTTCTTCCTGGATCTCATCCTTGCAGATCTCACACATGCTCAGTGCAGCACAAGCAGTGTAATAGGTTTCAGGTCAGGTTTCCATAGCAACGGCAGTGTCAGAGGAAGTTGCTGCCCCTTCCCAGAAGGCATTGCAAACAGGAAATGATGCGATGGGCCACGGCCAGGGAGGAGGAAGTGAAAAATGAATACAGCAGATATACAGTAGGTGCTGAGAAAAAAAATAAAAAAAATATCCAATTCGTTTACAGTGCACAGTTTAGTGAGGGATGCTGAAGAGTTGTAAAAGTGGGTGGAACTCCACTTTAAGCATAGATCGCCTTGGAGCAATGAGCCGTTCAATCTCCAACTCCACTCCTGTTGAGACAGATCTGTAAGAGACAGGGACAAGATCACTGGGCAATGGTTGAACCCAAGACATTGGCAATAATGCACTGTGGGTGAAATGTCAGGGCATATTGGCTAATGAGGAAACAATCAATTTGCGAATATTAATCATGGGCCACCAAGAAAAAAGTATAATCCCTATCAATGGGATGGGTGTCGCCACATATCCAGTAGGTTGTGTTGCAGCAAGACTTTCTTCAGTCTATTAACCTATGAATAGGTACTGTAAATTAACTCCTGCCTGCAGAGGTGTCTATTGCCGCATTAAGGACACAGTTTAAGTCACCTGCAATAAGGATAACTCCTTCTCCAAAGCCCAGTTGGGTTTGCAGATATTGAATAGTATGAGCAACTTGATCTTGATTGGGAATGTATATGTTGGCTAATGTGTATGTATCTGCTCCTACAGATACAATCTGTACAAAAAATAGTTTCTTGGAAGAAAATGATCCTGACTTTGAATTTATTGAATTATATCGGACCTGTGACCTTTTGGAAGGCTCATTTAAGTCCAGTGCATTGAATGTGCAGAGTGTCAAAGAAGCTGAGGTCAGGGATATAGCCATAGCTAAAAACAAAACAAAACAAAGGTGGGGGGAAGGGAGGGGTTTGAAAGAAAAAGTAGAGAAAAAAGAGGGAAAGCCTGTAACAAAAGGTCAGAATGACCTAAGAACAAAGGTCAGATGCCAGTATAGACACTGACTGTGTTACAGAAGTCTAGTGGCTTTGGCAATTCAAGCCTTCAGCATTTCGCTTGACTCAAAATCATAATGCAAGTGAATCCCTGTGTACTATTGAAGGAAAAAGCTAAGCAACCTGCCTCGTATTGGCTGAATAAATTCAACATGCAAAAATATGAAGAGAAGGAACTTATGCGGAAGTCTAAGGTGGTTGAACGGAGGTCAGTAGGCCAAAAATACACACACAATAGCGGTGCAACAAGAAACCTGGAAAATAAACCACACTACATAGATAATCAAAACGATCCAACAGAATAGCAGGAGTCTCATGTGGAAGGCATCCATTGCAAGGTCAGGCATTGTGAAGAGGTTATGATCCCTTGGCTAGGGATACCAATAAGACATTTGACACCGGATGCAGAGAGCCCAAATAAGCACCTCCCAGAGGACAAAGTCACAATCAAATATAAAGACCCCCAAAAGGGAGGGGGAGGGGGGTGATAGATAGGGGGGGAAAAAATGAGAAAGGAAATGATAGGAGGTAGGGCCTTCCACTAAAAAATTCCTCATGTTTTCCTAAGATGATCTTAAAGCTCTAGTGAGTGCACGGAAAAGTCCACATTGATATTTATGTATCTTTTTGCAGATATTCTAGCATCTGCTCCTGAGGAAGTGGAATGAATCAACGAAATGTGTCAAGCTTTACAGGATGCAGTCATGTTTTTCAACATACGGTGAACTGTCCACTCAGAACATACTAGACCATATTTGCTATTTTTACTGATTTTATGATATGTATATACTGTCTTATATTATGGGCAACTGCAATGTGCCATCATATGACTTGCTTACATGCATAGACTGCAACTCATTTTTTGGTGTGTGTGTGTGTATATAAGATTTGATTACTACCTACGTCTTACCTATGCAATTTGCTATATTTTCTCCTCATGTCAATAAATATGTAGCAGTACCCCTACAGGGGCTGCTAAGTGAAGTGGCCCACCTGTCACACTGCCCAGCCCAGCATTCACTTCCCAATGCCTTGGAGACAATGAACAGTCCATATGTTTGTTTTTGTTATTTTATTGGGGAAATTTAACTTGGATTTGGAAGGAAATGTATGGGAATGCCCAGTGGAATGAACAATTGACTGACTCTACAGCAATCAGTTGGGATAACTATATACATTTGGTTACTACAGTCTCCTCCAGCAAATCACTTGGTTCCAGACTGCTAGTCTCTCTCTCTCCAGCACATCATTTACTTCTCAGGCACAGCTAGCACATGTTTAGGCCCGAGACTGGCTCAGCCAGGCCTAAGCAACTTGCTCTTTGCAGGCAGGGACCTCTGGCCCCTTTAATGTAGCAAAAATAGAAATAGGAAGTCTTTAGTGCTAGCTGTCCTAGGTGGACTACTGCTCCTAGTAAGTCCTCTTCAAGCCCTGCCAGCCCTCCTGGCTGCAGCTGCCTGACTTCACTGCCCGTGACATTGCAATCCTCACTAGCTCCACACCCAGCTCTGACTTTTTTCTTTCAGTCCTCTCTTGCATGCCTTTCCAGTCCTCCCGACTGCCCATGTCACTCACCAGCCCTCCTGGCTGCAAAACGGTCATTCCCTCCTGAAGACTTGCCCGGCAGTACTAGCACTTGCTGTCCTCTCTGACTCCTCTCTGTGCCTCCTGTTCAGATACCTCATGGGTTCTTGAAGGGCTCTGTCCTGCACTCAAGTCCAATGCCCAAGGTCCCCCCCCCCCAGACTAGGGAGCTCCCCTCAAGGCCCCGACAGCCTAGTACTCCATCCTCAGTTCTTCCACCCGACAACTCCTCCCTATCTGGGCTGACCCTGGGTATTTCAAGGAGGCCTGCACCCTGCCAATCCTAGTTGGGGATTGGTCAGGGCTACCTGAGACAACCCAGACAGCTCCACCTCTCTTCTCCTCCTCTTCTTCTAGAATCCGCTAGAAGAAAGAGGGAGGTAACTGTGGAGAGATGCTGTCTGTGAGTTACAGCTGCTGCTCTGAGCCACTCCCAGCCCACACAGATCAAAACAAACAGGCCTAGTTTCCAGCTAAGCCTGTCTAAATTTACCCGCACTTACAAAAAATTCTAACCTCTAACACCTACCTAAGTAGAGGGTGCTACAAATACACCAATACAATTTTTACCTACCTGGTCATTACTTGCCTCATTTAAAGTCCCAAAACCCCCTTTTTATTGCTTCTAGTTCAGTTAGCCATTTCAAAATAGAGTCTTTGTAAGTTTGCAATGTGGCCAGTGAGTTCTCAAGCACACCAACAGATTGTTTGACTGCTGAAATATCAACTCTCAGGGAGGTTTTTATTCTGGTGGCTATAGCTTCCTGGTAAGGAGGGAGAGTAGAATGGCCGATATTTCAGCTGGTAATAGAATGGAGCTGACTACTGCTAAGGTGCTACCAGTTTAGAAACCTTAGACTAGGCTGGGTATGCCAAGTTGGACTGAGTGAGGACTCATCTCATAATAGGAGCAGGATATTAGCAAAGTGATAGTCCAAGGGAGACATGGCCCTGGGTGAGGTAGTGTGGGGAGGTGACCATTGACCCTGTGGCTGGGAGCTGGGGGACCTGTTCCACCTCTAGATGCCCCTTTCTAAGAAATGAAACCATCAAGCTACTCTTTCACTCTCTTGTTATCTCTCGCCTTGGCTATTGCAACTCCTTTCTCATTGGCCTACCTCTCCATAGTCTATACCTTTTTCAATCTAACATGAATGCTGCTGCCAGACTTATTCACCTTACCAATCGCTCAGTGTCTGCCACCCCTCTCTACCAATCCCTACACTGGCTCCGGAACGCCCAGCAAATTAAATTCGAAATACTAACTACAACATACATAGCCATTCACAGCTCTGCCCCGAACTACATCACCAATCTTGTCTCCAAATATCACCCAAACCGTCCTTTCCGCTCCTCTGAAGACCTCCTACTCTCTAGCTCCCTTGTCTCCTCCTCTCATGCTCGTCTCCAGGATTTCTCCAGAGCCTCTCCCATCCTCTGAAACTCTCTATCTCAACCTGTCTGGCCATCTCCTACTCTAGTTGCCTTCAGGCAATCCTTGAAAACTCATCTCTTCGGGGAAGACTATCACGCCTCCAGCTAATCTTTTACCACTTCCATCAGCTCATTCCCTACAGTTACGATCTTTTGTACCACCTGCCCCACCCTATTAGATTGTAAGCTCTTCTGAGCAGGGCCCTTTTAATCCTCTTGTATTGTATTGTAACTGTATTGTCTCCCTCTTATTGTAAAGCACTGCGTAAACTGTTGGCACTTTATAAATCCTGTATAATAGTAGTGTAGTCACTGGCTGTGTATGACGGCTGATTTCTGTCCTTCATGGTCCCCCTCTGAGGCATATGGGTGTTGAGAAAGAGATAACCCCTTGCTTTGAAGCAGCAGTTGTGGAGCATGTTCAGATTAGTAGTCTAAAATAATTGGAATACAATGTAAGAATGAATATATGCTTTGAAATTTAGCAAATAGATATGCTTTAAAGAGGTTGAACACCTCGGTAAAAAAAAAAACCCTGCAAGACAAAGGCATAATGAGCTAGTATGCATCGCATACTAGCTCATTATGAAATACTTACCTCAGAACGATTCCCTGAATCAGAGTCAGCACTCCGAGTACAGGGCCGGCATCTTCCACCTGAGTTACTTCTGGGTTCACAGCTCCGGCGCTGTGATCGGCCGGAGCCGCGATGACGTCACTCCCGCTCATGCGCGTGGGAGCCGGTCACAGCACAATTCCTAAGGAAATGGTACCAGTGCGCCGTTTCTTCAGTACGAGTGCACCAATGACGTCGGCAGTAGCGCATATACCGAATATCTCCTAAACTGTGCAAGTTTAGGAGATATTCACGGTACCTACAGGTAAGGCTTTTTATAGGCTTACCTGTAGGTAAAAGTGGTGTAACAGAGTTTACAACAAAGTATGGAATATATAACATGCAACAAAAATATTCTTAATATAATACAGCAGTTAATATTTGCAGGCCAATAAATGTGAATAAGTTTACTAGACTGCCTAATAATTCCAGCTCTGTCACTGGCTGATTCCACATTCACTTACGACAAAACATTTGCATGACAGTCATGCACAGACAAAGAGAAGCAAGGCAATGAACGGGTAATCCTGTTTATCTTCTGTACTGCAATGCAGATGCCTGTAGTCTGGTGACAATAGATTTGAACATACAGTATGTAACTTTCTCCAGCATGACCTATTCTTAAACCTCTATTCATGCCCACAATGTATTTGTACAGTGTTGCTCTGGGAACTATCCAGTTGATAATAATAATAATCGCTCGGCATTACTCACATCCTGTATAACATAAATCTCACTTTCAAACTACAGGCTGACATATAACTATCATAAATGACAGAGGTATTTGTTTTTTTACTTTACTAAGACATACATTTAGATCATTAGCCCCATACTGTTTTATATCAAACTTATTTGGAATTCTTTTCACAGTGGAATGAAATAAGAGCTCCTGATATGCATTTCCTGGAAACTTACTAAAATGTTTCATGTCATCCTCTGAATTCTCCGACACACCCCAAAATTATCACTAGGCAGATAGCCAGGATGCCAGTTGTTTAATAGACAGAGAACGCTGGCACTCATGCCTGTGTGTGCACATAAGGAATAATGGAAAGATCATTTTAGATTAAAATATGTTGATGCAATGAAGAGGTTTTTTTTCACATCACATCTACTGAGAGAGTAATAGACACTTTACAATGGATGTTTTGTACATTTCTGAGCTATGATAATTGCAACATATTAGAATTAATAAGTGAGGCTGTTTTTCTCTGCCCTCCAATATGTCTCTTGTGAGGAACAGGAGGATGGAATTAAAGGTGTGATCTAAGTATGTTCTGTGATAAATGATCAATATACCAGTAAATACTGAGTATAGTTAAACAGGTTGCATGTATAAGTCTAACATTAAAAAAGAGCTCCAAAAATATATTTGTGTTACTTAGTCAATTGGTACTAAACCAAGGACCCTGCATTCACTATATCTGGTCTCCCACAGCACACAGAAAACGGAAATGTAATTATTTTAGTAAATATAAACTGCTAAATGCCTTTTCTCTTCAGCAGTATTTAGCAGTCTTATGACTTATTTCAGTGTCTGGTTAAAGCTTGTAGGAGGAGTTTTCATTCTACTCTGACTGTCCTATGAGGCTGCAGGACCTCTGTCTGGACAGTGCTGATTGGCCCTGTGCTAATCGCATGCACCCTCCAAAGAAGAAAGAAAAACTATCTAGAAATACACACCAAACTGAGCATGTGCAGCGTGCCTCCAAAGGCTCTGTACTATCAGGAGATGGAGTAGGGACAGTGCAAGAAGGGGAAGATCAGGGAAGACAGGATCAAACAGCCTTTTTACACAATGTGGAGGAGTAACCCCTTAGGTTCCACAGTGAGTATAAAAAGTATGCTTTACTGCATATACAGACTGTTTTTACTGTTGTGGGTTTAGTAACACTTTAAATGCCATATAAATCTCATTATTTGTATGCCATTTAGAAGGATTCCATATCTAAAAAAAAAAGGAAACAACATTATTATATGCTTGACTAATGATTAGATGACAATACTAGGTGCTCTCTCTGGAATTCTCAGAAATATCTTTTGTTTGCAGAAAGATATTGTTAGAACAATGTCTTTGGAAGGTCTTGTTGTGCAGTCTGTAGCACACCAGTAGTCTAATATGCTACAGCAATCTCAATCAAGCTAAGGTGTTCCAAAATAAAAGAAATTAATGTTTCTTGTAATTGATGATGCGTGGCTTGTGAAACTTCTTAAAGCGGGGGTCCACCTATCTATTGTTTTTTTTTTTTTTGGAGTTCATTCACAAACTTTTCTTCTCATGATTATCTACTCACACGTTCTGTGTAATAAGTCCGCCTGTGTCCGATTTCGTTGTAAAGAATAACTTATAAAATTCACTGCAGGCGGTTTCCATCTTCATTGTGGGCATTTGAAGCCCACAAGCATGTATTTCCTGGATGCGGTGACTGCTGTGCTCCCAGCATTCACCGAGATGTTGTGATGACGCTGTTGCACAATGCATGCTGGGAAGCCTGAGACTAGCTCCCAGGGGACTGTGGGAGGTCTGAGATAGGCTAGAAACACGCCTACTCCCATGGGAGGAAAACCAGGAAGTGCTAAGAAGATTAGAAAAAAAAGGTAATTACGGCGATTTAAATTTTTTTACACAGCATGTCAGCATCTAGGCAAGGAAGAGAATGCATAGAGATAATGTTCAAAATTTGGGTGGAACCCGTTAATCAGTTAACACGTAAGATGTTTTAGGGAGCTCAGATGGGGCAACTGTCTTAAAAGCCTGTGTTTCTGTGAAGATGCTGGGCCTTGGCACAATTAACTATGTCAGGCCTCTACAGGTGTGCTGATCTCTCTACTTTCTAAACATTACCATTCATTTGTGATTCTTCTCTTCTAAATAAACTTTCACAATTGTTCACAGTGGGCAGAGGTTGTTGATTACCTTATCAAAGGAAAATCAATGTCACTTTGTCCTTTAGGGCAATTGGTCATGTCATGTTCTCATGTTCTCTTGGATCTAGGGTAATTGGGCATGTTCTCTTGACAGAAGACCACCCCCTTCCTCACTGATTCTCATCTTCCTCACGGCTTAACCCTGTGTAAGCTTATCGTCAATGAGTTAACGCAGGTAACTCATTGCGGCAAAACACTTCACCAGTGTTTTGCCATTGCAATTGGCCATGCAGGCCAAGTACTGCATTTTGGGAATAAGAGGAAAAGTTCAAATGCTCCCCCATACCCAAAAGTACTGGGAATTTAATTTATACCTACCTGTCATAATCTTTCTGCACATCAGTTTCTTCATGAGAGAATGTTTGTTATTGTGTTAGTTAGCATATGCATGTGATAAATTCAGGCAGATGTCCAATGAATCTGACTTGGCCTACTGATTTTTTTATAATGCTGCCATTTATGTCTGTTGCAGCTGTACAGGAACAGGTCACACCATTTGTAACTGTGGACATTCATCTTGTCTTAATATCTTTAGTGATGTTCCCCTTTTATATTAAAGATGCCAAGATAATCTTAAACGCAAATGCTTTAAGCCTTCTTCAAGGACAAATTCCAGACCGAGTATGAAAACGCTAAACTTTTACTGGGTGATAACTTTTATTAAAAATCTGAAAATTCTACAACACAAAAGCACACTCTGAGCTATACAATTCTATTCTTGCTATCGTGGGCAAATATGGAAGCAACCATCAAGCAACTAATATCTCAGTCTGTGGTACCCTCAGACTACACCTATTGCTTTCTAAGGATAGATGGTTGATTGTACTGGTTTAAAAAAACTTGATTTCTATGTTTCTCTAAAATTAGGCTAGTGCCATAGCATTTTATCCCTTCTAAATACTTAAATTTGCTCTTTCATCTGTCTGAGGGTGGCTGGATTGTCTCTGCCTTACTCTCTTGAAAATTGCTGACTAATAAGAGCATGCACCACAAGCTGCATGCTGTCACCTCTTATATCCAGCAACGCTTCATCTTAGCCTCATCTGAGATTGCTTTTACTTTACTATGGAGGCATTAACACCCTGGTGCCCCAGCTATGGCCCAAAGTCCACATATGTTCCTATGGTGTTTTTTTTTTTTTTTTGTGAGGCCCTCATTCTGTATCTGGAATAGGAGTATTGATCTGTAATACTAACAGTCATCTCTATGTCCACAAGTCCTGACCATCATTTTCTCTAGCATGTCGGCAGTCTCTGACAGTCCTCCCTGATATTACATATACTGAAAATTATGTGCAGCCCTTTGGGGATATCAGGGGCCACAGTTGAGGCCCCTCTATACTTTGTAAGTTGGCAACCACTGCTTAAAACTCTCAGTTACTGATTTTCTTATCTGGAGGGCACTCTCACTGGATAGGGGGCTGCTGGTTGGCCTAAACTTAGGGCCATAGATGGATAAGATTATGCCTCAAATCGACAAACCAAGGTCCCCATAGCAAAGTGAAAGTAATCTTAAATGAGGGTCTACTGAGGCTTTTCTAGACAGGAAAGATAAAAGAAGGCAAATTGTGATGTCTGCCATTAATAATGCTCTAAGATTTCCAGAGTAGAGGACAGGTTAATTTTTTAGTGGTTGTAGACAGACACTTGCACAAACTTGGTATTGCTCACCTATTAACTCAAATTTATCTTCTAAAAAGTGGCCAATATTGGATTGTGTATGGCTTGCCACAAATAGCTGTGGCACCACCATCTCACCATCTGCCTATTCAACATTGAAGTCCCGAGGTTTGTTACTTCTTCTCTCCCCCCTTCTTTTGAATTTCTAGTACATTGGGATGTGGTGTCTATTTTGATTTTTCTGTCTTATCTTGCAAAAATTGAAGGAACACTGACACCAACCACAATCTGTTACCCAGCGTACATGAAATAAGGTATGTCAATACCTTCAACATAAAAATTTGGTACTGGACCTCAGGAAGACTTTCTATTGTATCTATGGTTTCCTGCTGTATAAAAGTATGAGATCCAATAATGCATGTACAGCATCTAATAAAAGTGGTTCAGTATTGTGCCCTCTTAGAGCGGTGCATTTTTACTAGAACCAAGATTGGAGACAGAGAGGAGTTTAATGAACCGTATTACAAAATTCCACAAGGTGGGTGAAGCATGTAAAAGTACTTTCAAACAGCAGTGGGAGGATGCAGGGAGCCTATAAAGGTACAGTACCAGCAAGAAGGTGGGAACATTATATCTGGATTTAATTTTACAGACAACCTGTCTCCCTCGGTATGCACATATACATATATTTATTCTTAAATTATATAAATTGTTCAGGATTACTTATAAAAGAATTAAAATAATAATATAAAGTAGTAATTTCCTCTGCACATGATAGGATGACTGAAGTGCATATACAGTCAGGTCCATAAATATTGGGACATCAACACAATTCTAATCTTTTTGGCTCTATACACCACCACAATGGATTTGAAATGAAATGAACAAGATGTGCTTTAACTGCAGACTTTCAGCTTTAATTTGAGGGTATTTACATCCAAATCAGGTGAACGGTGTAGGAATTACAACAGTTTGTATATGTGCCTCCCACTTTTTAAGGGACCAAAAGTAATGGGACAATTGGCTGTTCAGCTGTTCCATGGCCAGGTGTGTGTTATTCCCTCATTATCCCATTTACAAGGAGCAGATAAAAGATCCAGAGTTCATTTCAAGTGTGCTGTTTGCATTTGGAATCTGTTGCTGTCAACTCTCAATATGAGATCCAAAGAGCTGTCACTATCAGTGAAGCAAGCCATCATTAGGCTGAAAAAACAAAACAAACCCATCAGAGAGATAGCAAAAACATTAGGTGTGGACAAATCAACTGTTTGGAACATCCTTAAAAAGAAAGAACGCACTGGTGAGCTCAGCAACACCAAAAGACTTGGAAGACCACGGAAAACAACTGTGGTGGATGACCGAAGAATTCTTTCCCTGGTGATGAAAACACCCTTCACAACACTTGGCCAGATCAAGAACACTCTCCAGGAGGTAGGTGTATGTGTGTCAAAGTCAACAATCAAGAGACTTCACCAGAGTGAATACAGAGGGTTCACCACAAGATGTAAACCATTGGTGAGCCTCAAAAACAGGAAGGCCAGATCAGAGTTTGCCAAACAACATCTAAAAAAGCCTTCACAGTTCTAGAACAACATCCTATGGACAGATGAGACCAAAATCAACTTGTACCAGAGTGATGAGAAGAGAAGAGTATGGAGAAGGAAACGAACTGCTCATGATCCAAAGCATACCACCTCATCAGTGAAGCATGGTGGTGGTAGTGTCATGGCGTGGGCATGTATGGCTGCCAATGGAACTGGTTCTCTTGTATTTATTGATGATGTGACTGCTAACAAAAGCAGCAGGATGAATTCTGTTTCGGGCAATATTATCTGCTCATATTCAGCAAAATGCTTCTGAAGTCATTGGACGGCGCTTCACAGTGCAGATGGACAATGACCCGAAGCATACTGCGAAAGCAACCAAAGAGTTTTTTAAGGGAAAGAAGTGGAATGTTATGCAATGGCTAAGTCAATCGCCTGATCTGAATCTGATTGAGCATGCATTTCACTTGCTGAAGACAAAACTGAAGGGAAAATGCCCCAAGAACAAGCAGGAACTGAAGACAGTTGCAGTAGAGGCCTGGCAGAGCATCACCAGGGATTAAACCCAGTGTCTGGTGATGTCTATATCCAGACTTCAGGCTGTAATTGACTGCAAAGGATTTGCAACCAAGTATTAAAAAGTGACAGTTTGATGGATGATTGTTAATCTGTCCCATTACTCAAAAAGTGAAAGGCACATATACAAACTGTTGTAATTCCTACACCGTTCACCTGATTTGGATGTAAATACTCTCAAATTAAAGCTGAAAATCTGCAGGTAAAGCACATCTTGTTTGTTTCATTTCAAATCCATTGTGGTGGTGTATAGAGCCAAAAAGATTAGAATTGTGTCGATGTCCCAATATTTATGGACCTGACTGTAGCTATACTAGGCCTAATAAAAAATGTATTCTTTTAATAAATCATCCCTAGTTTACAGAGAAAACAAATCCAGGACAGCCAAGCTACGATTTCTGTTTCAATAGTTTTTATTAATTTTCAAATAAAAGAGTAATACAAAACAATATTTGCTTGTATAATGCTGAGCTGTCAGGAGATAATGGAAACAAGCAATAATATCCAGGTCAAATGGGCATAGATATAGTCTCATGTCATAGTCCACCACTTTCAGGTGACCTCTGATTAGTGATGAATACAAATAAACATATATGACATGCGCTCAGTGTGAACCCCTATAAAAGGCTGTGTAAAAACAAGTCCAAGTACTTATTATTAAGTTCTGCAAAAGATGATATAATATCCAACAAGGTCCATATGAAGTTCAATTACAAGTAATGCAGGACCAATGAGGAAGGAATAGGCCACAGGTGGGGGTCTGTAATGCTTGTCTACTCAGGGCTAAGGATTTTCGCAGGTGCAGAGTCAGCTCTGTAGTGGATGCATTAAAAGACAGAACGAAAAGCACCTCTTAGTGTAGCATTTATTAGACATGGCAAGGATAACAATAACAACTCACAGGAGGGAGATATAGTATCAGCTCATCTGTTGATGAAAGCGTCCCAATGGGATAAGTTCAGCATGCCGCTCCAAAGAAGCCAAGACTGCAGTGACACGTGGGAGGAAGCTGTCCGTGTGGTTCCGCGTATGTTTGTGTGGATGGCATCATGGAGCGCAGCACCGAATATGGCGTGTGACGTCACCGGGAGGCTGGGAAACACAACGCGTTTCAGAGCATGTGCGACACCCACACTGGGCAAGTACCTTCGTTTGTCAAGTGTGATTGGAGTAGAAAGTAGCCGCATATAAATAGGATAGAATTGATTGTCAATTTGAGTGAGTGGGCGGGGATGACACATAGCAAGGCTGGTATTACACTTGTATGACAAACAAAAAATATTGGTGACAGTATGAAATCAAATGAGAATGTATTGCAGTCGAAAAACATTATGTAAAACCTGTAACTTCGTAAAACATGGTCAAAAAAGTTTTATACATAAAGGGAAAACATACCACTTAGAGAACTTCTACAGCTGTTCTACAGATTATGTAGTATAGTGTCTTATACGCTCGTGTATATTACTGTATGTTGGTCGCACCATTAGACCCCTCAGACAACACTTTGGCAAACACCGTCGCTTTGTTGAAGAGGGATGCGACCAACATACCGTAGTGTACCACAACATTTTCTAGAACAAATCTACTGTAGGACTACAAGCCTGGGTCATCGAGTCCATACCAAAAAATGTATCTGAAGCTGAACGTTTTTCTAGATTATGTCAGCGTGAGACTTTCTGGATATACACCTTAGATACTCTTGCACCTAATGGCTTAAATGAGGAACTGGAAATTAGTACTGTCTTATAAGTGTATATTCATCCCTACATTTTTTTTCCTCTTTTCTTTTGAAAATGGGGTTTTGTTGCTAACTTGATCCATTTTTCCTATGTTATTCAAACACATTACTTTTTATAATTTTCAGGTATATTTACATCACACATAGCATAAAACGCCCTTCCCTCTTAACTTTTCAAGAGCATCCACTCTAAGTACTAGTCCATCATATGGATTCACATGTATGTCAGTATCATCTTTACATATAGATATACTTCCATTAGCATGTCTTAACATCTGAGTATCATTATCTTAACACATAATTTTCATCTCTAGTAGCATATATGTACGTATATAACTGGATACACACGCTATATCTTCCATATTCATATAGATTTTGTGTTATTATTGTTATTATTTTTTAGTATTTCAGATTCTCGCCACCTACACTCCAAATTGGAGTTTTAAATTAATCTAATCATATTGAATCATAATTCAAATTTTATATTTTATCCTTTTCATTCGACTAGTCCACTTATGGTATTACTACTCTTATTTCTGATATGTTTGATGTGTTTTTTTTAACTAAATTTTCTTCCCTCGTTTAATTAGCTGCTATTGTTTTAAGTCAGCTACTATATATATAACTATGGATTTTATCTATATATGTGTATGCTATTTACATTATTAGCGCCACTTACATCTATGTAAGACTCTGTACATGAGCACATGAGTCTCTATTCAGTTTGTCTTTTCTTATAATTGATGAGCTCAGGCTGAGAACCCCCAGGAAGCTTTCCCGTGATAGCAAGCCACTGGCCCAATCCTCTGTGACAATGGAATTCTCTGCCCCACAGCCACACTTAACAAAGGGGCGGTGATGCTGGTGACAACATTGAATAATTGACTACTATGGCCATGCCATGTATGCTAAATAGCACCTAAGAGTAACTTTTGCATGTAGGCAGGTGCAGGTTGACTTCCTTACATAGGCTGTTGCATCTGCCTTGCAGGGGGAGTGGAAGATGGGAAGAATACCCATTCCACTTAAGCCTCTGTTGTATCATCAAGTGGACTGTTGTTCTATTGAACACTGCCATTTTTGTGAGGGCAGAGCTTACAAAAAGTCCTAGCTCACTGCAGCTGGTGTGCATTCTGCATGTGGATAGATGAGGGACAGGAACCTGCTTGTCAGGGAGAAGGAGCCTAACTTAGGAAAAAGACAGCATAGGGATTGTCACCAGAGCTTCTTTGGGAATGCTTCTGCTTTGTGAGCTTACTGCATTTGCCTCCCAGACGCTTTCTGCACCAGGTGCTGCCAGCCTCTGTGCATCACCCACTTTCTGGGAGTCCGGCATACTGCTTTGAGTTTTGCCGCTTGTTTTTTACTGTTGGAAAGACTCTGATGTTGTATCTGGAACGGTTTGACAAAATACTTTCTCAACCACTGTGTGCGCTTTGTCTTCCCTCTTGGTGACTACTGCTTAGGTCTTCCCCCACCACTCAGCCTACATGCAGGCATTTATTAACTCTCAGAGAGATCACAGTGCTGCTCATTATAATAAAAAACAAAAATCTATCAGCGCAAATACTGTATGTGAAAGAATTGTGACCTAAATCACCTCTTCAATAATAAATACCAGTGGACAGGGCTTTTTTTCTGGGGGAACTTGGTGGAGCTCAGTTCCACCACCTTTGGCTCAGACCCTTTGGTGCCTGCTCACCACAATCACTTGTAAACACAGAAGTCTGGTTTCTGTGTTTACAAGTGACAGCTCTGCACTCTGTGTATAACCCCCATGAACTCTGCACTCTGTATGTAATGCAATCCTGATATTTAATGCCCCTTTAAGACCCTTCTACTGTTTGTGAAATATGACCACACCCACTATTTGATGTGATTTGGAGGGTGTGTGTGGGGGAGGGGTTTTGGTGGGTTGTGGTTGAGTTCCAGCACCTACAGTCATGGCCAAAAATATTGGCACCCCTGCATTTCTGTCAGATAATGCACCACTTTGCCCTGAAAATTGTTGCAATTACAAATGTTTAGGCATTCTCATTTTTATTTCTTTTGTTTGTATTGGTATGACACAAAAAAGTGGAAAAGCAAAAAGCAAAAACTGACACATTCCAGGCAAAACTCCAATATGGACTGGACAAAATTATTGGCACCTTCTTAAAGTTGTAAGAAATAATTGCATTCCAAGTTTGTGATGCTCCTGTAATTTGTAATCAAAGTCACCTGTATCCGGTAACACATGCTGACAATATAGAAATCACACCGGCAACCAGTTAAAATGGTGAAAAATTCACTCAATCTTTCTATTGTGTGTCTCTGTGTGCCAAACGAAGAATGGAGAAGAGAAAGAGCAGCAAAAAATTGTCTTGAGGATTTGAGATCAAAAAATGTGAAAAAGCATGGACAATCTCAAGGTAAAAAGTCCATCTCCAGAGATCCTAATGTTCCTGTGTCCACTGGGCGCACCATTGTGAAAAAGTTTACAGCCCATGGCATGTAGCTAATCTCCCTGGATGTGGATGAAAGAGAAAAATTGATCAAAGATTGCAACACAGGATTGTTCGAATAGTGGATAAAGAACCTTGACCACTTTCAAGACAAATTCAAGCTGACCTTTAGTCACAGGGTACAACTGAGTCAGCTCACACTATATGTCTCCATCTGGATGAAAAGGGAAAGTATAGTGGGAGACCCAGGAAGACCCCACTGCTACACAGAAACATAAAAAAAACAGATTTAGAGTTTGCCAAAGCTTAAAGCGGGAGTCCGGCGAAAATTTTTTTTTTAGATGTCAGCAGCTGCAAATACTGCAGCTGCTGACTTTTAAAATAAGGACACTCACTTGTCCCGGGGTCCAGTGATGTCAGCACCCGAGACCGAACCGTCCCTCGGTCCTCGGGTGCTGCCGCCGCCATTCTCAGTGAGGGAATCAGGAAGTGAAGCTTTGCGGCTTCACTTCCTGGTTCCCTACTGCGCATGCGCGAGTCGCGCTGCGTATTCTCAATGGTCCCCGCTATCTCCTGGGACCTGTGTCTTTCCCAGGAGACAGCGGGGGAGTACCGGAGGGGGCGTGACTCCCGCGGGAGTCTATTCCCAGAAGTGGGTGCTGATACCTGTATTATACAGGTATCTGCACCCCCCTCCCCCCTGAAAGGTGCCAATTGTGACACCGGAGGGGGGGAGGAATCCGATGAGCGGAAGTTCCACTTTTGGGTGGAACTCCGCTTTGACTGAGAAAGATAAAATCCTTTTGGGAGTATGTGCTGTAGACAGACGAAACAAAATTTACAGCTTTTTGGTAAAGCCTGTCAGTCGAGACCTTCAAAGAAAAGAATACAGTCCCTACAGTAAAACATGGTAGAGGTTCACTGATGTTTTGGGGTTGCTTTGTTGCTGCAGGCACTGAATGTCTTGACCGTGTGCATGGCATTATGAAATCTGAAGACTACCAAAGAATTCTGGGGTGCAATGTAGGGTCCAGTGTCAGAAAGTTGGGTCTCTGTCAGAGGTCATGGGTCTTACAGCAGGACAATGATCCAAAGCACATGTCAAAAAGCACCCAGAAATTGTTTAAGACAAAGTGCTGGAGAGTACTGAACTGGCCAGCAATGAGTCCAGATCTAAATCTCATACAGCACCTGTGGAGAGATCTCAAAACAGCAGTTGGCAGAAGAAACCCTTCCAATCTGAGAGACCCGGAGCAGTTGGTTAAAGAAGAGTGGTCCAAAATTCCAGTAAAGAGGTGTAAGAAACTCATTGATGTTTACAAGAAGCGATTGATTTCAGTTTTTTTTCCAGGGCGTGTGCTACCAACTATTAAATTGAGGGTGCTAATAATTTTGTCCAGCCCATTTTTGGAGTTTTGCGTGGAATGTGTTAGATTTGGCTTTTTGTTTCTCACTTTTTTGTGTCATACCAATACAAACAAAAGAAATAAACATGAGAATGCTCAAACATTTGTAATTGCAACAATTTTTTGGGTGAAGTGGTGCATTATCTGACAGAAATGCAGGGGTGCCAATATATTTGGCCATGACTGTATTGTTTGAGAAAAAAAGCCCTGCCAGTGGGTGATATCGCAAAAATACCACACAAATGACACACAAATGGCTGCTGCATACACAGAAAATGTGTTCACTTTGCATAATTAATATCAATAACAATACAGTGTAGCGCTACCTAAATACCAAAATACCTATAGATACATCCTCATAGGAATAAATGATTAACTTGCAGAATAGCAAGATACTAAGTGCACAATCAAAAATTCCAATTAGGGTACACGAATATTTGATTGTGCACTTAGTATCTTGCTATTCTGCAAGTTAATCATTTATTCCTATGAGGATTTATTTATAGGTATTTTGGTATTTATTTAGGTAGCGCTACACTGTATTGTTACTGCTCATTATAATGCCTTCAGCTTTTTTCTCAGGTGACTGGTGCTGTACTGATTCAGGCATCATTCCAGGTTAGAATCCACTTCCTAGGTTAAGATGCTAGTTTTAGGGTGGTGCAATCATGTAAATCCCAGTGGTCATGTAGCCCCCATCCCCCTACTGCTATCTCACACTTTGTGACTTGCCAGAAACCTACAATGCGCAGTCCAAGTAAGGAAATGCTTCCTTGCACATGCATTGATGACATAATTATCCCAAATACTAAATACTTAGACCACTTCTTGACCTTTTGGCTCAAGATCAAGTTTAGTATTGGTACTTATCAAATAGGGAAGCTCTGACATCATTCTGGCCTTTTGGTAGGAATGGCTGACTGTATAGTAAGCCTGCTGGTATGATGGTGGCTCTGAAGGTATTCACTGGGTAAGGTGGGGCATGGATGAACTGGAGGGGCCCAGTGCCTCCTGATTTAAATGGTGCTACCTGGTCTGGTCATGGGCTGGGAAGGCAGAGAGCCCTTGGTGTCAGTGCCCCTTGGCAGTTGGTTGCCCCAGGGGTGCTCTTAGTATCACTTGGGTGTGGAAAACCCACAGTGAGGATGAGCACATGGCCATGTCACTTGTTGTTGCTTTTTTCTGAACAGCACCTCTTGAGCTAGGCCTCTTAGCTACGTTTGGGGCAAATTTTGTTAGGCTAGGCCGTGAAACCTAGCCAATTCAATCACAGTGGCACTAATTTATTTGAATTATATTTCTCTCCACGTGTTTGGCACTATGCACTTCTGTCTGTGTTTCTTTTCACTTGGATGGAGGGTGTGGGTCCTTGGGCCTACCCTAAAGTCTAGGGGCAGGATGTGTGGCCATCAGGTTCCTTCCTCCCCTGAAACAGGTGGTCTCTCTTCAGGAGAGTCCCCCACCTAGTACTCGGTGATCTGTTTTGGCTGATCATGAGGAGAGGGGTACCCAGGGCCTTTTGGCTAGATGAACCAAGAGTGTGCCTTGTCCCTGTCAGGAGCCTTGCGCCCCAAGGAATCAGGGCATGGTCCTACTTCTTCAGGAGATGGACTAGAGACACAATCTTAAGTGCACTTTTTAGTGTGTGTTTTTCACATGCACGTTTTTTTTTGTTTCCTTACAGGTGTCTTTTTTTCTGCGCACCACCACAGGTTCAAACTAAGTACTAAGTGCACTTTTTGTGTGTGTTCACATGTACTTTTTTGATTCACTTACTTGTATTTCGTTTTTGCGCACCCACTGCAGGTTAAAACATTTTTATCCCAAGTACTATACTTTTTTGGGAGGGGTGAACTACACCTAGACAGCCCTGTGTGCAAGGGACCTTAGCAACATTTATGCCTACCAGATCACTTATTTATTTATTGCAGGTATTTCCTGCGTTTATATGTTCCTGCTTTATATGTTCCTGCTTTTTTTCTAAGCACAGCTAAACTGATCGCGCCAAAGGGTAGGTAAAATGCTTAGTGTGAAAGGCACCATTGAAAAATCATTACATGCACTTATATATGTTTAGAAATGTCCACTGAATGCAAATACACATAGGTTTAATAGTGCCAGTGTGAATGAGGCCTATGCTTTAATTGTTGGACTCTGTTATGTGATATACATAGGTGTACGTTTCCTAATTTAAGTTGTCACCCATGGCGACCAATCTGATTTTCTGTTTAATCTTCCATACAATAAAAAAATTAATTCTGATTGGTCAATATGGGCAACAACTCTTTCACATTGTTTCTAAATAGCTCTTAACCACTTCTGGACCGCCACACGCCGATATACGTCCTAACTTTGAAGAGGAATATCGTTGTCAGCTAGCTGCCATAACCCCGGTATCCTCTTCTTCGGGCCGGTGGTCCGCTTTCCGATAATAGTGGTCTCTGCGGCGGATTCGCCGCGGCGAGATCACTTTTATCAGCGGCGGGAGAGGGCCCCCCCTCCCGTCGCGCTCCGGTGACCTACGCCCTTTACCGGAGCCGTCGACAGCAGGGAAGGCGATCAGATCCTCTCACGTCAGTGACATGGAGACGACTGAGGGGAAGATGACCCCCACCCGTCTCCATACCATTGCAGGGCGGAAGCGACGTCAAAACGTCACTTCCGCCCATAGCTCTTAAAGGGCCATTTTTTTTGGGAATTTTTTTAAATGACACTTTTTTTTTTTTTTTTAATTAAATTTTAGTGTAAATGTGAGATTTGAGGTCTTTTTGAGCCCAGATCTCATATTTAAGAGGCCTTGTCATGCTTTTTTTCTATTACAAGGGATGTTTACATTCCTTGTAATAGGAATAAAAGTGACACAATTTTTTTTAAAAAAAAATGCGCCCTGTGCAGTGTAAAGATAAAAAATAAAAGGTAAAATAAATAAGAAAAATTTTTTTTTTGAAACGTGCCCCATGCCGCCGAACTCACGTGCAGAAGCGAACGCATACGTGAGTCGCGCTCCATATGAAAACGGTGTTCAAACCACACATGTGAGGTATCACCGCGATCGGTAGAGCAAGTGCAATAATTCTAGCCCTAGACCTCTTCTGTAACGCAAAACATGCAACCTGTAGAATTTTTTAAACGTCGCCTACAGAGATTTTTAAGGGTAAAAGTTTGTCGCAATTCCACGAGCGGGTGCAATTTTGAAGGATGACATGTTGGGTATCAATTTACTTGGCGTAACATTATCTTTCACAATATAAAAATAAAAATTGGGCTAACTTTACTGTTGTCTTATTTTTTAATTCAAAAATTTTATTTTTTCCAAAAAAAGTGCAAATACAGAGTGACAGAAATTATTGCAATGACCGCCATTTTATTCTCTAAGGTGTTAGAAAAAAAAATGTATAATGTTTGGGGGTTCTAAGTAATTTTCTAGCAAAAAAAACAGTTTTTAAACAACAAATCTCAAAAAGAGGCTCAGTCCTTAACTGGTTAAACAGTTATACATTCCATCAAACTTTGAACATATATTAATCTAATTGGATAATATCTTTATCTTACCTATAAGTAATTTTTTTAACGTCCAGTCTCCTAGGGAACATTACCTTCGCTAAGTACTGTACGTACTTCGGGTTCTTACTATTTTGGGCACATTTCACTTTAAATTGTAAATTCTGCATTTATTAATGCTGCCTTTTATGCTTTTGTTAACCTTTGCTAACCTCTGAGTAGAACGGCAAGCTACAGAGGAATCATTAATATCTTTCTAAAGTCATAAAGCAGGCAGGCAGCCTCTGAATGGTGGTAATTATACAGAAATGTCATTGCTGGGATGAGGTTAGCCATGTATTGAGAATAGGCTAATTATATTAAGAGGTGTATGTAAACGGCTTTCAACACTGACACTTGTGTGGTATTAAAGGAAGCTTAGTGCTCGCACCTAAAACAAAGTTTACTTTTGCTAAAACCTCTGTTTGGTTGCTGTTAGTTACAGGAATGTGAAAAGTGAATGACACATTGATGTGATATAACATGGAATAGGGAAAATTTGGCAGACCTTTCTCTGTTTAGCTTTTCTTCCCAAGTACTTGAAATCCTAAACTTGCCAACACCTTCCAGAGCAATGTGTGGCACATCTAGTGTTGTTTTTGATTACATATTTGCGCTAGTGTTTATTTATTGAGAAACAACCGTTTTTTTTTAAATAAATCATTTTATAATCAAATGGTCAATGAAGCTTCCAAAATAGTTAGAAGGGTATTCTGTTCTGAAATAAATGTGATTACAGCTTTTGGCCTGTCACCTAGGAAAGCTGTCCACACACATTTTGTTAAGACTTGCGACTGGAGAGAGCTACAAACACGCTTTTTTGCAGCTTCCACTATAATAATTGTAAACTCTTGCCGGCCATGTACTGGCTATGTGTGGCAGCAAAGAAGGTGGGCTTTAACAGCCATACGCTGCAGATATGCCTTCATGGGCAGCTCACTGCACACTCCCATCACAGTAACCAAACTGTCAAAGACATCTCTCAGTCCATATTAATGATCAGGAGTCAGCAGGACAGGCTCCTGATCATGTGACCACTGAGAATGTGACCACAGAGGAGATGTGATTGGCTGATCCTTTACTTGGCCCCCCCCCTTCACGGGCAGACAGACCCTATGAATAGGATGCTGGTGTTCTGTCAAAATAGCCAATTCATTGAGATCTCCAATTACGTCACTTCCTGTTACTGTAAACCATCAGTAATTGGAGATTTCGATGACTTGCTGTTTTGACACAACACCGGCAACAGTGTACACTCCGGTACATGACAAGTTTGCTGCTTTGACATAACAGAGGCTAACGAGGAAAAAGTTGTTGCCACCTCCGAGGCGGCCATTTTGTTGGTTAGTATCAGAGCAGACTAACAATGTCTGCTCAAATTATCGTGTACCGGAGTGTATATGGTTGCTGGTGTTGTGTCAAAACAGCAAGAAGTCAAAATCTCTAATTACTGATGGTTTACAGTAACAGGAGGTGACATAATTGGAGATCTTTTTTTGAAATATTTGTTTATTGAATTTTCCATAAAAAATGTTAACAGACACTTTTCAAAAGGATACATCAGGAATACAATGAGTGTTATAGAACTTCTGGCCCAACATGACCAACATAATAACATATCAGAACCTCCAATTCTTAAACAGGGGGGGGGGAGATGTCATATAGTGGGTTCTCAATATTGCTTTCTAGGGACCGTGTAGGACCCCTTACTTCAACAGTATGGTTTCATAAAAGGAGGAAAGCTTTCAAACTCTATTAACAACCAAATTAGTCTCTCATATTGACACACACGCCTTGCTCCAGAATGATCAGTGAGTTGAGTTGCATCTTGATATAGCACGGTCCTTTAACCAGCAGGGTCCCGACGCGCTTACAAACAGATACACATATACACATACTAGGGCTAATTTATAGACAGGATCTGATTAACCTACCAGCGTGTCTTTGAAGTGTAGGAGGAAACCGGAGTACCCGGAGGAAACCCACACAGGCACAGGGAGAACATGCAAACTCCAAGCAGATGGTGTTGTGGTACGGGATTTGAACCAGCGACCCTATTTCTGCTAGGTGAAGAGTGCTAACCACTACACCACAGTGCAGCACTTGATGAAAGATTCAAGGGTCTGTCCGGAGTCCAGACACTAAGGCTCAGTTCACACTAGGACGACTTGGGATCCGACTTGTAAGCCCTCAAGTCGCCCCAAGTCGCCCCAAGAAGAGATTAACATTACAGGGAATCAGAGCGTCTTAATAGACACTACTGAAGTCGCTCCGACTTCAGAGCGCACTCCCTGTACTACTTGGATCCGACTTGTAGGCGACCTGTACCATAGAAATCAATGGAAGTCACCTCCAAGTCGGATCTCTATCTATAATGAAGCGACTTTACAGTTAAAAAAATTAGTTTGCCCAGGCAAACCCCTCCCTCCCAGAGAGCTGATTATTTTGTGATTGGCCACAGCCAAAGTCGCCTGTCCTGGAGGCGACTTGAAGTCGCATTGTAAATTGATCAAAGTCGCGCTGAAGTCGCGTTGAAGCCGTGTTGAAGTCGCCATGCAAAGTCGTGCTGAAGTCGTGTTGCCCCTGTGTGAATCGAGCCTCACTGACCTTTTATACACAATTACAAGCAAACAGATCACAGGTGAGGATGGTTACATTTAATAGCAATTCAAACCCCTTTGTGTCAACTTGTGTGCATGTTATCAGGTCCAAAATCACCAGGGTATGTAAACTTTTGATCAGGGTAATTTGGGTAGTTTCTGTTGCCATTAAAAAAGGGTAAACACATTTGATTGATAATAAAAGGCTTCAGCCAAACACTAACCATGAGTGAAAGAAATGTTTTTGTGTTATAATTCATATTCTCAGAAAAATGGCCAAGAAATCATAAATTCTGCCAGGGTATGTAAACTTATGAGCACAACTATATATAGTTAGCTGTTTGCTTGGAGTTCAGCTTTAAAGTGTTCCTAAACCCAGGACCCTGCATTCACTATATCTGGTCTCCCACAGTACACAGAACATGGAAATGCAAGCATTTTAGTAAATATAAACTGCTAAATACATTTTCTTATCAGCAGTATATAGCAGTCTTGTGACTTCTGTCAGTGCCTGTTTAATGCTTGTAGGAAAAGTTTTCATACTGCGCTGAGCTGTCCTATCAGGATGCAGGACCCCTGACCCTCCGTCTGGACAGTGCTGATCAGCCCTGTGCTGAACACATGCGCTCTCCCAAGAAAAAAAAAACAACTCTCTAGCAGTAAACACCAAACTGGGCATGTGCAGCCTGACTCTAGCAACTCTGTCTTATCCGGACATTTTATGGGGACAATGTAAGAAGGGGAGGATCTGTGCATACATACATACATAGGTTAAGTAAATGTTCTCTCCAGCATAAAAGACACAACTGAGCATGTGCAGGTCAGCTACCCTGCCTGTGTTAGCTGGCCTTCCCCAGATAGACAGTGCAGAGGGGATAATCTATGCATACAGGATAAAACAGTCTTTTTTACAAAATGCAGAGGATTAATCCCTTAGGTTCCACAGTGAGTATAACAAGCATGCTATGCTGCATATACAGACTGATTTTGCTGTTGTGGGTTTAGTAACACTTTAATATTGGAGTGTTAGTTGGCATCTAATGTAGGAACAGTTAAATAGGCTATAAAACTGAATAAGCCTTCCATACTTTGGTGGTTTATCTGCTAGCTGATTACTTTATTGAATGACAAAGAGAAAGTTTAAGTTGGTGTTCCCATAGTAGTTGGGATCCTACCATAGCCCCAAAAGTGGACACAAATATACTTTTAATACATTCTGGGGTTGATTTACTAAAACTGCAGAATGCAAAATCAGGTTCAGCTCTGCATAGAAACCAATCACCTTCCAGTTTTTTTTTTTTGTCGAAGCTTAATTTAACAAGTTGAAGCTAAAAGTTGATTGGCTACCATGCACAAGATTTTGCACTTTCTAGTTTTAGTAAATCAACCCTCATGTATATTCCTATGCACGTACGTGCCATTGCTTCAGTTAGTGTGCCGTTACCGGCGGCTCCCGCACGCATGCGTGGGAGTGACGTCATCTGGCCAATCACAGCGCCAGAGCCCACGATACCCAGGATTAACTCCAGGAGCGATGTTAGTGGGTTTACAACCTCTTTAAGTCTCACTGATGGTTCACATCACATTTGCCTGGAGCTTCTCTTTAAACTACAGTATAAAGATTATAAACCATTTCAGTAATACAATATGATCATTACCGTTGAAGATTAGCCTTTGCAGTAATGTATACACTGAACAGAAGCAATTTAATTAGCCCATGGCATCAGTGACCCTAAGTACACATCTAATTACCAATTTATCTGACCACAGTAAATACATTACAGAAAAATCTTCCTAAAATAGCAACAAATTACAATGATAGGTTAACAAGAGGTTTTGTTTATTATGAACCACACACCCAGTAAATGTGTTTTTTTCCTTTCTGTTCCATATAGCCCACATACTGTGTTGTTACAGGGCTTTAGACACAAAGTATAAACCCATCTTCTTTTATGAAAATGAGAATGCAATTATCAATCACTCCCATAGGGGTTCAGATAACATTTCTAGACACTCTATAGTGGTGGGTTAGCCCTCAATTAATTTTTTAATTTTTTTTAAATCAAATAATTTTTATTAAGATTTTATGACAATTTCACAATTTACCAATTACAATTACATACCAAACAATCCCACACCAAAAAGAAAAAAAGTTCCAAATAAACTATGCATTTTCCAGATTATACAATCATTGTTACTTAAGATCCTTTATCATAACATTAATAAATACATAAACCAATATATTCAATTTAATTTAACAATTGCACCTTTACAACTCATATATACAATTATCTTTCCCAGGCATCTATTACACTACTTATTTTGAACAAATTCATCTGTCGGCGCTTTCTTTTTGCACAAGCAGATTCGAGTCTAACCATCAAGACCAGATTTTCCGAAATTTTTTGGAGCATTTCCTATGTTTATATATCAGTTCCTCCCTACGCAAATTAAAATGAATCGCATCAGATGCCCTCAGTTTAATTTAATCACTGCAGTTGTTATTGGTGTGATTGTTTCTTGGACAACCAATTTATAAGAGCTTATAAACAAATGTATCAAACCTAAAAATAATTTATCACACCTCATAAACTAAGTCAAATTACCAAAAAATAAATAAATAATTTATTGCACTTGAAAACCTAAGATCTAAATGATACCCCAATCCTAAACTCCATCTGAATCTCTACACCTAATTTTAAAGTTACTCTCACCCCATTACGTAACCTCTCAAACTGATTTTAAAGTGGTTGTAAACCCACTTTTTGGACTTCTACCTATAGGCAAGCCTAGAATAAGGCTTACCTATAGGTAGTGGAAAAATATCCTAAACGTGCACCGTTTAGGAGATATTTCACTTGTAGTCTGTCGAAAATTCCAACGGCGCTTGCGCGGGGAAGAAATGAAACTAAGTGCCGTTCTTCCCTAGTCTGTGCCGTTAATCGCAGGTCCTGTGCGCATGCACAGGAGTGATGTCACGCGGCTCCGGCCAATCACAGAGCCAGAGTCCACGGCCCGGAAGGAAGAGGGGCCAGAAGATGGATGCTGCCTACACAGGGGACATCGCTGGATTCTTTTGCAGGTAAGTGGCACATAATGGGCTAGTATGCGATGCATACTAGCCCATTATGCTTTTCATTTGCAGGCTTTGCAGCGAGCAAAAGAAGTAAAACCCATTGGGGTTTATTCCTCTTTAAAGCAGAAGTAAACCCATCCATAAAACAGTTTCATGTCCATCACCTGCCGGAAATGTAACACTACCATTGGTTGTGCTCTCAACCAAACTGTCAAGCCATCCAATGGCTGGTGGCATAACTGATCACATGTGCAGCATCATAGCATTGTAGATTAAACAGGGGCAAAGATGGCAGCTTCCTTGGCTGAACATGATAGGAGGGTTTACTTACACTTATTCAGTGTTACTAAACCCAGGATCCTGCATTCACTATATTTGGTCTCCCACAGTCCACAAAACATGGAAATGCAATTATTTTAGTAAATATAAACTGCTAAATACCTTTTCTCATCCTCAGTATATAGCAGTCTTGTGACTTCTATCAGTGTCTGGATAAAGCTTGTAGGAGGAGTTTTCAATCTGCTCATACTGTCCTATGAGGCTGCAGGACCCCTTAAAAAAAGTAAAAGGATTGAGCCGGCAACTCTGTAGTCCATAGAGCGATTTTATTGGTAGGTTACAAAAAGTGACAAGCAACAACCTTAGTTGTAGCATTGTAAGGACACACTGAGCCTAAGCACCTGAAAGAGGATCTTGCAAATTGGACTGGGAGTTCCCTGATGTGTGTGCTGTCTCTCTTCAAACTTACCTGCAGGACCCCCCCTCTGTCTGGACAGTGCTGATTGGCCCTGTGCTGATCACATGCACTCTGCAAAGAAAAAAAAACTCTCTATCAGTACACACCAAACTGAGCATGTGCAACTTTCTCCCAAGGCTCTCTTCTATCAGAAGATGGTTTGGAGACAGTGGAAGAAGGGGAGGATCAGAGAAGACAGGATCAAACAGCCCTTTTACACAGTGCAGAGGATTAACCCCTTAGGTTTCACAGTAAGTATAACAAGAATGATTTATTGCATATACAGACTCGTGTTACTGTTGTGGGTTTAGTAACACTTTAACTCTTAAATTAAAGTGGACCTATGTTGAAGTAATTAAGTAAAAATTTTAATAGTCTTTTGGAATGGATAAAGACTGATAGAAGGGCTAAATATTAGTTTCTTCTCTTCATTGTATATTTGAAGGCATATTAACTTACATATTTAGTCTGGTTAAAAAAAAGGCACAAGTCCATCTAGTTCAACCAATAGAAAAGAAAACACACAAAAATAGAAAGCCTATATCCACAGTTGATCCAGAGAAAGACAAAAAAAATGAAAAACAATAAAGCATGATCCAATTTTTTCCAGTGGGAAAAAAAATTTCTTCCCCAGGAAGCAACGAATATTCCCTGGATCCCCGACCCTGGTGCTAATCCCTATAAATTGAAGTATCCAGTTACTGTATATTTTGTGCATTGAGGAAAGAATCCAGACCTTTTTTAAAACAATCTACTAAGCTGGCCAGAACCAGCTCTTGAGGGGGTTAAATATCTCTTCCTCCCGTGCCCCTTTTCCTTTGTGATGACCTTAAAGTGAATAACTCTATGTCAAGTTCACTGCTGTAAAAAAAGTAAAAAAAAAAATTCCATAAGTATATCTCATAGTTTGTAGATGCTATAACGTTTGCGCAAACCAATCAATATACGTTTATTGAGAATTTTTTTACCAAAAATATGTAGCAGACTACATATTGGCCTAAACTGATGAATAAATTTGATTTTTTATATTTTTATAGCAGAAAGTATAAAAATATTTTTTTTTTTTTTTCAAAATTGTATTTTTTGTTTATAGCGCAAAAATAAAAATCGCAGAGGTGATCAAATACCACCAAAAGAAAGCTCTATTTGTTGGAAAAGAAGGACATCAATTTTATTTAGGTACAGAGTTGCACGACCATGAAATTGTCCGTTAAAGTAACGCAGTGCCATATGGCAAAAAATGGCCTGGTCATGAAAGGGGGGGGGGGTAAACCTTCTGGGCTGAAGTGGTTAATCTCCTCTTCTCCAGAGGGAATAAATTCAGTTCCTCTAATCTCTCCTCATAGCTGAGCTCCTCCATGCCTCTTATCAGTTTGGTTGCCCTTCTCTGCACCTTTTCCAGTTCCCAGATATCCTTATTGTGAATAAGTGCCCAAAACTGAAATGCATATTCCAGATGAGGTCTTACTAATGATTTGTACAGAGGCAAAATTATGTCTCTCTCTTTGCAGTCTATACCTCTTTTTAATACAAGAAAGGATTTTTCAAGCTTTAGAAACTGCAGCTTTGCAATGCATGCTATTGTTAAGTCTATGATCTACCAGAACACCCAGATCCTTCTCCACTTCTGATTCCCTCAGTTGTACTCCCCTAGTATATATGAAACACATCCCCCACACCCTTAGTCCCCCTGCAAAGCCCCACCTGTTGAGCCTTCCAGTAAAGTCCACCTAATGCCGTTTTCTGTGATGGTCTGACAACAATGCTGCAGTGCTCCTGAATTCACAGCAGAGTTGTCACACTCATGTAGGTTGTGTCTGCTTGCAATACAGTGGGGTGAAAAAATGTTGCTTAGGCGTGGCTATCGGCATTGTCACTTCTGATTCACAAGTCTGTGGTTTATCAACCAGTACTTAGCCACACCTAGTCCTGCCCACTGTATTCTGGACTAATAGCACTGCTTCGGTTTCTGAAATGCACCCACTGTGTTTTGATTAGTATGGGAAAGAGTTTCAAATCTCTCTCAGGTATTTAATACTATCTGAAGCAATAGAAAGGTACAGACTGCAATAAAACACTGTCAGAAGTCCTAACCCTTCCTCACTCTATAAAAACATGTTTTTGTCTGTGTCTTCGTTGAAGAGATTTCTCATCACTTCTTGTCATAGCAGGAAGTGAAAAGAAATCTCCCCAACAGTAACACAGATGGGAATAAGAAAAAGTAGCATAAGCTCTAAGGGGTCTCCACACTATCCAAAACGAAGTAACACATTTTGCCTGAAATTGGGCTCTAACCCAGGGGTCCCTAACCCCCGGGCTGTGGACCGGTGGCGGTTCGTGGCCTGTTGCTGACCGGCCCGCACGGCAGGTGATGAGCGGCGACCGCGGTCCACACAGAGCCATCACAGGCCGCGGTTGGGCCGCTCACATCCTGCTGTGCGGCCATGTCTTTGTGTTCTCTCCCATTTCCTCTGCCCACCCCTCAGAGGATGTCATCCAATCATGAGGGCAAGGGGTGATAGGAGCTGCAGATCGGAATGGAGAGTTCACAGGACCCAGACTGATCACAGCCTATGCCCTGCTAAAGGTAGGAGTTCTATGTAGGGGAGGCAGAGATTAGACTACGGAAGAGTGATGTTAGAGAGGAAAGAGG
Source organism: Aquarana catesbeiana (assembly GCF_042186555.1). NCBI lineage: Eukaryota > Metazoa > Chordata > Amphibia > Anura > Ranidae > Aquarana > Aquarana catesbeiana. The sequence goes on from NC_133329.1 coordinate 338,300,489, forward strand.
GCAGACTGTAGGGGCGCTGTGATGGGCAGACTGCAAGGGCATGGAGGAGGCTGTGATTGCTAGAAACACTGTAATGTAAAGGACACTGTCCCTTTACAGTGCAGTCCCCTTTACATCACAACTCCTCTTTACATCACAGTGCCCCCTTTACAGTGCAGTACCCTTTTCATAACAGATCCCCTTTACATCACAGTGCCCCCTTTACAGTGCAGTACCCTTTTCATCACAACCCCTCTTTACATCATAGTGCCCCCTTTACAGTGCAGTACCCTTTACATCACAGCCCCTCTCTACATCACAGTGCCCCCTTTACAGTGCAGTACCCTTTTCATCACAGCTCCCCTTTACATCACAGTGCCCCCTTTACAGTGCAGTACCCTTTTCATCACAACCCCTCTTTACATCACAGTGCCCTCTTTACAGTGCAGTACCCTTTACATCACAGTGCCCCCTTTACAGTGCAGTACCCTTTACATCACAGCCCCTCTCTACATCACAGTGCCCCCTTTACAGTGCAGTACCCTTTTCATCACAACCCCTCTTTACATCACAGTGCCCCCTTTACAGTGCAGTCCCCTTTACATCACAGCTCCCCTTTACATTACAGTGCCCCCTTTACAGAGCAATCCCCATTACAGTAATGTAAAGTGAACTGTACTGTAAAGGGGCACTATGATCTAAAGGGGACTGCACTGTAAAGGGGCACTGTAATGTAAAGGGGGCTGTGATGTGTACAGGAACTGAGGACACTGATATAAAGGGGGGACTGTGTTGTAAAGGGGAGCTGAGGGCAGACTCACCCCCCCCCCCCTCGGTCCCTGGGAAAATTGGCTGCCGGGAAACCGGTCTCAGGTGCCAAAAAGTTTGGGGTCGGCTGCTCTAACCTATAAAGCTATTCTTTACCATTACCTCCAAACTCAACAAAAATGTATGCCGGACCCTAACCACCACACAGTGAGAACACTGTCATCAATATCAAATATAAAAAACTATTTGGACCCAAAAAATAAGGTCATTCCCTCTGAGACATTAATCAAATAACATTTCCCATAAAAAGAAGTGCTTCACATCTCCACAAAGACCTTCCACACTCATATGTGTTATAAATGTTCCTGCTGTTTGGTCAGTGGAAATGACTTTATATATCTAAATGTACGTTATTCATAATTTCTACATTTTAAATAATGAAATTCTAATTCTTTTCTGAGACCATAGAGATTATAAAGTGTGTGGGATCTTCCCGCTGAAGCCAGAATCGCTCATTGTTCAGTGGAAGGGCGAATACACAGCCAGCTATTACTGCAGTTCTTGACATATTTAAGTTATTCATACCATACATTGTTATGGAATGTTACAGTTCAGGGACAAATGACAACAAAAGAGGTGAGGTCATGCCACGACTAGACTGTTTAACATCAATCAGGTAAAGTGTAGCTAAACCCAAAACCAAAAAATGTAATATATTGCAGTCTACCAGTCCTCAGATGTAGTGGCTACATATTTTTTTCAGAAGCTCACAGTGTACAAAATCAGCGTAAGCAATTTTAGTGCATCAGAGAAGCCTGCACAACTGTTCAACTTTATTCCCTTAAAACGGAGTTCCACCCAAAAGTGGAACTTACGCTCATCTGTCTCCCCCCCCACCCATGCCACATTTGGCACCTTTCGTCAGGGAGTTTTTGACAGGTACTCTGTCCCCACTTCCACTGGACCTCGCCGCAGCGAGGTACATCAGAGGTCCAGCTCCCTCCCCCTCCCTCCTTCTTCCCCCACCGCTGGGCCAGGAGCTGCATTGCTTCACTGCCAGGTTCCCTTACCGGCATTGGCGGCGGCAGCTCTCGACAGCTGGTGGAAACACAGCAGCGGGAGCCACCAAAGTCAAAGACTCCAGCACAGGTAAATGTCCTATTATTAAAAGTCAGCAGCTACAGTATGTGTAGCTGCTGGCTTTTAATTTTTGAAGGGGTGGGCGGAACTCAGCTTTAAACTCCCTGGCGGTTTTCCCGAGTGTGGCTTGGGGTTAAAATTCAGGACCATTAGCGGTAACCCCGAGCCACACTCGGGATTACATCGCAGGATCCTGGTGCCTCCTTACTTACCTTGTCCCTGGGATCCTGCGATGTCCCCCGCAGTGTCCGAGGGCTCCGTCCTCCTCCCGAAGCCTCTCCTTGCCAGGCTCCGTTCCCTGCGAGCGTCGCGACGCACGGGGGCGGAGCCTGGCGGCAAATTAAAAAAAAAGTAAAAATCATAACACATACAGTACTGTAATCTTACAGATTACAGTACTGTATGAAATGATTTCACATCCCTTTTGTCCCCAGTGCTTTGGCCCATGCCCTGCATGCAGTTTTACATGATATACACTGTTCTTTCTGCCTGGAAACTGGAGATTGTCCATAGCAACCAAAAAGTGTCCCTTTACGTCAAAAGTGGCTTTAGACCAGCTAGAAAACAGCGATAGTAAATTAGAACACTTGCAGAATTGAGCAATAGTGAATTGTGGGGAAATTTATTTTATTACTATTTATTTTTATTTTTTTAATTATTTATTTTTATTTATTATATTATAATTTATGTTTTTGTGTTTCAAACTTTATCATACCCGGGATATCTACTAGACTCTGGTTTGGACAGATTTAAGTGTGTTATTGTTAAGATTTACAGACCTACAATATAAAACGCCAAATTTCCATGCAAAATAATGGTACCGCTTTCAGCACCTAAAATCCGAAATAATCATACCGCCAGGGAGGTTAACAGCGCCTCCCAGCAGCCCTATAAGTGGGATTTTATAACTGGGAGGCTGTGGGCTTTTGTATATTGTGCCTGCTGTCATTGGCTCTCATGGCAGTCGCATGATCAGGAGCCCCTCCCTGGTTCCTGATCAGAATCCTTGATCAGGGCTATCAGTGACAGCTCATCCACTGTGCTCAGAATGGGCAGTGGGCGCACTCTTAGCACATATGTGCTGGGCGCGAACACATATGTGCAGCGGCTGGACGTTAAAGCCTACCTTTCTTGCCACTGCATGTATGAATTATTCAGTTGGCAAGAAGTTAAAAATGATCAGTTGTTGTATGAACAAAACCTTCATTTGTGCTTTCCCCAGCTGTTTTATTTAGTCAGGTTACATTTTGGAGTTTAAAAAATTATAAAACCCCTTTAAGCCCTACTTTTAAAGAGACCCTGTCACTGGACCTTACTTTTTAAAGTAATTCTAAAAGTTGTGATTTAAAAAAACAAAAAAACCCAAACATGTTATACTTGCCTGCTCTGTGCAATGATCCGATCCTCCCATTTTTTGGTCCCCTGCTGGCAGTCCTGGCTCCTCCTCCCTGCCTAGTGCCCCCAATAGCAAGGCTTTTGATCCGGGGCACTCAAGCAGACTCACTCCCGAGTCATGCTCATGTGAATAGGCATTATCCATTCATACACACAGTGTGGCTTGCCCCTGCCCCTGAGAGAGAGACCTGAGAGAGCAGCTACTCTCATGCACATTGCTGGATCAAGATGGAGCTCAGGTAGGCATGGGGGGGGGGCTAGGGTTGCCACCTCATCCCTTTAAACCCAAACACGCATGAAGTCCACAGGTTCTGTGGCTGATAAAGGTGGTAATTAAACTCACTTGGTGCCCTATCTTCATCAAATTAGCCTCAGAACCTGTGCAATTCATATAAGTTCATTTTTAAAGGACTGAGGTGGCGACCTTAGGGGGGGCTGGGGGGGGGAGAGCTGCACCCAGAAGCTTTTTTACCTTAATGCATAGAAGTAGTAGAGGATAATAGGGTCTTGTTTCCCTATTAAAAAAAAAAAATTCCCATGCTGTGACTGGCGAAACTTTCCTGGCAGTGTCAGTGCCTGTCAGTTCTGTTTAATGCATACGTTTATACGCTATATTTAAGTTAGCACTGTTGTATACACAAGTACAGCTGCAAACAGCCATTAATGTCAATGGCCTGCCCGGGTTGAAGGAAATACACCCGGAGTTACACTGAACAGGCTTAGCCAGCCTGTTTAAGAGCCCTTATAATTTTTAGATATACTGTATCTAGAACCATTGTAAGTCTATACTAACTACCCTGTAGAAGGAGGATGCTTATACTTACCTATTCTCAGGATCCTCCAGCCCGGTCACGTGACCTCCCCAGTGGCGGCTTTAGGAGACAGGAGGGACAACCGACAACGAATGTTTCATAGTAAGCCTACAAGTAACATCAGCGCCCAGCCATTCCATCCGTTATTGGCACTCTCTCCTCTCCTCTAAGGCCCCTTTCACATGAGGCGGACTCCGTTTCTACGGAGCCCGCCTCGGTCCGCCGGTTCAGCGGGAGATCAGTCCGTTGATCTCCGCTGAGCCGGCAGATGACAGGTCCCTCTCTGCTCACTGAGCGGGGAGGGGCTTGTCAGGCGCCGCTGCCGCCTATGGAGGGATCGGACGAAAACGGACAGCGTGTCCGTTTTCGTCAGATCTCACCCGATCCGATCCGCCAGCGACGGATCTGGACGTAGAGCCATCCGTCTGCTTTTAGCGGATTGGACGGGGTCGGATGTCAGCGGACATGTCTCCGCTGACATCCGACGCTCCATAGGCTAACATGGATCGCCCGTTCAGGTCCGCCGTCAAAACTGACAGGCGGACCTGAACGGTCCGATCGTGTGAAAGGGGCCTAAAGCTGCTGCTGGAGAGATCACGTGACCAGACCAGAGAACCTTGAGAATAGGTAAGTATAGGCATCTTCCTTCTACAGGATAGTTATATTATGAGTTAGAAGGGCATGGGAACAGGTTTAAGCTTGGTTAGTTTTAGTCCAGAATTCTACTTTAAATATTTAGTGCTAGACAATCTGTGCTTCTCTGCTCCACTCATTTGAAAATGTATGGCTCAGGACTGGCCTCATTGAAAACACTTTTACTATAATGCTAAGTGATCTAAGCAATCCTAATAGGAACTTGATAGCTTTTTAGCCTGGGTTCACACTGATGCGAATTTACAGCATGTTTGATGCGTTTAGGAGCACACAGATTTTCAGGTCATGTAAAAAGCATAGTATTCCATAGCCACATCTATGTGTTGCGAATTTGGTGTGAGAAAAAAAAAGGGTCCTGTACGTGTTGACTGCGGGTGCGATGGGAATTCCTATGGTGCAGTGCGAATTTTATCTTCATAGGCTTCAACTGAACTTGTAGTAAACTCGCAGCACACAGTTCACATTTCTGTGAATTGTTCACTGTTTGCCCCCTGAAATTTGCGGTAAATTTTCGGTAAAGTCGCACCTGTCTACCTCAAAATGCAAGGCAAATTTGCACCTCACACAGGACAAAAAAATTGATAAAATTCGCAATATATTGCATCAGAGTAGTGTGAACCTAGGCTAAATACGACGATCCTGACCATTGTTTCTGAGCAGAGAAAGCTATGTATTTGGCTTTCTCCAGATTCTGTAGTTCTGGATCAGAACATTAAAGTGATTGTAAAGTCTCATTTTTTTTCTATAAAAATAACAAACATGTTATACTTACCTGCTCTGTGCAGTGGATTTGCACAGAGCAGCCCAGATCCTCCTTTTCTCTGGTCCCTCTTCGGTGCTCCTGGCCCTTCCTTCCTGTTGAGTGCCCCCACAGCAAACAGCTTGCTATTGGGGAACCCGAGACAAGTCACAGCTCCATGTGTCCATTCAGACACAGAGCTGTGGTTCGGGCCCGCCCCCTCTCTCGCCTGATTGGCTAACTGACTTTGATGGCTCCCGCTGCTGTGTTTCAGACAATAAGGAGGGATAGTCCCGGACGGCTGAGACACTCGTGGACATAGCTGGACAGAGATGAGGCTCTGGTAAGTATTAGGGGGGTGCTGCACACAGAAGGTTTTTTATCTCAATGCATGGAATGCATTAAGATAACAAACCTTCTGCCTTTACAACCACTTTGATGCTGGTTTTACACTATATGTGACACGGGGCACAGCAGGGGGTCCAGTGCGTCCCTGTCCACCATTTCAGGTCTGAATTAGGTTTACATTTTTGCCTGAATTTGGACCTGAAACTGAGCCAAAGACACACAGGACCCTTCTGCTGTGCGCTCCACAGCCGCCCCGGAGGTGTGTGAAATGGCTCCATTGAGAGCCAGTCACACTCTCCTGTCATGCGAATTGGATGCGGGAAAAAACTGTATCCAATTCGCATAAGTGTGAACCCAGTCTCAATCCTATGTTTCAGTTTTGCTAGACACCTGCAAGCTGGCTGAGTACATAGGTGTGCAGGGTCATTATATAGGATAGCTCAGAGCTCCCAGTTTGGAAACCGCTCCCAGTGGGGGAGATGGAAGGTCTCATTGAGGGGTCAGAGGGCCCAGCCAAGAAACAGAAGGTCTCAGTTCCAGGAGTTGAGTCAGCTCCTATCGGGGTGTCAGGAGAACCCCATTCCATACACCAGAGGTAGGCTGTGCAGCGGGGCTGGGGTTGCCACCTCATCCCTTTAAACCCAAACACATCTGAATTACACAGGTTCCGAGGCTAATTTAATGCATATAAGGCACCAAGTGAGTTTAATTACCACCTTAATCAGCCACAGAACCTGTGTAATTAATATGTATTCCGCTTTAAAGGAATGAGATGGCAACCCTAAGCGGGGCGCTGTGATTAAAGGCTAGAGAGCCAAGTCTCCAAGAGAGATGGACAACACAGTCTGAGAGACCGGTAAGAGGTACAACGTGGTACTTCAGTTGAAGCTAAGTGAGCTTATGAGCCAGGCGGCTTTGCATTTTACAGCGTTTGTATTCTGCTGAAGCTGGAGAAGATCCCCTGCATGGGAAACTGTATGTTAGACTGTCGCTATGCTTTCTGCTGTTTTAATAAAAGTGGCCCTTAAAAATAGTTCCTGTCTACCGTGGACTCACTGTATAAATGCATCTACCACGAGAGCTACTTACCCCATGTCACAACACCTATGAGTAAGCAAATGCATTGAAAACAATCAACTACCTACAACAGGGGTCCTCAAACTTTTTAGAGAGGGGGCCAGTTCACGGTCCCTCAGACTGTTGGGGGGCCGCACTATAGTTTAAAAAAAATATGAACTAATTCCTAAATCCTATGCACACATCTTTTTTGTAGTGCAAAAGAATAAAAGAATGAATAATAAATAATAATATATATAGGGGATGGACAGGGGGACAGAGGGATGGACAGGGGGACAGTGGGATGGACAGAGGGGTGGACAGGGGGACAGAGGGGGGGGGGGGCAGTGGGGTGGACAAGGGGACAGTGGGATGGACAGGGGGACAGAGGGGTGGACAGGGGGACAGTGGGGTGGACAGGGGGACAGTGGGATGGACAGAGGGATGGACAGGGGGACAGTGGGATGGACAGAGGGGTGGACAGGGGGACAGTGGGGTGGCAGTGGGGTGGACAGGGGGATAGTAGGGTGGACAGGGGGACAGTGGGGTGGACAGTGGGGTGGACAGGGGGACAGTGGGGTGGACAGAGGGGTGGACAGGGGGACGACGGTGCGGTGAACAGGGGGACAGTGGGGTGGACAGGGGGACAGTGGGATGGACAGAGGGGGGGACAGTGGGATGGACAGAGGGGTGGACAAGGGGACAGAGGGGATGGACAGGGGGGGATGGACAGGGGGACAGAGGGGTGGACAGGGGAACAGAGGGGATGGACAGGGGGACAGAGGGGATGGACAGGGGGACAGAGGGGGGGACAGGGGGACAGAGGGGTGGACAGAGGGGTGGACAGGGGGACAGAGGGGTGGACAGGGAGACAGAGGGGGGGACAGTGGGGTGGAAAGGGGGACAGTGGGGTGGACAGGGGGACAGTGGGATGGACAGAGGGGTGGACAGGGGGACAGAGGGGTGGACAGGGGGACAGAGGGGTGGACAGGGGGACAGGGGGACAGAGGGGGGGACAGGGGGACAGTGGGGTGGACAGGGGGGTGGACAGGGGGACAGTGGGATGGACAGAGGGGTGGACAGGGGGACAGAGGGGTGGACAGGGGGACAGAGGGATGGACAGGGGGACAGAGGGATGGACAGGGGGACAGTGGGATGGACAGAGGGGTGGACAGGGGGACAGAGGGGTGGACAGGGGGACAGAGGGATGGACAGGGGGACAGAGGGATGGACAGGGGGACAGAGGGATGGACAGGGGGACAGAGGGATGGACAGGGGGACAGAGGGATGGACAGGGGGACAGAGGGATGGACAGGGGGACAGAGGGATGGACAGGGGGACAGTGGGATGGACAGGGGGAGAGTGGGATGGACAGGGGGACAGAGGGGTGGACAGGGGGACAGAGGGATGGACAGGGGGGCAGTGGGATGGACAGGGGGACAGAGGGGTGGACAGGGGGACAGTTGGATGGACAGAAGGGTGGACAGGGGGACAGAGGGGTGGACAAAGGGGGGGACAGAGGGGGGGACAGAGGGACAGTGGGGTGGACAGGGGGACAGTGGGGTGAACAGGGGGACAGAGGGGTGGACAGGGGGACAGAGGGGGGGACAGGGGGACAGTGGGGTGGACAGGGGGACAGAGGGGTGGACAGGGGTCCTCACTTGTTAGTAGGCTGTTGCCTGAAGCCTCCGCTCTCGCTGTCACCCTCCGCGCCTCCTGTCTGCGTGAGGAAGACGCGAATCCGCGCGGGACTGTGCTGGAAACTACACTTCCCAGCATGCAGCGCGGCACACGGAGCCCTCCATTACTGGGGTGGGGGAGGCGGCTTGAGCGGAGCAGATATGCTCCCTGCCGAAGCAGAGTGGACCTGCCCAAGCCGAGCCGACCTGGCCCCGGCCCGAGCCTGGCCTGTCGGGAATCCGGCCCTGGGTGGGGTGGGCCGGATAAATGTCCTTGGCGGGCCGCATGTGGCCCGCGGGCCATAGTTTGAGGACCCCTGACCTACAATATATGGCTGATATCAATGACTAAGAGAGAGAGAGATGGAGTAGTTGCACGGAGCCAAAGAGAGCTCCATCCAGTGGCTTGTCCACAACAAAAAAAGTGTGAAAGAGTGCTCCCTGAAAATACACTATATGTTCCTTTTAAGCAGGGATTAAATACATTTGCTGCTATACAGATGAACATTAGAGAGTGCAATTAATCATGTTTTTATGAAATACAATAATCAAGTTATGGAAAGGCCTACTGGAAACTACTTGCATTTTAATATTACAAATTAGCTCAAAATATGTATTAAAATACTTTTATAAATTATTTTTAAATGCAGTGACATCCACTGGAGTTGACAATCCCTTCAATGAGAAAAAAAAAGCCCAGTGGCAAGGTTTTTCTGTTCCCACCCAGATCATCCCACTCTGTCTGAAAACCTGTACAGGGCATGAGGAGCGTTTACACTTCAGCTTTCTTTGACACATTGTAGCTCCTGTCTCAGCATCTTTTTCCTTCCAGCTGATTTTTAAGGCAGTAGCTCCATCTTAATGAGTAAAGTAGAGCAGCTAAATTCTGCTGTAGCTGGCCCAGAGCAAATTTTGAATAGTTATACCGGGTTCTGGAGGGTCATGATGACAGCTTATGCCTTGTACACACTGGCGGACTTTTCGACCAGACTGGTCCGACGGAACAAATCTGTTGGACAATCCGACCGTGTGTGGGCTTCATCGGACCTGCAGCGGACTTTTTTGGTCAAAAAAATCAGACGGACTTTGGATTTAAAACATGTTTCAAATCTTTCCGACGGATTCGAGTGCGGTCGAAAAATTCGCTCGTCTGTATGCTAATCCGACGGACGAAAACCGTCGCTAGGGCAGCTATTGGCTACTGGCTATCAACTTCCTTATTTTAGTCCGGTCGTACATAATCATGTACGAATCCATTGGACTTTGGTGTGATCGTGTGATTCGGAAGTCTGTCAAAAGTCCGTCAAAAGTCCGTCGGAAAGACCGTCAGACCTTTGATGCCGAAAAGTCCGCCCGTGTGTACACGGCATTAGGTCTATTTGTTCTTTTTGTTTTTTTTGTGGAGATCTTAAAAAGTCATTCAGCTCACCTCGGTGCCCTATGCTGCCAAGTGGCTCTAACTAAAGCTGGCCATAGATGATTTTTTTCAGCCACCGGGTTGAATAAAAAAAAAAAAAAAAAAAAAGATCTGATTCCTCCATCCACACAAGCAAGGTGAATAGAGAAATCCTCCCTGCTGGGACATCGTATTATGATAGCAGGGACCCTTCACTGACAGAATACACTGATCAGTGGCTGCAGATAGAGAAAATGTTTCCAACAAGCCCTGTTTGACAAAAGTCGAACCATCGAACAGACGTGGTCATACATGGATCAAATTTTGGCCAAATTTTGATCCATCTATGGCCAGCTTAAATAATATGTTAATCCATCATTTTATATTCCTGATATGTGCCTGCTGTACCATGTACTTGTATGAAAAAGTATCCTGTTCTCATTGTATTGCTTCCATTGTGTGAAATCACTGGTGAGCCTGCCAGTCCCTCTGCTTTCCTATTAAAAACTGACTACACTAAGCAGGAGAACACAAGTGGTCAGTTCTCTAACAGTGCTGGGAACTCAGCCTGTTCTCCAATGATCAGACTTCTGATCACATGCCAGTCAGTGTGCTGCCGTTTCTCTTCCCTCACCTCTCGGTGCTGCTGAGAACAGAGGCTATGCAATCACTCATAAAAAAGGGAAAAAATTTATTTATAATTTTTTTTTATATCTATACACAAATATTTTGCCTATAATTTATATTTTGAACTGAATGGGTTGTTTTACAAGGTGAGGGTTTATGCTTTAAGGTTGCATTTACACTTGAGCAGAGAGATTTTTGGGTATTTTCAGGTGTTTTTATTTAATTGTTTTCACATATGTATATGAGTATCTTAGATGTGTGTTTCAAGCGTTTTCCTTGCGTATTCAAGCTTCATGCATTTTTCTTTTAGCCAATGGAAAGCAATAGGGAGAAGAGACCAGTTACAGGCTAAAAACATTCAAAATTTGCCTGTATAATGATCAAAAACACTTGATTTGCACATTTACACAAGCTTCTAATAAAGCCTATGGGACCAAAAACATCCAAATCAGCCTCAAATGTAGCTCTTGTAACTTTCAACATGCTAGGCATAGAGATACAGGCACCTGAATGCTCACATGTGAACAGCCACCATTGATTTTGTTTCTTGAGCATTTTAGAGCTTTGAGCTTACAGCTACAAGAAGATCAGGTCTGAATGTGGCCTAAAGCACATTCTTATCCCTTTATATGCTTGAACGCTTAACATTTTAAGGACATGCTGGCACGTGGAGAGAGAGTAGAGAGATGACTACATCAGTCTCTTATTGCTTCTTTATTGTCCAGTCACATTCTGGGGTGCAAGGACATGCTTAAGTGTAGCTTAACTACAGCAGACCAGGTAGGGGACCAGATTACCTCTGCTGTCTGGTGGGTCTGTGTAAATGTCAAGATTGGGAAAACATGAATATACAGTGCCATGAAAAAGTATTCATACCCCTTGAAATTTCCACATTTTGTCATATTACAACCAAACAAGTAATTGTATTTTATTGGGATTTTATGTGATAGACCAACACAAAGTGGCAGATAATTGTGAAGTGGAAAGAAAATGATAAATGGTTTTCAATTTTTTTTAGAAATAAATATCTGAAAAGTGTGGCATGTATTTGTATTCAGCCCTCCTGAGCCAATGCTTTGTAGAACCACCTTTCACTACAATTACAGCTGCAAGTCTTTTTGGGAATGTTGCTACCAGCTTTGCACATCTAGAGAGTGAAATTTTTGCCCTTTCTTCGTTGCAAAATAGCTCAAGCTCTGTCAGATTGGACAGAGAGCATCTGTGAACAGCAATTTTTAAGTCTTCCCACAGATTCTCAATTGGATTTAGGTCTGGACTTTGACTGGGCCATTCTAACACATAAATATGCTTTGATCCAAACCATTCCATTGTAGCTCTGGATGTATGTTTAAGGCTGTTGTCCTGCTGGAAGATGAACCTCCGCCCAGTCTCAAATCTTTTGCAGACTCTAACAGGTTTTCTTCTTAGATTGCCCTGTATTTGGCTCCATTCATCTTCCCATCAACTCTGAACAGCTTCCCTGTCCCTACTGAAGAAAAGCATCCCAACAGCTGCTGCCACCACCATGTTTCACGGTGGGGATGGTGTGTTCAGGGTGATGTGCAGTGTTAGTTTTCTGTCACACATAGCGTTTTTGCTTTTAGGCCAAAAAAGTTAAATTTTGGTCTCATCTGACAAGAGCACCTTCTTCAACGTGTTTGCCACATGGCTTCTCACAAACTGCAAATGGGACAACTTATGGCTTTCTTTTAACAAGGGCTTTCTTCTTGCCACTCTTCCATAAAGGCCAGATTTGTGGAGTGCACGACTAATAATTGTCATGTGGACAGATTCTCCCACCTGAGCTGTTGATCTCTGCAGCTCCTCCAGAGATACCATGGGCCTCTTGGCTGCTTCTCTGATTAATGCTCTCCTTCCCCGGCCTGTCAGTTTAGGTGGGCAGCCATGTCTTGGTTGTTTTAGTAGGATTGCAGTTGTGCCATATTCTTTCCATTTTCAGATGATGGATTGATCAGTGCTCCGTGAGATGATTAAAACTTGGAATATTTTTTATAACCTAACCCTGCTTTAAACTTCTCCCTAACTGTATCCCTGACCTATCTGGTGTGTTCCTTGACCTTTATGATGCTGTTTGTTCACTAAGGTTCTCTAACAAACCTCTGATGGCTTCACAGAACAGCTGTATTTATACTGAAATTAAATTACACACAGGTGGGCTTTATTTACTAATTAGGTGACTTCTGAAGGCAATTGTTTCCACTAGATTTTAGTTAGGCGTATCAGAGTAAAGGGGACTGTATACAAATGCATGCCACACAATTTCAAATATTTATTTGTAAAAAATTTTGAAAACCATTTATTATTTTCCTTCCACTTCACAATTATGTGCCACTTTGTGTTGGTATATTACATAAAATGCCAATAAAATACATTTACAATTTTGGTTGTAACATGACAAAATTAGGAAAATTTCAAGGGGTATGAATACTTTTTCAAGGCACTGTAAATTATTTTGCAGATAAGACAGCTCCTGTGCATTTTATTTAGTTCTGTACTTAGCTGCTTGCCTGGAGTTCATCTTTTTGCTAAACCTTTCAATCCCTGGCCATAACACTATCTTAGCATAACTACTAAACTTAGCCTATTACTAAGGCTCCATTCACACTTGGCATTTTGGGCTTTGCGGCAGAATCACCCAAAAGGGATCAGGAGCTTTTTTTGGGGAGACAAGCTTCACGCAATGCAATTTGCAACGATTACTGCACGATAAATTGCCCAGCAATCACTGCGAAACCGCATTGCGTTTTAGGTGCCATTGAAAATAATGGCACAGGAACCTGCGTTTTGTGATTGTAGTGCATTTTGAGATCCCAAAATGCCAAGTGTGAATGGAGCCTTAACTAAACCCCTTGTTCTGTATACTCATACCATCTTGCACTGGAAGCAACTATGCCAAATCCACAAAACTTTGTACCAAAATCAGCAATTGCCAGTCCCAATAAGTACTGATTTTCCTCCTTTTTGTAATTATGGAGACCTATAGACTAATATGTTAGTAATTGCAGCCCTATAATAATAGTACAAGAAGAAAGAGAACATCTGTGATAGTTGCATGAGAGAATGAAGCCAGCGTTAGAGTTCCATTGTACACAATTATGTTCCTTTGGATAACAGCTTTTCACATGGAGGATGTAGTATAAACTCTTTAATACTTGTTTAAACTGATGGGCTCAAAGATGACACAAGCAGTTGACTCGATAGAAAAATTCTCTCCGTGACTGATGCGAGCCAACACCCAGATTTTTTGTGGTTTGTCTCTACTTGCAAAGACATAGCCCTAAGTAGTTTATAGTCGATGATGAGCTGTTGTAAGAAAGGTAGTGCTGGCAACAGGCACATGCTGTACTGATAGAGCCACACCTGGCAGCAGGCATTTTCAAAGGCTAGTTAGTGAACCAGCACACAGTCATCAATTTTTTATCAGCATTAATCATGAAAAATCATAGGAAAGTCATGTCTTCCGGCATCCAATTATATGGCAACTGGCAGCAAAGCAGTGCTGTAAAATAATTTCTTTCACGGTAACCCATAACCCATTTCACCCTTTATTGATGGTTTGCTTCTGAAAAATTCTGTGCAGACTATACATGTTTTATATAGTTTAGCATCTGGAGCAATCATACTTATCACCCCTCATTATTCCTCCAGTTATATCAATTTGGTACTCTTTGCTCAACAATATCAAACCCTGATGAAGGGAAGGGGGTGCTTTAAACCCCCAAACCACATTGACTTTTTAAGATAGAAGGTGCTACATAAAATTAAAGTTAAGCTTCGTATGTTCTGGTTTTGGTGCTCTCCTTCTTGCACATCTAGTCTTTACTATAGTACTGAGTCCACCTTTGGCCACCACTTCTAGGAGAGCTTTCCAAGGGTAAGCATTCCCTCCATATCGCTTAAAACCTGCCAAAAAATGCCCAGCTACTATAAGTGTATTAGTTTTCTTTCTTTAGACCTTTCCCCCCTTTATTTTACCCAGTGATCCTGCCAGTAACATACTTTCTGTCCTGGAATGACAACATTCACTCACTATACTGTATCTATAAAAGAGCAGCATTAACACCCATCCTATGCTACTCACCTGTTTTGGACTACAAACAACTCCCCCTCTCCATTACATAGTTCACAGAAAATTGCTGGGAAGGCGGGTAACTTTGTTTGCTCAAAGCTGGTAATACACATTCAGCCTGAGAAATTTATAAAAGAATCTCTAACTGTGACTTGATATCTTGACAACTGGCAATGCCAGGTGTTAATTTACCTAAACAGTGCCCTATTCAGCCCAACTCCTTTGAATTTAGTGGTTTTAGCTAGGTCTTCAGAAACTAGCCAAAATTCACTCCATGTATGGCCAGCTTTAGCCTGAAAAAATTGCAGCCAAAACATATACTGTAGGTACTGCTGCAACTGAAATATATTACATTTTTGTCCTTGGTTTTTAGATATCCTTAACATGTTTTGTCATGCCTTCTAAACCAAGTGATTTTTCATTCTCAAGCTGACAATGTTAGCAAGTACCATATTGGCAGTGTTCAGTCCCAAATTTGTTCATTGACCTCTCTATTAATTTTACTTGGGGTTCCTCTTGTTCTTAGAGAACTATATTTTAATTATAATAATGTTTAATAATATAATATTATATTACACTTCAGCCTAATTTGTAAAACCCTGCTTTTCAGGCTTATTTGGTAAAACAGTGTAGTACTACCCCTCGCAGAAGCCGCTTGGTAATTTGGGTCCTCTATTCAGCACCTCGCCTCCTAGAACAACCTCAGCCCCTTTAACACACTCGATTGGATGAAAGTTACTGCAAACATGAGTGTAGATACCTTTAACTCAGCTGTGAATTAGCACCAGGAAATAGACACAAGAACCTTTAGTGGTAAATTAACTCAATATATTGGTACACGTTAGAATAAATGGTGGTAAATGAACACACAGGAGGTAGGTTGAGACAGTCTACTAGACTGTGTAATCACTATACCAAGGTAACCTGTACCACTAGACTGGGATTAACTCATGAATCAGCAAAGTCAGCAGTAAATAGTGCATATAAGCATTAACTGCAATCTGAATAATAATACTATAACTAGTTTAGAGTGCACTCCAGGAGAATGGCTAGGATATGATGCAATGTCCCTTGAGAGGTACCTCCTAGCATAAGCAATAGATGAAGTTTTTTTTTGTAGCAGCTGTAAAGGGACAGCCTTTAGTTCTAACTCATCAGCTGGTGTACGTTGGGGCCCAGTTGTGCTGTTGGTGTACGTAAGAATAGTCTCAGTCAAGTCTGCAGGCAGTAATAACACTACTGGATAGCTGTATGGTCAGTTTCTAAAGAGTTTGGTATCTCTTTAGCAACAGATAGTAAATCCCCACAGCAGCAGCTCACCAGTCCTAATCATATTGCAGCTCACCATCAGGTCACACACAGTGATTAGTCCACTCTCTGCTCTGCATTTAGGTGACTCTGGTTGTCGACACCCCCGAACTCAGCACTTTTGATCTCACTGAAGCTGCAATATGCATCAGTGGTGGTACACACTGGACAACGATGTGCACTCTCTGGTCCCCTATAGCTGCAAGAGGAATCTGTGTCCTGTACAGCCTGAGAAAATGCAGCTCTTCCCCCTCTTTCTGGCAATCTCTTGCTGGGAAATGCAGTTCAAAGGCTCTTGATTACAATAGAGTGCTCTCCTCTGGACTTTAGTACTCATAGTGCAGTGCTGCCTGAGTCTATTGAACTCTTTCTGCTCAACAGCTCCCTCCTCCTGCTGATATAGCTGTTAACCAGTTCAGTACTGAAGGTCAGCAGCTACAGAGAGCAGCAGCAGCAGCCAGTGTTTCTCTCACTTTCCATTCTTAGCTAAGCACCTGGCTAAAACAGTACAAGCAGAAAATGATAACTTCTGGACAGAATTAATTTTCTGCTGGTGTGGCTGCTAGTTGCTAACTTGCCTCTTAACTGTACTTTTTGTTGACTAAGTCCATTTTTTCCACTTTTCACCAATTTCTGCAAGGCCTGCTTTCTGCAATGCATTGCTGCAAATTGGTTGTTTTTTACTGCTCTCTCTGACTCCTTGAAAATAATAGAAAATCGAATACGTTAATCCCTACTTCTGTAACTTTCCCATTCTAAAACATTGAGCTGATAGCGTGGTCTTACTGGCTGCTATTCTCTGATTACCCTCTGGAGCTAAGGCAGTCTGCACATTGTTAAGGGCGGTACACACAGGCCAAATATAGGGGGGGCATTAGACGGTTCAATAGAAACCGGCCAACATTCAGCCCGTGTAGGCGTCAGCCGGTCCGACAGAAGCTGGCCGTTCGGCCGGCTTCTTAGGAAGGGGCATGACCGAAAATGGTCTGCCAATCGGCATCCGCTGACCAGTGTGTTCTGTTGGGGGGGGGGGGGCAGTCAGCACCCTGAGAAGGTTATCTTTGCCCCTGCCTCATTCTATATACAGTACATAATAACATCAATAATGTTCCTAAGGTAGCAGCAGCAGATATTTAATTTTCAATTTTGTGTATTTTCTGAATCAGGTTCCTTCCTAATGTGACAACATGCAGATGAGTCATTCTGTTTTATATCAGCTTCAATATCTTTCCACTAAGACACTCTGTTCTGCGGATCTGTGATTAAATTAATTTTCCTCTTCATTTCTCTTAGATGGTAGATTATATAAAAGCTTTATTCTATGCCATGACAGTCCAGCCTCACAAACTCATGCAGTCCATTATCTTCAATTAGAAAGTTGCGGAGGAGTTAGACTTTGCACACAATAGAGGTCTGTGCAGAACTGATGCTGCCAGTCTCGTTTCATTTTGCTGATACGTTTGAAACATAAATATAAAGGAAAAATGAAAAGTTCCAGCTATGAAAAGCATCTTTGACTTGGAGAAGAATGGAACAGTATGGAATTCTTGTCTTACCAACATAAAAACTAAATTGTTTCGTTGTTCAAACAATTGAATGAAATATGTGTGGCGGGCAGATCAGGCCATTCCATATATATGAGTGCTTTCAATACATTCATTTTTAGTGCCAAGAGATTGGCACTGGTTGTTTTCTGTGCAGACTGGGATTCCCTACCCTGAAGACTTCCTTCTCACTAACCTTTCCTATAATTTTAAAGCTGAACTCCAAGCACAAAAATGTTCTTATTAATATAATCCTCAATAGTCATAAAGCATATAAGTCCACATTTCGTGCACAAAATGCCTATGAAAATCCAGATGTTATCTTGTAAACATAGCAGTGACATCGATGTGCTACACATAGCCTGTGCAGAGAAAAGAGCTGTGGGAGGGGCCCAGCAGGTTTCACCTACTACAGTCTGCCTGCAGAAATTTACAGGACGGGGCGGAGACAAGACCAGTCTCTCTGCAGAAAGACAGAGAGCAGTAGTGACCAGTCTTTATTACAGGAAGCTCCTGCAAAGTGGCAAAATTATACACTGGCTTATTGCACAAACCTGGAGGAAATGCACAAAACACAAGTTTCAAGTAAGAATACACATACCCCTTATATTTAGACAATATTTGCTTATTCTGGAGTTCAGCTTTAACCCTAAGCCTTACAATAAGCTTCCTTGTGACCCTACCTAACCCACACTGTAAACATAACGCTAACCCCTAGTCAAACCCTCCCTGTAACTGTAGTACAAACCTATTTTTTCTGTTTCAGTCATATTTATTAAACTTTTTCTTTCCAAGATATATAAAAAAAGATACAAAATATAGCAACAATAGTAGTTTGCTAATGTAACATACACAGCATCAATGGTACACATGAGGCAACAAGTAACAAAGTTGGACTGCCCATTATTTCTATTATGAGTCCAGGTCACAAAACGTTCTTTTAGTCCAAATACTAACCCTCCCTGCAACCCTAAAACATAGACTATCCCATCCATTAGGGTGTCATACTGTTTGCCGCCCCCCCCAAAAAAATTTCCACCAGCCGCCACTGCCTCTCAGTAATTGTAATATTAAGGCTTGATTCAGACTTGAAACATGTGACCAAGAACAGGCCAGTTTCCTGCATGTTTTGTGCATTCCCAATCCTTGTGTGTAGGACAGCCCATTCATTTCAATGGGCTGCCCTACCCACAAGAAATGTGGAAAAGAAGTCCATGCGGCTTGGGGTGCACGAAAACACACACGTTTGCAGGTGCATGGAAGTGCCATTAACAATTAATGGCACTGCCATGAGTCTGCTAAATTAACACTAACACTAACCCTCCCTGTAACCCTAACATTAACCCTCTGGTAACCCTGAAACTAACACTAACCCTCTCTGTAACTCTAACACTAACCTTTCTGTACCCCTAAAACAAACACTAACACACCTGGTAACTCTAATGCCACGTACACACGATCGGAAATTCGGCCAGCAAAAGACCGAGGAGAGCTTTTGGTCGGAAAATGCGACAGTGTGTATGCTCCATCGGACTTTTGCTGGCGGAATTCCAGCCAGCAAAAGATTGAGAGCATGTTCTCAATTTTTCGGTCGGAAAAAGTTCTGATCTGAAATTCCGATCGTCTGTACCAATTCCGACGCGCAAAATTCCTACGCATGCTCGGAAACAATTCGACACATGCTCGGAAGCATTGAACTTCATTTACTCAGCTCGTGTTGTACGTCACCGCGTTCTTGACGGTCAAATGTTCAGCGAACTTTTATGTGACCGTGTGTATACAAGCCAAGCATTCCAAGATCCATCCAAGATTTTGCCGACGAAAATTCCGCTTGTGTGTACGCGGCATAACACTAACCTTTCTGTACCCCTAAAACTAACACTAACACTCCCGGTAACTCTAACACTAACCTTTCTGTACCCCTAAAACTAACACTAATCCTCCTGTAATCTACAGTGGATCTAAGTAGTTTTTGCACATTCATTTCTAATTTTCAAGGGTGAATAATAATGATGTTTTTGCCTAAATGTCCCACTGTCCGATCCCCGAAAATTGGCAGAATTTCAGATAATTACACATAACAAAACCAAGGACAAAAGGAATTAAATTATTAAAGGGTGTATACTTGATACATCATTCTTCCAACAAGGATAATGGATAGGGCCATGCACATCATTATTTTGTGCAGCAGTAGCTATCTGTGCATCTGGAACAAACATGCTAACAGGCATATTGAACAAATGCTTCCATATTTCAGACTACGACGGTGCCATAAACCAATGATTCTGGATGCATAATTAGTCGCAGACACATAACCAAATTAATTCCAAGGTTCTGCCTCCTGTACTTAAAAGAATCCTATTCTTATAAAAATATGCAGGTTGTCATTGCTCACCTTGCCTTCTAAAAATCCTAGCTGTCTGAATGTCACGCTGATCCAATGGCTTCATATTTTATTCACTGATCTAGAAAAAAACATAAGGTTTAGCATTTTGACTTTACTTTGACTTTTTAGCAGCAAATTTGTTCCAGGTTATGTGCCTCTGAAAGTATTGATGCCAAAGTCAGCCAGGCAGTAAATATAAGTCAGTAATGGTGGTGTGTATATTTTACTATGTAATGTTTCCTTTTAAAGCAGTAGTAAACCGCAGCAAAAATAAAAAAATTAGCTCCTGGACAGTTTAAGTCTTATTGTGCAAGTATGCATCGCATACTAGCACATTATAAAAGACTTACCTGAAAACGAAGCCCTCCAGCGGACTATTGTCACCATTTTAAGCGCTTCCATCTTCACCCGGTCTTCCTTCCAGGTTAGTGGGCTTCAGTGGTATGAATGGCCAAGCAGCAATGATGTCATTTTCCGTGCATGCATCACTGTTTACTGCACAAGGTTCTGAAGGAACAGCAGGGGTATGCCATTCCTTTAAAGTGCATGCGACGGCGACGTCACCAGCTGCTTCTAAAGTAAATATCTCCTAAACAGTACACGTTTAGGAGATATTTACTGTACCTATAAGTAAGCCTTATTATAGGCTTATCTTTGGGTAAAATTTGACAATGGGGGTTTATTCCCACTTTAAATGAAAAATACAGATTGTTTGTTGTGTTTGGAATGGAAGTGATGAAATGTGAAACAATGCTGTGAAAATGGCCTTCTTTTAGGTCTAAGTTGATGTTGGGGGAGTACCAATCCTTTCACTTTTTTTCAAGTAAAAGAAACAAAGAGACACTATGGGATTGATTTACTAAAACTGGAGAGTACAAAATCTGGTGCAGCTCTGCATAGAAACTAATCAGCCTCCAGATTATTTTGTGAAAGCTTAATTGAACAAGCTGAAGTAGGAAGCAGATTGGCTACCATGCACAGCTGCACCAGGTTTTGCACTCTCCAGTTTTAGTAAATCAACCCATATGTGACAGTGTCTTTGCAAATTGCCCCCCAACCTACTGATACTCAGCTTGTCAATGCTACCCGCCGCTCCTGTCAGCATTGCAGCTGGTAACAATGTTTCCAGGTATGGGGACCATGTGACCTCCTCCCAGATAACAATACTCAGGTCTGAGCACTGTCACATTACAAAGAGTTGTGATGTCACTAACGTCTAACACAGGGAAATTTGGCTACATTGGGGGAAGGAGTGGTGGAAGAGCATTGGCAGGGTGAGTATCAGTGGGTCAGGCAGGGTGCAAAGACACAAATGCAAAGGTCACTTCACTTTGCCCTAAATAGGGAAGGTCTCTATAACTTCTAAAGTTCTAAAGTTCTAAAGTGCCCCAGTTATTTCCCTAGTGGGCGCTGCCATCTTGCGTTTGTCTTAGCATAGAGAAGGCACATCCAGGCTGTCATTTACACCCTGCACATCAGACACCTCTGACTGCCCTGAAGCCATTTTATTTAAATATTTCCAAACTTAGTTACTAATTTTTGTCAAATATTTAATTTTGCATTTCAAACAATACTGCTTAGATTACATGAAAGAGAGAAGGAGTGCATTTGAAATAGTTCATGAAACGTATTATCATGGTACCACTTTGTTTACATGCTTAAGGAAAGGGAAGGTTCACTTTACCTAGTAATTAAGTCAGTTAGTAAAAACCAAGTCTACCTTTCTGTTTCAAGTTTCATGTTACACCCATATTTAGAGAGCAACATGAAACATGTTTCAAGTCTTAACTTTCCATTCCTTCCCAAACCACCCTACCACCTTTTACATTATCGGGGTTCTCCCTGAGGCCTTCTGTCATTATTTGAATTTGGTGAGGCTCTTCATGGCTTCACCCACCCAGCCGCATCATCCACTCACAAAGATCTGTGAAAGGAGAGAATACAAGTCCCATCTTCCACTGCGGTCAAAGGAACTTGTGGTTCTCAAAAGAGCACACGTGCGGTGACAATCAGTCCATTGATACTTTCTTCAGCCTCATAACAGAAGTTCAGTAGGGACCGGGAGGATAAATAGTCTACAGGAGCCAGAGCATTGCACCTGATCATCGTTGCAATGCTTTGCAGGCTCCAATGCAAAAAATATTAAAATGGAATTTTTTATCAACAAGATTAGTGGAATCGCTCAATTCTGAGGAAAATATTATGGAATCACCATGTACTTTTGCAGTTCTAAAACAAACATCTGCATCAGATTACATCTGCTAATTAGTCTGTTAAAAAAAGAGTGCTTGCACACCTTGGTGAGCTGTTTCACCACCTGATTGACATGAATCATGGCTAAAACCCCAGAGAAGTCAGTTGAAACAAAGGAGAGGATTATAAAACTTCTTCAAAAAGATAAATCATCATGGAATGTTGCAAAAGATGTTTTGTTTGTTCCCAGTCAGCTGTGTCTAAAATCTGGACCAAGTACAAATCAAATGGGAAGGTTGTTAAAGGGAAGTGTACTGGTAGACCAAGGAAGACATCAAAGTGTCAAGATAGAAAACTTAAAGCACTATGCCTTGAAAACAGAAAATGCACAACAAAACAAATGAGGAACAAATGGTGAGAACTTGGAGTCAATGGGGGTTATTTACTAACACTAGGGAGTGCAAAATATGGTGCAGCTCTGCATAGAAACCATTCAGCTTCCAGGTTTTAATGCCAAAGCTTAAAGGATAACTAAAGGTTCAGTTTTTTTTTAACAAACATGTTATACTTACTAACCTCCTCTGTGCAGTTGGTTAGGCACAGAGTGGCCCCAATCCTCCTCTTGGCGGACAATCCGCTCGTGTGTACGCTCCATCAGACAATTGTTGTCGGACTTTCTGCCAACAGATGTTAGCTAGCAGGTTTTCAAATTTTCCGCCAACAAATGTGTGTTGTTGGACTTTCCGATCATGTGTACACAAGTCTGTCGGACAAAAGTCCAAACACGCATGCTCGGAAGCAGAAGCTGTCGGTCTTGTAAACTAGCGTTCGTAATGGAGAATTAACATTTGTGACGTGACAAATTATGAAATCTCCAAATGTAGCGCACAATTCTCTTCTTCTTTAATGGGATAATAATGAAGCTGCTCTGCTGGTGATACTGATGGAGTTATTGCAAACAAATTTTCAAAGGCTTTTTTTTTCTAGTGATATCAAGAATAATATTATTATGTTTTTTTTTTTTTTTTTATTTGTGCAAGTTACCACAACACCATTAGTTTTTAAGAACAAAGATACAACTATGTTGGTGTCCCTTGTCACTTTTTTTTAATAAAAAATATAAAATACAAGTGGTTAAGAATGATTGGAGGAGTTGGAGGAGTAATGTGCATATATCTCTAAATTTCATGTTTAATGTACATACACGCTGATCTCATGTCTAATATGCTTGTACTTTGATCTCATGAAAATGTGTGTATATTTCATTTAAACTGCTTATGCACATTTGCTGTTTTAGGGTTGTGAGAGTACTTTGACACCTTTTTAGCACTCCCAACTACCCAAGTTTGTTCCATTGTTGCAGGTTCACCTGCTATGGAGGGTTTTTAGCATCCAATACCTACCTTTTTCTTTTCTCCTTTTTTTTTTTTTCAGTTATTTTTATGAGTTCGTGCTGATTTTTATTGGCATGACAGTTTTGTCTACTTATATTTTTCATTATGCATTTTGGTTAGGTTAACAATGGATGTTTTCTCTCCTCTTTTAGCAGGTGTAGTTTTTTAATGTTTTAATCACACTGAGAGGGTGGGTTTGCTATGCAGCACGGTGATTGGTTGTTTTACCGGCATGCATACCCCGCCCCCCCTCTTTTACTTTTTCACTTTTCTATTTATACCACACTACTACTATCCCTCTCTAGCTACGAATAAGCATCCAAATGATGTGAAACGCGTTAGCAGTCTACCACCCTGTACATCTCTGCAATTGACTGTATGTTTGGATTTTATTGAAATAAAGATGTCCTTATCCCAGAGTGCGGCTATCCAGGATTTCTTTCTACCTCACTGCAAACCAGCAAAGCCAGCACTTGGAACCAGTTCTTACTAGGGCGGTGTCATTCCAGAGCAAGAGTGTTTGTGAGCTGCATCTCCTTTTTTCCCACTTTTTTTTTATGTAACTGCCTACTCCCAAACTGTCATTTGAAGTAAAACACATAGCCAAGTATTATTCTACACATTTTTTTTTATTGTGCATTAAGAAAATTTAAAAAAAATAAAATTAGACATGCTATCTGCCAATTGAACTTAACCAAAAAGTGCATCCTATCCATCCAAAAATATAGAAAATATACCAAATCAAATCATTATTCAACCAAAAAAATAATGTCAAAGCAATAACTCTAAGGCCAATAATAAATAACACGTTATCTCCTCCAATTCCGCAACATGTCTGGTTGACGACGGCTGTTCAGAAACGAAATGGAAAACAAGAAAAGAAAAGCGCGAATCAACACTCACCAAACTTCTACTAACATGAAATTAGCAGAAGGAGCCCAAAGGGTGGCGCTAAAGAGCTGAAAAACCACGTACTACGACTAGTACGTTACTACCTTCAGAATTGTTGGCCAACAAGACGTGACCATGCAAGACATGTTTGAGCCAACACCCTTCGAACAAAATTCCACTGTTTTGTGGCGGAAAGTCAGATCATGTGTACAAGGCATTAGGCTCCATGCACACTAGGAGCAGAAAAAAATGTCAGGGTTTTAGCTGGAAAAACATAGCTTAAAAAACGCAAATTGAGAGCATATTGTACAAAGTTTAGGCGAGTTTATGAGAGTTTATATGTGTTTGAGTTTACAGGTGTTTTTTGCGCTTAACAACACTCCCCTCTGCAAAAGCAAATTAAAAAAACATTGAAATTTGATGTTCACAAGAGATAACAGGATTTTAGGAGCGACTAACGTTTTTACAGCTCCTAAACTTCTCCAGAAAACTCGATCGAGAAGGGTTTTTTTTCCTGCCTCTGAACGTCCCTGTCAGAAAATGCGTGTAGTTGTCATAATGTGCAAAGACCCATAGAATACAATAGAAGTGCTTCTGCAGGCAGGTGAAAAAAATGCCAAACGCCTGTAGAATCAACGTTTTTTTTTTTTTGCCAGTGTGCATGGAACCTACAAGTGAAACATCCTAAAGTGCAATGTGCAAAAAAATTGATAAATAAATCACTAATAATAATACATGAGTCCTTTGAGTAAAAAAAGGAAAAAGGTCCAAGAATAAGTGTATATTCCACCACTAAGTGACTTGATGCAGGGTCTTCAGTGGCACACCACATACAGTAGTCAGGGACTCTTACCAGATGGCCGGGAGCACCTAACACAAGGATGGTCAAACAGGCAAACAGAATAACCTCTGCGGAGTAGCAAGAACCTAGCCTCCAAGGGCATTGGGATGGTAGATTAATCCTTCACAGTAGTTACCCTTCGCAGTGGGACCTCCCAATCATCCAGGGGCAGATGATATTCATACAAAAAAAGAAGCTCCATTAAGGTAATGCCGTTTAGGCAGAGTTTATTGAAAAAGGAAAGCCAAATGGCTACTTACAATGTAAAATTCGTATGCGCACATAAAATCATTTGACGACAAAGACAGAACACCCGCACTTCCGGGGTCACGTGGGCCACATTGGCATCAGCGCGTAGCACCGCCCGCCATGTTTCGTCACACGAAACATGGGGCTTTATTAAGTTGTTATAAAAGCCAGAGCTGGTGCAACAAAGTACTAGTTGGTATACAGTAGTTTTTTTTTCATGATTCCATAATATTTTTCTCAGACTTGAGTGATTCCATATTTTTCCCTCTGCTTGATCTACAAAACAGTTGCAATTGATTACAGTTTTCTTTCTTTTTCTTTTTTTTTCTTTTTTTAAGTGTTTCTTAAAGCCAGAATGTTGGAATGTTAAATGAAAATAGTTTGGAGGCATGTCTGTGATTAGTTTTTCTTCTACACAATTAAACAATAGAATGAACATTTTACAAGAGTGGTGATTCCATACTTTTTTGCCAGGGGTTGTAGTAATAGTAGTATTTTTAATTTATTTTGCAAACGGTGTATTTAGCCTTTAAACTTTCCAACACAGACTAGTCTGTCATTCTCCATAAACTTACCTGAACTCTTGAATTTTAGGGGCTTTTATCTGACCTGTAACAACATGATTCTGACAGATATCTGTTGGTTCACACCAATTATTAGTCCTTTGCTGAACTTGAAATCTAAGTTGAATTGTTAGGGGACCTCTGTACCGGTCTGAAAGCCAAGTTTTGTCTGAGGGAAAGATAAAAGTATTAATAAATATATAGAGGATGCTGTGTATCCGAGATAAGGAATGAAAACATGTTAAATATCTTGATAAAGAATAAGGAAGCAGTTGTTTCCTTTGCACAAGCGACTGTTTCTGAGTCCATAAAAGTGGATGGCCTCATAAGCTGCTATTTCTCAAAAAGCAAACAAAAAGATTGGATTTTTCCATTTCTTGGTTTAAGGCTATACATTTAATTTTTTAATCTCTGTATAATTCCAGTATTCTGACAGTCTTTAACTGTCTGCACTGTATTTATTGTCAAGGTTTTTTTTTTTTTTTTTTACTGTTCAACCAAATGTATAATCAATAACAAACACTCTAACTAAAATTGTTACAAACAAATGGGGTATGTAGTAAAACTACTAAAATTAGAAAAGTATTTTAATTTCTCAGTAACTCTGGGAATTATACTTATATATGTACTGTAATATATTTTTCAATGTTATTATGACTCTTCTTCATTTTAAAGCTAAAACCCAGGTAGACTTTATAATAAAAACATAAAAAGCTGCTATACAGGGTATGCACATTAAAAAATTGTGGTTTTTAAAAAAATACAACCTCATTAGTTTGTTTCTGCCCCTTCACTGTCTATTGATGGGCTGAGGATAGGGAGGTGACTGTGTTACATAACTGCAACAAGTCGGGTCACTGGGCTCTGCTATCTGGCAGGGATGTGTAAATCTTAGAACTGGATTAACAGAAATAAAATAATTTGTAGGTAAGACAGCTCTGTTATAGTATTTTAAATGTGTATTTTAATGTTTATCAAAAGTTTAGCTTTAAGGAGTACCTTCACATTTGTTGAAAAAGAACATTCCCCTCTAAGTGATTCATGTGCTGTACTGTACATTGCAAGGATTATAACAAACATTGCTCCAGGGTCCTACCTGTTTCTCGCTAAAGGTATAGCTCTTTGTTAAATCATGTCTTATACAAGACTTAGCCTGGGTTCACACTAACATTGCATGCGATTCGCACCCGCCGATTGTATGCGATTTCTATGCAATGCGAGTTCAGCCATACAGTTGTATGGCTGAACTTGCATTCGATACGCAGGAAAATAGTGCAGTGACTTTTTTTTCCCCGCACTGGAATCAGATTGCATGGGTGTTCTCACCTATGTGATCTGATTCCTGTGCAAGTTCACAATTTGCACTGCGATCTGTGAACCGATTTGGGGGTGTCATTAACATTGTATTGACACTCCCAACAGTTCTCAGAAGGCAGTGTGAACTGCCTGCGGGAGAGATGCGATGTGGGAACCAGGGCTGAAATCACGCGGGTTCCAGCATCCCATATGTGTGAACCTAGGCTTAGTCTGAATGGGAGTGACTTTTTAATTTTTGATTAGCTGATGCACTTGCAGGGCTCTAATGAGGGTCTACATTCCTTTACAAGTAATTAACCTTTTAGGAGCATTTCAACTATATTGAAAAATTTTGTTGTAGAGGATGCCTAAAATCAGACTTGTATCTCAGTGCAGACTTCTGGGAAAATCAGTGAGCCAATCACACAAGCGGGAAATTACATCTCTGGGGGTGTTCTGTACACC
Organism: Aquarana catesbeiana; assembly: GCF_042186555.1. NCBI lineage: Eukaryota > Metazoa > Chordata > Amphibia > Anura > Ranidae > Aquarana > Aquarana catesbeiana. The sequence goes on from NC_133329.1 coordinate 338,328,302, forward strand.
AACTGTGTACAGAATGCCTCCAGGTTGCCATGTTACATTAAACACACGTAACAAGTGCGCATCAACCCAGAACAACAAAAACAACAATAAAGATAAGTAAAAATATTGATGTATTGAATATATTAAAGTCCAGTAATGTGAACGTCTTTAGCATGCTTGCAGAGAAAACTGAGACAGGTAAAGTATTCTGCCATATAGTAATCAAGAGAAAGAATCCTGAAAAGATGAAAAGATGACCTTGTGCCTTCCCCCACAGGTAACAATGGCCTCTTACCAAATAAGATTGACCCCTATGACAGAGATCAAACCAGAATGTTGATATCAAGCATCCAGCTATCCAGTTAAAGTTGCCAACTTTTCAGTCTTGGGCACTCCATAGATTAGCAAGTCAGGCAGGGCAGTACCCACATTCATAGGAAGGAGCAGAGGCTGCACATAGTGTAAAACTGCTACATTAACATGTGCAGGGCCACCTCTGTGACCAAGCCCCCTCCCCCCGGCGAGCAGGGCAAAACATGTTAGGGGTGTGTGGCTGTAGCAGTGCTGGCTGAGGCCGCATTCATCTACATACTGATACACTGTGTTGGCGAGTGGAACCTTTTCTTCTCTTTGATAATGTTACATGTTACACCCTAAATATAAATACGGTATATAACATGTTACAAAAGGTCAACTTGAAGGTTTAAATAAAATAAAGATTCATGAGAAATCTGAACTACAAGTGACCAAACTATTTCATGTGAAAATAAATATTTCCACACCTTTTAGAGGTGAATTAAATTTTTCTACGAAAACAATATTTCGAGAGGTAATAAAAACAGTTGAAGTTGCCGTAGATGGGCAACGAAATGGGGAAAAGTCTGGAGGACAATATCAGGAGAGACTTCAGGAACTTAATAAGTACAGTACCGAAAAAAGGAGGGAAAAAGGGCACCATGATTGAAATCTAAATGCAATAAGGGTGTGACTAGGGTTTGGGAGGGCAGTATTTTCAATATGAAGCTAAGATCAGGAACGCAGGGACATGACCTCAAACTAGCAGGTGTAAAGTTCAAAATTAACAGAGAAGTTTGGGATTAAAGAAAAAAAATTTCAAAATTATACTCACCTAGGTGGATGCAACATTGATTCAATGCTGCATCTGTCCCTTGCCAGCTCTGCAGTGAGAACTGAGCGATCAAACACCGCTGATTGCTCAGTTCTCCCCCTCCGCTCTGGCTGTCAGTCAGCGGCTCCCTGTTGTCCCCTCCAGCGCTTGCTGGAGCGCTGGACTGTGGAGGGGGCGGGCTCAGAATCGCTGAGAGGCTAAACCAGGTGCCGATCCAGGCATCTGGGTGGATCCCAACCATATGGTTGGTATCTTTCCTGAGCCTTGACTGGCTGAGTGATGTCAGCCGACAGCGGGCTTTAGTCTGCTGTTGGCTGAAAAGAAGCAGAAGAACGAACTGCGCTCCTGTGATCCATAGGAGAAGCATAGCCAAAATAGCTTTGGCCATAGTTCTCCTTTAATAAAGTGCTAAGTGCATATAAATTCAAGGAATAAATCTAGAAATGAACTAGTAATGGTATACAAAATGTGGAAAAATGCTATGTGCAGTATATAAACTCCAAAGAATGAACCTAGAAATAAAAAATATAAAGAAAAACGTTCACTATGGTACCACTACACAGACATGATAGACTGCCTTGGGTTGGCTTAAAAAATATCACTCCTGAAATATCACATAGAATGATACCTGTGAAAAAAGCATGGATATATACAGGAGAAGTAGATGGCAACCTAAAAGTCATTGAAGTATAATAAAGTTCAACAATGTCATGTTCAATCCTTAAAATGTAATCGCAAGATGTTGTAATATAAAAATGGAGCCAATTCGTGCAAAGTAATGTTCACACACGACACCCGGGGATGTGCCTCCAACACCAGGGGAAGGGGGTGGGTACTCTTACCCAAAGCTGTGGACACACACACCAGCAGCGTTGGGTCAAACAGGCATGGACATCAGTCAGGAACTCGATCTCCAACTTGAACTCACATGAATGGACTGTTATGCAGCGTACTCATGAGCGGCCTTTTCGACCGGACTGGTCCGACGGACCGAGTCCGGCGGACAATCCGATCGTGTGTGGGCTTCACCGGACCTTCAGCTGACTTTTCCAGTCGCAAATCTGACGGACTTTAGATTTGGAACATGCTTCAAATCTTTACGTCGTAACTTCCCCGGACCCAGAAATCCGCTCGTCTGTATGTTAGTCCGACGGACAAAAACCGACGCTAGGGCAGCTATTGGCTATGATGGGAAAGATCCTGCGAGCCACACAAAACTTAGTAAAGCATTACTCAGCTGCGTGCGTTAAACACGTCTCATACGCATGCAAAATGACAAATGTAAAAAGGATTACGCTGCGCTAGAGTGTGTTAGACAGGCTACTAAATTATAGCATGATAGAACAACTGCGTCTAAATAAACGCATGTGGATGTGGGAAACACAATACCTCTACAAGGTAAGTGGACCTAATAATAGATAAATACTCTGAATACAAATGTGAAAATTAACAAATGCATAACTGAATCACAACATTACTAGTGCAATGAATAAATGAATATAAACGCATCAAAGTGCAAATGTGAAAATTGACAAATGCATATAAACGCATCAAAGTATAAATGCAAATTCAAATGTGAAATAAGACAGATTAACGTATCAAAGTGCACAGGTACCAATAAGCATAACTGAATCACAGCATTACTAGTGCAATGAATGAATGAAAATAAACGGGTCAAAGTACAAATGTGCCAATATGCATAACTAAATGACAAATGTGCAAAATATAAACGCATAAAGTGCAAATAAACATACTTATTACAATATAAATATATATGAGCATGTAAAAAGTGCTAAGTGCAAAAAATACAAAACAAAAAGTAATCTGGTGTCACACAGTTCATGTGTAAAAAAAGTCCTCAATGGAACCAAAAATGGTTCACTATGAAGTCCCTCAAAAGTTATAAAGGTGGCTAAACGTGATGTCCACTGGTGGTACAATCAACTTGATAGTAACTCTCAAAGTGCCATAGACCATGCAATGGTGCGATTCGCTGACCTCAAAGGTAATGTGCTCACCTCAGAACGTGTGACCAAGTCGCTAGACAAAGTCAAAACTTGCTTGTGAACCACCCCGGGTTCTATGTAGAACACAGGATCCCAGGCTCCAATGCAGTAAAGAGTATATAGATGGGAAGAAGAAACTACATAGTATAATACCGTTGGCTATTGGCTATCAACTTCCTTATTTTAGTCCGTGTACATCATCACGTACGAATCCGTCGGACTTTGTGTAATCGTGTGTAGGCAAGTCCATTCGTTAAAAAGTCAGTCGGAAGTCCATCAAAAGTCCGTCGAAAGTCCGCTGGAAAGTCCGTCGGACCAGTCCGGTTGAAAAGTCCGCCCGTGTGTACGCAGCTTTATACGCAAACACCTACATCCGTCAAGCTAAGGGTGAAGTGGAAACCTGGATATCAATAGCAACTTCCCCGATATGGATGGTACTCTTCACAACCGAGAAGCAGCATAGACCATAGGAAAAAAAAAAGGGAAGAAGGCCTCCACATAGTGCAGATGAATACAGCGTTTAAAAAAATATTTTTTATTTAAAAAAGAGTAAAAAGTACAAACATCATAGCAGATGTGTACAAAAAGTGATCACAAAGCCGGTAATAACAAGCGCAACCCAAAATGGATTCAAACAAGCTTGGGACCAACATAGATCTATACTCAGACAACAAAAGTTGAAAATAAAAATTCAAAAAATAAATAAAAAAATGGGGCAGAATTGATGATCACTTGCTCTTCTTTCTGCCTTAAAGGGGTTGTAAAGGTTCAGGGTTTTAAAAAAACAAAAACAAACATGTCATACTTACCTCTGCTGTGCAGTTGGTTTTGCACAGAGTTGCCCCGATCTTCCTCTTCTGGGGTCCCTCAGCAGTGCTCCTGGCTCCTCCTCTTCTCGAATGCCCCGTCTGAGAATCGCTCTTCTTCGTGGACACCCGTGCAGGCGCGCTCCCGTGTCCTGCTTCCTGCTATTGACACAGAAAGCAGGACTCGGCCCCGCCTCCCGGCGCCCGTGTCATTGGAGTTGATTGACAGCAGCGGGAACCAATGGCTGCGCTGCTATCAATCTATCCAATCAGGACACGACACACCGGCCGGAGCTGGTGTGCTTGTTCACCTAGTGGGAAACACAGGGTTCCGGTAAGTAAAACGGGGGCTCGGGGGGGCTGCTGAGTGACAGAAGGTTTTTCAACCTTAATGCATAGAATGCATTAAGGTGAAAAAACACGAGGGTTTACAACCCCTTTAACTTTTGTATGTTTACTTTTGTATTATTTGTTCCTGTGGCTTAGTCAATTGACCATAAAGTATAATATTAGCAGATTTGCTAAGTAGTTGAACCATCAGTCCATTTAATGGTCATTTATATTGTGACCATGCATACAATTTAGGCCGACATATTTGGGATTACAATAGTATGCATTTTCCAAGGGATCCAGTTTGCTGGTATTTCAAGTCATATTTATATAAATTAAAAAGAAAGGCACTAAGTGGCAACATGTTAAACACTTCTGTGTTATATAATTATTTGTGTTCAGCGGTTCTATCAGTAGAAGTCTAGACATTCCTTTCCTTCCACTTTCTCAGGTACAGAGTCATTACAAGAACCGAGCAGTGACTAATAGCTGGGTGTGTACAGGTACCTGCAGGTGACCAATTCCTCAATTCAGAGAAAGGATTACCCAGCCTTCAGGATAAACATTTTGAGGTTTATGATCGTTACCATAGGTGTGTGCGTGTGAATAATTTACACATCTGCATTTCCTGTACATTTCATAATTCCTCAGCAAATATCCAATTTTATTGAGAGCCACCTATATTCTTTAGCAACCAGAACATCACAAATCTTTGACAAGCCTCAGCCTGCTGATCGGTCTCAGAGTTTTTCCAGTATGTTCATGCTGTATATTTTACTCTGACATCTGTCACTGAAGTGCTATTTATCAGGACAGTGTGATCCAGCACAAATTCAGTCATTTTAGGAGAACCTGCTATTAGGAATGTCAGTATTTCTACAGGTTCTGCGTGGCATGTGATGATGGGACACCTCACATGTCTCCGAAGCTTTTATAGTTTGAGATACAGGCAGGAAGATAAATCCATTAGGAAACAAGCTGCAGATTTTTTTTTTTGAAGGGAAAGTCCTTTTTTTGATCAGATAAATCTATCCTGCCATCTCTCCATGGTTATCCTTCTACTAGGATGGCAGCACAGATCAGCATACATAAATTAACTATTAAAAGGTGGATGTGTAATTGCTTTGCGTATACTGTATATTATGCTCTTTAAAAGTGGCTGCCCATGTGCTGGTCTGTTATGGGTGGTTATTCATAGGGCAACATCAATGGCGTCCCTAGGGGGGGTCAGAGGGGGCCCTGACCCCCCAACATTATGCTGTGCCCCACCATGTGCCCCCCCAATTAATTTTTTTTTTACAAAAAGGCAATGTCTTTTTGTTTGCATTCGTAGCGGATGCGCCACATCTTACTCGGGCCTCCTCTGGTGTAACACAGTCTCTATTGAGAGGTAGAGCATCTCCAGTCAGCTCCTGTGGGTGATTCCTCCCCCCTCCCTCTGCTCGCTGACACTGCATAATGCGAGCGCTCACACAACCACGGCCGCCCGATCTGCTCCTTCCCCTGCATCCTCATTGGCAGGGAGAAGAGCGAGTTGCAAGAAGGACTCCACCAGAACTCTCAGTTACTGAAAAAACAGACTGATTTCTCCCGTCCTCAGGACAGGAGAACCAGCCTGTAAATTCCAAGAGATGCCAGACCAGCGCTGTCAATAGCAGGGGCAGGACAGCAAGAGGAGGCTGGGGAACCCCACAGTGGCAGAACACCAGGGCCCGGTGGCAAGACAACCTTTGCAACCCTGATAGTTCTCCCACTGCTTTGGACTCTTATATTTTCTTTGTATGCTGGTGACATATATCTCTTGTTTTCTGCCACGCTGGGGGGCCCCAATACAGTAGGAAGGGAACTTACTGCAGAACGTGTGAAAGGGCCCGTTGTGGGATCGTAGTAAAGGGCCCCAGGATATATATATATATATATATATATATATATATATATATATATATATATATATATATATATATATATATTTGCATTTTATAGTTGCCCCCCTACTTTTGTCCCTGTCCCCCCATGTGCCCCCCCTAAATACCCTAAATATGAAAGCTGGAGACGCCACTGGGCAACATAGCTCCCAACTGTCTCTGATTTTGAGGAACTGTCCCTGATTTGGAACAAAGTCCTTCTGTACCTTTTTCCTCTTCATTTGTCCTTCATTTTGGTCTGATCTATAGAGTTGTGTATAAAATGCACTATTTATCTTTCAAAAAGTGTTTCCCAGAGCTAAACCTGTCATCCAAATTCTAAATTGTTGCATTTGTAAATTTCAGAACCCAGTATAAAGGATTGTTAGTGGTAAAAAAAAAAATCACTTGTGGGTTTAACAACATTTTTTGTTTTGTATAATTCTCCTATAAGGATACGTGACAGGGGGTGTGTCCTATGTCTACATACTTTTGCTTATAGGTGTCCCTTGTTCCCATCTCAAAAAGTTGGGAGGTATGAGGCAATCATAACATGGAGCTTGATCTCTTTTTGCTATTAGCGCAGTTTTCTTTTTTCCAATCATAACATGCAGCATGGTAGATTCAACCAAAGCTTTTCATGCCTTGTGTAGGGGTTCACAGCTCAGCCATATAGAGTGAGTTCCAGCATTTGCACACAGAGTTTTTACAGCAAATAATCACTTGAGATGGTATGAGTACAGGGCCTGAAGCTTGATCACCATGTCATTCCTACCATATGAACAAGTAATGGTAGAGCTCTCACTGCCTATTATTGCTTACAGTATATATTATTTTTTTCAGCCTAAGTGTTCTTTGAAAGTGCCTTGTAAGAAGGTGCAGTCTATTTTGTCCACAGCTGGTGGCGCTCACCACAGTGGCGCTGTTGGCGGAGAGGAATTCAGGAGGAACTAGGTTCCTATATGGTTTCCTGGGTCACTGGGGGCGCTATCCTATTGGATGCTGCTGCCCTGTTTGACTCAAGCAGCCATCTTGGGTCAGGCAGAGTTTATTTAAGGCCCTGGCTCCTGGGTTTGGCACGCATTTTGAAAGCAGGGAAGGGTACCCCGCCTGTTAGGGACAGAACTAGCGTAAAGGAATAGTTCTTGAAGAGGAGGGAAAGAGTAGGAGCTCTGCTCCTCTGGACATCTTCCCAATTGGGTGCTGGATGGCCAGGCCGCATTCTGCCCCTCTCAACAGATGCTGTCATTGCGGCTAGAATCTGCTCCTGTCACACTACTGCATCTGTGAATGTACCTGGTCTTCCCACCGGGTTTGCTGTGAATTGTTATTGCATTACTTCAATACAAGTTTCCTTTGCATCTGCCTATGTGAGTTATTGTCTTTGCATCACGCTGCACCCCACCTACATGCTGCCCCTTTGCTGGAATGTTAAGGGTAGTAATCCATAGGTCAATCATAACAGACAGAGCGTGGCAATATAGTCTTATAAAGTAATTTCCAGCTCTTGAACACAAGGCCATGCCACAACCACAAACTGGACCTTTGGCTTGCAATTGCAATGCATTCCAGGAGTGCAAAATTGTTATTTGCCAATGCAAAAAGAAAGAAAATACAGGCATCATGAAGCAACAGCATTGCCTCCTGAATACCTCCTGAATACCTACAAACTTTATTTACCATCTTCTGAAAGGCGATCCATTATGGATTGGTTTTCATGGGGGGGCCACAAGTGTGAAAGAAACAGTGCTGATAGGACCGGCACTGTCCCCTTCAGCTCCCATCATAGAATGGGGCAGTGGGTGAGCAAAAGAAGGAAAATATATACTTCTGAGGAGGGCTACATTAGAACAAACCCATTGCGTTGCCCTGAATCGACAAAGCATAGCTTTAATTTAGAATGGCAGTCGGTAACCCATGAATTGCGATCTACCTGTCGATCACAGGCAGATGACGGGTATATCGCATCCCTTTCTTGAAGACCTGTGGAATCTGGATAGGAGGCGGGGGGGCATTTACTTGGTCCAATCACCTGGTTTTTTATCTTGCAGCAGCTGAAATCTGGCTTCCCCTCCTCTCTTTACTCTTGGCATTCAGCTGCCAGATTCCTCTCCTCTCCCGCCAGCTGCTGCATTTTGAGGCTGGAGAGCAGGGAAAGGGGCCAGGAAATATGTAATTTCCTGGCCCCTTCCTTTTCTGAATGAAACTGTGTTTTCTATGCTTCATTTTATGAGTGAACAGGAAGACTGTGCAGAGCTCTTACTATTTGTTCATTCTACGCAACTGAAGCTGCAGAGATGGAGATTGATAAGTGTGTCCTCAATCCTCTTTTCTTTGTCTCATAAGTGAGACATCATGTACCTGTTTAGATCCTTGATGTTTCACCAGAGCCCCCCAACACTGCTGCTAAAAAAAGATTGTAAAAAACAAACAAACAAAAAATTAAAAAAACAAAATTGCAAAAAATATAATAATGTACAGTATCTCACAAAAGTGAGTACACCCCTCACATTTTTGTAAATATTTTGTAACATCTTTTCATGTGACAACACTGAAGAAATGTAAAGTAGTGAGTGTACAGCTTGTATAACAGTGTAAATTTGCTATCCCCTCAAAAAAGCTCAACACACAGCCATTAATGTCTAAACCGCTGGCAACAAAAGTGAGTACACCCCTAAGTGAAAATGTCCAAATTGGCCCCAAAGTGTAAATATTTTGTGTGGCCACCATTATTTTCCAGCACTGCCTTAACCATCTTGGGCATGGAGTTCACCAGAGCTTCACAGGTTGCCACTGGAGTCCTCTTCCACTCCCCCATGATGACATCACAGAGCTAGTGGATGTTAGAGACCTTGCGCTCCTCCACCTTACATTTGAGGATGTCCCGCAGATGCTCAATAGGATTTAGGTCTGGAGACATGCTTGGCCAGTCCATCACCCTTACCCTCAGCTTCTTTAGCAAGGCAGTGATCCTCTTGGAGGTGTGTTTGGGGTTGTTATCATGTTGGAAACTGCCCTGCGACCCAGTCTCCGAAGGGAGGGGATCATGCTCGGCTTCAGTATGTCACAGTACATGTTGGCATTCATAGTTCCCTCAATAAACTGTAGCTCCCCAGTGCTGGCAGCACTTATGCATCCTCAGACCATGACACTTCCACCACCATGCTTGACTGTAGGCAACACACACTTGTCTTTGTACTCCTCACCTGGTTGCCGCCACACACGCTTGACACCATCTGAACCAAATAAGTTTATCTTGGTCTCATCAGACCACAGGACATGTTTCCAGTAATCCATGTCCTTAGTCCGCTTGTCTTCCGCAAACTGTTTGTGGGCTTTCTTGTGCATCATCTGTAAAACAGACTTGCTTCTGGAATGACAGCCATGCTGACCAATTTGATGCAGTGTGCGGTGTATGGTCTGAACACTGATAGTCTGATCCCCACCCCTTCAAACTCTGCAACAATGCTGGCAGCACTCATACGTCTATTTCTCAAAGACAACCTCTGGATATGACACTGAGCATGCGCACTCAACTTCTTTGGTCAACCATGGCGAGGCCTGTTCTTAGTGACACCTGTCCAGTTAAACCGCTGTATGGTCTTGGCCACCATGCTGCAGCTCAGTTTCAGGGTCTTGGCAATCTTCTTATAGCCTAGGCCATCTTTATGTAGAGCAACAATTCTTTTTTTCAGATCCTCATAGAGTTCTTTGCCATGAGGTGCCATGATGATCTTCCAGTGACCAGTATGAGAAAGTGAGAGCTATAACACCAAATTTAACACACCTGCTCCCCATTCACACCTGAGACCTTGTAACAATAACAAATCACATGACACCGGGGAGGGAAATGGCTAATTGTGCCCAATTTGGACATTTTCACTTAGGGGGTGTACTCACTTTTGTTGCCATTAGACATTTATGGCTGTGTGTTGAATTATTCTGAGGGGACAGCAAATATACACTGTTATACAAGCTGTACGCTCACTGCTTTACATTGTAGCAAAGTGTCATTTCTTCAGTGTTGTCACATGAAAATATACAATAAAATATTTACAAAAATGTGAGGGGTGTACTCACTTTTGTGAGATACTGTAGATAAAAAAATCTCTGCCACCATCCACTGCCTTACTGATACCAACCTCTGCCCTACTAACAGCATCCACTGCTCTACTGACATCATCCTCTGCCCTACTGACAAAGTCCACTGCCCTACTGACACCATCCACTGCCCTACTGACACCAACCTCTGCTCTATTGACACCATCCTCTACCCTACTGACAAAGTCCATTGCCCTACTAATATCATCCACTGCTCTTCTGACTGACACCATCCACTGCCCTATTAACACCAACCTCTGCTCTACTGACATCATCCACTGCCCTACTGACACCATGCGCTGCCATACTGACACCAACCTCTGCCCTTCTGACACGATCCTCTGCCCTACTGACAAAGTCCACTGCCCTACTAACACCATTCACTGATCTACTGACATATTCATTGCTCTGTTAATACCATTGATTGCCCTACTGACACTGCCTACACACTGTCCACTGCTTTACTGACTGACACAGCCTACTTTTAGGGTAGGCTAAGTTTATATTTTACAGTGACATTTGTTTAATTATATTTTTTTCTTTCTATTTAGTTAGGCATTGTTAGTTAATTTCTTTAAAAAAAGACTGTGAGACCCCATTGATCTTTGATCTCTTTCGTGTTATTCAGGTAGATCTCCACCTCTTAAAGGTGGCCTACCCATGCTTTAGATCTTCCTATATAATAGTTTTCCATTCTTTCACATATTATGACAAGCTTCGTAGTTTTCCAGTGATTTACATTATTCCTGCATAAACAGCTGTTCTACCTCTTTTCCGTGTAAAAAGATTTTCCTCATCATTACAATATTATTCCAGGTTTCTGAGTGTTTTGTGTTTCAGTATGTGTTGTCTTATCTGTCTGCATATTCATGATAGGCCGGGATGAGCACTGAGGTCAGACACTGAGCTCAACTGAAGTCAGTTATCTCTGGCAGTGTTCCCAACCGACCAAAACAAGGATGAGGGAAAGAAGCTGATTACACTACAGTGCATGATCACAAAGTTATAGTGTAACCAAGTATGGCGCTACAGTTTGTAACAGGAGGTGTGTTGGAGGGATTTGCAGGATTACCAGATGATAACTTTGCACTTGAAGAATGTGACAGATGAGGTGTAACTCCTGATTGGGTGACTCCTTTATATCTCTGACAAGGCGGGTTTCAGAAGTATTTAGCCTAAAATTAGGTACGATTTTCTCAGAGCTGATGAAGGTCAATTGCATTGCCAGAATAGGGTCAATTGTCAAATTATACTCTTGTGAAATATAAATCAGGATTAAACCATACCGCTTTTATGTTCACTCAGCCGTCATAAGAGTGGAAAAAGTCAAGCCATACATCATTAGAATTGCATTTGAATAGATTTGTTTTTGAGCGTTCTCTTGATTTTCTAATAGTTGACGAGGCAAATTGGTGATCATTTTGGGCTGTAGTGACAAGAAAAATCAATGCCAAGGGATAGAAAAAATTTCTCTGAACAAATGGAATTCTAAATTGTCAATGTGTTGCTTGTGATAAGAAATTTATTTTTTAAATTAGAACTTTTGTGGTCATGAATATTCGCTCTTTTAAAGGGTGAAACATAGGATGGGTGTGACCAAATGGCTTTAACAGGGAGCGAGTCTTAGGCCCCTTTCACACGGGCACCGTCAGTTTAGCCACATTAAAAACGTATCAGTTCTTATCCGTTGCTTAATCCGTCTTCATCCATCATCCATTCTGTTAATCTCCGTTTTCATCCATCTTCCATTCCGTTAATATCCGTTTTCATCCGTTAATGTACACGTTTACATCCGTTTTTTCATCCGTTTTCATCCATTTACAGCAGTTTCTTTGCATTTAAGGAAATTACCCAGAAAGCCTTGCTCCACCCATCCTACATTGCCATGCATGAACAATTTGCCGACTACTTTCTATCTCCATCAGAAGAAGTTTCATGGCAGTACCAATATATATATAGGAAGGCCGGTTTACCGGCCTGAAATTATGGGAGGAGCCCGGAGGGTATATAGCCAGACCATCCACAATGGTCTGTGTCAGTTCCAGTGCGCGGTAGCTCACATCACAGGGCTGACTCTTCCCAGCTCACCTCATGTTCGGCAGTCTGTGCATTCAATCGCAGGTGCACTCCGGCTTTTCATTCGTGGTCTTCGTCGGCGGTTCCCACTCACGGTCGCAGGTAGTATCCAAACTTTCGTGTCATGTGCAAAATCTTGCGGTTTATTATGCTTCTTATCCTGCACCCCTTTTGTGAAAAAACCTGCCCCGGAGTTGTTGTCGCTCATGTCCCGACATCATTCGGCACAGGCATAGTACATTCGTAAAGTTCTTTCTGACAAATATACGATTCATTCGTAGACCCAAGCCTCCAGTCACTGTCGGTCGTTCTCAATATCACTCGCAATAGGCTTCACTGGTCAAAAAATTCATGCTCCATGGGGTTGCCATCTCATTCATTAGGAGATCAGCATATATCGTTTGTATAGGTTTCTGTGGCTGATTGAGGTGTGGTTGAGCCCACCTGGTGCCTTCTCTGCACTTGATTAGCCTGGGGGGATGGGTGGTTGATAGGTGTTCAGTTTCACAGTAAGGGATGGCATACACTCTACAACCAATTTGTATCAGATACTCCTTACTACCGATTTATATCGGATTAATTTAATATGTTTTACAAACTGATTCATATCAGATGCATTGCAGAGGCCGACTCTACCAACTCACTGCATGTCCTTCGAGATTGGTCGTAGGTTTTTATCAATTGTCCCACACTCACTGTCGCAGGTAGTGCTTTCCTGCTACCGAACCGTTACTTTATGTTCCCCTTCGTAAACCACCTACAACTTCGTAGGTCTTACTCGGTTATTCGCACACATCCGTACTTACTGCCTTTCTCCGTTCCTCATTCGAGCCCCTTACGTCCACAACCAATCTGAATCTAGTCGCATAATCAGCGCAAAGATTCGGATCCTCTGCAAAACGAACTCCACCAACCGATCCGAGTCCAGTCGCAGCACCGGCTTAAAGATTCGGATCCTTGGCAATACAAACATCACCAACCGATCCAAGCCCAGTCGCAACACCGGCTCAATGATTCGGATCCTCAGCATACACAAGCACTCACCAACAGTGTGCTTCTTTCATCCCACCGATCCGAGTCCAGTCGCAAAACAGCGGCTCTGCGATTCAGATCTTCAGCATACAAGCACTCACCAACAGTGTGCTTCTTTCATCCCACCGATCCGAGTCCAGTCGCAAACAACGGCTCTGCGATTCGGATCTTCAGCATACAAGCACTCACCAGCAATGTGCTTCTTTCATCCGACCGATCTGAGTCCAGTCGCAAAAGCGACTCAATGCTTCAAAACTTTAGCATACACAAGCACTCACCAACAAGTGTGCTTCTTTCATCCCACCGATCCAAGTCCAGTCGCAAACAGCGGCTCTGCGATTCGGATCTTCAGCATACAAGCACTCACCAACAGTGTGCTTCTTTCATCCCACCGATCCGAGTCCAGTCGCAAACAGCGGCTCTGCGATTCGGATCTTCAGCATACAAACACTCACCAGCAGTGTGCTTCTTTCATCCGACCGTTCTGAGTCCAGTCGCAAAAGCGACTCAATGCTTCAAATCTTTAGCATACACAAGCACTCACAAGCAGTGTGCTTCTTTCATCCGACCGATCTGAGTCCAGTCGCAAAAGCGACTCAATGCTTCAAATCTTTAGCATACACAAGCACTCACCAGCAGTGTGCTTCTTTCATCCCACCGATTCGAGTCCAGTCGCAAACAGCGGCTCTGCGATTCGGATCTTCAGCATACAAGCACTCACCAACAGCGTGCTTCTTTCATCCCACCGATCCGAGTCCAGTCGCAAACAGCGGCTCTGCGATTCGGTTCTTCAGCATACAAGCACTCACCAGCAGTGTGCTTCTTTCATCCGACCGATCTGAGTCCAGTCGAAAAAGCGACTCAATGCTTCAAAACTTTAGCATACACAAGCACTCACCAACAAGTGTGCTTCTTTCATCCCACCGATCCAAGTCCAGTCGCAAACAGCGGCTCTGCGATTCGGATCTTCAGCATACAAGCACTCACCAATAGTGTGCTTCTTTCATCCCACCGATCCGAGTCCAGTCGCAAACAGCGGCTCTGCGATTCGGATCTTCAGCATACAAACACTCACCAGCAGTGTGCTTCTTTCATCCGACCGATCTGAGTCCAGTCGCAAAAGCGACTCAATGCTTCAAATCTTTAGCATACACAAGCACTCACCAGCAGTGTGCTTCTTTCATCCCACCGATTCGAGTCCAGTCGCAAACAGCGGCTCTGCGATTCGGATCTTCAGCATACAAGCACTCACCAACAGCGTGCTTCTTTCATTCAAACCAATCCCAGCCCAGTCGCATACCGGCTCAGTGATCCAAGACCCCCGGCACAGCAAAAAACCCCACCGCACATTCCAAAAAAAAAAAAAAAAACTCTTTTACTTTGTAAATCACTGCAAACATTTACGAAATGGCTTCATACAGCCATTCATCTTTCGTAGCAACACGGCTACTCATCGATTTCTCCAACCCTTCCCCCTTTCAGGTCAGTAGAGTTCTTCAGTTGATCCATCCTGCAACAGGTGTGGACAGTATCTTCCTCAGCTTCCCGGTCGACCCAAGTCTCGACCTCAAAAAACTAAAACTCCACTACTAGGACTTCAAGGCAGCGGACACCATGTCGCAGACCAGCAGCGAGGACCTCGCCTCCACCCCGTTGTCACCTGGGGCAGACTCAGCAAACGACGACTTACAGTCTCTCAGAGCTTGGACCATCCCCAAGCTTACAGCTGAACTACGGCGCAGGGGAATACCTTTCCCTGCGACTGCTAGGAAAGCTGAGCTTTTCAGCTTGCTATTTCCTCCGCCAGCGGCAGCCCAATCGGGCACCCAGGCATCACTACAGTCAATCTCATCAGCAATCACTCAGCTGCACTCCTTGGTGACCACACTATCGGCAGCAGTCACTGATGTCCAGACAAGAGTGGGAACCCTGGAGGTACATCAAGCTGCACTCTCACCATCTACAGTAACCACCGCCACCCCCATGCCTCTCCTTACAGGTACGCCCGACATCTATACCTACGTCCTCCCCGCACATCTCGTCCCAGCAGGCATCAGGAAGGACATCATGGATGGGAAGGACATTAACTTGGCATCCCTCCTCATCGCAGTACACGACCCAGCCGAAAACAAGTCCTATGCGTGGGGAGACGTTTCCGTCGTCCTAAAGGCCAAAGACCATAGGCTTACCCGCAAACTCAATATTGCGGAGTTCGTACTAGCATTTGGCATGTTCAGAGACGTGCTATGCACGGTCAACCCCAACAGGAGAGAGGAGCTGGACCTATACCTACACGCAATAGTAGATCTAGGTTATAAATATGGGGGATGCTCCTTTTATGACTATCACAGGTCATTTTCAGCAAAAGCAGCAGCTAGACTTTCCCAGTTTCAAGTAAAAACCAACTGGAGTACCATCGATACAGAGCTGTTCTGTCGCCATTTCGCTGGCCTACGTTCCCCACTCTGTACCAACTGCCAGTCGTCCACCCATACGGCCAACTGGTGCTCCGAGTCAGGTGGCAGACGCCCCCCCAACCCTCCCTTCTTTCCCAGCGTCACTCGTCACTCAACGGCATTTACTCAGCCGGCTCAGGCAGACAGATTAGGACGACCCATCCAGGCACTAGGGGGAGCAACCATATGCAATAACTTCAACTTTGGGGGTTGTAACTTCCCCCACTGCAAACTACTTCATGTCTGTCTCACATGCCACAAAGCTCACCCCAGGTACGCTTGCGCTATGAAACAGCCTAAACCCGAATGACTAAGCCGAGTGCACGTCGGATGGCTCGCGTTTTACCTCGCCTCACACCCAACACCTTCACTGGCAGCCTTTCTCATCCGGGGATTCACGACAGGCTTTCACACCGGACTTATCACACTCCCAAACACAACTCACGAATGCAAAAACCTGCTTTCAGCCGCTACCGACGAGGAAACCATCACCACCCTGCTGCAAACAGAACTAGACCGGGGATACATAATCGGCCCCTTTACACAATCACCTTTTTCTGTATGGAGAGTCAGCCCTATCGGCCTTGTGAAGGGCAAGTTTTCAAATAAACTTCGTTTAGTTTATGATTTGTCCACGCCTCATTGTTCCCATATACCCAGTTTAAATTCCCTAATACCTTCAGAAGAGTTTACACTTAAATATTCAACGGTAGACTCAGCTATTCAATCCATCATTCTCGCAGGAGCAGGCGCCTGGTTGTCTAAAGCAGACATCTCGGACGCATTCAAATTGTTGCCAATTGATCCGTGCCTATGGCGGTGGCACGGAATCAAATGGAAAGGTCTATACTATTTCGCCACCAAGTTAACGTTCGGCTCCAAAAGCAGCCCGTGGCTATTCGACACTTTTGCTCAGTCTCTTTCCTGGATTCTCTCACAACATGCGTCCTGTCAGAAAGTGATCCACTACTTAGACGACTTCCTACTCATAGAGAAACCCAACGAGCCCCCAGTTGATCTAAACAGCCTCAGAACAATCTTTCATAATCTTAACGTACCTTTAGCGGATAAGAAGGTAGAAGGCCCGGCACAGATCGTCACCTTCTTGGGTATCATACTCAACACTCACACCATGCAAGCTAGTCTGCCTCCCGACAAATTGACCCGCATCAGGACAGTCATCCACACATTTACTAATACGCAAGGCTGCACAAAAAAACAACTGCAATCCCTCCTTGGCATGCTGAACTTTGCCATAAGGATCATCCCTCAAGGGCGATCCTTCGTCTCACGTCTCCTGGTGTTCCTTTCCCAGGTACAAGACCCCGACCTAATATTTAAACTAGACAAGGCAGCCGTAGCTGACCTAGCCATGTGGGACGATTTTCTAACAAACTGGAACGGCATTTCGATGTTTATCCCATCAGCGTCTCCCACTTCACCCCAAATAATCACGGACGCCGCAGCCTCCACAGGTTTTGCAGCTATTTTTGGCCACCACTGGTTCGCAGCACCATGGCCGCCAGAAATACTCTCGATCCCCGGGTTCAGTCAATCCTCCTCGATGTTCGAGATTTACCCCATTGTTGCAGCAGCCCACGTCTGGGGCAACAACTGGGTAGGACAAACAGTGACATTTTCCACAGATAATCTAGCCACAGCCTCTATTATAAACAAAGGTCGCTCCAAGTCCTTGGCCATCATGTCCTTCCTACGCAGGCTGGTGCAACTCTCACTACAGCACCAATTTAATGTCCTCTGTGTTCATATCCCCGGTAAATGCAACACTTCGGCCGACGCGCTATCTCGCTTTAACTACACAACCTTCTTTTCGCAGGAACCTGGAGCCGACCCGACCATGTCTGCTATCCCACATTGGTCACAGCTAACCCTGGATTGAAGCGACATCTTCATGACGCCACTAGTCTGATTAACCAGTCACTATCTCACAATACCCTGAAAGGCTACCATGCTGCCTGGAAAAGCTATCACAGGTTTCTAGAGGCTAACCCCGGGGCTATACCAGGAGATCTCCATCATATCCTGGCCTTCATTTCATACTGCCACACTCAGCTGAAGTTATCCTACAACACTATTAGACTCTACCTAGCTGGCATCCAGCATTTCACCTCTTTTCTAGATCCTAACAAACCATCTTTGTTCGCTACCCATGCGGTCAAGGCCATCCTCCGAGGCATCCACAAGCAGAAACCCCAAGTTAGCGGTAAACGCTTACCAGTCACCAGTGCCATGTTTCGAGACATGTCCACCATACTCTCACGCTCACCTTTCGTTTTTTTGCCCAGCTTGGTCATCCAAGCTGCCATCTACCTGGCATTTTATGGCTTTCTACGACCCAGCGAATTCACAGTCAGCAGCACCAGTCATAGGGCCTTACGCAGACGCCACCTCACGCGTCACCACAGCCACTTCACGATACACCTCGAGGTGTCCAAAACACAACAGTCCGGTCCAGGGGTTGACATCAAGCTCTTCAGAACGCACAACGCCTGGTGCCCCGTAGCCATCCTAGATAGTCTATTAGCCCATTTACTTGATCCCTCGCAGGACAGCCCATTGCTGCCGTTCCCGATCAGCCCGCTTAGTACCAACCAGTTCACTACTCACGTCAGGATCCTTCTGCGCAACTTAGGCCTTGACCCCAACCGTTATTCTGGACATTCTTTCCGTATTGGAGCAGCATCAGCAGCCTCACGAAACGGAGTCCCGGACCACGTGATCAGGAAAATGGGAAGGTGGAAATCCACCTGCTTCGCTCGCTATATTCCCAATCCACAAGTAGAAATGTCACGAGCCTTTTGCAAGCTCACTCTGTAAGAAGACCATAAACTTAAATAAAACATTACCTCCCTAAACCAAGTCTTTTTGCGCCCTTCTCTGGCATACCGCCCAGCAGATCTGGGTTTACCATACAGCAGGCCAGGGCACACTTCAGGTCTATTTATGTTGTTAGTCTTGTGACGTGTTTATGTGTTTCATATCTATCAGGACGGAGGGCTCCGACCATAAATAGGAAGGCCGGTTTACCGGCCTGAAATTATGGGAGGAGCCCGGAGGGTATATAGCCAGACCATCCACAATGGTCTGTGTCAGTTCCAGTGCGCGGTACCCACCCACCCATTCCCCTTCTCAAGGCACTTCTCTTCAAACAATTTCTCTACAGAAATATCCATTACTTTCTTAAGGTATGCGCCCTTCTCTGGCATACCGCCCAGCAGATCTGGGTTTACCATACAGCAGGCCAGGGCACACTTCAGGTCTATTTATGTTGTTAGTCTTGTGACGTGCTTATGTGTTTCATATCTATCAGGACGGAGGGCTCCGACCATAAATAAATAAATAAATAAATATATATATATATATATATATATATATATATATATATATATATATATATATATATATATATATATATATATATATATATATATATATATATATATAATGCAGTGCAAATTTAAATTTATTAATTCATTAATTTGGGTATTTCATTGTGTTTTGATAGCATAAAAAGACACAAAAGCACATGATAGTTTTAGTTTTATTATTCTGCATAACCCTTTTGAACCCTTTTGTAATAAAGGTTTTTTCACTTTGTTTTTTTATTTGTCAAAGTATGAACTTTGAATTATTTCTTCAAAACGGATCTTAACTGATCGGACGTTGACGGACATTGTCCGTTAACGTCAGTTAATATCCGTTTTGACAGATCTGGACGTAGCCTTGTACGTTAAAAAAAAGGATAAAAACGGAAGCGGAGGTTAAATGATGGTAACGGATGGTCATCCGTTTGCCCATAGGAATGCATTGTCGTCCGTAGATGGATGGAAGAAAAACAGATAGACGGTCCGTCCGTGTGAAAGGGGCCTTAAAGGGGTGTTGTTAACCTCTGCTAAGTCGGGCTTCTGTGTTTACAAGCGGTAAACACAGATAGCGGTGAGCACAGGGCCAGTGCTGGAGGTGGAGGAATGGAATTCTACCATGTTCTGTCTGAAAAAAAATCCTGTATATAGCATATCCGCTACAGCCCCATTCACTGATGGACATGTAATGTATATATAACTATAAAATCGAACTATTATGTGGCATTCATGGCCATCATCCATACTGCTTATAGAATAGACCAGGGACAAAAAGAAAGTCAGAATGTACAGGCCAGACAAGGAGTAAACTATTTCTATATAAAAAATATGAAATTTTATTTTGGATTAATTAATAAAATTCATAGATATGTATGTATGAATATGCGTTTCTCTAAACTTAGTTTCATCAGGGCTCATGAAAACAACATTGCACTTGCATTTTGGCATGTTTCCATGCAAAAATGCAGTGCTTTTTAAAGTTGTAGATTGAGTTCAACTTTACTACTTGTTGAAATCGGTCACATCACCTGCTAAACTGGCATCAGTATTGAACTTACTTTTGTAGAATATCATGCCTTAGTCCCCTCTAATGAAACACACCTCAATTAAAGTCCAACTCCAACTGACCCTGGGTGTTTGTCAGAGCTGGGCTCAGCCCTTCTATCTCTGAGCTGGCCGCTCAGCTGTCAGCTAATTGCCAGCTCCCATCTCTCTCCACAGTTACCCAGCTGTTGTTGATTCTGCTCGTCAGTCCTGCCTACTTAAAGTCATCCAGCTCACTTGATCTCTGCCTTCGCCTTTGTCAACATCACAGAAACTTTCTCCTGCGTTCCTGTTGAAGACGTGCTCGGCTGACGTTCCTTCTGGCTCCTGATCCTGCTTGCTGTACTGCTACGTTTATCTCTGGCTCTCTGACATTTGCCTGGCTGACTACCCAATCCGGTTACTGAACTCTGCATTGCTTTGACTATGCTTACTCTGTTTACCTTTTTATTATTATTATTAAACAAGTGTGATTAACTGTACTTCTGTCTCGGTCTGATTCATGGTTTCTGATAGTAGGCGAAGGCCATGAATTCAGAAGATACAGTCAATCCATTTGTTGGTAATATTTTTTCCAGATTGGATGAGCAAGATCACCGCATGGATCAGTTTGCCATAGCGTTACAAATGCTCCTGAGTTGCACGGCTCACCTGGAAACTCCCACTGTGGCTGCTCCGGTACAACCTGGGTTGCAGGCCGTCCCTGATGCTGCGTCAGTCTCTGTGCAGGCACCCGCCTCGAGTATTACCTCTATAAGATGTATGTCTGGTTTTGCTCCACTTCCCCAGCTATTTGGGGGCGATCTTGTTCAATGTAGAGGGTTTCTCAACCAGGTTGAGATTTACTTTGAGATGCTGCCCCAGGCGTTTCCCACGGACAGAAGCAAAGTAGGTTTTGTGATATCTTTGCTTTCTGAGAGAGCCTTGGCCTAGGCAAACCCTCTATGGGAGATGCAAAAACCTGTTGTCTTGAGTTACCCTGACTTTGTGGCCTCCTTTAAAAGGTTATTTGATGTTCCCGCATGCTCCACTTCTGCTGCCAAGTGCTTCATGTCCGTCAAACAGAGTACGAGAACTGTTGCCAACTACGCCATTGAATTCTGTACTCTGGCAGCAGAGGTTGCTTGGAACAATGAGGCCCTCGTGGCTGCTTTTTCTCATGGTCTCTCAGATTCCATCAAGGATGAGATAGCAGCCCGAGATATACCCACTGAGCTGGAGAGGTTGATCACGTTTGCCATCCTCATTGCCACCAGACTCAGAGAAAGACTCTCTTTTAAGGAGCGCTTGAGGAAGCCTCCTGTACATTTGCCTCAGAGCTTTGCAGTCCCACCCGTGCTTCCCTCACCTCCCATGCCTCCTGGTACTGAGTCGGTCAGTGAAGATGAACCCATGCACTTGGGCTTCACGCGTCTCTCTGTGCGGATGAGAGAGCCTTTAAGAGGAGGGAGAGATTGTGCCTTTATTGTGGCCAGGCAGGTCACTTTTTGAAGTCTTGTCCTACCTGTCCAGGAAAGCCCGAACCTTGAGTTCCTGTCATGGACAGACCTTAGGTGGCGTTGTTTTGTCCCCAGTTATCCAGAAGGATAAGCCTCTGTTTCGGTCACCCTTTCTTGGGCTGAGTCGTCCATCAAGATACAGGCTCTAATCGACTCTGGGGCTGCAGGCCTGTTCATTGATGCTGCCTTTGTATCGCAGCACTCAATTCTGCTGCAGCTGCATGACATCCACTTGCCATTGAGGCTCTTGACGGGAGACCTCTACAGCCTGCCCATGTGACTCATGAGACAGTTCCATTTTCCATGGCCGTAGGGGCTCTTCACCATGAGATAATCCAATTCCAAGTTATTTCCTCACCTAGGTTTCCGCTGGTTATTAGTTATCCTTGGTTACAGAGGCACAACCCCTCTTTTGATTGGCTCCATGCTGAGGTTCTCTCCTGGTCACCACAATGCAGTAAGACATGCTTCCAGAGGGTAGCCAAGGTCCTGTGCACCTCTTCACTCTCCTCCCTGTACCGCGAGGAGTACTGCGATTTTAGAGATGTCTTTGACAAAGGTGAAGCCGGTAGTTTGCCTCCACACAGGCCTTATAATTGTGCATATGACCTTCAACCTGGTGCCATACCCCATCGTGGCCGGGTTTACCTTTTGTCGGTCTTGGAGGATAAGGCCATGGAGGAGTATGTTGCAGACAAACTTTCTCGAGGTTTCATCCGCAAATCCTCGTCTCCTGCTGGTGCTGGTTTCTTCTTTGTGAAGAAGAAGAATGGTGAACTGAGACCTCGTATTGATTATAGGGGTCTCAATCATTTCACGATTAAGAATGCCTACCCGATTCCGTTGATTACAGAGTTATTTGCCCGCCTCAGGGAAGCAATGGTTTTCACAAAGCTTGATTTGAGAGGGGCATACAATCTCGTGCGGATTAAGAAGGGCGATGAGTGGAAAACTGCGTTTAATACCAGAACAGGCCATTATGAGTACCTCGTAATGCCTTTTGGCCTTTGTAACGCCCCGGCAGTTTTCCAGGAATTTATTAACGATGTCCTCCAAGTTTTGTTGCAGTTATGTGTAGTGGTTTATCTCGATGATATCCTCATATTTTCCAAGTTCCTGGAGAGCCGCCACACAGATGTGTGTCGTGTGCTTCAGAAATTAAGAGAAAACAATCTCTATTGTAAACTGGAAGTGCGAGTTCCATTGTGAACAGGTTAAATTCCTGGGCTATGTCATTTCCACTGCTGTTTTTTTGATGGATCCAGAGAAACTTTCGGCAGTCCTACAGTGGCCCTGACCCGTGGGTTTACGTCCTCTGCAGCGTTTGCTGGGCTTTGCCAACTATTATCGGAAGTTTATTCATAACTTCTCATCTCTGGTCAAGCCCCTGACTGATATGACCAGAGAGGACGGTCTCCGGAGTCCATTAAGGCCCAGCTGTTGTTGATTCTGCTCATCAGTCCTGCCTACTTAAAGTCGTCCAGCTCACTTAATCTCTGCCTTTGTCTTTGTCAACATCACAGAAACTTTCTCCTGTGTTCCTTTTGAAGACTTGTTCAGCTAACGTTCCTTCTGGCTCCTGATCCTGCTTGCTGTACTACTACGTTTATCTCTGGCTCTCTGACATTTGCCTGGCTGATTACCCGATCCAGTTCCTGAACTCTGGCTTGTTTTGACTATGCTTACTCTGTTTACCTTTTTATTATTATTATTAATCAAGTGTGTTTAACTGTACTTTGGTCTCGGTCTGATTCATGGTTCCTGATAGTGTTATTCAACTCTGAAGAAGAGCGGCAACTAGTGGTAGAGTCAGATGTGGCGGGCAGCACTGGAACATGGAGAAGCTGGTGCAGGAAAACCAGAGGGACCTTGCCGGAAAGAAGTCTCCTGCGCGCATGCGCGGGAGTGACGACATCGGGGCTCCGGCCACTCACAGCGCCAGAGCCGCGATACCCAGAAGACATACCGAGGGGAAATGTCAGCTCCCTCGGCGTGGACGGGGTGAGATGCCAGCGCCTCGTTCTAAGGTAAGTATCTCATAATGAGCTAGTATGCGGTGCATACTAGCTCATTATGCCTTTTCCCTTACAGGTGTAGGGGAAAAAAAAAAAGTCAGCGGGTTTACTACCGCTTTAAGATATTTGTATGCCATCCAGTGTATAGTAATACAGTATTCTCTGTTAAGCAAAAAGAAAAAAAAAATAGAAAAATAAATTTATAATAAACAGTTTCCGCTTCTTCAGTATAATATTATCCTTAGGCTACTTTCACACTGGGGCATTGGGGGTGTTGGCGCTATTTTTAGCGGTGCTTTACCATAGTTTCTGCGGAGGTTTTTGGCCGGCGGTTCGGCGGCGCTGCAAAGATACGGCTTGCAGGACTTTTTTTGGCATCCTGCCAGCGCACCGCTCCAGTGTGAAAGCACTCGGGCTTTCACACTGGAGTGAGAGGAGAGGCGCTTTACAGGCGCTATGCAGCAGCTATTTTTAGTGCTATAGCGCCTGTAAAGCTCCTCAGTGTGAAAGCAGCCTTAATACTGGATAGGATACATAATAGGACTCGGCTGTTTCAAAGTAGCTTTAGCGTTGCAAACTGTTTTTAAGACCTTAAAAGGCAAGCTAATTAAATGATATGGGTAATCATAAGCAGCATGGTTTAAAGGGCTTTAATCTGGGTGTGTTTCAAGACAGTGGACTAGTATAAAAATAATAGCCCTTGAGATAGAAATATATTTTTTTTTAAAAGGTCTTGGACTTGAAGCCTGACACTGGGATCCCTTCTAGTGTATTCCCCTCTCCCTAGAGCCCCCAACATGTATGTCGTGTTTTTTGTTTTTTTAACTAAAAATTTCTTTAGGCTATTCAAGGGTTGTGCAGGGTCATCTTTCTCTATGCCTCTTCTTCAGTTCTGACATGACATCATTCTGCTATGAGTGCAAGGCTTCCTGGTGTATTAAGTATATATAAGATGCTGCGCTTAGGATAGAGTGTAAGGTGTGCAGCCCCCCTAAAGGAGCTTCTCTAAGGAGACTCCACCAAGTGTTTAGATTGTATAATGGGGTATTAGAGTATTAGGGGGGGAGGATTTTTTTATTGCAAAATTCCTTGTGACTGGAACCAATTATTTACTCCAGCTATACCCCTAATGGTGGTACGGAATACCATCAACCCAATAAAGTGCAAAACCTAAAGTGCAGCAGTGCAATCTTCAATGAAGCAATTCATAATTCATACATGTGACCACATTAGAGAAAATAAAATAAAAAACTAAATATTTCCAATATTCGTGACTCATACATGTGACCACCCTGAATACGGGGGGGTTCAATGCTGAAACCTTAATTATATGATAGATCTTCATCAACAAGCCCACATAGATGTTAGTGGCTTATTCACAAAAACCGTACATCCATCTTAATCTAAATTTAATAATATACCAGTGATAGTAATCTTAAGTGTGCTAGATCATTAATTTTTCCCTTGTATCACATGGACTTCCAGGTGCATTCTTACTCAAATAAGTGCAAGTGTGTGCAACAACAATTTAGTAGTAAATAATGTGTGGAGCAACAATTTAGTAGTAAATAATAAATAATAAATAATTATAGTCCATATGGTAATCAAAATCTTCAAGTCCAATGTTCAAATAATTTCCAAACGAACTGTGACAGAGGTGCTTTCAGATGATAATGGTGACTTATTGTGCTCCCCCTCTCGGGTCCCCACTCACCGAATCCTGCAACCCCAAAAGGGGCAAAACAGCTTAGGGTATCACGTCCACAAACTCCTCTCCACCGTGATCATCTAAGGTATCCAAATTGGTCTCCACTCCCCGTGTTATATTAAGGTATGTTCTCAAATGGCTCCCTCATGTAAAAAGGAATAGAGTGCTCCCATAGTGTAGTAAAGTAAAAATGTTTTATTCCACAACTTTCCAAATAATTACACCATAAGATGATAAAATAATTAAAACTGAAAACTAAAAACTAAAAACTAAACTAAAAACTAAGTCATAAATCCAGTGCTGGTAGGTCAAAAATACCATCCAGGGTGCATAAACTATGTGGAACGTGCCTAACTGGTGTGGATGCGACAGCGTAGGCTATGGCCGAGATGTTTGTGCTCCAACAGAGCCCGCACCCGGAAGTGACGTAGCGTGCGTGGCGCCGTCATACGCGTTTCATCATTGACGTCCTCAGCGACGGTGCCAGCACGCCACGCGCTACGTCCCTTTATACGAGACTGGTATCTGAACCACACCCCTTATAGATGGGATGACCAATCACACCACAATGGGGCGGGATGGGCATCCTTCCCTGGGATATAGTGTCAGCAAAGGTGGAACAGTGACGGTCTTTCCTAAGAACACTATAAAACTGTATGCATTCATAACCCACAAGTAATAATTAGTTGATCTTGGATTCATTATATTTCCTCCACGGGTTAATTATATTTACAGGATATTTTACGTCCCAGTTTAAGGTATAAACGCTAACAAGATAAAGCCATCCTGAAGCTTCATATACATTCCCATGTCATAATCCCAGTTTTGCTACATATACCATATACAATATCTTTGCCATCTTTAATGCTTATTGTACTTATTTAATCTTGTAAAAAACTTAAAGTTATGCAAAATGGGAAGTTTTAAGCACTGACTATGGTACGGTTAGAGTGCCTTTGCTGAGGGAATTAACTTTACACTGTGGAGATACGTGACACTTTTAGACCATATATTAAATGATTCTAAATACACATAATTAAGTTAAGTGTATGATCTCTATACCAGGAGGGTGGATACGAGCGAGAAAGAAAAACCAAGGGGAATACAGAAAACCCCTATCTCAAATTATCCACAGGCCCACTAGTGGAGGGGTGGTGTCACCCATATATAATAGGGGCCATATTAATCCCATCCATACCCCTCCAGTGTCCTGTATAAGTCTCTAGACAGGGACGGGTGGGGGTCCATGTCCTAAGTGTATGCATTAGTTAAGGAAGGGGGAACCGGAAAAAAGAGAGAGAGAGAGAGAGAGAGAGAGAGAGAGAGAGGGAAGAACAAGAGGAAGGCTTGGATGTGTAATTGGCCATACATGTCCAATTGTGGACATGCATCCAGGGCTTAACGTCATATGAGGGAAACCTCTATGTCTAAGCCCCAGTCTGAGTGTTGCCAATGTGCCTCAGGGGTTGGCTAGAAAACAATTTAAATCAATATCCAGGTTGAGGCCCCTAGGGGCAAGGGACCCCAACCTGTATATCCAAGCAATTTCGTTCTGTGAGATAAGTGTGGTTTTGTTACCCCCTCGCCAGTGATCTCTGACGCAGTCGATCCCATAAAAGAACAGTCCTGACGGGTCCCGTTCATGTACTGTGTCAAAGTGGCGAGACAGATGATGTTTTGGAAACCCTTTTCTGATGTTTTTTATATGTTCACGTATTCTCACATATAGGGGCCGGGTGGTTCTGCCCACATATTGCAATTAGCATGGACACTCGATGACATAGGTCACATGCGTACTGTGACAGGTAATGAGTTCCCTAATTCGGTATTGTTTATGATCTGTCCTTGATTTAAAAGTTTCCCTTTTCCGGGGCTGCTTTTTGCTGACCCTACATGGTAGGCATTTTTGGCATTTATAGAACCCTTTCATATCCGGGAAAATCCTAGTTGTCTCGGGGGGGGTTTATAACATTGTGCACCAGTAAATGTCGCAGGGTGGGCGCTTTCCGGTATACGATCCTAGGTTTCTTAGGTAATACACTTGCTAGTGTTCTGTCCTCTTTTAGGATAGGCCAATATTTTTTCAATATATGCTCGAACTCTTTATATTGGGTGATCATCCCTCAGGGGGTTGGTCCATGACACCCTGCACTCAGAGTATAGTCCTCAGTTTTCCACATTGATGCCCAGTGTCACTTAACCTGGAAAACTGAGGACCTATGGTGGCAGAATGTAATTATTATAGGAGGCAGAGCCTAAGACGAGTGAGTTTTGCAGAAGGCACTATTTTTAAGCCATTCTAATCAATTGATTACACATTGGCTATCCATGAGCTTATTTTTCTGAGCAACCAATTCTTGAATCATGATGCAGCCCACAATTATACCAATTGCTTGTCTGAAGAGTGGGATTTCCTTTTCAGAGATTACACATATCTGTGTATGGATACTCAGCCCAGTGGCGTTGCAAGGTGGGGGCGGGGGGTGCGGGCCGCACCCGGGTGACACCCGCCAGAGGGGTGACACCCATGTATAGCCGAACCGCAGCCGCTGACACCGCCCTCTGCCCTGTGCCTCTCGTCTCGCTCTGTGTCCCCCGTGGAGCGGACTGAAGCTGCCTCCTCCTCTGTTTACATCCAGTGAGGAGGAGGAGGTCCAAGTGACACACACCTCTGTGTGTATACGTCCGCGGCCACGCTGTACCGAGGTACTGTACTGTACACTCTAAGTAGATTAGTAGATAGACATGTGCGGGGGGGCGCTATGGGAGGGGAGAGGGGTGCTTATACTGATGGGGACTCTGCACTAGGGGGATTCTATACTGATGGGGACTCTGCACTAGGGGATTCTATACTGATGGGGACTCTGCACTAGGGGGATTCTATACTGATGGGCTCTGCACTAGGGGGGATTCTATACTGATGGGGTCTGCACTAGGGGGGATTCTATACTGATGGGGACTCTGCACTAGGGGGATTCTATACTGATGGGCTCTGCACTAGGGGGGATTCTATACTGATGGGCTCTGCACTAGGGGGGATTCTATACTGATGGGCTCTGCACTAGGGGGGATTCTATACTGATGGGGACTCTGCACTAGGGGGATTTTACACTGATGGGGACTCTGCACTAGGGGGATTCTATACTGATGGGGTCTGCACTAGGGGGATTCTATACTGATGGGGACTCTGCACTAGGGGGATTCTATTCTATACTGATGGGGACTCTGCACTAGGGGGATTCTATACTGATGGGGACTCTGCACTAGGGGATTCTATACTGATGGGGACTCTGCACTAGGGGGATTCTATACTGATGGGCTCTGCACTAGGGGGGATTCTATACTTATGGGGACTCTGCACTAGGGGGATTCTATACTGATGGGCTCTGCACTAAAGGGATTCTATACTGATGGGCTCTGCACTAGGGGGGATTCTATACTGATGGGGACTCTGCACCAGGGGGATTTTACACTGATGGGGACTCTGCACTAGGGGGATTCTATACTGATGGGGTCTGCACTAGGGGGATTCTATACTGATGGGGACTCTGCACTAGGGGGAATTCTATTCTATACTGATGGGGACTCTGCACTAGGGGATTCTATACTGATGGGGACTCTGCACTAGGGGGATTCTATACTGATGGGCTCTGCACTAGGGGGGATTCTATACTGATGGGGTCTGCATTAGGGGGGATTCTATACTGATGGGGACTCTGCACTAGGGGGATTCTATACTGATGGGCTCTGCACTAGGGGGGATTCTATTCTATACTGATGGGGACTCTGCACTAGGGGATTCTATACTGATGGGGACTCTGCACTAGGGGGATTCTATACTGATGGGGTCTGCACTAGGGGGGATTCTATACTGATGGGGTCTGCACTAGGTGGATTCTATACTGATGGGGGGTCTGCACTAAGAGGGGGTGTCTCTATTGATGGGGGGTCTGCACTAAGGGGGATTCTATACTGATGGGGGTCTGCACTAGGGGGATTCTATAATGATGGGGGTCTGCACTAAGAGGGGGTGTCTCTATTGATGGGGGGTCTGCATTAAGGGGAGGTTATATACTGATGGGGGGTCTGCACTAAGGGGGTGATTCTATACTGATGGGGGGTCTGCACTAAGGGGGTGATTTTATACTGATGGGGGGTCTGCACTAAAGGGGGGGGGGTGTCTAAACTGTGGGGGTCTGCACTAAAGGGGATTCTATACTGATGGGGGGGTCTGCACTAAGGGGGTGGATTCTACCCTGATGGGGGGTCTGCACTGAGTTTGGAGGTCTATACTGATGGGGGGGTGTCTGTACTGATGGGGGGGGGGGTCTGCACTGAGGGTGGAGGTCTGTTGTTAGTGAGGGTGATCTATACTGAGGGAGGGGGATCTATACTGCAGGATCTGTACTTAGCGGAGAGGGGTCTGTACTGAGGGGGGACTATATTTGGTGGAGGGTGGGGGGGAGGGGGGTGACACCAATTTTTTCAGCACCGGGTGACACCAACCCTAGTGACGCCACTGACTCAGCCCTGCCTGAAATATGTCAGAGTTCAAAACACCACCCCAGAGAACACCAGCAGGTGCATAACATTGTAAGCCACTGGTGATCTTCTCTGGTGTGGTGTTTTTTGCCTATGTTACTTTGCTACATTTGTGCGTTTATTTGCTCTTAATAAATTATGTGTTTTTTTTTTTTACATAACTATTCTATGGTCCCTTGTTCTTTCTTTCATTTATCATCATTCTAAGGTGGGGCCTCTGGATAGCCAGTGGGTGACCTTGGAGGCATTGGAATCAAAAGTATCCTATTTGGTGGCCCTTGATTCGATGCTCTCTGCCTGGTTGATCTCTTATAATTTGGAGATCATTACCATTTGGTAAGGGAATTGGCACACTTGATTTAATGGTGGTTTGGAACTACTGTGGATCTTCAATATTCTCAAGACTTCACATGTGGACTTCAATATATGATCTCTGAAGCTTATTTTCCTTGTTATTCACAAGCTTTAATCACAGTGGCGGACTGACCATTCGGGCTCTCGGGCAATGCCCAAGGGCCCGGGGCCACTAGGGGGCCCCATCAAGGTTGCCAGCCTCAGTAAAAGCAGGGACAGTTTGTACAAATCTGTGTATTTTTACATCTGTCCCTGAAATAACCACTATTGACATGCTTTTGCTGTACAAATCGCGAGATTATAGCTGCCCCACCTCTCCACTGCCTCCTCAGCCAATGGGAGCACAGTGTACACGCCCCCTTCTCAAGCTCGGCTTCTTTGACATAGGAGCAGGAGATGCCGACAGCTGGAGGAGAGGAGAGGGAGGTGGGGAGAGCCTGCAGTGTGGACTGCTGCCTGATACAAAGTAAGCTGGGCTGAGCTGAACGAAATGTATTCTTGTCAGTGGCTTACCCTGGTGAGCAAGGGGGAGGGGGAGGCTATGTTTCCTCTAGCAGGACTCCTCCTGTCTCTTAGGCTGCTGTTAGATGGATGTACTGTTTGTGACAAGTGCACTGCTCCCGGAGGAAGGACATGTCCTGAACTTCTCCCCCAATCTCTGCTACACCTCCCTACTCATTAAATGCTTACCACTACACAGGCACGTCATTCCCCTCTCCTGTATCACCACATCCAATGTCTGTGAGCTGCTGGGGCACTACAAGTACCAGCATGCCAGGAGATGGGGGCAGCAGCAGCGTGTTCTATCAGGCTGATTTTTGGGTGAAAAGTCCTGGTGTGTATGTAACTGTGTGTGTGTATACTGTATGTATACTGTGTGTGTGTGTATCTATGTATACTATGTATGTATACTGTGTGTGTGTGTGTGACTGTGTGTATGTCTATGTGTATGTATATTGTGCTGTGCATGTGTGTGTGTATACCAATGGCGGCCCATCGATTAAGCGCCTGAATTACACTGGCGGGGGCTGTTTTTTTTGAAGCACCTGATTACAGCCAGAGGCTCCAATAGGCTTCAAACACCCAAGTGTGTTAAAAAAGCGAATGCATATTTGCTTTTCTAACACTGAACCGCCTCTCCGCCAATCAGGAAGCACAAATCTTATACCCGTCACTTGATTGGCTGAAAGGACCAGTACTCCTATTGGACACCTAGCAGGAGGAAAGAAGAGAGGCACGGTGGAAGCATGGAGGACACAGGAGCTGCTGCCTGATCTGCTGCCCATCCTACAGCTTGCCGCCATCCCCCACTGCCTGACCCGCCACCAAGATGGGGTAAATGCCGTCGTCAACAACGAGCGGGGGTGCTGGTTAATTGCGGCCGGGGGGTCACAGTGGCTGCATTTGATGGGCACAGTGCAGGGGTGGCTCCAGGCAAAAATTTTTGGGGGTGCTGTGCAGGTGCTGTAACAAAAATAGAGGGTGCTGATCTGGCGCGCGAAGCGCGCCGCAAAATGTGTGTGTGTGGGTGTGGCTAAATTGAGTGTGGCCAAATGTCAGTGATTCTTCCCAATCTATAGCTTGTAGTGTGCCATCTTTCCCTATTTGTATAGGCTAAAAAAGAGCCTGGAGGTACACTCAAGAGATTGTGAAGTAAAATAAGCTCAATTGAGGCCGACAATTATACCCCCCAGCATATGTCAGGGCCAGCAATAACCTCAAGTCAGTGGGTAGTAGTTAGGTATTAAAATTCAACAGCCACAAAGAAGCCAGAGAACCATCTAAAAACTCAGCTACACATTGATAACAGGCCATGCAGTCGGGCACGTTGTCCCATACCCAAAAAAAACTACAAAATGTCCTAAAGGTAATCACCTCAATATACGCCACAATAATTCAAAAAAAGTAGTAAAAGCATTAAAAGCATTAAAAGTATCAATGCATGCATATAAAGTGCAATGTGCAACACAAGTGACCCCTATTAGAATTTCACATCAACAAAGTTCATTAGAATTGTCTACAAGCATATTGAATCCTCTGCAAGCTATTAGCAGCTACTTCCGTGCACCATCACCCACTGGGTAAAAATTCTCCACAGGTTAAGGTAAGGTAGTGCAGCATCATGTTATTTGGCACAGTGCACTTTTGAAAAGTAGTGCATGCACTATTTTTTGTGCAGTCTGGTGCGATTTGCAGCCATTCAAGCTCCTTTGAAAACTGATTCACGCGCATTTTGCTTTTCAGAGGTGTTTGGCAGGTGGTGAGGAGGCGATATATTACTTCTTTACCGCCTGGTTTACACCTACAATGGTTGTACTTTCAAACTGTAATTGCATGCATAGCAGTTATAGCTTTAAATCAGCCTTTTCACAACCTGTCAAACATTCTTAGATCACTTTTTAGAGGAACAGTGGTGGCTGTTCCACTTGTAAAACAGCCCTTAGCTGCATTTGACTGTGGTACCCTTAGGGCTTCTTTATACATGAGATTGTTGTGGATTCTGCTACCAAGAATGAGAGGCGGTGTGCTATTGGTATCACTCCACCTGAACTCCACCTGAACTATGGACAAGGAATTGGCTCATGAGGCAGGCTTGATGTCCCCACAACCATCTGCAACCTCCAGCCCTGCTTCTCTTGTTCTGTGGCCGGCTGCAGCCTTTATCCACAATCAGTGACAGAAAGTCGGCAAGCCCAGGACCTACGGGTCACCTGGATGCGATCGACTGGTAGATCGTGGTCCACGGGTTGCCAACCTGGGCTCCAGTGGCGGTGCGTCCATTAGGGGCGCTCGGGCGCCGCCCCCCCCCCCCCTGTGTACTATGGATAGATTCATGCATTGCATGAATCTATCCATGGCCACTGTAGCCACCTCCTATTCAGGAGTGTGCTGTGAGTGTAACAGGGGGACCGTGGGATGGACAGGGGGACCGTGGGATAGACAGGGGGACAGTCGGGTGGACATGGGGGACAGTCGGGTGGACATGGGAGACAGTCGGGTGGACATGGGAGACAGTCGGGTGGACATGGGAGACAGTCGGGTGGACATGGGAGACAGTCGGGTGGACATGGGAGACAGTCGGGTGGACATGGGAGACAGTCGGGTGGACATGGGAGACAGTCGGGTGGACATGGGAGACAGTCGGGTGGACATGGGAGACAGTGGGATGGACATGGGGGACAGTGGGATGGACAAGGGGACCGTGGGATGGACAAGGGGACCGTGGGATGGACAAGGGGACAAAGGGATGGACAGGGGGACAGAGGGATGGACAGGGGGACAGTGGGATGGACAAGGGGACAGAGGGATGGACAGGGGGACAGTGGGATGGACAAGGGGACAGTGGGATGGACAAGGGGACAGTGGGATGGACAAGGGGACAGTGGGATGGACAAGGGGACAGTGGGATGGACAAGGGGACAGTGGGATGGACAAGGGGACAGTGGGATGGACAAGGGGACCGTGGGATGGACAGGGGGACAGTGGGATGGACAGGGGGACCGTGGGATGGACAGGGGGACAGTGGGATGGACAGGGGGACAGAGGGATGGACAGGGGGACAGAGGGATGGACAGGGGGACAGTGGGATGGACAAGGGGACAGAGGGATGGACAAGGGGACAGAGGGATGGACAAGGGGACCGTGGGATGGACAAGGGGACAAAGGGATGGACAGGGGGACAAAGGGATGGACAGGGGGACAAAGGGATGGACAGGGGGACAAAGGGATGGACAGGGGGACCGTGGGATGGACAGGGAGACCGTGGGATGGACAAGGGGACAGAGGGATGGACAGGGGGACAGAGGGATGGACAGGGGGACAGTGGGATGGACAAGGGGACAGAGGGATGGACAAGGGGACAGAGGGATGGACAGGGGGACAGTGGGATGGACAAGGGGACAGAGGGATGGACAAGGGGACAGAGGGATGGACAGGGGGACCGTGGGATGGACAGGGGGACCGTGGGATGGACAAGGGGACCGTGGGATGGACAAGGAGACAAAGGGATGGACAGGGGGACCGTGGGATGGACAGGGGGACCGAGGGATGGACAGGGGGACCGAGGGATGGACAGGGGGGACAGTGGGATGGACAGGGGGACAGTGGGATGGACAGGGGGACAGTGGGATGGACAGGGGGACAGAGGGATGGACAGGGGGACAGAGGGATGGACAGGGGGACAGTGGGATGGACAGGGGGACAGTGGGATGGACAAGGGGACCGTGGGATGGACAAGGGGACCGTGGGATGGACAAGGGGACCGTGGGATGGACAGGGGGACAGAGGGATGGACAGGGGGACAGAGGGATGGACAGGGGGACAGAGGGATGGACAGGGGGACAGAGGGATGGACAAGGGGACAGAGGGATGGACAGGGGGACAGAGGGATGGACAGGGGGACCGTGGGATGGACAAGGGGACCGTGGGATGGACAAGGGGACAAAGGGATGGACAGGGGGACCGTGGGATGGACAGGGAGACCGTGGGATGGACAGGGGGACCGAGGGATGGACAGGGGGACCGAGGGATGGACAGGGGGACCGAGGGATGGACAGGGGGACAGTGGGATGGACAGGGGGACAGTGGGATGGACAGAGGGATGGACAGGGGGATGGACAAGGGGATGGACAGAGCGATGGACAGAGCGATGGACAGAGGGATGGACAGAGGGATGGACAAGGGGACTGTGGGATGGACAGGGGGACAGAGGGATGGACAGGGGGACCGTGGGATGGACAGGGGGACCGAGGGATGGACAGGGGGACCGAGGGATGGACAGGGGGACAGTGGGATGGACAGGGGGACCGAGGGATGGACAGGGGGGACCGAGGGATGGACAGGGGGACAGTGGGATGGACAGGGGGACAGTGGGATGGACAGGGGGACAGAGGGATGGACAGAGGGATGGACAGGGGGACAGAGGGATGGGCAGGGGGACAGTGGGATGGACAAGGGGACAGAGGGATGGACAGGGGGACAGTGGGATGGACAGGGGGACAGTGGGATGGACAGGGGGACAGTGGGATGGACAGGGGGACAGTGGGATGGACAGGGGGCCAGAGGGATGGACAGGGGGACAGTGGGATGGACAGGGGGACAGAGGAATGGACAAGGGGACCGTGGGATGGACAGGGGGACCGAGGGATGGACAGGGGGACATTCGGGTGGACAGGGGGACAGTCGGGGGACAGGGGGACAGTCGCGGGGACAGTCAGGGGGACAGAGGGATGGACAGGGGGACACGGGTTGCCAACCTGGGCTCCAGTGGCGGTGCGTCCATTAGGGGCGCTTGGGCGCCGCCCCCCCCTCTGTGTACTATGGATAGATTCATGCATTGCATGAATCTATCCATGGCCGCTGTAGCCACCTCCTATTCAGGAGTGTGCTGTGAGTGTAACAGGGGGATCGTGGGATGGACAGGGGGACAGTTGGGTGGACATGGGGGACAGTGGGATGGTCATGGGGGACAGTGGGATGGACATGGGGGACAGTGGGATGGACAAGGGGACAGTGGGACGGACAAGGGGACCGAGGGACCGACAGGGGGACAGAGGGACGGACAGGGGGACAGAGGGACGGACAGGGAGACAGTGGGATGGACAGAGGGATGGACAGGGGGACAGAGGGATGGACAGGGGGACAGAGGGATGGACAGGGGGACAGAGGGATGGACAAGGGGACAGAGGGATGGACAGGGGGACAGTGGGATGGACAGGGGGACAGTGGGATGGACAGGGGGACAGTGGGATGGACAGGGGGACAGAGGGATGGACAGGGGGACAGTGGGATGGACAGGGGGACAGAGGGATGGACAGGGGGACAAGGGGATGGATAAGGGGACCGTGGGATGGACAGGGGGACCGAGGGATGGACAGGGGGACAGTGGGATGGACAGAGGGATGGACAGGGGGACCGTGGGATGGACAAGGGGACAAAGGGATGGACAAGGGGACAAAGGGATGGACAAGGGAACCGTGGGATGGACAGGGGGACCGAGGGATGGACAGAGGGACAGTGGGATGGACAGGGGGACCGTGGGATGGACAGGGGGACAGTGGGATGGACAGGAGGACGGACAGAGGGACAGGGGGATGGACAGGGGGACAGAGGGATGGACAGGGGGATGGACAGGGGGACCGTGGGATGGACAGGGGGACAGAGGGATGGACAGGGGGACCGTGGGATGGACAAGGGGACAAAGGGATGGACAGGGGGACCGTGGGATGGACAGGGGGACCGAGGGATGGACAGGGGGACAGTGGGATGGACAGAGCGATGGACAGAGCGATGGACAGAGGGATGGACGGAGGGATGGACGGAGGGATGGACGGAGGGATGGACGGAGGGATGGACAAGGGGACCGTGGGATGGACAAGGGGACAGAGGGATGGACAAGGGGACCGTGGGATGGACAGGGGGACAGAGGGATGGACAGGTGGACAGGGGGATGGACAGAGGGATGGACAGGGGGATGGACAGAGGGATGGACAGGGGGATGGACAGGGGGATGGACAGAGGGGACAGTGGGATGGACAGTGGGATGGACAGGGGGATGGACAGGGGGATGGACAGTGGCATGGACAGAGGGATGGACAGTGGGATGGACAGAGGGATGGACAGAGGGATGGACAGGGGGATGGACAGGGGGATGGACAGAGGGATGGACAGAGGGATGGACAGTGGCATGGACAGAGGGATGGACAGAGGGATGGACAGTGGCATGGACAGAGGGATGGACAGTGGGATGGACAGAGGGATGGACAGAGGGATGGACAGGCTCCCCATGCTCAGCAATCAGCCATCAACCATCCTAATTCCTCCTCGGACCACAGCCTGCCTGCATAACAGGAAACCCCCCTTCTTTCCCCTTCTCCTGTCAGATGAGGAGCACTGCCGACTCACTCAGCTCTCTACCTACAGCAGCTCTGCTCCCTCCCCAGCGGTCTATCTAGAAAACAGCCAGCAGCTCAGCAGTCATCATACCTTCATTGCTTCTGGGCTTTCTCGCACCAGATGCAGAGGCACCATGTGAGGCTTTTAAAAGGTAGCACCTCTGCAGAGCATTCTGAATCAATCCGCCCCCCTCTCAGCCGGGACTAACTAAACATCAGCGGCTTATGCGGCTGTATCCCTCCTCTTCAAAAAGAGTCCCCAGCCAAGTAGCAGACAAGATTCATAGCAGGTACAATATTATTTTTAAAAAATAGTGTGAATTTTATGCCAATACCTCAATGGAATTTTTGGGGGTGCTATGAGGGTGCTTGAAAAATTTTTGGGGGGGCTTCAGCACATCCAAGCACCCATCTGGCGCCGCCCCTGGCACAGTGGCTGCATTTGATGGCACCGTGGCTGCAATTGATGACACCGTGGCTGCAATTGATGGCACAGTGGCTGCAATTGATGGGCACAGTGGCTGTATTTGATGGGCACAGTGGCTGTATTTGATGGGCACAGTGGCTGTAATTGATGGCACAGTGGTTGCAATTGATGGCACAGTAGCTGCATTTGATGGGCACAGTGGCTGCATTTGATGGGCACAGTGGCTGCATTTGATGGGCACAGTGGCTGCAATTGGCACAGTGGCTGCATTTGATGGGCGCAGTGGCTGAATTTGATGGGCACAGTGGCTGCAATTGATGGACACAGTGGCTGCAATTGATGGCACAGTGGCTGCAATTGATGACATAGTGGTTGCAACTGATGGCACAGTGGCAACATTTGATGGCACAGTGGCAGCATTGGATAGGCACAGTGACTGCAATTGATGGCACAGTGGCTGCATTTGATGGGCACAATGGGGCTGTAATTGATGGTTTTTTTTCAGTATTTTTTCAGAATTATTCCCAGTTTGTTCACGCACCCCAAAAATGTTGAGCACCAGCTGCCACTGGTGTATACTGTATGATCAATGTGTGCCCACTGCTGCTCAACAGAAGTCGCTCTAACAATCCCATGCCCGTGAAAAATCCACTTGTTGCCATTTGGAGCCATCTGAATGGTGCACTGCTGAGCTCGGCCTCAAATCAGGCAGCAGGGCAGGTCTGGGTGCACACCTGTGCAGTGACATCATGGCACGCATCAAGCATAACTTTTATTCACATGCCCCACTGCCCGATATGAGGCCAACCACAGCAGTTCCCTATCCTGCTGGCTCTAAGACTCACTTGCGCAGTTCAGAGCCTGCAACAAGTGGATTTTTTTCCCCGCCAGCTGCCTACCACATCAAGCACTAAGGTGCAAAGGTGTGTGTAAGGGGACACTGATGGAAGGTGACACTGGGGGCTCTGCCATAGGTTGGCACACTGGTTGCTCTGCCCTAAGGTGGGACTCTGGGGGCTCTGCCATAGTGTGGGATTCTAGGGGCTCTGCCGTAAGGTGGCACACTGGTTGCTCTGTCGTAAGGTGGGACTCTGGGGGCTCTGCCGTAGTTTGGCACACTGGGAGCACTGCCGTAGGGCGGGACACTGGGGGGCACACTGGGGGGCTCTGCCGTAGGGTGGCACACTGGGGGCTCTTCCATAAGATGGCACACTGGGGGCTCTGCCGTAGGGTGGCACACTGGGGGCTCTGCCCTAGGGTGGCACACTGGGGGCTCTGCCGTAGAGTGGCACACTGGGGGCTCTGCCGTAGGGTGGCACACTGGGGACTCTGCCGTAGGGTGGCACACTGGGGGCTCTGCCATAGGGTGGCATACTGGGGCCTCTGCTGTAGGGTGGCACACTGGGGACTCTGCCGTAGGGTGGCACACTGGGGGCTCTGGCATAATGTGGCACTCTGCGGTCTGTGATTTATAGGAAGAATGTTGGGAATTTGATGTAAGGGATGACTCTTATGTGAATGTGGCGCTCATCCTGACTGCTGTACTCTATATGTTGTTTTGTTTGTTACTTACCCCTGACCCATGTACTCTGTAACATTATACTGTACATAGACCTGACCAAGGTGTTCATTGTTGGTTGCTGGTTGCTGGTTGCAGTTGCTGGTTTTAATTAAATTCTTCTGTAAGGTTGCCTCAGTAAACCAAAGATATCGTTTTTTTGTGCATAAAAAACATATATAATGAAAACATTTATTTTAAAAACAAATGATCCTTTGACTGAGATTTATTTGTGTCTGTGAGATGATCAGTTGCGACACAGTAATTAGAATTTTATGGGTACATGGTCTGTGGTATGTTTGCATTGTTTACAGCAGATGCAGATTCTGTTCAATCCTCCTTTAAGAGTCTCCCACTGGCCATGCCTATTGTTCGTCATGGTGCACTATGCATCCCGCAGGTCATCATCTCCCTGGTAGGGGTCCCAGTACAGTATTTTGCCCAGGGGGCCCATGATGCTGTTAAGGTGGCACTGCCCATGAGAGGCTCCTGGTGAATTTACTGGGTCACCAGCTCTAAGTCTCCTGCCACTCTGCATGTTGCCGAGCTTGGTGCCTCTCCCTTCCGCATGGGTATGCCCACATTCATGTTGCTTCAAAAAGATGGCTGCCGCGTGGCGGCCATCTGTAAGCTTGGGGGCCCCATAATCTCCTATTGCCCAGGGGGCCCTTTGAGTTGTCAGTTGTTTAATCATATGTTTTGTGACTGAAATTCCATTATTTATTTTGTACACTGCTTATTATCAAGGTGTTTTCTATTATGAGCTATGATAACTTTCGAGTTTTTTTTATATATATATATATATATATATATATATATATATATATATATATATATATATATATATATATATATTTTTTTTTTTTTTTTTGATTTTTCATTGAATCATATAGATATTGGTTTTGTGCACCTTTAGAAAGCCAGTTGGGAAGCAGATACACCCATCTACTCTCCGGAGAAGTCTGGCCAGAAGTGGTCTTCATGGAAGGATTGTGGCCAAAAAGCCATACCGCCAACATGGAAACAAGGCTAAGCAACTCAACTATGCACAAAAACATAGGAACTCAGGTGCAGAAAAATGGCAGCAGGTGCTCTGGACTGTTGAGTCAAAATTTTGAATATTTGGCTGTAGCATGAGGAAGTTTGTTCGCCAAAGGGCTGGAGAACAGTACAATAAAAAAAAAAAACTTGCAGGCAACAGTGAAGCATGGTGAAGGTTCACGTACATTTTAAATAAAGAACTGTGAAGCAAAATAAGGGTCAGTGCCCATCAATGCAGTCTAATCAGTGCCCATCTACAGCCTCACCATTGCCATGAATGCAGCATCACCGTTGTCATGAATGCAGACTCACATACAGCTGGAGGCTCCCTTGGATCTCACTGTAACTTCCGTTGTTCTGTTGTGGTCAGACACACTTTCCATAGGAAGATATTTCAAGGGTACTTACAGCATACAACTTCTCTTATATTTTCCAATGAGGCAAAAGTTAAAAACATTTAAAATCTGACCAGACTTTCAACAGTTTCTGCATTCTGCAGAGTGACAACACATTGGGTTCTCCTGGGACAATCTTGCTGAGTATTATCTGTGTCTCCATTTGAAGAAACAATGGTACTGTAAGTACTGCATTTATATTGTGTTACACTTTCAATAGGGAAAAAAGAGAAAGGTCTGGTGTCGCCAGTGGCACACCTCCATCCCTGAAATATGCAACAAAACAGAAAATTCGCCCTGGGACTTTGAGTGAGGTAAGCACAGTTTAGCCAATAAACGTAGCAGCAGTAAATACAGTATAAAAATGTATTCAAGTAGAAATAATGCATGCATTGATGTCACCAACAAATGCCAATTCATAGGGGATACATATAAATGAAATAGTGGTACATAAATGTAATAGCAATCACATAATCACAATAGCAAGACATATAACTGTATTAGGAATGACCATCCTCGAATAAAATTACCCACATTCAATGTTCAATGTTCTAATTGACCAGGCCCTCCAGTCCTCCTCATCTATCTCCGTTCCCAAATCCTTTTCCTATGCAAGCATGCGGGGTCGTTTGCCGGTGGAGTTAACAACCAGATTAATTTCTGGTTAGTCTGGAGAAGATCCTATGGGTTTGTGTCAGAAAATGTCTTTCATTTAGGGCAGGGGTGTCCAAACTTTTTTTCAAAGAGGGCCAGATTTGATGAAGTGAACATGCATGAGGGCCGACCATTTTGCCTGACATTCTTTGAACCAATAAAATGAAATGCAAATTAACTAATACACTGCCCAAGAAGAATTCTCTTGTCTTTGTGGCTGTGTGTGGTGAATCGGAGTATTATCGGCGTATAACACGCAGAGGTGTATAACACGCATCTTCAGTTTAAGAGGGAAGTTTCAGGAAAAAAACGTACATTTTAAATAAAGAACTGTGAAGCAAAATAAGGGTCAGTGCCCATCAATGCAGCCTAATCAGTGCCCATCTACAGCCTCACCATTGCCATGAATGCAGCATCACCGTTGTCATGAATGCAGACTCACAATTGACATGAATGCAACCTCATCATTGCCATGAATGCAGCCTCACCATTGCCATAAATGCAGCCTCACCATTGACATGAATGCACCCTCACAAGTGCCATGAATGCAGCCTCACCATTGCCATGAATGCAGCCTCTGAATGCAGCCTCACCATTGCTATCAGTGCAGCCTGATCCATGCCCATCTGCAGCCTCAGAGGGGACAGGGAGGACGAACGCCAACAGATTACATACAGGAAAATCTCCTGTTTACTCGGTGGCCTCTTTAATACAAAGATGATGATTTGATAGACAGAACAGTTGTCCAATGGTAGCCCAGGAGACGGGACTTCCTATTACAAAGGCCACCGAGTAAACAGGAGATTCTCCTGTATGTAATCCGACGGCACTCAAGCCGCCCCCTCTCTGTCCCCTCCGAGGAACGATAAATGGGCGGCACAGTGGTGTAGTGGATAGCACTCTCGCCTAGCAGTAAGAAGATTCGCTGGTTCGAATCGCAACCACGACACTACCTGCCTGGAGTTTGCATGTTCTCCCTTTGCCTGCGTGGGTTTCCTCTGGGTACTCCGGTTTCCTCCCACACTCCAAAGACACGCTGGTAGGTTAATTGAATCCTGTCTAAATTGTCCCTAGTATGTATGAATGTGAGTTAGGGACCTTAGATTGTAAGCTCCTTGAGGGTAGGGACTAATGTGAATGTACAATGTATATTGCGTAAATTGACGGCGCTATACCTGAAATAAATTTAAAAAAAAATAAAATAAATACAGTATATATCTTTTGTGGCCCCCCAAGGAATCCCTGAGCGCGGTGCGGCACTTGGGGATTTGTTGGGGGCCACAAAAGATATATATATCCAAATTACCAGTGGAGCCATATGAAACTGGAGCACGGGCCGGACTTTGGACATGCCTGATTTAGGGTAACTTACAAGATACTTTCTCCCAAAATGTTTTTTCTCCCATTCTGGGAATAATCCTGTTGGTTGAACCAATTAGTTTTCCCACAAATCAGATATTATAGTGAATACATCAGAGCACTGAAACTGCTCCATGAGCATGTAGGGGGACTGAGACTCTATTGTTGTGAGCAGTGTCAGAGGCCGGTGGTGGGACCTTGTCTATGGAGTCCATTAGATAGTTATGTGCCTTGACCACTTCACATCTACTCTAAGATGGAAAGTGGCCCAACTATCTAAAGCTTTAAACTGACAATTTATTCCACACAGGATTAAGTACTTTAAAACTATTGTGTGTTACACAGAGAGTCCTAGTCCCATGTAAGCTTTTAATTGCAATTTGTACACAGTTCTTCCTCTCCTTGCTCCAATTGAGTTATGGGCAAAGAAGGTAAATATAAGCTGTTGCAATGGCTGACATGAAAGTGAACCTGTTGCTTTGCCCTGCTTGGAATACATTGTCTGTATAAAGATGTAGACATCTTATCTTTATCTTTGCATCAAGATGCTAAACAAGTCTCACAGCCTGGGTCAGGTTTTAGCTAATGAATGCAGGAGTCAGCAG
Source organism: Aquarana catesbeiana (assembly GCF_042186555.1). Taxonomy (NCBI): domain Eukaryota; kingdom Metazoa; phylum Chordata; class Amphibia; order Anura; family Ranidae; genus Aquarana; species Aquarana catesbeiana. The sequence continues at coordinate 338,371,598 of NC_133329.1, forward strand.
ATGCTAAATATAATAAATCACTCTTAGCAAGGATTGTGCACAATCCTGAACCATGATGACCCCACTCTAGATATGTCTGCTTTAGACATCCAATTGATGTGGTGGTCTGTCCACCTGGTTAAAAATGTATTAACTCTTCTTGAGGTTTATTATTTGTTTACTATGAGTTCTTTTCATGTTTGGTTTTAATTATCCACTGTGTCTTCATGTGTTTAGTTTATAAACTGCTTTTGTCAGCATTGTTATTTGGGGTTTTCTGCTTAGGTTAACATTTAATGCATTGTATACAATGTGAAAATACATTCTGACCATGAAGTATGTGGTTGCATTATCTTTTTTTGTATTACATTGCTTCAAAGGATATAGCTGGTGTGATGTCTGGTGGTCATTAAGAGGCCAACTTCCTCGTAGAACAAAACTATTTTCAGTGCTCTGGCAGTCCCTTCACCGTACATAAAGGACATTCGAGGGTGTGTGTGTAATTGTTGCAGTTGTCCTTTTATGCCGGAGATAGCACTGACACTTTTCTTCAGCACTCTACAAAGGACACTGAACATTAGGAATGATATTGATTGGAAGCCAACTAAACTACTAGTTATGTTTTTGGATTGTGGAAAGAAACTGTAGCAGCTGGAAAAAAACTCATGGAAAATAAATATTAACATGTCAACAAGAATACATATAGTGTTTTTTGCTAAGAATCAAAGCTAAGACTACAGCCCTGTAAGGCAAGAGTTCTAAGCAGTTGCAACTTTTTTTCCTGGCTTGAAAATGATTAAGCAGTCCTTCGTCTTGGCTTCAGAGCTGATTGAAGATGGCCCTTTAAGAGACCCTGTGAGCCCCACCTTAGTTATCTTGCTGAGTACAGTGGGAAGCATCTGGGTAGGACATGATCCCTTTGATGGAAGTATGCATTCAACATCACAGTGAACATGAACCTTTCCATTCCACAAGCATGAAAACATAATAGTGCCTTCTTCATCTGTTTGCAGCAAAATGTGCAGCCTAAGCATAACTTTTTTTCTCAAAAGTCAACAGCTAAGGCCCCTTTCACACTGTCGGACCGTTCAGGTCCGCCTGTCAGTTTTGTCAGCGGACCTGAACGGGCGCTCCATGCTAGTCTATGGAGCGACAGATGTCAGTGGTGACATGTCCGCTGACATGTGACCTGGTCCGATCCGCTAAAATAGAAGGATGCCCCTACGTTCGCATTCGTCCCTGGTGGATCGGATCAGGTGAGATCTGATGAAAACGGAAATGCTGCTGTTGTCGTCCGATCTCTCCATAGCCAGCAGCTGTGCTCGACAAGCCCTTCCCCGCTCAGTGAGCAGAGAGGGACCTGTCATCCGCCGGCTCAGCAGAGATCAACGGAGAGATCTCCCGCTGAGCTGGCGAACAGAGGCGGACTCCAAGGCAGCAGGTCCGCCTCGTGAGAATAATGCCTAAGACCTCATTCCCATCCCTAACCACTCCCCGGGGCTTCTAACATAAATATATTTTAAAAATGTGACGCATGACCAAAACAAATTGAGCACAGGTGTCTTTAAAGTGATTCAGTTTAAAATAGAAATGAATAGCAAAACATTTTTGTGTATTTATAAATGATAAATACCTTTTCCCCTTTTTATAAGTGATCACATTCCCTCTGTTCTCAGCTGCATAAGAGCTGGGGGAGGAGAAGCAACAGGACACTGAGCTTCCGAGTGAATGGTTGTGCAGCAGGAGCATATCAGGACAAGTGTGATCATTGGAGGAGAGCATACTGAGTTCCCAGCACAGCTAGAGAACTGATCATGGTGCGCTCTCCTGCTTAGTGTGGTCAGTTTTTAATAGGAAAGCAAGGGAACTAGCAGGATCACCAGGGATTTCACACAAAGGAAGCAATACAAAGAGAATAGGATACTTTCTCATACAATTACATGGCACAGTAGGCACATATCAGGAATATGAAGTGTTGGGGTAACAAACACATTAACGTGTGGGCTTTGATTGACAGCCTGGCATTACCCTTTCTGACATTACCATTTCTCGCTTATTCAGATGATGTAAAGAGTTCTTAAATGATCAGTCCACCTAAAACCAAAATTACAGGTTTTTTTTTAGTTTTTAGATGCAGGAAACTTAAATCATCCTACACTTTGTTATATTAGTTACGGACTAACATGGTGAGATCTCTTTAGTTCCCAGGTCTGTAAACTTGCTCTGGCTATTATGGGAAAGGGGGGGATTTGAGGATTAGACATGCTCTCTGCTGGAATTTTATTTATCTTATATAATGAAAAATGGAACCGGTGGGGCTGGAGCACCAAAAACTTCAAGGTGGACAGGAACAGAATATTGTTCTGTGTAGGCTGACCCTATAAAATAAGCATATAGTAGCCATTACAGGAGATTTTGAATTTTGCAATGAAGATTGCTTATTTCAGTGAAAGTCCAAGTAGTTCAGTCTTATAAAATAATAATTGTAATGAACATTGTGTTGGAATTTGTTCTGAGAGAATAAGTACCCTGACATTACTAATAGGGATGGGCTGAACAGACTCCTGTTCAGTTCACTACAAAACTTTCAAACACCGCGAAAGTTCGGACCTGGATAACAAACCCCATTAAAGTCAATGGGACCTGAACGTCAAAAATCAAAATTGCCCATTTTGAAGGTTTATATGCAAGTAATTGGGCATACAGGGTTATATGGGTCCGGGGCCTGCCCTGGGGGACCTGTATCAATAAAAAAAACGTTTGTGAAAAACGTCATTTTTAAATGAGCAGTGATTTTTTTGATTTTTAAAGTGAAATCATAAAAATGAAAAATTCCTTCCAATATAGAGCCTAGGGGGTCCCCTTAGTCTACCTGTAAAGTGGCAGATCTGTAACTTGTCTAGAATCTGCTGCAGCAATAATTGCATTTATAAAGTAAAAAAAAATGTCATTTTTCCTGCAAGCTGCCTCTATTGTGCTCAGCAATGGCTGGGGAGCCAGTGTGTATGATGAGGCCACAATGTAGTGCACTGGGAACAAGATTAGAGATTTTTTGGATACATTCTGGTGTCACTTTGACTTTGAATAGAAGTAGCGGATGTGTAAAAATTGGTCTTTGGGTGTCATGGCACCTTCCCACCGTAACCCTATAGAGCTACTTTCGATGAAAGCAAGAATTGGCCTTGCTGTAAAAAATTGCAATGATATGCACCTGTCAAACAGGTGCTTGAAAAATTGATCTTTGGGTGTTAATTGTGCCCATTAAACCTATACTAAAAACATTCTTCCAGATGAAATGATTGAATGAATGAACACAGTCAAAGCTAGGCAGCCTCGAAGTCCTGCAGAGAGTCCACATCCCAAAAAGGCCTAATCAGTGACATCGGCATCAGGGGCTTAATAGCTGGTAACCCAGGACTGATTACCGTATATACTCGAGTATAAGTCGTTCCGAGTATAAGTCGAGGCCCCTAATTTACCACAAAAAACTGGGAAAAACTTATTGACCCGAGTATAAGAGGAGGGTGAGAAATGCTGAGGGTCAATAATGCCCATCTGCAGCTGCATGTCTCCCTGTGTCCTGTGCAGCCTACCTGTACCCTGTACATGTGTGTCCTGTACATGTGTGTCCTGTACATGTGTGTCCTGTGTTCCTGTGTCCTGTGTGCATGTGCAGCCTACCTGTGTCCTGTGTAGCCTCCCTGTGGCGATCTCCATCCTCCCTGTGGCGATCTCCTTCCTCCCTGTGGCGATCTCCATCCTCAGACGGCGGCCGGCGTGTGATGATACTGTTCGGCGGCCATTCCACAGTTCAAAAGCCGCACCTCCTCCTCGTCTGTGATAGGCTGACCGCTGACTGCCTATCATGGACATTCTCTCATTCTCATACCACGGACGAGGATGAGAGAATGTCCGTGATAGGCTGTACACTGACAGCTGTTCAGCCTATCACAGAAGAGCAGGAGGCGCGGCTTTTGAAAGCTGGAATAGCCTCCGAGCATTATCATCACACGCCGCTGTCTGCCTGCATGACACGCTGATCATGCAGACAGACGGCGGTGACTCGAGTATAAGTCGAAGGGAAACTTTCAGCCCAAAAAAAAGGGCTGAAAAATTCGACTTATACTCGAGTATATACGGTAATTTTTATGAAAGTCAAACTGTCTGCGGAGTCTGTGGACAGACGCGTTCTATGATCAGTGACGAAACCTCTTGCAGCACTGAATGCCCGTTCTGAAAGCACGCTGAATGCAGGGCAGCCCAACAACTCAATAGCATACTGGGCAAGTTATGGCCAGTGGTCTATTCTCGCCCACCATGTGATGCAGACGCTGCCGATGGGATGTAGAAGCTGACAGCCCTGGGCGGCGAGGACTAAAAAAATTCTGAAATGCCTCACTTAGGCAGACGCTTTCTCCAACACTCCTCTCTTGACTAACAGAAGACTCAAAACTATGTTTTCCACCACACTGTAACCTACTGGAGTCAGGAAAAATGTTCAATAAAATCCTCTTTAACGTGTCCTCAAGAGATTTTATCTTCTGCACTCTCTGTGGGGATGGGATGAGTTCTGAGACCTTCCCCTTATCACGGTGGTCAAGGAGGCTTGCCAACCAGTAACCATCCTTCTCCTTTATGCCACGTATTCTTGGGTCCTTTCGCAGGCTTTGAAGCAAGAGGTTGCCCGTGCGCCTCAAAATTGCTGAGGCATGAGAAGCAGACTCCTCAGGGTCACTCAAGATGACCGCATCTGGAACTTCCTCCTCCTTGCCATGTACTACTCCCAGGGGTCCTAGGGTTGGAAAGCCATCGCTTACAGATTGACACATGTCTTCCTCTTCTTCGAAGCCTATGAAAGTGCCAGAATCCTCCTCCTCATCCTTCTCCCCTCTCTCCTCCTGTGTGTTCTGTGACATAAAAATGATGGTGTCTCGATAAAGTGGGCCTTGAGAGGAAAGGAAGTCTTCCTCTTCCTCCTGTTGCTCTGCCTCCAGTGCCCTGTCCAAAATGCCATGCAGAGTCTGCTCCAGCAGGAACACAACATGGATTTTGTCACTGATGCATGCACTGTCAATGCTAGCCATCCTTGTGGTCTCCTCAAATGGTGACAATACAGTGCATGCATCCTTAATGATCAGCCATTGGTGTGGGGAAAAAAAAGCCGAGATGGCCTGAACCTGTCGTCATGCCGTACTGGCACAGGTACTCGTTGATGGCCCTCTGCTGCATGTATAGACGCTGCAGCATTCACAAATTTAAGTTCCGCCTGGTGGGCATGTCACAAATCAGGTTTATGGGCAGGTGGAATTCCCGCTGAATTTCAGCCAACCGAGCACTGGCTGTGTATGACCACCTGAAATGGCTACAGACTCTTCTGGCCTGCTTTAGTACATCTTGCAACCCTGGGTACGTACTTAGGAAACGCTGCACCACCAAACTGAAGACATGTGCCAGGCATGGCACATGTGTCAACTTTCCCTGTCTAAGGGCGGACAGGAGGTTTGAGCCATTATCGGATACAACCATTCCTGGCTCCAGCTAGCGTGGTGTGAAACACCTCTGGGCCTGTCCCTGCAGAGCTCCGGAATCTCTGCTGACTCCTCAATGGATGATGTTGGGGCTATGGCAGGAATAGATGTGGACAAGGAGGCAGATTTATCCACTCTGGCAAATGCAGGGGACTGCACACTTGTCTCTGCTTGCGTGACAGAGGATGAGTAGGATAAGGAAGGTTTAGTAGGCCAGTCCACCACCTCCTCTGCATGCTGTGGCTGGATAGCACAGGCAAACTCACTAAACAGAGGAAATGATGTCCTGCCTGAGGACTGACCACCACGTCCACCTTTGCCAGTGAAAATGAAAATATTTGCCAGCACACCATGGAACGGCGTAGATAGCATCCAAACGTGTAATTTATTGCATGATCACAACACAAGGAGAGTGCAACGTTTCGGAGCCACACAGGACCCCTTCGTCAGCCTGACAGGACCCCTTCATCAGCCTGACGAAGGGGTCCTGCGTGACTCCGAAATGTTGCACTCTCCTTGTGATGTGATCATGCAATAAATTACACGTTTGGACGCTATCTACGCCGTTCCATGGTGTGCTGGCAAATATTTTCATTTTGACTTGAACCAGTATCCAGCTGGTTGTTGCTGCAGCACCCATATTTCGTGAGCTCATCCAGGAAAGTGTGCGATGGGAATAAGAAGTATCACCTTTGCCTGTAGACACATTTGTTGCTGGCCCCCTTACAGTGCCAAGGAAAAGTCTGCCTCTCCTTGTTGTCCTCCCAGACATTATTGGGAGGGAGGGGGCGGTGCTTATAAGCAAATGTAAAGAAGAAGATGAAATCTGTACATAGATGCACTTTAATCAATGTAAAGAAGTGTTTGGTGCACTTTAATTTGAGTACTCACACTACACAGATACACTCCACGGATACACTATAATATACTGCACTATAATGCGCCAAACATACAGACAGAACTATATGGCGTTAAACTGTCAGTAACGCACGCAAAACTATGCGGCGTTAAACTGGCAGTAACGCACACAAAACGATATGGCATTAAACTAGCAGTAACGCACACAGAACTATATGGCGTTAAACTGCCAGTAACGCACCCAAAACTATATGGCATTAAACTGGCAGTAATGCACGCAAAGGGATATGGCGTTAAACTGCCAGTAACGCACACAGAACTATATGGTGTTAAACTGGCAGTAACGCATGCAAAACTATATGGCGTTAAACTCCCAGTAACGCACACAAAACGATATGGCGCTAAACTGGCAGTAACGCACACAAAACTATATGGCATTAAACTGACAGTAACGCACACAGAACTATATGGTGTTAAACTGGCAGTAACACACACAGAAATAAATGGCGTTAAACTGGCAGTAACGCACACAGAACTATATGACGTTAAACTGGCAGTAACGCACGCAAAACTATATGGCTTTTAACTGCCAGTAATGCACACAGAAGTAAATGGCGTTAAACTGGCAGTAACGCACATAAAAGTAAATGTGGTTAAACTGTCAGTAACGCACAAAACTATATAGCGTTAAACTGGCAGTAACGCACACAGAAGTAAATGGCGTTAAACTGCCAGTAACACAATCAAATAGACGGTGTTCAACCATCACTACACTGACGCTATCTGAACTGTCCCTACTCTAGCTATACACTAATGTAAAGATTACTGACACGGTCTCACTACACTACACTACACTGAAACTATATGAGCTGTCCCTACTCCACACTAATGTATGTATGAATGACACGGTTTCACTACGCTACAGTGAAACTATGTGAGCTGTCCCTACTCTAGCTGCACACTATGCAAAGCTGAATGATGGTCCTCCGCACTATACTCACACTATCCCTAGACTGACACTAAACTAATATTCTACACTGAAAATTGAAGCAAAATAGCAGAGTATAGCACACTAATGCCCCGTACACACGGTCGGACTTTGTTCGTACATTCCGACAACAAAATCCTAGGATTTTTTCCGACGGATGTTGGCTCAAACTTGTCTTGCCAACACACGGTCACACAAAGTTGTCGGAAAATCCGATCGTTTTAAACGCGGTGACGTAAAACATGTACGTCGGGATTATAAACGGGGCAGTGGCCAATAGCTTTCATCTCTTTATTTATTCTGAGCATGCGTGGCACTTTGTCCGTCGGATTTGTGTACACACGATCGGAATTTCCAACAACGGATTTTGTTGTCGGAAAATTTTATCTCCTGCTCTCCAACTTTGTGTGTCGGAAAATCCGATGGAAAATGTCCGATGGAGCCCACACACGGTCGGAATTTCCGACAACACGCTCCGATCGGACATTTTCCATCGGAAAATCTGACCGTGTGTACAGGCATAACTAATAGCACTGAACAGAGCCCTGTTCTATCTCTCTCCACACCGAAATCACACTGAAAATGGCTGCCATTGAAAGAATACTTTTATACTGTGGGGCGGGAATGAGCCATGATTGGATAAAGTCATGATGACAGTGTCCAATCATGACTCTGACAGTGCTCTGTGCCCTGATTGGCATAAGCTTTCACTGCTTCAGCCATTTAGGGCTTGCAATGCACTGTTCAGCGCCGCAATGCATTGTGGTCGGTTTCGCCGAACGACCGAACAACGAAAGTTCGGCTAGAACTTATGCTCGGGCCGAGTCTTTCGCCTATCCTTAATTACTAATCTGAAAAGTTATTTGCTTGGCTTTCATGCTGATCCATTGGATTGAAAAACAAGAATGCAAAAAAAAAAAGAGTTCTAGTTTCTCTCTGACGTTTCATGCTAAATGCTTGTTTTGAGGCAGTGACTAAGTATTAATGACAGAGACAGCCAGGTAACCAGCATTTTCAACAGGTTGACAGCAAAAGCAGCTTATATGCTTATCTTGATACATGTCTTCTTTAAACTGACAAAAAAGATATTTCATGGGAAATACAGAAAGTCTTGCATCCTCATACATAGGATATATACTGTAGAGCAGTTTTTCTGTATTGACTTCTCCTACACATACTGTAGAGGCCAGAGGAGGACAGGAGAAATCAGTGCACATAGACTCTGCCTTGCTATCAGTCAACTTAAACTCCGCCCCAAGCATTCAAACGATTATAATGAAAATTGCGTGTTCTACATAAACATTGTTAATGTATATAATCATTACCTTTGTTATATGAGTTTATTTGTAATTTTTTTTTTGTTTTTTTTTTTTACATTTAACAGAAAATTCCAGCATTTGCTTAGTTAGATACATTTTGCAGAGGGAAGGGGGGAGGGGACAGGGAGGGTGAGGGTTTTGTTTTTGTTAAGCTTTCAGTTCCCAGGCTGGAGAGCATTCAAGGTAAGTATGGATAGAAAGTAGGAAGTGGGAACTTTTGTGGAGGCCTATAGTTTGGATGTGCAGATATAAAGATAGGAGGGAGATAAAAGGAAGGAAAAGTAAACAGTCACTAGGGAAACTATCGGTAGATGGGTGGAGAACAAAATAGGGGGTGGAGAGAAGCATGGTGCAGGGGTTCCTGATCCCAGTGATGGTTCCCAATAGAAATCAGACTCTCTGTGGAGAGCATCAGATGGCAATATTTATAATTCATGCGTTACATACCTTGAGAAATTTGCATGTGTATTTGTGAGGATACTAGTCAGTTTTTCGTTGACAAAGGGGTCAATGCAATTTTCCATCGTAAAAAATTGTTTTTTCGATGTCCAAGCTATTGTGAATTTAGATGCCAATAATACAAAATGGGCCAGTTTAAATTGGTTTGTCATGAGGGTTTGATGTTTGAAATGTAGTAAAGCTAACCCTAGGGGTTAAATACGAAAGGCAAATCCACTTGGCACTACAAGTGCAAACTACAAGTGCAAAGTGCACTTGAAATTGCAGTCACTGAGAATCCGAGGGGGACATGCAAGGAAGATAAAAAACAGCATTTTAGCTTGCACATGATTGGATGAAAAATCAGCAGAGCTTCCCCTCATTTCAGATCTACCCCTCATATTTACAGCGACTGCACTTCCAAGTGTACTTTGCACTTGTAGTTTGCACTTGTAGTGCAAAGTGGATTTGCCTTTCGTAAATAACCCCCCATGTGTCTTTAGAGATATGGGTGTTCAATACTTTGTTCAAAAATGTGAAGCCCCTTTACCTATTAGAAAAAGTGTAAAGATGCAGAAACGACTGAGCATTGGACAGGTCCATCAAGTATGAAGGATGTCTCCAACAGTCTGACAGCCCCTGAAGCAATGGCCGGAGTGCTCAGGATATATGTGTGCGAGTCAGGAGGGTACTAGTACCAGCTGGTTAAGACCTTGAATGCGGACTTAAGAGTAATACCTTTGATAGTACAGGTAGCAATAATAGACCAGGTCTCCTGCCAGTCTTCATCTGTCTTGTTTGCTTTTGAGTCATCCTCCCAATTGGCCACATAAAAATGTTATATGATTTTATATATTAAAATTTTATATGATTTTTTATCCATTTAGATCTTTTTTAAATTATTTTCCCATGGTCATGTGAAAGTGAGAGAAAAGTGCAAGTAATCATCTGTCAATTTTGAGGCTGGAGCCACCCTACATGATGTGTAGGCGTGTCATGTGGAGAAGAAAGAGAAAGTGCCCGACTTGCCCCTCACAGAGAATGGAGCATGCACAAACAGTGGCAATGCAGAAGATTGTGGATAGGGCTCTACATTGTCAGCAATCAAATCATTTCTATGAACCAGTATGATCACCAAGTATTTACTGTCTAAGTATCTGTATTTTTAAAGAAAGCCTCTGCACAGAGTTGCCCAATACATTTTTGGATCTAATTTTTTATTTTATTTATTTCAGGTACTTATATAGCGCCATCAATTTACGCAGCGCTTTACATATACATTGTACATTCACATCAGTCCCTACCCTCAAGGAGCTTACAATCTAAGGATCTAATGATGAAATTACTTTTGGGTTTTCTGACACTTTAACTGAGTAACTAATGAATCTACCATAAAAGTCCTTTTTCATGCCTAAGATTCATTGTCTTCATAGAAGTTACACAAGGTTGTATGAAACACTGGCCACATATGTTGAAAAGTTTTAATATGCTAAATTGTACAATCAAATTTTATCATGTCGTTCTGGAAGGTTGAGAATGATAGATTTTCTTTCTTTATAACACTACAAATGCCTTGTTTAGTTGACACATCTTTAAGAAAAAATCTGAACAAAGATCTCCTTTAAAAGAAGAGAACCTAAACTTATTAATTCATCACCCGAAAGCGGAAACTTTGTTTTTTTGCACAAAAAAGCTACCAAGAAATCGTTTAGGCATGTCAGATGCCTTCATCCCTCATTGCGCTCTGTGGTTTTACCTACTAGAAAAGAGAGCAAGAAAATAGATCGAAAATACATCATATTACCATCACCTCCTCCTTATACAAGCATTGGTTTATGTAGGGTGAAGAGGATAGGATTGGCTTCTCCGTGCTGTGCCAAAACTCATGGGTGGTATGGATACTGGGGAGTGATGTGTATGTGATGGCATGCTGTTGAAATACATTGTTAATGTATTTTTGTACAACTACATATAAATTCTTCAGCCAGTAGATGTCAGCGTTTATAAGTTTGTAGCTGCATCTATGGTACTGTATACTCTATGTCTTTTCCCTGAATAACAAAGTTCCTGTTTCCTGTCTGCAGTTAAGCAGCAAAGCCCATGTGGACTGTGCACTGACTGTCTGTTCTGTAGGGCTATATACAGAATTTATAACAGGTGCAAATCTCTCTGGTAACATGGTTAATAGGGAGTGATGTGCACATGATGAAGTGCAGATGTTACTAGTGGCAGGGTACCTGGGCAGTGATGTCTGTGTGATGGAGCACACATCTCACTGGTGACATAGAAACTAGCGAGTGAAGGGGTATGTGTTGAAGGACAAATCTCACTGGTCATAAAGATTCTGGGGAGAGAGGTATATGAGCTCAAGGGCAGTTCTCACTGAAGATATGAATTGTGTGGAGGTGTGTGTGTGTTGAAGGGTATATCTGGTGGCATAGATCTGACTGGTGGCATTTGTGCTGGGGAGTGATATGGGTATGTTGGAGACTCCCGGGATAGACATCACATGGTAGTCCTCTCTTTGGATTATCAGTGGTTGGTGACTATCACCACCCTTTTTCTTTGTAATTGGGTGGGTGAGTATTAATATATATAAATGTATAGGCCACTGGGATGATTAAGAGGTATATGTCCTTTTGTTGTACTTAATTTGGTAATTTTTTTTTTTTTTTTTTGCAGCCTGAGTATTTCTCTCCTGAGAAAGTGAACTTAGTTTCATGAAGCGCGTTGAGAATGTTTGCTACAAATACATCAATGATATAGCCCAGTCAAATTACAGGCTGTGACTATTTGATATGTTTCTGTGAATATTCTTCTATGGATACCTGAAAATCACATACAGTATATGTTTTTAACTTGATTGTTTTATTCAGTTTGTAATAAACAATTTACATTTTATGTTTGATTGTTTTGGCGTTTCTTAGCAAAAGTCCCTTGGGCTTTTGGAGGACAATTCTTACTGGTCTCTCCTCCTGCACTTCTCTTTCTGCACTTTATTTTCAATGATCTCCCATCATCTCCTTTATGTGCAGTCTTTCATTTTGCATTTCACGTCTCATGTGTGTAAGAATCAGTGGTTTCTGGAAAAGTTGGTGCTGTTCATTCACCTGTGAAGATAAAAAAAATAATTCATTTTCCAGTTTATAAAATTATGATATAAAGTATAAATATAAATACAGTATTTCACAAAAATGCATATATGTTTGGAAAGAAAAATGTATATACAGTATCTCACAAAAGTGAGTACACCCCTCACATTTTTGTAAATATTTTATTATATCTTTTCATGTGACAACACTAAAGAAATTACACTTTCCTATAATGTAAAGTAGTGAGTGTACAGTTAGTATAACAGTGTAAATTTGCTGTCCCCTCAAAATAACTCAACATACAGCCATTAAGTACATCCCTAAGTGAAAATGTCCAAATTGGGCCCAATTAACTATTTTCACTCACCGATGTCATGTGACTCGTTAGTGTTACAAGGTCACAGGTGGGAATGGGGAGTAGCTGTGTTAAATTTGGTGTTTTTGCTCTCACTCTCTCATACTGGTCACCAGGGCTTTTTTTCAGGGGGAACTTGGTGGAACTCAGTTCCACCACCTCTGGCTCAGACCCTTTGGTGCCTGCTCACCACAATCACTTGTAAACACAGAAGTATGGTTTCTGTGTTTACAAGTGACAGCTCTGCACTCTGTGTGTAACCCCCATGAACTCTGCACTCTGTATGTAATGCAATCCTGATATTTAATGCCCCTTTAAGATACTTCTACTGTTTGTGAAATATGACCACACCCACTATTTGATGGGGTTTGGGGGGGGGGGGTCGTGGTTGAGTTCCAGCACCTATTGTTTGAGAAAAAAAGCCCTGCTGGTCACTGAAAGTACAACTCAGAACAGGCCTCGCCATGGTTGACTAAAGAAGTTAAGTGCACATGCTCAGCGTCATATCCAGAGGTTGTCTTTGGGAAATAGACGTATTAGTGCTGCCAGCATTGCTGCAGAGATTGAAGAGGTGGGGGGTCAGCTTGTCAATGCTCAGACCATACGTCGGACCCTGCATCAAATTGGACTGCATGGCTGTCGTCCCAGAAGGAAGCCTCTTCTAAAGATGATGCACAAGAAAACCAGCAAACAGTTTGCTGAAGAAAGCATACTAAGGACATGGATTACTCAAACCATGTCTTGCGGTCTGATGAGACTAAGATAAACTTATTTGGTTCAGATGGTGTCAAGCGTTTGTGGCGGCAACCAGGTGAGGAGTACAAAGACAAGTGTGTCTTGCTTACAGTCAAGCATGGTGGTGGGAGTGTCATGGTCTGGGGCTGCATGAGCGCTGCCAGCACTGGGGAACTACAGTTCATTGAGGGAACCATGAATGCCAACATGTACTGTGACATACTGAAGCAGAGCTTGATCCCCCCCCTTCTGAGACTGGGCCGCAGGGCAGTATTCCAACATGATAATGACCCCAAACACACCTCCAACATGACCACTGTCTTACTAAAGAAGCTGAGGGTAAAGGTGTTGGACTGACCAGGCATGTCTACAGACCTAAACCCACAGCATCTGTGGGGCATCCTCAAATGGAAAGTAGAGAAGCGCAAGGTCTCTAACATCCACCAGCTCTGTGATGTCGTCATGGAGGAGTGGAAGAGGACTCCAGTGGCAACCTGTGAAGCTCTGGGGAACTCCATGCCCAAGAGGGTTAAGGCAGTGCTGGAAAATAATGGTGGCCGCACAAAATATTGACACTTTGGGCCCAATTTGGACATTTTGACTTAGGGGTGTACTCTTTTTTGTTGCCAGCGGTTTAGTCACTAATTGCTGTGTGTTGAGTTATTTTGAGGGGACAGCAAATTTACACTGTTATACAAGCTGTACATTCACTACTTTACATTATAGCAAAGTGTCATTTCCTCAGTGTTGTCACAAGAAAAGATATAATAAAATATTTACAAAAAATGTAAAACAAACGTAAATAGAAAAGATATAATAAAATATTTACAAAAAATGAGGGTTGTACTCACTTTTGTGAGATACTGTATATACATTTTTCTTTCCAAACATATATGCATTTTTAACATACTCTTTCAGTTTGTCTCCACATACTACAGGTGTACAAGTTGAAACAACCCTTTTGCTGCCCCTCAAGCACTAAGTCTTAAACTGTGGCCCTGCCAACCCCTCTATAAATCCAAACCTAGAATATTCATCTTCCTGGTATGCGTGAAAGTCAGTGGCACATTTTATAAAAGCAACATTCCAAGTAGCTGATTAATGTACTTCTCTTTAAATATATTTACAGTGCATGGAATATAATGACAATAATTGACACATGTTTTGCTAGATAAACCACATTGCTTTCTACTATACCAGACAGCATGAAATTCTAAAACCTTCTGCAAATGTGCAGTGATGCCACAGCAGCTTGTTTGTTTTACTTCACTTATTGTATTTAGTATGATCTATTATCTATTGTATTTATTATTTAGTTTGGTCCCTAGGTAAACATTCACTGCTTCCCACTGCTTTCCTTTTAGTTTCAACTTCACATTTATCGCTTACCTGCTTCAATTACTTAAAGTGGTGTTCCGGCCAATACTTTTAAATACTTTTTAAATAAAAATACCCATATAATACACAAGCTTAATGTATTCTAATAAAGTTAGTCTGTAAACTAAGGTCTGTTTTGTTAGTTTATAGCAGTAGTTTGTTATTTTATAAACTTACAGCAGGCCGTGGCCATCTTAAGTGTGGGCATCTGAAGCCAGACTGTATTTCTTCCTGAATCTCATCCTTGCTGATCTCGCACATGCTCAGTGCAGCACAAGCAGTGTAATAGGTTTCAGGTCAGGTTTCCATAGCAACGTCAGTGTCAGAGGAAGTTGCCGCCCCTTCCCAGAAGGCATTGCAAACAGGAAATGATGCGATGGGCCACGGCCAGGGAGGAGGAAGTGAAAAATGAATACAGCAGATATACAGTAAGTGCTGAGAAAAAAAATTAAAAAATATCCAATTCATTTACAGTGCACAATTTAGTGAGGGAAGCTGAAGAGTTGTAAAAGTGGGTGGAACTCCACTTTAAGGGGGGCTTTTAAAGCTGGCCATACATTATACAGTTTTCTTATTCAGTTTCCTTTAGGTTTACCTTCAACTATGTAGTGTAAGGGCCTGCCTGATTACACACAAATTGACAGTGTTTAGGTCTGACCTCATATTTTATAGTTTTGGTAAATCTAAAGGAAAATTGTACAAGAAAATTGCATAATTTATGGCCAGCCTTAGGTTTTTAGATCAGATTGTCTTTGCCTGAGAGAGATTGAATAAATTAATGTATAAGATTATATTTTTAAGTATTCTTTGAGAGTTGACACTCTTTCTGGATTAGTAAACTGAATCTCAGGAGGTGTAAACTGGATCTCAGGTTTTACTACTCTTGCATAAGATACAGGAATTGGAAACCAAAAACCAAAAAAAAACCCATATCCTCATTGGAAGCAGAATTGAAAACTCTCCGCAGACAAACAGTAGACCTCTTACAATATAAGGCTAAGGCAGCATTACAATCTTGTAGGAGACTTTCCTACGAGTCAGGGAACAAATGCGGGAAACTTCTGGCCAAAGCAGTTAGACAACAACGACTACACGCATACATTCCCCAAGTTATCTCATCCTTGGGTCGTAGGAGGGTTATGCCTACTCAAATAGCCAGTGAATTCCAGGCCTACGATTCTTCCCTGTATAACCTCCCGAAGCAGCGAACTAGGGACACTGCAATAAGGGATTATCTCAACTCGTCAAACATTCCCAAACTTTCGGAAGAAACTAGAGGGGCACTGGAGGAACCTATCACATTGATGGAACTACAATGTGCCATCAAAAGCATGAAACTGGGTAAGGCGCCAGGCCCAGACGGGTTTACCCTGCAATACTACCAAACCTTCCTACCAGTAATAGGACCCTATATGATCAAACTATTCAACAATCTTACAGAGGGAGGCCACCTACTATCTCTCCTAAATATAGATCTTAAACTCTTTACTAAAATATTGGCCAACAGATTATCACAGCATATGACAGACTTGATACACTTAGACCAAGTGGGTTTCGTTCCCTCAAGAGAAGCTAGGGACAACATCACCAAAGTACTTAATTTAATACATAGGGCTTCAGTATCCAAAACCCAGTGTGTCTTTCTCAGCACAGACGCTGAGAAAGCCCTTGACCGGGTGAGTTGGGAATTTATGTTTTCTGTTCTCAAACACATTGGACTCGGTGAGAACATGCTACACTGGATCTCCAATATATACTCTATTCCGACGGCCCAGGTCAAAGCTAACGGAGTCCTCTCTGATCCATTCACCATCTCCAATGGTACCAGGCAGGGCTGTCCCCTGTCACCCCTTCTCTTCGCCCTAGCACTAGAACCCTTCCTATGTACGATACGCCCAAACCCAGATATATCCGGAATCACCATAGGTCAGGCTCAATATAAGATTTCTGCATATGCAGATGATCTTCTATTTTCCCTCACTAATCCAATGATATCTCTCCCAAACTTAATTAAAGAATTCAAAAACTATGGGAATATATCTAATCTGAAGATCAACTTCGACAAATCCACAGCTATGGGCATTAATATGACTTCTGACAACCTGACCTCTCTGAAAACCAAATTTAATTTCAAATGGTCAGACAGCCATCTTAGTTATCTAGGAACCAACATCCCCAGTGACTTGACGCACACATTTGATCTAAATTTCCCCCCAATGTTATCTAAAGCAAGAGGGCTGCTTGAGGAATGGAACAAGGGACTCCACTCCTGGTTCGGTAGATGCAATCTTATTAAAATGTGCATATTACCGAAATTCCTTTACCTGTTTCAAGCGTTGCCGATTAAGATCCCACACCTGTATTTTAAACGAGTACACGCAATATTCACAAAATTTATATGGTCACGTACAAAACCACAACTATGCAAACAATACCTGACACTACCGAAACAATACAGAGGACTGGCCCTCCCTGACATAAAGCACTATTACCAAGCGGTACACCTAGGGAGAATCATAGATTCTTCTAAACTCTTAAAGGTCACACCAAAACTGATGGACTGGAAGGTGACGACATTGCTTCATCCGTCGCGCTCGTGTCAAACAACACACCTCCCCCTCCACCCCTTCTCTCCCTTCTCCTCTTTCCCCTCTTCCTTTCTCGCTCTCTCTATCTTTTACTCTCTTAACTGAAGGTTCTATTTCCAGTTGATTTACTTCCTGCCTCTCTCTTCGGTCTTACTAGTGTGGTCAGGACATAGATAATGCGAACATGTGCGCAGCCCGTTGACTGGGGCAATATCATAAAAACATGTATATGAGATAATGAATGGCTATAATCGAATTGGGTGAAATATAAGATGTTTTAACATGTTTTCGCTATCGTATCTTATTTCATCCATATTGTAAATAGAACATGAGCCTTCTCTTACAAACCAATATCTATGTTTGATTGCCTATTATGGCCACTGATGTCTTGTACTTTCCCTGTACTTCTCTTGTTTTGTTTTTTCTCTTTGAAAAATTCAATAAAAATTATATTTGAAAAAAAAACTGGATCTCAGGAGGTGTATCGTTTATATAAAACAATATTTTAGCGCTATTGAGCAATATTTGTGCTAAAGACTACCCAGTTTTCCTTTAATCAGAGTTCATATATTGCAATCCAGATATATCAGACAGCATCTGGTGCTGCAGCCTCTTGTCATAAGATTCACTACTATGCAAACTCCCTCTTATGCTCCTGTGTCTGAAAGTATGGGCGATGGGTGGATAGTGGTGATGGAACGAGTGAACACAGTCCCTGGATTTTGTAAGATGAAATGCATGGCCTTTCAGAAGGTAAGGATGCTGGTAATCCTTGTAAAAGTAAGGTATAAAAGATGAAAATTGGAGCCAAGTAGGCCAAGTCAAATGAAATGATATATGTTTAGCTTTAATTAAAGTGCATCATTAGGCAAAATGTATCATTTTATTTTTCTAGTACCCCCAAATGTAATAGAAGAAGTAATACTATTGAAAAAGCAGTCCAACCAAAAAATATATTTCTAGGTGGAGTCTAATGGACCAAGCCACCCACTTCACCTGTAATGCTTGTGGAGAGCAATGGCTAGATATTCCCATGTTACTTCCTGGCTCTGCTTCTGCACAGCTTGGAGTTTCAAGCGTTCCTACCCACCTTGAGATATTCCAACTTTTCTTGGTGCATTCTAAATAATAAATGAAAAATCCAACAAGGAGAGTGGGACCCCTCAAAATAGTCACAGCAGGTATGCAGACCTGAGAAATCAGGCACAATAATCTCATCAACAGTTTGTGAGGCTAAACTCACTCACTAATCTGCATTTATAATGCAATATAATTGGGGGAATTTTCTAAGGCTGAAGCAAGCAGAATCTGGAGCAGCAGTACAATCACTTAACTTCTAGCTCTTGTTTTTCAAAGCTCATCTGAAAAAGCTGGAGTTAGAAGATTACTATGCACAGCCTCTTCAGATTTTGTCTGCTCCAGTTTTAGAGAGTTCCCCCAAATGTGTTTAAGGGCCCATTCACACTATCAGCGGTGACTAGCGTTCAACGGCACTGGATCAACAGTTACTGTCGTTGATCACTGGATCAACAGCAGTAACCCAAAAGCAGGGCAGGACTTAGGGTGGTGGGGGCCTCTGGGCTTGAGTCACTTTCGGGCCCTACCTTATATACATATGCACAACTCTATAAAACAGAAATAGAAAAGGACAAGGTGCGCCAGACTCAGTGCAGTATTAAAGAACTTCTGTTTAATTGGACAAGACAAAACAGCCAAATGGCTACTCACAAAAGTAGATAATATATAAGCGTATAAGTGGGGGATACTGTACTGGTATTCGTCCTGGGTCCACGATTGATAAAAGCAATAAAAATGGATAAAATGATCATTACCGTTTTTATCAGCGTATATCACGCGCCGACGTATAACACGCACACCAAGTTTAGGAGGGAATTTTAAGGAAAAAAACTTTTAGGAGGGAAGTTTAAGAAAAATAACTTACATTTAAATGCCCATCAATGCAGCCTTATCAGTGTACATCTGCAACCTTGTTAGTGTCAGTGTAGCCTTGCCCCAGTGTCATTGCTGCCTTGTCATTGCAGCCTTTCAGTTTAAAAATGGCACCGCCGAGATACAGAGCCGGATGTCCTGTGTATCTCAGTGGCTTTCAGCTGCTCTCAGCCACTCTCGGCGGCTCTCGGTGACTTTTGGCCGCTCTCGGCCGATCTCGGCGGCTCTCGCCCACTCTCGGCGGCTTTCGGCCGCTCTTGGCGGCTTTCAGAAGGGGCGGGGCCAGCTAAAGCCCAATGGAAAGTCCGGCCCTGCCCAAAAGGCACCACTGTTGGTATGATGTGCAGTGCATAAAAATGCAGACATGCATCATTTTTCCGCAGTGCACTGGATGGCACCAGAGGTGACTCCACATCAGCGCAGCCCGCCATACTGCTGTGTGGACTAATGAATGAATACACTTTGAACACTTCCAATAAAGGTAATAAAAAGTGTAGACAGTGTGATGCCCCCTCATTGTCCAGCAAAATGGAAAGCAGTCTGTACACTACAACCAATCAATTTAGCATGCATGCAGTGTGGACGGGCCCTGAAAAAGTACTACATGCACTACCATTCATATCAATGAAAGGTAGCCTTTTCTGGAAACTGCAGTAGGAAATTTTAAGGAAATTTTTACCACGCTACACAAAAAATTCAAAGCTGTGAAAGTTGCCTTACAGACATAAGAAGCCATTAGGTGGCTTGACTCACATAACTGAAATATCAACTATGGGTTGGCTTATATTGTGCACAGTTATTTTGTATCATTTTATGGAGGTGGTCCCAGACTTTTTCATATTAAAGCTGAACCCCAGGAAACAGTTAAATACACAAATGAAATACATTGGGACTTGGCTAACTTGCTGAGGGATTTGTATTTCCCCGTACTGGGATTTACACACCTCTTTCACATAGCACAACCAGGTTGATAACAAAATTTACAGCTAAGGAATACAATAGTGTTCCCTATTCATCCCCAGCTTTCTGACTGGACAGGAAAAGAGCAGCAGCAGATTGACAAGGTTGTCCATTGCTTACACTGCACTCTCCTCCTATCAGCTTGTTCCTGGTTCCTACATGCAGCACATATGATTGGCTCTAGGCTCTGCCCATCCCTCCCCCGTCTGAGTGTATAAGGAATTGCAAGAGGCTGATACCAAGCCAAATTCAGATACTTACACTAGATGAATTAAAAAAATGCATTTAAAGCGACATTAAACCCTGCAGTACAATTCCAGAAAAACACACAACCCAACTGAGAACATTCCCCATGTGACTAGTTAGAATTCTATGCAGGTTTTTGATTTATTATTATTCCCTCTTTGTTTCTTACTACCTGCCGTTTCATCTCCGCTCCCCCCTGAAACCAGTGGCATTTTTAAAAATGTCCTCTGTTTATTTGTCTGTGCTTCCGCCCGTCATAGATGTCACCTTACAATCTTGTGCATGTGCAGTCCAAAGTAAAGAGCAATCAGAAAGTAAGGCATTTTCTTCAAACATGCGAGAACAAGCGCCTATGATGGAGACAGGGGGTTATATCACCATGGCAAGGTGCTCTGAAGATCATAGCATGGATAGTGAATGTAGAATAAACTGTGTGTGAGCGGGTGACATGACCAGATGAAATATACAGCGGAATTTCAGGAACGGAACAGCTTTGAGATGTTAAAAAGGTATACACAGGTAGTATGTGCAGTATGCATGTAAATCAGACAAAGTGTATAAACTCAGTTTAATTCTGCTTTAATGATTTATTGATGATTACAGAGCTGCATTCATTTTTGACTTTTCTATATGCCTGGCTTTCAGTTTTTAATGAAAATACCTGCAAATTGTCTGGTTTTAGAAGAACTATTTTGATTTTGGATCCTGGGATAAGAGGAAATAGTCTGATAAAATATGGCCAAATACAATGTGGTGTTTTGAGCAGATCAGGGGGATCAATACATTTCATTAATAAATTCTGAAAGACTGAAATATGTGACTAAGAGACTGACAGAACACAAGATATAAGCAGTTACATTAAAGAAGACCCACAATACTGAAACATTTTCCTTTAGACAATTCTATACGAAAGGAAAAATAAATGGGATGAACCTAATGCTGAGTGAATGCATTTTGGTCTATTGAACACTAATTTACTCAGTAGCAGTCAGACGGTTACAAACTGACTCAGTTTGATAGCTCCGGCTTTGCCCTTTGGGTCAAACATTGCTTCCAAAATGAAGTTATTTCTTGATTATTTTATTAGCTTGCTGTACTGACACTGGATATCATGACATTGACCCAGCTCTTGTGCTAGCTTCCATAATGAAATGGCTCCAGTTTATCTATTCTCTTTACAGTCCTGTATTAAACCTGACACTCAGATAATGGAGTGGAAACTGATGTTCAAACTCTGGTGGTTGTGTTATGGAAACCCTTGACCCTTCCTGTCTAACAAAAGACCGTCACATCAATTATGACAAGGATAGTAGATCAGACATATGCTGTACTACTGTAAAAAAATGTCATGTCAAGCTACAATGCAGTAAGGATTTAATGTATAAAATATATCAGAACCTATGAATGTATACCCTGTAGCAGTTTTAAATATCATACCTGCAGGTACAATTAACCCTAATGAATAACTGGGTTTTAGTTTGAGTCCAGCAATCTGTACAACTGCAGTGGGAAGAGCTAATGCCATGTACACACGGGCGGACTTTTCGGCATCTAAGGTCCAACGGTCTTTCCGACGGACTTTCGACGGACTTTTGATGGACTTCAGAAGGACTTTCGAATGAACGGACTTGCCTACACACAATCACACCAAAGTCTGACAGATTCGTATGTGATGACATACGACCGGACTAAAATAAGGAAGTTGATAGCCAGTAGCCAATAGCTGCCCTAGCGTCGGTTTTCGTCCGTTGGACTAGCATACAGACAAGCGGATTTTTCCACTGGACTCGAGTCCGTCGGAAAGATTTGAAACATGTTCCAAAGCTAAATTCCGTCTGATTTTTGACCGAAAAAGTCCGCTGCAGGTCCGATGAAGCCCACACACAGTCGGATTGTCCGACGGATTCGTCCCGTCGGACAAGTCCGGTCGAAAAGTCCGCCCGTGTGTACACGGCATTATAGAAACAATTTTGTGTAGTGATATTTGATAGATACAGTTTATGTAAATGTAATTTTGGAATGATTTCCTTATTAATAAATATATGTATGTACAGTATATACATTATATATTGTACATACGGATTTAATCCAGTGGTGGGCACTCTACTGCTAGATACAAGCAGTCCAGTGGAAGAGGCACCCATTGGACTTGCATTGAAACAACATAGACATATTTATTGGCTGATGTTTCAACAAGGGACTGCTTGTCTTTCTTAATAGATTCTTAAGAAAGACAAGTAAGTCATCAACCAATAAATGTGTCTATGCTGTTTCAATTCAAGGCCAATGGGTGCCTCTTCCACTGGACTACTTGAGTCTAATTTCTCTGATCTCAGTGCAGTACTGACCACTACATTTTATATACAGTATATATACTGTATATATGTATATATATTTTCTTTGTGGTATTAGTATGTAGGACAGTGTACAGAGTGAAGAGTGAGTGAGAGTGAGAGTGAAGGGAAGGTTGCCAACTCTTGCTTTGCCCTGCATGTTTAAATGCACCCTTCTTGGAAACAGACTGCAGCAAGCAAAGCAGGGCTATCGGAGCAATATTACCCAACATGGTCCGTTAGTTTGTATTGCAGCTGCACATACATTCATGGTGTTGCTGATGGAAAAACAATGCTGGGCTATGCTCAGACTATGACAGTGTGATCTCAACCAGGATGCATTTTGTATGAGAAGAGCAAAGAGGTTGATCGTGTGGGGGGGGGGGGGACTTTTTAAAACTATGGCTTTTTCTACAACCTTCAACTGTACATCTCTCAGGGACTATCTGTGCATGAGTTCCTAATGCTGGCCATACATGGATATAAAATCGTTGGAAAAAGCGTTTAATAAGCCTGATCGTTTGACTTTAGAAACGTTAGTGGGCGCATTTCCATTCTCGAAATGCAAAGTTTTATGCCAAAAGAAAGATCCATCATGTTGGAATTTTGTGCAAATATTGTAAATAGTTTGACAAAAATGTACAGAGCATGTGCATTGATCATTGATCGACAAAAAATGTACCATCTATGTCATTAATGATCAATAACATGTGGAAAACAATTCAGTACAATGATGCCGTTAACACACAGTCGTTCGACAGATCTTTATCAAAAATTCGCGTTTTTTTTATATCTTTTCATGTGAAAACAATGAAGAAATGACACTTTGCTACAATGTAAAGTAGTGAGTGTACAGCTTGTATAACAGTGTAAATTTGCTGTTCCCTCAAAATAACTCAACACACAGCCATTAATGGCAACAAAAGTGAGTACACCCCTAATTGAAAATGTCCAAATTGGGCCCAATTAGCCATTTTCCCTCCCCGATGTCATGTGACTCGTTAGTGTTACAAGGTCTTGGGTGTGAATGGGGAACAGGTGTGGTAAATTTGGTGTTATTGCTTTCACTCTCTCAAACTGGTCACTGGAAGTTCAACATGGCACCTCATGGCAAAGAACTCTCTGAGGATCTGAAAAAAAGAATTGTTGTTCTACATAATGATGGCCTGGGCTATAAGAAGATTGTCAAGACCCTGAAACTGAGCTACAGCCTGGTGGCCAAGACCATACAGTGGTTTAACAGGACAGGTTCCACTCAGAACAGGCTTCGCCATGGTCGACCAAAAAAGATGAGTGCCGCTGGCAACAAAAGTAAGTGTACCCCTAAGTGAAAATGTCCAAATTGGGCCCAATTAGCCATTTTCTCTCCCCAGTGTCATGTGACTCGTTAGTGTTACAAGGTCTCATGTGTGAATGGGGAGCAGGTGTGGTAGATTTGGTGGTATCACTCTAAAGCTGCGTACACACGAGCGGAATGTCCGACAGAAAAAGTCAGACGGAACATTTTCATTGTCTATTCTGATCGTGTGTAGGCCTCATCGCACAATTTTTTTTTTTTCGAAAATTCTGACGGACCTAGAAATGGAACATGTTCTAAATATTTCTGATGGAACCAATTCCTATAGGGATAATCGATCGTCTGTATGCTGTTCCGACAGACCAAAAACGACGCATGCTGTGAAGCAAGTACAAGACAGAAGCTATTGGCTACTGGCTTCCTTTTTCTAGTCCCGACATAAGTGTTGTACATCACCGTGTTCTGGATGGTCGGACTTTGGTCAGACTTTGGGTTGGCCATGTGTAGGCAAGACCGCTTGAATGGAATTCCGTCGGAGTTCCGTAGGAGAAGCCTTCAAAGTTTATTCCGACGGCAAAACCAGTTATGCATAACTCTCTCATACTGGTCACTGGAAGTTCAACATGGCACCTCATGGCAAAGAACTCTCTGAGGATCTGAAAAAAAGAATTGTTGCTCTACATAAAAATGGCCTAGGCTATAAGAAGATTGCCAAGACCCTGAAACTGAACTGCAGCATGGTGGACAAGATCATACAGCGGTTAACCAGGACAGGTTCCACTCAGAACAGGTCTCTCCATGGTCAACCAAAGTAGTTGAGTGCACGTGCTCAGCGTCATATCCAGAGGTTTTGGGCAATAGACGTATCAGTGCTGCCAGCATTGCTGCAGAGGTTGAAGGGGTGGGGGTCAGCCTGTCAGTAATCAGACCATATGCCGCACACTGCATCAAATTGGTCTGCATGACTGTCATCCCAGAAGGAAGCCTCTTCTAAAGATGATGCAAAAGAAAGCCTGCAAACAGTTTGCTGAGGACAAGCAGACTAAGGACATGGATTACTGGAACCATGTCCTGTGGTCTGATGAGAATAAGATAAACTTATTTGGTTCAGAAGGTGTCAAGCGTGTGTGGCAGCAACCAGGTGAGGAGTACAAAGAAAAGTGTGTCTTGCCTACAGTCAAGCATGGTGGTGGGAGTGTCATGGTCTGGGGCTGCATGAGTGCTGCCAGCACTGGGGAGTTATAATTCATTGAGGGAACCATGAATGCCAACATGTATTTCGACATACTGAAGCAAAGCATGATCCCCTCCTTTCGGAAACTGGGCCGCAGGGCAGTATTCCAACATGATCACGACCCCAAACACCCCTCCAAGATGACCACTGCCTTGCTAAAGAAGCTGAGGGTAAAGGTGGTGGACTGACCAAGCATGTCTCCAGACCTAAACCCTATTGAGCATCTGTGGGGCATCCTCAAATGGAAAGTGGAGGAGCGCAAGGTCTCCAACATCCACCAGCTCTGTGATGTCATCATGGAGGAGTGGAAGAGGACTCCAGTAGCAACCTGTGAAGCTCTGGTGAACTCCATGCCCAAGAGGGTTAAGGCAGTGCTGGAAATATAATGGTGGCCACACAAAATATTGACACTTTGGGCCCAATTTGGACATTTTCACTTGGCAGTGTACTTACTTTTGCTGCCGGTGGTTTAGACATTAATGGCTGTGTGTTGAGTTATTTTGAAGAGACAGCACATTTACACTGTTATACAAGCTGTACTACTTTACATTGTAGAAAAGTGTAATTTCTTCAGTGTTGTCACATGAAAAGATATAATAAAATATTTACAAAAAATGTGAGGGGTGTACTCACCTTTGTGAGATACTGTATATTTTAAAATATGGATATGCCATTGGAAAAGCTGGAGTAGACAAAGGAGGAGAATAACATTGAAAAGTACCCAGATGGTCAGAAACAAAGTTGGGAACTATGGCAAGGAGGTATTGCTATTGGAGTATTCAGGACATACAAAGGCGTCAGTAAAGTATTTGTCAAGACAAAACTATTTTCTTTTTTTCTGGAGAGAGTTAGGAAGGTTTAGAAACTTTTTACGGTTTTCACTGCTATCCTGGACATGTTTTTAGAGAGATTTGTCCTCAGTTTCTGTCCTATTCACTTTTACCAGAAAGTAAGTAAAGGTAACGCTGCAACATCAACAAAGAAACAAATACTGGTTTAGCTAAAAAATAGAAAGAAAATATAAAATTAATGTGAATTCTTTTAAAAGGGCACATACAGTATAAGGCCTCTTGCACATGATGCTCCTGTTTGAGCATCTACTTTTTTTGTATGTATTTGCATTTATTTAAGCGCATTTACATATATATGCGTTCGCGCATGTTCACGTGCACTCGCACATTTTTGCGAAAACTTATTCTCACATTCTCATTCTGCACAATATAGGAATCTGCACACACATTTGTGGACATTTGCACCCATGAGGCTTAAATTACTGACCTTTTTTTTTTTTTTTTTTTACTAAAGAATGCACTGGGCTTGTTTACGCACCTATGTGCATAGGTACATTACAATTAATAGCCTGTATTTTTGTTCAGTAAAAGAAAAGGCTGTACTGAGCTTTTTCATGCTGCAGTGTACAAGAGGCCTAACTGGGAAGACTACCTTTCACGGAGAAGGACTACTCAAAAAATGGATGATCACATTAATGAGTTTTATGGATGTATATATCATTATCTCAATGGTTTTTGCTTGGCCTGTTTGGCTAAAAAGCTTATACAGAAGCTAGTACATGTATTGAGAACAAGGTCAGAATTATACAGAATCTAACAACCCGTTTTATGTACACAACATGGAAGCTTGTGGAAAAGATGGATTAAAACAGCACATATATATATGTTATATAATTTTTTGAATGTCTAGTAGATGTAATTTATGCAACTAGGTGAGTGTGGTGAAGGATAACTAATGCACTACATCCTGGAACTTTGTGTCAAATCACCAAGCAGAAGAAAAAAATGGGACTTTAATCTGGTGCTTAAAGTGTTACTAAACCCACAACAGTAAAATCAGTGTGTATATGCAGTAAAGCATACTTGTTATACTCACTGTGGAACCTAAAGGGTTAATTGTCTCTTTTGTGTAAAAAGGCTGTTTGATCCTGTCTTCTCTGATTCTCCCCCTCTTCCACTGTCTCCAAACTATCTCCTGATAGAACATAGCCTTGGGGGCAAGTTGCACATGCTCAGTTTGGTGTTTATTGCTAGAGAGAATTTTTTTCTTGGCAGAGTGTAAAAAAGGCTGTTTTATCCCGTCTTCTCTTATCCTCCCTTTCTTTTACTGCCCCCAATCCATCTCCTGATAATACAGAGCCTTTACAGTCACTCTGCACATGCTCAGTTTGGTGTGTATTGCTAGAGAGTTGTTTTGTTCTTGGGAGGGTGCATGTGATCAGCAAAGGGCCAATCAGCACTGTCCAGTCAGAGGGTCAGGTGTCCTGCAGCCTCATAGGTCAATCAGAATAGAAAACTCCTCCTACAAGCTTTAACCAGACACTGATAGAAGTCATAAGACTGCTATTTACTGCTGATGAAAAAGGTATTTAGCAGTTTATATTTACTAAAACGATTGCATTTCCATGTTCTGTGTACTATGGGGAAAAAAGGAGAGGGTTTGGGACTTTAAATGAGGCGTGTACACCGTTGTTCGGTGCAGTGAACACAATCTTGGTATAAATACATAAACAAGATAATTGCACATAAAAGAAAACTTTATTGAATTGTCTGTCAGTGTTTATAACCATGTTGTACCATGATAAAACAATTACATAATAAAATTCCACAGCAACGATGCAGCAAAAATACACAATAAAATCGAGACATACATTATGTACATGATAAAACACTGGAGGGATTGCCGCACAATATGCTCTACGCATTTCGTGAAAACATCACTTCCTCAGGAGCAGGCTCTATCCAGCTATCTATAAAGAACACATATGTAAGCATCAGTGTCGCTATATCTCAGTGGTATTGAAATTATTAGCCCAGAAATGAGCAATATCAGAAATTAACTGTGTAGTTACTCACAAGAACGGCTCCCATTGTCAGTACCAAGGCTAACCCCATAGGTCTCCACCATGGGAACTGAGGGGGCCATATCAGCACATCATGATAGATTGCAGTATGAGGACCACAGGATGGTTGTAGATGTTCATATTACATCATTAATAATAAAATGGTCGTGAAGTAGGGATTCTATCAAAATAATAATAAATATATATATATAGTATGTATGATTGTACCACAAAATTGTGGATTATCAATAAATAAATGAATAGTTTAACCTATATGGACTTACAAATGATTTCTAACAAATGATGATTGGTAAATATATAGTATGTATAGTTGGACCACAAAAATTGTGGATTATCAGTATACAGATGAATAATGGGACTCATATGGGTGGATTACAATAAGCTATCAGCCAATGAGGGAAGTGAAAAATAGATATTATAAGGATTATTATAAAAAATCATTATAAAGTGCCAGTGTGCATAACGTAGGTGTGGCCCTTACAAAACATAGAGCCATATCAACCTGTGCGGCTGTGTATGTGAACTAAAATAATAAATGGTGAACAAGAGGAATAGTTTATAGGGGTATGTAATCCCTGTGGGAATAATCCCAACATGGTTAGATGAAAAAACTTATTAGATGTGAGTGAGGAAAGGGAGTGAAGGCTTGTTCATCCAAAATCAATTACCTTGTTGTTAGTATGATGTCCACAAAGAAACAGATCACTAAAAAGGGTCCAGAAAATGAATACATCAAAACTGCAGTCCTCTGCAAAAAGGGGTGGATGTCAACCCCATCAGACATGCACAGAGATGACCACAGTACAAGCAGTCACTGAGTTACGAACGGGTTAGGGACTGCCGGTTTGTTCTTAAGTCGGAAATGTTCGTAAGTTGGAAGCGTATGCGCAGAACTGCAAAGACGTCGTTTTCCGATGTTTTCCGTTGTTTTCCGATGTTCTGTCAAGTAGCCGCGCATGCGCAGACGTCGTTTTCCGATGTTTTCCAATGTTTTCTGAGGTGCCCGCCTTCAAAAAGTGGCCGCGCATGCGCAGAACGTCACGCTGCCTCCTGCTCGTAAGTAGGAGTCGTTCGCAAGTCGGAGGTTCGTAACTCGGGGACTGCCTGTATTGTGTACTGTGGGAGATCTGATATAGTCAATGCAGGGTCCTGGGTTTAGTAACACTTTAACTCTCATGGAATCAACCATGTACATAAAATACTGTAAATATACAAATGTTTATTTACACAGTAGTTCACATGATACAAAATTAAAAGCATGAATAAAAACTCAAAATATACTCAAACATGAATTATCTAAAAACACCTCACACATTTCACCCTGTGTTAATGTCTTTATATGCCCAAACCTATAATAGTAGATCCATACCGTACAATATATAAATGTTTGTGTTGCATATGGGCAAAGTCACATCTCTACACATTTTGCAATATAGCTTCCTCAGTAGAGAGATGAGGTGCAAATGAGGAACAAATGAAATTTATTTATTTATTTCAGGTACTTATATAGCGCCGTCAATTTACGCAGCGCTTTACATATATATATTATACATTCACATCAGTCCCTATACCCTCAAGGAGCTTACAATCTAAGGTCCCTAACTCACATTCATACCTATACTAGGGCCGATTTAGACAGGATCCAATTAACCTACCAGCATGTCTTTGGAGTGTGGGAGGAAACCGGAGTACCCGGAGGAAACCCACGCAGACACAGGGAGAACATGCAAACTCCAGGCAGGTAGTGTCGTGGTCGGGATTCGAACCAGCGACCCTTCTTACTGCTAGGTGAGAGTGCTACCCACTGCACCACTGTGTGATAATATTAGAATATATTACAAATATGCGTTGTCAATAACAGCTTTATTTAATACATCAATGCACACACTAAATATGTTTACTACAATGACATTTTCCCTTACTGTTCTGGTAAATCCTGAAGGATCAGTGTGGCAAAAAAAAAAAAAAAAAAATGGAGAAAGAAGAAAACACATTTAGCAGGATATCCTCACATGAAGGGGGAGATGCTGCAGGAGCCAGGACTAATTTTATGCTGAGTTAGTCCTAATGTTCCTATATTTTATGGCCATTCATTTATTAGCAGAGTGTTTGGGGCAATCGTATACTTCTGGCTCCTCCACCAACTCTCTCCTTCATGTGGGAATATCCAGCTAAGCATTTCTTTCTTCTCCCATTTTTTGATTTTATTTTTTTGCTTAACTTATGCAGTTCCTTAAACTCTTCAAACTTGTAAAATTACTTGTGTTAGGTGCCGTAGTGCTTCTGTGAAAAGTTTCCTGACATTGAAGGCTTTTCTCTGCCTTTTCCTTATATAAACACACTCACACATAATAGACTTAAAGCGGAACTTATCTCCCCAATAGGTATTTGGTCCAATTAACATCCCCCCCCCCTCCAATCACAATAGCCATTTATTCACTTTATTTATTTTTTTACTCTGGCCAAATCTCCCCCCCCCCAGGAGTTCCTGGTCCTGCAGGGAAAAAAACATGGAGGGGAGTTAAGCTCTGCTTTAAAGCCCAAGTGAACTTTCAGTAAAATTAGCTAAATGCAATCTAGGTGCATAAAAAAATGGTAAAAGTCTAAGGCTCCTTGCACACTGGAGCTCCTAAACGGCCGTTCTGAACGTCGTATTGCTGGCAGGAAAACGCTGCTTTAAAAACGTGATTTTATCAGCGTTTTGCATTGCCGTTAATGCACGTTTAGCTGCGCTAGCTTTTACCCGCGTTTCTCTGCCTCTATTCAAAATCAATGGTTCCCTATGGGAGCCCATTGATTTGAATAAAAGTTGCACCAGAAGTCGGATTATCATGATCCGACTTGCGGTGTGTCTTCTGTGCTGAGGATGAAGGGGAACCCCCGCAAAATAAAAAAAAAATTGGCGTGGTGTTCCCCCCTCAGATAATACCAGGCCCTTCAGTCTGGTATGGATTTTAAGGAGAACCCCCTTCGCCGAAAAAACGGTGTGGGGGCCCCCCCCCCGAAATCCATACCAAACCCTTATCCGAGCACGCAGCCCGACCGGTCAGGAAAGGGGGTGGGGACGAGCGAGCGCCCCCCTTCCTGTACTGTACCAGGCCGCATGCCCTTAACATAGGGGTAGGTGCTTCGAGGCAGGAGGGCGCTGCGCCCCTGACCCCAAAGCACCTTGTCCCCATGTTGATGAGGACAAGGGCCTCTTCCCGAAAACCCTGGACTTTGGTTGTCGGGGTCTGTGGGCGAGGGTGTGGGTGTGAGGGTGTGGGCAGGCTGAATATACCAAGTTGATTGATCGATCGATCAATTTGGGTACAACCAGCTGCCAGATTCACTTGTAATTAGTGCTAGCGGCTACTATAGCCACTAGCAATAATCACTGTCTTTTCCCAGCGGGGACAGCTTCCCCCTCCCGCCCCCGCCCGCCCCCCTGCCTGGAGCAGACAATTGCTCAGCAGGAGGGATTTCCCTGTCAGTGAATTTCTTTCCTGCTACCTGTGATTGCAGGAAAGAAATTTGCACCGTCTATGGCCTGCCTTATTTTTTGCTTTTATTGGCTCCAATTGCTCAAAATGTATCTCAAACTTTATAACAAATAACAATCACTATAGTTTTGTGGTATGAGACTTATGGTTGAACCACAATAATGTATATAAACGTCACTCCAAAATGCACGCAGGTTTACTATTTATTAGGTAAAAATCTCATCTCAACAAACATTGTACGTTGTAATATGTCGATGCCAATACATCAAATCATACGTCTTTACGCAAAATGCTCTTTTTTCTTTTGCAAATTGGTGGCTAAAAAGTTACGTTCTAGAATTTATAAAATGTGCACAATGTGTGTAAATAGTACATCACTACAAAAGTATAGTTGTTGGCATTTTCCACTGTTGAAATACTGTAAAGTCTATGGACCTACAGACATTAATTTTTCACCACATCAATGGAATTCTTCCTACTTCACATATACATTGTAGCAATGCAGTGTTTCCTGTTTTTCTATGGCTCATCCAGAAAGAAAAGGATTGCTTTGGAATTGTATCTGAGGTTTAAGTAATAATGTTTGTTCTCCCGTAATAGCTCCAGCAGATGCGTTGTATTTGGACAACCTTTCAAGGGTTTATCTTTGTTCTGTTTAAGCTAAGGAAATCTCCAAACATATAAGTTGTTAGGACAGATCAATGTAAACAGAGATCCTGGGGTTCTACTGTTTTCTATTTCTAGATCTTGATCTTGCTACTGCCTAACCTAGAGGTGCCCTACCCAACTCTGGCGGGTAGAGGCCTTTAACTGACATTTATTACTTTGTACGGGATCTACATAGTGGTAAATGTATTGCAGCTTTATACAGTGTGGTCTTAGAGCTGTTCAAAACATCACATAACAATGTTCCCTATTATATTTACCCTTTTTGTTGCCAGATATAAAATGTTTTGTTTGTTTTTTTTTACCACACATGCACATTAAAAAGCACATTTTATGTCTGAAGATTATATGCAACTGTTTATCAAACTCATATTTTCAGTAAAAAATAGAAACACTTGAATGCTGTCTATGATACTTTTTTATTTGCACTAACATACAATTTTTCAGGATAATATTTCGGGGTATGTCCCCTTCATCAAGGTCCAAGCAGTACTACGTGCAACAGTACTCAATTGTTTCTGTCGCAAGTGCACTAATACAGCTACAATCACCTCCAGTATAAAATACATTCAAATTCATTTTAGTGCACACAAATACAGTATAATACTCAATTTTTTGTTAAAATATAAATGTTGCGCGTATGTCGAGTAAATAGATACCAAACATGCCAAGCTTTGCACACTCCCCTGAAACAGCAAAAAAAACTATAATACCCAAAATTGTTAATTGATGATGCTTTAAAAGCCCTTACAGCTCCTGAGTTAAAGGCCAAGTTCACCTTTGTTCACCTTTTTTTTCTAAATTGCAGCTCCCCTATGTACCAATATAGCATTAATGTTCTTCTTTTGCAAAAATAAAACAGCTTTCCATTTATTCTACACATGTTTACTTTACTGTCTTCATGGCTGTAAAAAAAACACTCCTCCATTGCTGCTGCCTTACGCCCTGGACACACTATAGGTCATGACACAGGAAGGAGTTGACCAGCTGACCTCATTAGCACACACCCTACATCATCTACCCTCCTACCTACCACCCACCTCCAGGTGCATGTTTTTTAAATTAAATGCAAAAATGCAGTCTTTTTTTACTTGCATGTGATTGGGTATTCTTTTCAAAGTGAAGCTTTACCTCATTTACTAAGCTCTGAAGCAACTGCACTTGCGGAGTGCAACTGCACTTTGTAAAGTGCACTGTCTATTTGCCTTTAGTAAATCAACCCCTCTGTGTCTTCATTAAAGTGTCTCTTCAGGCAGGAATTTAAAAAAGGTTACTTTTTTTTTTTTAAATGCACATTCCTAATTCAATAATGTTTCTTATCTTTGGTGATTGCAAAGAAATTACCTGTTGATCCTGTTATTTTACTGTTATTAATGTTATTTTCATTGCCTGGCTGATAACGCTATTCAGCAGTTATAAAAATTAATGATCTTCCAGCCTTGTTGGTACCCAGAAGCTGAAACACTTCATTATTGAAAGCACATTGGAAGCTTAAAATATGATTACTAAAGCGCTGATAAGAGTAAAACTAACAACCTAAAAAATATATATAATATGGCTAATTTAAAATGTGTTCTGGCACCACAATTACAAATGAATAAAAAAGAATAATAGTGCGCTAAATTTCACATATATGCTTCATAATAAACTCCAGCGAATAAATGACAAATTGTGATCTTAAAAGATATATACAAAGAGTCCACATGCACGTGCACACTGAAAACTTGAGAAAGTCACGTGACCTGTGACGCAACGTGTCGGGAGGAGTCGGTGACGAGGGTGTCTCGTTACCCTGGATGTGTAGTGAGGAGGAGAGCTGTCCCAATGCCAAACTGATTGTTCAATGTGTTTTTATTTCTGCTCAAATGTGAGTGTGTATTATGTTATTAATTAAAAGCAAGTATTTTTATAATCTACATATATACAATCTTGCACGATGAAGATGTTATATTTGCTTTGGGAAATTTAACCTGTAGAAAGTAATTGTTTATGGAGAAGTTCTGGTAATCCTGGAACCATTAGCTGAAAACCCATGTATGATCAAGCTGATCCTTGTGTGGATTATTATTGAAATTGCCAATAGACCCAAGGGGGTCTTTATTTGAGGTGAGCAGGCATTGCACACTGAGGTGGTGGTGATTATCTGTCAGCACTTATTCCCTGCAGAGACTGTCACGGAGCACGGATTGATTTTATTCAGGTCTCTTCAGCATTCAAGAGTTTCATTTATATTATTGTGCATGTGGACTTTTTGTATATATCTTTTAAGGTCACGATTTGTCACTTATTCGCTGGAGTAGATTATGAAGCACATATGTGAAATTTAGCGCACTATTATTAGTTTTTTTACATCAGAAGCTTACCCTCACTACACATATGCTGTAATTGTGTCTGACTCTGGCAATGCTGCTGAGCCTCTGCTCTTTGCCATACCGTGGAGTGACACGTGTGGTCAGTACACCCCAGAATTTACTCTAATTTGTCTTGAAAACTGGAGTAAGGTGCAGGAAATGATACTTCTGGCAGCGATGTAACATGTGCTTAGCTTCACCCCCCTCCAAATTTAGATAACTAGGGCAATTTGTGGTCAAGTGACTGCAAACACAAGTTATGTAATTTTAGCTATTTGGAAACTTAATGCTACAAGTCACATTGTCACATTGGCCTGTTCATGGAGGGTAATCCATACAACTGCTTTAGGTTGTAATGGTGGCTGTGGACACAAATTGGCTTCCATATAAGAACTTAAATACTTAATTTGTATTTTATTTTAATTACATTTTTTCATGTTTATAAATGCATTACACCATCAATTACATAATTGCTTGTACAAAGCTTTATTATTTTACACAAATATTTACAAATTATTTTACAAAAACTTAAAGACCAACCCGAACCAAAACTTTATTTTGTAGTTTTGGGTAAAGTGGAGAGAACTTAGAATCTCTTGTCCCATTTCTATTGTAGTGCATGATTTGGCTTAGAAATTGAATCGCAAGCATAAAAATACCAAAAAATATTTATTATTCCCATAAATAATTTCTGTATTTAGGCTAACGAGTCCATCTAGTTAAAAGATTTAAAATAGAAAAGGCCACACTATGAAGAAACTTGTAGAGTCAAAATGGCCCATATAGTTTTTATATACAATGTTATATTAAATATTAGCTTCAGCATTTCTAGTATAAGGATGTCTCAAAGCAATCATAGGAATGTTAAGATCCAAAACAACAGTGTAAATGGTGTAGACCAGGGTTCCATGGAACCCAAGTGTTTCTTCAGAGGTTGCTGGGGCCTTCTTGAGCAATGAGTAATTTCTGCCTCTCAGATACGTTCCCACTGACACCATTGATCTTTTTTAGCTATCTTTAAAGGGGTAACTCTTCCCAATGACCACAAGTGTAGGGATCATTCTTCCCACTGAGCATCACACTAATGTATCATGAGTTGTAGATATAGTCATTTTTAGCAGGGGTTCCTTGATACTGGAAAGTTATTTCAAGCGTGTTAAAACGGTTGAGAAAGGCTGGTGTAGACTATACTGCATTAGATAATATGGGATAGCAAAAACGTAATCTTTGCCTTTGTTTGTGCAGTGTCCACTGTTATTTATAATACAAAAAAGCATAGATAAACTGAAGAGCTTGCATAAACAGCTTCTCAAAAAAGAAAATCATGGCGAGGTATGTCTTGCCAAGTAGACAAATGTATCCAAAATAGCCATGATTGTCCTATAAATCGCCACATGACAAGCAATGTAAATCTCCAGCAGAACTGGAATGCTCATATAATCAAATCAAATGTGAGTAGATAACAGAATTCACAAATCTGATTTACTGTAGAGCAGTTTGTTCAGGTCCAAGGCGATCCCTTAGACCAGGGGTCTCCAAACTATGGACCTCCAGTTGTTCAGGAACTACAGTTCCCATCATGCCTAGTCATGTGTGTGAATGTCAGAGTTTTACAATGCCTCATGGGACGTGTAGTTCTGCAACAGTTGGAGGGCCGTAGTTTGGAGATCCCTGCCTTAGACAGTACTGCAAAAACTGTCCTATACTGTAGATTGTAAGCATAACAAACAATATAAATGGCCAAAAAATTGTAATGTAATCCACATAAAAGCAGATAAACTAAGCACATCGTCTACTGTAGATTGCATAGCGCATAAGATTGTTAATATAAGTGAATGTTGAGCATATTATGGTGCATATGTAGTTATGCTTCTATGAACAAAATTCAACAAGGTGAGTTACTGTTTAAATATGCCAAAAGGCAATCCCAATTGTATTGACATCTTCTCAGATATAAAGTATATCTCTGCACATTCAGAAATGTATGGATCACTATATACAGTAATATAGTTTGCTGATAATCTATTGACATTCCAGCAGTGTTATTGCTCATTCAGAAACATTAAATAATAAGGACATGGTATGCAAAATGTCCAAAGTAAAGATGGTGATTATAATTCAGCTCCAAAATACATCCCATGACAGCAAGGCACATCGAGGTTCAAATATGTCACAACATAAACATGGGGTTGTGACAGTGCTGTTTGTAACTTACAGAAATATCTTCATCTGGATCACTGTCAGGAAATGTAGAGCGCATCAGAACAGAACGCAAACTGGGTCCTAAATCAAGTTCACAAGTAAACATTGACACAAAACACAATCTTTGAACAAAAAACAATAACAAAAAAAAAAGTTTAAAGTATTTCAGACTCTGAACCAATGTCCGATTGGACAAATATACATGTTTCATTTGAATTTCAACCAAACGCTAAAACAATCAAAATCTGAAAATTGGAAAATTAGTTTCCAAAAATACATTCACAAAAAAAAGGAGAAAACCATAACAGGGAATCCAAAGGTAAGGAATATATATTTTTTTTTCTCGAACCTTCGCAGAAAGCAGGAAGTATT
This sequence comes from Aquarana catesbeiana, assembly GCF_042186555.1. Taxonomy (NCBI): domain Eukaryota; kingdom Metazoa; phylum Chordata; class Amphibia; order Anura; family Ranidae; genus Aquarana; species Aquarana catesbeiana. The sequence goes on from NC_133329.1 coordinate 338,408,823, forward strand.
TATTGAATCATTAAGGTCCTGTAGAATGGCTTGGAAGAATATGTGATTTTAATTGATAGATCCCCTTGCTTTCCAGTTTCAAAAAACTTTTATTCCAATCATCTTCTTGGGTAGTTGAATTCTGGAATCAACTTTTATAAATTTGCACATAATGCAGGTATCACATTTAAAGCTGTATTAAACCCAAAACCAAAATGGTAATATGTAAAGAGGAAAAGATCGCCACTACTCCCGACCAGCCCAGGCGAATAAACGATAAGGAGTGGCCTTGGACTACATGTCTCCATCAAATAACACATCCTGATGCATTTTGTCCCACCCACCAGGACTTAATCATAACGTGATAGGTCAAAAATGTGTTATATTGCAGCTTTGTTCCTACCTTGCATTTCCAGATCTACATGGTCAGCTTTGCATGTTGCAAGTCAAATCATTTGAATGGATATACAACACGTTGAGATATTTCTCTTTCATAACCTCTTACCTGCTTTTTTGGACCAGCGGAGTTACTGCTATGTGTGATTAAGTGCTGTTAACCTGGTGCAGGGCTGTGCACCAATGAATGTGAGTGAGCATTTTTATGGTTTTAGAAATATAATTTTAAATAAATTGAGGATTTTACACCATGCGAGTTTCTTTTCTTTTTGTCTGTATCTGGACTTAGGAGACTGTAGGAAGTAAAGATTGTGATGCTGATCCGGGACCCCCTTCCTTTAAAGGGAAGAAGCACTATATGACCCACATAGTGAATACAGTCATGGTCATCTGGTGGGTGTTCTGTGTCAAAGGTGGTGGCATTTGGGTGTTTTTGTTTGCACAGAGGAATAATAAGGAAGACTTTATGAAGCATGAATTATCACATAATATTTGTTGTTTGCTTTATTTTTATTAATTTTTTCACTTTTATTTTTATATGCATTGAGCATTGAGAGCACAGTTGTGTTAAATAGATGAGCTACTGAGTGTTTAATATTCAGTATATAATCATTGTTTTTTTTTAACCTAGTGCAGCTATATATATGTATGATTTATATTTTATAGCACTGAAGGGTAAGATACAGTAGCTGCAGCTTGGAACAACTACTTTATTTTATTTAGTTTATATTTTTTAGCTCAGGCTAAAAAATATAATTACTTGGTATAGCAAGGGTTATTAAGGATTTGATTTTTGTTTTCTGAGCAGAGTAGATACAATAATGGGTATCCAGTGTGTATTGAGTGTTCTTTAAGAAGATTCATCACTGTGCTACTCTGCTACCTCCATTATGGTGAGATCAGATGGATTAGTAACTATATAGTCATAGAAAAACATAAACCTTTGCCTAGGGCTGTATATACCCATCACTAAGAACATTCCTTTACTAACTGAAGGACATATGATAGCCTCCTGATACTGATAAATGGAAACCTAAAAGGGCTTACTTTATATACCTTTCCTTTGTTGTGCTAGAGAAAATGCAACAGTATTGATTGCCTGGTCATCTTCACCTTGAGTAATTTATTGTAATGTTGTAAATAATAATTTCATGCTTCTATACAAATCATTCTCTTGTTGGCAATCAGCTGATTTGCTATACTTTGAAATCAATGTGCTGTAATGAAGTGATTGACATTCAGAGTTCAAATTGCACTGCAGCATGAGATTAAAATATTTTGCATAGTTTAGTCTGGACCTCCTGTACTCATGAAAAGTTCTTTCTTTCTTTTTTTTTAATAACATTTTATTGTAATAGAAACAAATATCAAGTACAGTGTTGTGGTACTGTACACAGAAAATTGACATCATGAGCAAGTATTACTCTAGATCAGTGGTCTCCAAACTGTGGCCCTGGGGCTGGATGTGGCCCTTTGCTTGCATTTATCCAGCCCTTGAGGCATTATTCTTGCCACTGACCGGTGGCAGCCCATCCATATGCTGCCCCCCTAATCCATGCACCCGGCCCCTAATCTACATGCAGGGCGCCGAACACATGGATTCCAATGGGGGTTTTTTTTGTTTTGTTTTTTTAGAGGCTCTATTTGGCTTCAAAAAAGGGTGGGATTATTATTCACTGTTGTCTTCCTGATTCTCCTCCCGGCCAATCAGGAAGGAATTGGCCGCCGAGGAAAAGGAAGGAAGAGACACAGGGGAAGCCGCCGTGAAGCCCAGGAGGAGGAGACGCAGGGTGAAGCTGCCGCCTGCCACCCGCTGCCCAGAGGAAGCGCTGCCCATGACCTAGATGGGGTAATTGTGGGGCTGGTGACCCGACCGACCAGGGGGGTGGTGGCAGGTGGATTGTTCGGCGCCCCACCAAAAAATATACCACCGGCCACTGACCCCAACAATGGGGCATAATTCTTGCTATTGTTTGTAGAATTCTGAGCAAAATAATGAATTTCCATCTATTAAATCTTCTGTCCTTTTGTTTTAACTTTGGATGGTAAAACATTGTTTTTCTGTCAGTAAATACGGTATACAGCCCACTTCCTGTTTCTTGTCTGGTCATTAGCCTAGGCTTATGACATCATGCACAGCTCTCTCTCTCACTCTCGTAAGAGTTTGCTAGGAAGGGACGGGGAATGAGTCATAAGAGGGCCACAATGAGAGCTGCAGAGCTGGAGATGTGCCTCTGTGTGTCTGTGTAAATACAGGAAGTGAACAGGCAGCAGCTTCAGCTGCCCACAGTTAAAAATGATTGCAGCCAGACTTAGTGGAGGGAGATTTCTGCAGCATATTTGGCAAGTACAGAATCACAGTATATACAAAATAATATGCAAAGTGGTTGGAGGGAAGCTTCAGAATGGCAAAGATGATTTTATTACAAATTATGCGAGCAGACTGCAGTTCCTCTTTAATCCATTTTGGAATCAGGCTGTAACACAACAAAATATGGAACAAGTGAAGCGATGTGAATACTTTCTGGATGCACTGTATAATGTTATTTACCAACTGGAGATATATACGATTTAGGGAAGCAGTAGGACAGTCTAGTAGTGATAGAGAGAAAGCATTACCATTTGGCCTTATTCTTGTAGGAATATCATAATTAGATTGTATATTGTATATTGTTTTTTTTTTTTTTTTTTAAAGTGGTTGTTGTAAACCTTGTTACACCACTTTTACCCACAGGTAAGTTTATAACAAGGCTTACCTGTAGGTACCTTGAATATCTCCTAAACTTGCACAGTTTAGATGATATTCAGTATATACCCTGCTGCCGACGTCATCGGCGTATGCGCACTGAAGAAACAGGCCGCTGGTGCCGTTTCTTCAGGAATCGTGCCGTGGACGGCGGCTCCTGCGCGCATGTGATTGGCTGGAGCCGCAAACCCAGAAGTAATTCCGGTGGAAGATGTCCGCACTGTACTCGAGAGGGCCAACGCTAATCCAGAGCATCGTTCTAAGGTAAGTGTTTCATTATGAGCTAGTATGCGCTGCATACTAGTTCATTATGCCTTTGTCTTGCAGTTTTTTTTTCTGAGGTTTACAACCTCTTTAAAGCGGAGTTCCACCCTAAAAAATGTTTTCCCATTAAAAAACTCCTTTTAACCTAGAAACAAACATTTGGAGGAAATTTTTTTTTTATACTTACCAGAAAGGTCCTATGTAGTACTCGTAATCTGCCACTTCCTGGTCCGCGGATCTCCTTGTGACTTCCTCCCTCGCCTATGCTCCTGGGAAATGATGACACATCATTTCCCACGAGTCTTTGGGCAGTACTGTGCTTAAAAACTGCGCTTCCGTTGAATGGCGCATGCGCGAGATCGACAGGTGCATGCTGGTTACCCAGCATGCACCTCTCCAAAGCTATTCCAGGAAGCGATCGCAATTGGGCTTCCCATGCCCAATCTTATGATGGAAATGGCCACAAATGGAGGCATCAAAGCGAACAGTAAGAAATTTATATTTTTTAACAATTGATCAAGATCAGTGTATACTCTTTTTGAGATTTCATTAGCAATAATGCTAGGATACAAAAAAAAATATTCTTTTTTCGCCGGAACTCCGCTTTAAGTTGCTTTAAAGAAAACCTGTCCAAACTTAGGCAATTCAGATGATTCTTAAGATGAAGAAATAAATCGGCAGAGATTATTGTTAGCAAAAGCCATGTATGAAAACTTTCATTAGATCCAGAGACTAAACTGAACTTTTATGCAAATCCCAATTTTTACTATACAGATTGACCAGCGAATGAGAATACAAACACTTCTATCTTTCAATTTTGAGTATTTTCTATGTAAAGTGGTGTTTGTGGTTGGTCCCTAGTAGGATGTTTGTATCATGTGATAATATATGTTTATTGATTTTAAAACTATGTAGTGACGCAATGGCATTATTTTTTTTAATGATTATAAATAAAATTTGATATATTTTTATACAATCTGCATTGTGTTTTATGTGGGTGCCAGTAAAGTCCACTGTCAGCAGGACGAGGAATTGTGCCCCATTGTCGGTGTCAGTGGCAGCAACTATGCTCCACTATTGCTGACAGTAGGGGGAATAATGCCCCAAGGGCCAGATAAAAGCAAGCAAAGGGCCACATCCGGCCCCAGGGCAGCCTGGAGTTTGGAGACCACTGATCCAGTGGTAAGCACTTCTCTCTTGCAGCACCAGATCCTTGGTTCGAACCCTGTTCTCTTTGTATGGGTACCCTCTGTTTCCTCCCACACTCCAAAAACACACTGGTAGAATAATAGGCTCTAGAATGTGTGAGAAAAGACTTAGATTGTAAGCCCCTTAGTAGGGACTGGCTAATGTAAATGTACAGTATAATGCACTGCATTAATTGTTACGCTATATAAACATCTTCAGTAGATAAATTGATCTGATTAGGGGCTTTCTGAGTTAAAATACCATTTATTTTTGATAAATTTGGCCTTATGTGTTCACTGTATGTTTATACTGTATGTCTATAACACACACAGAAGCTGCACAATATCACAGGTAGGCTTCATTTTCTGTTACATAATCAGAATTTCACAAACCAATATTTTACTTCCAAAAGCTGCATTCAAGGCCAAAAGGGCATGATACATGGCAACAGCTGCTTAAATTGCTGCTCTAAATCTGAAAAAAAAAGTTTTAAAACAGCTACTGTACTATAGTTGTCAAGTCTTTCATAATAAGATAACTCAAACAACACCCCCAGCCTATGCCAAAATCCAAGAACAATCTTATTATTCTCGGCACGAAAACACAAAAGTTGGTATTTCTCATCCACAGGAACATAAGCTAACTTGCTGAATGACTAAACTTTTATGAGCAATAAATAAGAAAAAGTGCTGACATGAGATTCTTTACTGACCTTTCAGAGACCAGCACATTAAACAGGCAGGTCATCAACCCTTTCAAATGCAGATCCACTGGAGACAGAAGCAAAATGAAAAGCTTGTTTTCATCTATTAGCAGAAGCAGACCACACCATTATGTTACAGGTGTGAGAAAAATCACATTCAACAGGGGTGTGTACACAAGTACTAAGAATTCTGTAACATCTATAGCGACCTTTCTCAATCTTCTTAATGAAAAGGGACCCCTGAATTTGTTTTCAAGTCTCAGGGAACCCCCACTAAAATTATTTGATCAATAGCTTGTGGTATGTAGTGTGAGAAGCAGGCTGTGAGAGTTTAAAAAATAAAATAAAAAAATAGGTTTTAACCAAGAAATTAAACAAACACCAATAATTGCCATTGGTGGGCAGAGTAGAAGTGGCCCTTTATGTTGGTAGTCAGTGTCTGCTACAGCTCTCCTCTCAAGAACCTTGGCAACCTCTGGAGGAGCCTCAAGGATCCACAGAGCTGGTCTTTAGTATAATATGTAAATCATGATAGACAGTTATTTTTTATTTTTTTTTCGTAAATTTTTTTTTGTAAAGGTTTTTTAAACATAGAAAAAGATATACAAACATTGAACATAATAAACATTCAGCACTACAATTCCCAGCACCAGTGTACAATGCAACTCCCATACCAAATAATAACAGACATCAGAAATTCTTCCATATTAAACCTTAGTAAAAAAAGGGGAAAGGGGGAGGACATATACAATGTACACTCATTATATGATAGACAGTTATATTAATCAATTTTTTAATCCACTTGAGCAAGAAGCATGCCACCTTAATCAAGGCCAGAGATTAGGAAGTGTTCTGTGACTGCGGTCTGTTAAATGTGTTAAAGGTTCATAAATCAGCAGTTAAATCATTGCATTGGCAACAAGCCTATCTTATTAACCTTCAAAAAAGGGAAACATCAGGCAATGAAACAGGGACAGATTCCAGACACTCGTACAAAACTGAATATTCTAATATAGTTGTACATACCACATTTAAGAAAAAATGTGTGCATGCGAAATCACAGGAGTAAAGTCCAAAATATATTTTTTTAGGCTGTTATCAAGTTACCGCTCATCTCCTCTACAGTCATATTTTAAAGCTCAGCTTCTCCCTTTGTGATTTTTTGAAACCAGGCTGGAAAATCTTTAATGTGATTGTAAAGGATCATTTTTTTTTTTTTTTAAATAACAAACATATCACACTTACCTCCGCTGTGCAGCTCTTTTTTTGCACAGAGTGGCCCCGATCCTCCTCTTCTGGGGTCCCCCGGTTGCTCTCGTGGCTCCTCCCCACATCAGATAACCCCCTAGGAGAAGCGATCTCCTGGGGGGGTTATCTTGCGGCGTGCTTCCCGAGTCCAGCATTTGCGTCCACAGACACGAATGCCGGACTCCTGCCCCGCCCTCCCGGCGCCGTGTCATTGAATTTGATTGACAGCAGCGGGAGCCAATGGCTCCGCTGCTATCAATCTATCCAATCAACAGCTGGGACCCCGTGGAGAGAGGGACAGCGCATCCCCGCCGAAGAGATGAAGGGGCTCAGTCAAGTAAAATAGGGGGGCTGGGGGGATGGTGACTGCCAGGTGTTTTTTCACCTTAATGCATAGGATGCATTAAGGTGAAAAAACACGAGGGTTTACAAAGACTAAATGTATCATTATGTTGTTGTACAGATTTTTTAAATGTCCAGTGAGCATAATGGGAAATGTTTAGAGCTGAACTCCAGGCAAACAGATAAATACACAGTTGAAATGCATACATTGGAGTTGTTTTACATGCAAAAATCATTGAATTGATTTCTATCCAGTCCTGAGATCCGCACAAAAACACTTCAGCACACCTGACTTCCCCACTAGTGCTTCCCCTCCTTTTCCCAGACTGAGCTCCACTGTATATGTGATTTCCTAGGTGTGCACAGCCTATTCCATTAGGTTGTGCACCCCAAAGCTCAAACACACATCCCTTTCTTCGCAGCCTCAGCTGCACTGGACAGTGAATGAATGGACAGAGCTCTGTGCTGTTAATATGCTTGTTATGATTGCACACACTGAGTGAGCGTGTTCACTGTGTTCATTTAGAAAAGGAAAGGGCGGTAAATGACATATTGACAAGCCCTTTCCACCACTCTCCATCCTAAAACATCCCCCTTAGCAGCCGAGGGGAGAAGAGAAAAGAGGAGGGAAGCCAGCAGCACTGCGAGGGGGGGGGCCATATGGGGGAAGCCCTGGCAGTAGGAGGAGTTGGCACTGCACAGAGTGATTAGGGTGTGCTTAGGCACACCTGGCACACCCCCTGCGCACGCCTATGGGTGATTTTAAGAGAATGATATTAGGTTATATGTATGTGTTTAAATAGCTACTCTTCGAAATACATGCTCACTTAATTCCCCCCAGCCCCTCTTCCTATCCACCCAATACCACTAGCTGTGCTCCTCCCAACCCCCCCTCAGGTTGTTCATAACTCCTCCAATGGCTGCAGCCTCCCACACTGTCCAGCCTGGCCAGTAAAAATCTATTACTGGGTTGCCCATGCCCACAAGCCCAATTTCCATAGGTTTTAATAGGATGCACCTGTATAGCAGTAGCAACAACCTGCATGAATATGAGTTGCATGATGCTGACTGGTAGGCTTCTAATTAAGAGAGTACAGTGGCCAGACATTCTTATGAGCTTCTATGTCTTGGGTATGCTTATCCAAGAAGTGACTGACTGGGGAATGATCAAGACAGTGAAGGTGGAAAGTAATAGAGACATAAATATAATATATATACATATATATATATATATATATATATATATATATATATATATATATATATATATATATATATATATATATATATATATATATATATATATAAAAAACAAAAAAAAAAGGGAACTGGAGCAGGGTTGCGGTGTACATAGTGAAAACACATGACATGGTGATAATGGAGGGAAGTGAAGAGAAGAATGGGGCAATGAATATAATGTGAGAAGGCAAAGGAAAGAGAGGAGCAGGATAGTCCGGGGTCTGCTTGGGATGAAAGCAACTGATTCTAAAGACAGGCAGCAAAATGGCAGCAATAAAGAGCAGAGTGCTTGCAAGCAAAGACAACAGCAGAAGAGCGTATAAAGATATGCAATGGTTATCCCCTGTGCAAAGCATCAAAAAAACGTCTGTCTATAACTTGAAATATTAAATGATCTATAGCAGTGATGGCGAACCTTGGCACCCCAGATATTTTGGAACTACATTTCCCATGATTCTGAACTACACTGCAGAGTGCATGAACATCATGGGAAATGTCATTCCAAAACATCTGGGGTGCCAAGGTTCGCCATCACTGATCTATAGCTTTGAAACTCCCACATATTTGCTTTATTAATGTCTGCTATTATGATGAGCTCAATGTCAATTTCAAGTACTGCAGTACTTTTACCTTTATTCAAGCCTCTCTTTTATGTTACATTATATAAAGTAGCACTTCTTTTGAAATGAATCTGTTGAATGGTGTTATGTTTTTAGATTAGGGCAGGTCTTGTGCCTACATAGAGTGTGTGCCTTTGAACTTGTATGAAAATTACTTAATGACCTTATTTATGCCAAGTTTTGTGATATGTTATTGCAACATTTCAACTTGTAACTAATTCTTTTATGACCTTGCCAGGATTTGTAATGGAGGTAATACAGGTGATCCACACTTTATCAAATTATAGTATATGTATATTTATATAATATTTATAATGTTTGTCTCAATTTTTAATATACAGACTTCATTGAAAAACTTTGCTGCCACTATGAGCCCCTGGAAGCCCATCTTATTCACACAGTGGTTCCATGTTGTGTGTTGTCGATGTACATGTGCGCCACAACGCAAATTTAGACAACCACCAGGCATTCCAATTCTGTCCCCTACATCCACACAAACTGGAATCTAGGTTGGTTTGTATTCTTGACTCAAAGCCCCAGTGACATTTCCTGTAAACACCGTGAAAAGATTCCTTGTGCAGCAAAATGGTAAATGACTACAGTCTTCTTATTCAATTAGCTGGTGAAACAACCATAGCCATATTAACCACATCAGCCCCAGAAGAATTTACCCCCTTCCTGACCAGAGCACTTTTTGCAGTTCGGCACTGCGTCGCTTTAATTGACAATTGCGCGGTTGTGCGACTTTGTACCCAAACAAAATTGATGTCCTTTTTTTCCCACGAATAGAGTTTTCTTTTGGTGGTATTTGATGACCTTTGTGGTTTTTATTTTTGCACTATAAACAAAAAAAGAGCGACAATTTTGAAAAAAAAGCAATATTTTTTACTTTTTGCTATGATAAATATCCCCCAAAAATTTATAAAAAAACGATTTTCTTCCTCAGTTTATGCCAATATGTATTCTTCTACATATTTTTGGTAAAAAAAATCGCAATAAATAAGCGTTTATTGATTGGTCTGTGCAAAAGTTATAGCGTCTACAAAATAGGGGATAGATTTATGGCATTTTTAATATTAATTTTTTTATTAGTAATTGGTAATGGTGGCGATCTACTATTTTTATCATGACTGTGACATTATGGCGGACACATCGGACACTTTTGACGCTATTTTGGGACCATTGTCATTTATACAGTGATCAGTGCTATAAAAATGCACTGATTACTGTATAAATGACACTGGCAGGGAAAGGGTTAAACACTAGGGGGCGATCAAGGAGTAAGTGTGTCCTAGGGAGTGATTCTAACTGTAGGGGGGATGGGCTACCTAGGACATGACAGCGATCACTGCTCTCGATTACAGGGAGCAGTAGATCTCTGTCGTGTCACTAGGCAGAATGGGGAAATGCCTTGTTTACTTGCCACTCCGTGACATGATCGCGGGACACCGGCGGACATGAAGTCCACGGGTCCCGTGGGCACGGTCACGGAGCACTCGGCGGGCACGTGCGCACCCACAATGCCGTTTCTTAAAGGGAACGTACCTGTATGCCCATTTGCGCAGCCGTGCCATTGTGCCGACGTATATCGTCGTGCACTGGTCGGCAAGCGGTTAAAGTAGGCTCTTGGCCTATACCATATTGAAGCAGAGGACTGCTTCTCTGTGTGTAAGTAGTGGTCTCTCTGCAGCAGACCTTAACCCTAAGGCCCCATGCACATTGGCCATTTAGACCTGGTGCACAGGGCTCCAGTGTTTAGCTGCAGGCAGCGAGTAGATATGTCCCTTCCAACCCCACTGCCGGTGTTCTGCCGAGAAAGTTCCCCTCGCTGGATAATAACCCCCCCTGTACTGCACAGGCGCAGCGCTTGCGCAGTACAAACAACAAGGGAGCCGCCGAAAATCTCCAAAGCTGAACAGCTGGGAGTCAGCTGTAGACCTGCGCAATGAGCAGGACATTGTGCCCGACGCTGCCGCACGCTCCCGATGCTCGTGCTACTCTGCAAGGGGCGGGTGTATTACTATCATATGGTGGTAAGGGGCGGATGCTACAGAAGAGGTCGAATATTAAATTAAAGGGCAGAACTGTTTGCACGAGCATATGGAGCATGCGGCATTGTCTGGTAGCATCGGGAGCGTGTGTTAGAATGTGGTGTTCATTGCGCAGGCACGTGGTGTTCATTGCGCAGGCGCTGTGTACAGCTGACTCTCAGCTGTGTATGTTCGGCTATTTTCGGCGGCTCTTCGCCGGGGGAACGTTTTCAGCAAGCTTTGTACTGTGCAAGCGCTGCACATGCACAGTACAGAGGGGTCCTTATCCGTCGGAGAACTTTTTCGGCAAGACACTGGCAGCTTGTCAAATTCTATGAGAGTCTGACAGCTGCTACGAGTGGATGTGGCTGGACGGTGCACTTAGTTGTATGAACATTTAGGAGCCTTTCACACTGGATCGTTTTGCAGGCGCTAGAGCGTTAAAAATAGCGCCTGCAAACCGCTCTAAAACAGCTGCTCCATTCACTCCAGTGTGAAAGCCTGAGGGCTTTCACACTGGAGCGGTGCGCTGGCAAGGCGTCAAAAAAAGTCCTGCCAGCAGCTTCTTTGGAGCGGTGAACTCACCGCTCCTCCACCGCTGCTCCCAATTGAAATCAAAGGGGCAGCGCTGCGATACCGCCGGCAAAACGCCACTCCGGCGGCATTTTGCGGGCAGATTTAACCCCTTTTCGGCCACTAGCAGGGGGTTAAGACCATTCCGCTAGCAGCGAATATCGCCGCTAAAAAGACAGTAAAGCGGCACCGGTGGCAGCACAGTGTGAAAGGGGTCTTAGGGTAGACTGCGCCCAGGGATTAATGCCCAGAATGCAGACATCTTGTAATCAGCAGGGAGCATGAGCTTTGCTGATTTGTTTTAGCTGAACATATAAAAAATAGAACTATAGAGATTCTCATTAGGAATCATTTTCAATATGTCAATATGAGAAAATAATAAAATATCTGTGCTCTTGTAGAATAGACCATAACAATATTAACCTCGGCTGCTGCCTAAAAGATATCCCTGATATCCTAACACAAAAAAATATATAAATAGCAGTGTTAAAAAGCAATACCTAGTGTAACTCAAACGTGAATTCTAATATGTAAATGAATGAAATAGTGATATGGTTTCTATTGCTGTTTTGTATAACTTTAGATTTTATTTTTTTGGTAAAATAGAGTAGGGACGTAAAAGAAAAGATTGACACACATGCTCTGAAACTTGTGTGCTGCCCTGGGGTCAAACAAAAGGTATGTTAGCTTCATCTCAGCCAGGTATGAAGGGTCATGACAAGGTCCTCTTTAGGCATATATAAGGAAGAAAGAATCACTGTATTAAATGTTACTGTACAAAAAAAATTATTTTTAAGTTTTGTTTTTTTTGTTTTTATAGTATTGGCCCCAGGCTGGTCTCCATCAGCCAAATTTGAATTTAAGTTAACAAAAACTATATGTAAATGCATAGTTGCCAACAGTCCCGATTTTCCCGGGACAATCCCGATTTTGGGACCCTTGTCCCGATTGGAGAGTGTCCCGAATCGGGATTTTCCATAAGGAAAATCGGGAATGTTGTTTTTTTTTTGTTTTTTTGGAGCAGCGGGCTCCAGCAAAATGGCGGCCGGCGCCGCCGCTCTATCTGCCTCTAGTGTTGAGTGGAGAGGGAAAGGGGGCTCGATCCGTGCAGCCAATGAAGCGGCTTCTTTGGCTGCACGGCCCCTCCCCTCTCCACTGAAGCGAGGAGAAGACACGGCGCCGGCGCCATCACCGTCGCCGTGTCTTGCTGAAAGTTCCCCAGCCCCGTACTGTGCAAGCGCTGCGCCTGCGCAGTACAGGGGGTCCGCCATTGCTGAGGGGAACTTTCTCGGCAGAACACCGGCCGCTCCTCCACTGAGCGGGGGCCGGGCTGCATTGAGGGGGGGAGGCTGCACTAACTGAGGGGGGGCTGCACTGAGGGGGGAGCTGCACTAACTGAGGGGGGCTGCACTGAGGGGGGGCTGCACTGAGGGGGGGAGGCTGCACTAACTGAGGGGGGGGGCTGCACTAACTGAGGGGGGGCTGCACTGAGGCGGGGCTGCAATGAGGGGGGCTGCACTAACTGAGGGGGGGCTGCACTGAGGGGGGCTGCACTAACTGAGGGGGGCTGCACTGGGGGGGCTGCACTGAGGGGGGGAGGCTGCACTAACTGAGGGGGGCTGCACTGAGGGGGGGCTGCACTAACTGAGGGGGGGCTGCACTGAGGGGGCTGCACTAACTGAGGGGGGCTGCATTAACTGAGGGGGGGCTGCACTGAGGGGGGGCTGCACTGACTGAGGGGGGCTGCACTGACTGAGGGGGGCTGCACTGAGGGGGGAAGGCTGCACTAACTGAGGGGGGGCTGCACTGAGGGGGGGCTGCACTAACTGAGGGGGGGCTGCACTGAGGGGGGGAGGCTGCACTAACTGAGGGGGGCTGCACTGAGGAGGGGCTGCACTAACTGGGGGGGCTGCACTGAGGGGCAGCTGCACTGAGGGGGGGCTGCACTAACTGAGGGGGGGCTGCATTAACTGAGGGGGGGCTGCACTAACTGAGGGGGGCTGCACTAACTGAGGGGGGCTGCACTGAGGGGGGGCTGCACTAACTGAGGGGGGTTGCACTGAGGGGGGGAGGCTGCACTAACTGAGGGGGGGCTGCACTGGCGGGGGCACCTGATGCAAGGACAGACTCTGGTGGGGGCACCTGATGCAAGGACAGACTCTGGCGGGGGCACCTGATGCAAGGACAGACTCTGGCGGGGGCACCTGATGCAAGGACAGACTCTGCCGGGGGCACCTGATGCAAGGACAGACTCTGCTGGTGGCAGGTGATGTGGCTAGTGACACGCTCAGGGATCCCACTGATTCGGCATTATGGTGAGTTGAATTATTTAATTTTATATTACAATGTAATAATAGAAATAATGCGCTTCAATCATCCTGACACCATAACAACCATGGTGCCGGGATGATTGAAGCGTTAACACCAGGTGTTTGGAGTATCTTTATCTGCTGATTGTTAAACTTTCTAGAATACACATATTTCTATTGTTGTGTAGGATCTGGGGCTGCTGTCCCGTCATTCCTCTCTCCCCCTCTCCCTCTCCCCCTTTCCCTCTCCCTCTCCCCCTCTCCCTCTCCCCCTATCCCTCTCCCTCTCCATCCCTCATTCATCTCAGACTCTAACCACACCCTCTTGAGCCACGCCAATTTAAGCCACGTCCACTTTCACGTAAGCCACACCCACTTTTCATGCAAACCACGCCCATTTTCGTGCAAGCCACGTCCACGTTTCACGTAAGCCACGCCCATTTTCCGCGCGCCGCAAATTATTATTTTTTACTAGACCACACCTACAAACGAATGCCCCGCCCCCTAATTATTGATCGGCTCCGCCTACAGCCAAAAAAGTGTCCCACATATTTTTTTTTCAATGTTGGCAACTATGTAAATGTTGTAATTCAGAACAAGCAACCAATCTCTTTGTCTATCATCAATCTATATGCTACAATATGGGCCTCATATAAAAGATGTGAAGGGTAAATATATCAATGCTGTCCATAGCAGCTCAAATTGACTTGTAGTTTTTCTACTGTAGGTTAGAAAATGAAAGCAAGAGTGTCATTGGTTACTATGAGCCATATGTATATATGTATTCATTCAGCAAAACAAGAACACAAACCCTCTGGTGGGACTTTAAAGGGCAAAAACCCCAATTTAAATGTAAACATGATAATTATATAAAAAGTTGAGATTTTAATTATACAAAATATAAAATTGGACACAGAGTTAACTGTGTTAGACAGAGTACATTATAACAATACATAAATGATGTGAAACATAGTAAGGATGAAATCATAACCAGTGATTTAAACCACTCTTGTTGTACTGGACAAGGTGGTACCCAATGCGATTCAAGGTCATGCGTTTGTCCCCTTCATCAGGGGTGAATGGTGGAATTATCTTTGATATCATATACAAGCAGGTATCTTGTTGTGTCACATCAAGAGATTAAAAGCAAGGGAATGTTGGCTCTGCTGGCTCTGAACTATCCAAAAGGCTTTAGAGACACGGGCGGCCACCACACTGACGACCAAAAGGGGGGGCAGGGCAGGAAAACCCAACCCTCAGGGGAACCCACACCAAGAGATGGAATGATGAAATCTCCTTATCTGACCACCAGAGATTAGGTAGGCTAGCTTCAAAGTGACGGAAAGGCAAACCAGAAAATGGACCTGGGTAATGATGCAGTTTATTTGGATGGTGTGAATGTAATTAAAGCGGCGTTCCGCTGAAAAAAAAAAAAAAGTTAGCAGCTACAAAAAGTGTAGCTGCTGACTTTTAATAATCGGACACTTACCTGTCCCGCGGTCCAGAGATGCAGGCGTACCAAGCTCCGCTCCTCTCCCCCTCATCTCGACGGTGCCGCCATTCTTACTGTGGGGGCCTAGCTGTGGCTTCAAAGCCGGGCATGCACTGCGCATGAGCAAGACACAAGACATGATCTGCGCGTTGTGAATGGCTGGGCAATCTTCTGGGACTTGTGACGTGTCCCAGAAGATTGCAAGGAGGGAGGGTGGAAAGGTGAACTTCCTTCCGGTGCCGCAGAGCCCCAGGAGGAAGTGGGAGCTGGGTGCCTCTAAAAAGAGGGTATCCGCTCCCCCCCCCAAAAAATGACATGCCAAATGTGGCATGTCAGGGGGTCACCTGAAAATACAAATTGATTGCCTGGATCAACTGTTATTTATTAATAATGATAATCAAAGTAAGAAAAAATATATAATTTATCAATCTTTCATCTAAATGGTATAACCAGAAGACGCGGTCCTAGCGACCCTAAAACGCATATGACAAAAAAGAGGGAATATAGTTCTCCCAAAAGGGCCAAGTCTAGGACACAGTGATTGATGAAAAAAGTTTAATCAATCCCAGGCTCTGCAAAAACAGTGGCTTGGCTCCACCCCTCATCATAGGATTTGGTTGAAAAGAGCAGACGCCAATGACTCCCGTTGCTATCAATTTGCACTGTGAGGAGGAAGCAAGCGTGTGTGTGTGTGTGGGGGGGGGGGGGGTGTGCTGGGACGGGGGTTCCTGGACACAGAAGGTTTTTTACCTTAATGCAGAGAAAGCATCAATATAAAAAACCTTATGCCTCATACACACAATCAGAATTTCGGCCCGCAAAAGACCGATGAGAGTTTTTCATCGGAAAATGCGACCATGTGTATGCTCCATCGGACTTTGCTGGCCGAATTCCAGCCAGCAAAAGATTGAGAGCATACTCTCAATTTTTCGGTCGGAAAAAGTTCCTATCCGAAAATGCGATCGTCTGTGGCAATTCCGACACGCAAAATTCCTACGCATGCTCGGAAACAATTCGACGCATGCTCGGAAGCATTGAAGTTCATTTTCTCGGCTCGTCGTAGTGTTGTACGTCGCCGCGTTCTTGACGGTCATAAGTTCAGCAAACTTTTGCGTGAAGCATTGAAGTTCATTTTCTCGGCTCGTCGTAGTGTTGTACGTCACCGCGTTCTTGACGGTAATAAGTTCAGCAAACTTTTGCGTGACCGTGTGTATGCAAGGCAAACTTGAGCGGAATCCCATCGGAAAAGCCATCATATCTTTTTCCGACAAGAAATCCGCTTGTGTGTATGCGGCATTAGCGTTTTAGAGCCACTTTCATTGCATAAAACATCTTTGTGGCCAAATGTTTTTTTGTTTACCTAAACTGAAAGTATATCAAAAAACATTTTTACATTTTGGCTAGAGTAGGTAAAAGTTATCATCCTTGCTAGTTAATTGCTCACTGTCTGTGTCCTCTTAGCGATCTAGTTCTGGTGATAACGGTAACATTTTGGTTTTCCCATCACTTTCTATTTCAGTGGCAATGGTCACTAGAACAAATAGAGAGAATAAATCTACCTAGTGGGGACAGACTCTCTAACCCTTCCCTATATCTAAAACCATAAAAAAGTTTTGGCTATACATGCATTTAAAAAAAGAAGTATGTTTTTTTGGCCCATTTATACTTACGTAGGTGAATGCAGTATCTGCACCGAGCCATCGAACATCCCTGATGGATCGGTTCTCACAGATCCCCGAGCGTAGAGGTGCTGACTGTCAATCAGCAGCTCTCCTCTCAGCTCCTCTACGCTCATTGTGGAGGGGCGGGGAGCGGCTGTCTCAGGCTCTCAGCGGCTCGCTGAGAGCCTGAGACGGGCATCAATCCAGGCACCTGACAGATCCAGACTTTATTGATGTGATGATGATCCGGTGCCTGGACTGATTCCAGTGACGTCAGCAGGAGAGACTGAAACAGGTCACAGGAGTGCAAAACGAATTGCACTCCTGTGACCCATAGGAGAAGCCCAGCCAAATGAGCCCAGGCTGGACTTCTCCTTTAACATAATACAAAAAGTATATTCTACATATGGAGGAATGTTACTGCCATTGTAGTTTTCTCTATGATGATTTATAAAGGAAATACGTTTTGGTGAAAAATGTTTTGGAATTATTTTTTTGCGATTATGATACATGAATGACTATCAAATGAATTATGAAAACAGTGTTTAGAGTAGGTATGATGGACTTTACCTTAGGAAAACAATAGCTTTGAAATATGTTTCCTCTATAGCCAAAGAAGGTCCGTATTGAAAAACAAGTGGGTCTCTAGCTTCCTGGCTGAGTGGCCGGGCAGGGCATCCTGCTGTAGGGTGGAGTATTGGATTGTTATGAGAAAACACTGGCAGTGTGCCACCACACTTCTTTATTGTGAACCTTTTCATTCTTTAGTGATTCGTCAGACAGAACAGGATGATAGGCATGAACAGAAGGCAGAGGAATGTGTCTGTTCCCCTCTAGGTATACTGTATATGCTAGGTGGAATACTTTAATGATTTATTTATTTATTTATTTATTTTATGTGTTTATTGATTTCTGATCCACAATTAATCTGATCTTTGCAGTATATTGTTGCTGCAAATGTTATATATATATATATATTAATAAAGTGCAATAATAGTAATGTGCAAATACCAACAAAATACACAGTGCTCAGAATGGTCTTGAACCCTTAAAGTGAATGTCTACGTTTTTATATACTGTATGTGAAACTTATTGTAAACACATCTTATCAATATGTGTTAAGCTTCATTCATATGATTACATATGTGCCCTGTGGAGGGCCTTGTGTTAACGGCATGGGGGATGCACAGGTATCGCATGCATTCGCATGCTGGTAGTACCATTGTTGTCTATTGGGACACAGCTGCTGTGTCCCAATATGACATCCGTGTGGGTGCAGGTGTATGTGGGTTCAAGTCCCTGAACTCACCCTTAAGGGTTCAGGGGCAACTCACTCACACTGATGCCCTTTTGGAACACATCCCAATAGACAACGATGGGACTGCTGGGATGGTGATGCATGCAAAGCCGGTGCATCTCTTTGCCGGTAAAACACTGCCCTGCCTGGGGGTACATAGTTACATAGATAATCTGGTTGAAAAAAAACAACAAAAATCCATCCAATTCAACCCACAAAAAAAAAAAAAAAAAAAACACAACAAATTGAAAACATCCTTATACACAATCCTATACCCACAGTTAATCCAGAGGAAAGCAAGAAAAACCCCAATAATGCATGACCCAATTAGCTCCATCAGAGGAAAATATTTATTCCTGATCCCCCAAGAGGCAATCGGATGTTCCCTGGATCAACTTTACCTATAAATTATAGTATCCAGTTATATTTTGTGCATTTAGAAAAGAATCCACACCTTTTTTTAAAAACAGCTCTTGAGGTAGTCTATTGTACATTTTCACAGCTCTTGTGGTTTCCTATGGAGATGGAGGCAGCCATATTTTTCATTATTTATGCAAACTCTACTTCTTGCTAGAGCATGTCCATTTTGCAAAACAGATTTGCACATAGCTTAGTGGATGAGGTAAAGATGTGTTGAGTTCAATCAACCAATCACATCAGACTAAAAATCAATTTTTTAATTATCCTTGCACATAATTGGCTATTCTCTGCAAAGTAAATTTGAATTCAGCTTGCCTTGCAGGCTAAACAAGAAAAATCTAATAGATTCCTCCATCCACACTATTATTATTATTATTATCAGTGGCGGCCCGTCCATAGGGGACACCTGGGCGCCACCCCCTCCCCCCCCCCCCCCCCCCACCTCCAGGCAGTCACAGAAAATTTTTTTTTTAAAGCTGGCCCTTTAAAAAAAAAAATACAAAAAAAGGTCCTTAAGTGCACTGTGTTTGGACGCCGGACACAGTGCGACGGCGGACACAGTGCACTTATGGGAAGCGCCACGTCTATGCAATCACGAGACTGCATACGTGGCACTTCATTTGCGGGCATTTGGCCCGCCTTGCGGCGCTTTCTGAAGCGCAGAGTAGCTTCCGCCCGGCGCTAGTATCTATTACTATGGCCGGGTGGTTTGATTGACATCTGAGTATGATGTCACTTCCTGTTTCTCTCTCCAATTGCGCCCAGGAGAGAGAAACAGGAAGTATGAGAAGAACGGACATCTCCACCACAGGAGACACCACTGGAGAGGACAACACACAGCAAGGTGAGTAACCGGGGGAGGGGGGGTTTGATGGTGACACACGCTGCTGCACTTTGGTGACACATGCTGCAATTTGGTGACACACGCTGCTGCAATTTGGTGACACATGCTGCTGCAATTTGGTGGCACATGCTGCAATTTGGTGACACATGCTGCAATTTGATGACAACTGCTGCTGCAATTTGGTGACACACGCTGCTGCAATTTGGTGACACATGCTGCAATTTGGTGACACATGCTGCTGCAATTTAGTGACACATGCTGCAATTTGGTGACACATGCTTCTGCAATTTGGTGACACGTGCTGCTGCAATTTAGTGACACATGCTGCAATTTGGTGACACACGCTGCTGCAATTTGGTGACACATGCTGCTGCAATTTAGTGACACGTGCTGCAATTTGGTGACACGCTGCTGCAATTTGGTAACACATGCTGCTGCAATTTGGTGACACACGCTGCTGCAATTTGGTGACACACGCTGCTGCAATTTGGTGACACATTCTGCAATTTGGTGACACATGCTGCTGCAATTTGGTGACACATGCTGCAATTTGGTGACACGTGCTGCAATTTGGTGACACATGCTGCTGCAATTTGGTGACACATGCTGCAATTTGGTGACACATGCTGCTGCAATTTGGTGACACATGCTGCTGCAATTTGGTGACACATGCTGCTGCAGTTTGGTGACACACGCTGCTGCAATTTGGTGACAAATGCTGCAATTTGGTGACACATGCTGCTGCAATTGGTGGTGGCACATGCTGCTGCAATTTGGTGGTGACACATGCTGCTGCAATTTGGTGGTGACACATGCTGCTGCAATTTGGTGACACATGCTGCTGCAATTTGGTGGTGACACATGGTGCTGCAATTTGGTGGTGACACATGCTGCTGCAATTTGGTGGTGACACATGCTGCTGCAATTGGTGGTGACACATGCTGCTGCATTTGGTGGGACACAGGCTGCATTTTATGTGACACAGGCTGCATGTAAGGAGGGACTCCGCTGGGGGCACCTGATGTTAGGAGGGACTCCGCTGGGGACACCTGATGGCATCTGGTGGCAGGCAACGTGGCTAGTGACACGCTCAGGGCTCCCACTGATTCTGCATTATGGTGAGTTGAATGATTTCATTTTATATTACAATGTAATAATAGAAATAATGCGCTTCAATCATCCTGACACCTTAACAACCATGGTGCCGGGATGATTGAAGCGCTAACACCAGGTGTTTGGAGTATCTTTATCTGCTGATTGTTAAACTTTCTAGAATACACATATTTCTATTGTTGTGTAGGATCTGGGCCTGCTGTCCCTCCATCCCTCTCTCCCTCTGCCTCCATACCTCGTTCATCTCAGACACTAACCACACCACTTTAGAGCCAGGCCCGCTATTTCGCTGAAACCACGCTTATTTTCACCAAGTGTGAGGAGTCAAAAAGAAAGGGCGGGGCCTGGCGCCCCCCCATCCTAAAACTTCACCAGCTGCCACTGATTATTATTATTATTAAACAGGATTTATGTAGTGCCAACAGTTTACGCAGGGCTTTACAACATGAGGGCAGACAGTACACTTACAATACCAATCAATACAGAAGGAAGCAGAGGGCCCTGCTTGTTAGAGCTTACAATCTAGAAGGGAGGGTCAAGTGGAAACAAAAGGTAATAACTGTGGGGGGTGAGCTGATGGAGGAAATTAAAAAACAGTTGTTAGGTGTGGGTAGGGTAGGCTTCTCTGAAAGAGAAGGGTTTTCAGGGATCGTCTAAAAGCTAATAGAGTAGGAGATAAGCGGACAGATTGGGGTAAGGCATTCCATAGGATTGGAGAGGCTTTGGAAAAGCCCTGGAGGCGAGCATGGGAGGAGGTGATGAGGGAGCTAGAGAGCAGAAGGTCTTGAGAGGAACAAAGAGAACAAGTAGGTTGGTATTTAGAGACTAGGCTAGTGATGTAGCTGGGAACTAAATTGTGGATGGCTTTGTAAGTAGTTGTTAGTATTTTGAATTTAATTCTTTGGCCGCCTGGAAGCGGTTGGAGGGATTGACAGAGAGGGGTAGCAGAGACAGAGCGACTGGTAAGGTGGATGAGTCTGGCAGCAGCATTCATGATGGATTGAAGAGGTGATAGACTATAGAAGTAAGCCAATGAGAAGGGAGTTGCAGTAGTCGAGGCGAGAGATGACCAGTGGGTGAATTAAGAGCTTTGTTGTGTCATTGGTTAGAAAGGGGCATATTTTGGAGATGTTGTGGAGGTTGAGGCGGCAGGATTTGGACAGTGATTGGACGTGGTGCTTGAAGGAAAGTTCAGAGTCCCGGACGACACCTAGAACTTTAGGCTTATAGTTGTGCCATCGATTTTGACCAAGAGATCAGGGGAAGGGGCATATGGGGGAGGAAAAATGATAA